>NW_024704743.1:60859479-61459479 GCF_018977255.1 Callorhinchus milii | reverse complement strand
GCAAGGAGGAAGGATGGTGTAGGGGTGAGGGAAGGCAGAGAGATGGGAGGGAGACCAAAGACTCAGTTGAAGAGAAGGGTCTTGAGACCGTCCTTGAAGGAGGTAAGGGAGGAAGCAAGGTGAAGGGACTGTGGGATGGAGTTCCAGAGTGTGGGGGCAGAGAGGCTGAAAGCCCGGCCACCGATGGTAGGGTGGGTCGGGCGAGAGACATGGAGAAGGCTGGAGTCCGATGAACGGAGGGAGCAGGCAGGTTGGTAGGGAGTCAGCAGGTCAGAGAGGTAGGAGGGGGCAAGGCCATTGATGGCCTTAAAGGTGAGGCACTTTGAGATGTCCTACCGACGTGAAAGGCAGTATATCAAATGCATAAATTATTATTATTTTGCTGCTAATATCGATGTAGACATAATGAGGCCTTTACTTGAATATCACTAGACTTACCTCTATGTTTGCCGTACACATTTTGGAAACTTTAACAAGATGCACAGGTTGTACAGTGTTAATTGAGGTCTATAAATGAACAAGTTGGAACTTACATCTAAACTGCAGGATGAAGCACTGCCATTTCAGAGAGTGAACAATTTGCCAGTCTGTTTCCTCAGTTACTGCGGAAGCTCTATAAAACAGCTCAACAACAAGATGGTGAACTTCAAAAAAGTGCACATCTTATTCCCACATAGAATTGACCTGCTCAGTGAACCTTGGCTATTTTGCATTGGACATATTCTGAAAAAAGTCAGCATATTGGGACCACAGGGGCATCAATAGAGAGAAAGTATACAAACACTCTCCTCAACATGCTGCTGATATCAATGAGCAGTTGTTACTGGAATTGGGAACTGGTCCAAATGAAAGGCTGCATGAACATAGTGGATTTTGAGTGCACATTAACTCTGTTTTATAAATATACTAAATAATACAAATAATTATTGACTTTGAAGCACCTACAATTTTGGAATGCCTTTAAGTGCTTTACAGGTAATTAATGTAAAGCAAAGCATTTGTGTAACTGTAGGTGAATGGGCGGCCAATTTGCACACAACTATGTCCCACAAACAACCATGGAGTGAATGGCCAATTTATCTGGAGGACAAGGAAAAAAAAACCTTCCTTTTTCAAATAGTGTCCACCTAAACAGTAAGATGAGACTTGTTTTAATGTTTCTTGTGAAGGAAGGATGGCACCTCTCACAATATAACTCTCCCCCAATATTGCATTGCAATGTCAGCCTAAACTATGATATCAAAGTCCCAACGAGTGCTTGAATCCACAACTTTCTGATCAAAGGTGAGAATGCTCCCAACTGAGCCAAGTTGACACACATTATAACAGTCTGAGACATTGGACCCAGATGAGCACAAATACATCTGATGTATTCCTTCCCTCTCCTTAAATTTTAATCTGAAGGTATGTTTTTTTTTGGAGGGTAGGTGATCTGTCGATTGACTAACAACTGGTTTTCTACTTAGAGCTAGGTAATCAGAGGCGTGTGGAGTAAGGAAACTTGCCTAAGGTTTCGCCCTGCCGGAGTTCGAACCTAGGTCTCTCACTTGCGAGGCAAATCAGTGTTGTGTAATCTGTAATACCTGGGGTCAGGGCTGTGCAATCTGGCAAAAAATTCTGGCTGCCAGATCTTCTCAGATGCTTATAGAACATATGTAGAGGCCAGCGATATGAATGTCATGTTGCTGACTGTAAAGGCAGCCCAAGTCTTAAATAAATGAATAGAGTCTTGCACCAGTGAGGCATTGGGATGCAATGTTCCCTTGCTGCTACTGTTGTGTGGAATGAACACCCCATAAGGTGAACTTCCCCTCGTCCAGCATCAGGAGCAGCACCTCATTTAACTAGTAATATTGTTGTTGCAGCTGAGACTGGTGTCAAGTGCAACCTTGTAAAATGAATGCACCATAGGACCAATAACAAAGTAAGAGCTCCTCCATTGACTGAACGTGTTTAAAAAAAGTGTTCTTGTTTAATTCAAACTCATTGAGCTTCCTGCATGAAGCACGTGTTGAAACAGCACATCCTCCACTCAATCGGCTCTTGCTGAGCCCACAGTGGTAATAATAACACCAGTGAATATTCCAGCACATAATGACTAGGGAGTTAGGAGCCAATTGTAACACAAGGTGCAGGCATGTGTTTTAATCAGTCTTAAGTCTCTATAAGTTTTAAGTCTCTATAAAGTCACCACTGTGGAATATTCAATTTTATCATAATAACACTTTTTCTCGGAGTTGAGTCGACGTAATAGCACTGCAGTACATCCTTTCGCAATTCAATTACGCTGACACCGCTTCATGAAGACGAACTGAAAATAAAGGGGTGAAAATTGCAATGTTTCTCAACAGATTCAATGTGATAATTTAGAGTCTGTTAAGAAGCAGATAAGACGGTACCTGTTAAATGAGATTTCAATGCATCAGTGAGTGTGGAAATCTCTGAAGGGGCTTTAGGTCTGACTCAGAAGGTTGTGGGTTCAAGCCTTAAGTTGGGTCTTGGAACTCCTATAGTTTAAGATGACACTGCAATGCCGTGCTGGAGGGACTGGGGGTGTGCATTGATGAAGATGCCATTATTCAGATGAGACATTAAACTGAGGGTCTGTCTGTCTGTTGAGGTGGACCTTAAAGATCCCATGGCACTATTCAAAAAGAGAAGGGGGGGCTCTCCCGGTTCTGCTGGCGAACAATCCCCCAAATGAAATTGATCATTCACTTCATGGTTATTTGTGCTGTGCATCACTAGCTGCCATGTTTGGCTACAAAACACAAAGTCACTGCTCTGTATGATATATCCTGTGAAACACTTTGGGACATCCTTTTGACTTGAAAAGTGCTATACCAAATGTAAGGATTATTATTATTACCAGTGTTTAGCACTAGATTGGCTGTTTCTGTGGATCTTAACACATTCAGTGTGCATCAAATTCAATCTTTTAAGAAATTTCACAATTTTCACTTAAGTATTTGATTCCCACGGGGCATTCTCTAAAAACAATAGCCTTGATATATGTGCCAGCTGAGCTCATTATAGAATCATAGAATCATACAGCACAGAAAGAGGCCATTCGGCCCACCTGCCTGCGCCGGCTTCAAAAAGAGCAATCCAACTCAATCCCACTGGCCCGCTTTTTCTCCATAGCCCTGCAATCCTGTCCTCCCCAAATACCCAGCTACAAAAATTGTTATTGAATCTGTTTCCATTACCTTTTCAGGTAATGCATTCCAAATCCGAACAACTCACTGGGTGAAAAAAAAATTCCGAATCTCCCCTCTGTTTCTTTTAACAACTATCTTAAATCAGTGTTCTTGGGTTACTGACCCACCCGCCAGTGGAAACAGTATATCCCCGTTCAACCTATAAAATCCTCTCATGATCTTTTAAAAACCTCTATAAATCCCCTCTTAATCTTCTCTGCTCTAGAGAGAATAATCCTAGTTTCGCTAACCTCTCCTCATAACTAAGGTCCTTCATTCCTGGTACCATCCTGGTGAACTCCTTTGCACCCTCTCCAATGCCCTAACATCTTTCCTAAAGTGCCGTGTCCAGAACTGAACCCAGTGCTCCAACTGAGGCCTAACCAGCATTTTATAAATATTCAACATAACCTCCTGACTTTTGAATTCTATGCCCCTATTTATAAAACCTAGTATTTCGTATGCTTTTTTTAACACTTTTATCTACCTGTCCTGCCACCTTCAGAGATTTGCTCATGTGGACCCCCAGGTCTCTCTGTTCATTTGCCCCTTTAAGATTTTACCATCAGCATATACTGCCTCTCCTCATTCTTCCTACCAAAATGCAACACTTCGCATTTCTCCACATTAAACCTCATCTGCCAGTTTTTGCCCATTTTACCAATCTGTCTAAATCCTCTTGGAGTGTGGTGTTATTCTCCTCACCATTAACTACTTGTTCTAGTTTCGTATCATCTACAAATTTGGAAATTGTGCTCCCTATATCCAGGTCCAGATCATTAATATAGATCAGAAAGAGCAATGGTCCCAATACCGACCCCTGAGGGACACCACTACACACCTCCCTTCAGTCAGAAAAGCAACCGTTTACTTCCACTCTCTGCTTTCTGTCTCGTAGCCAGTTCTGGATCTATGTTGCCACGGGCTTCTGTTTTGTTTATAAGTCTCTTATGTGGCACTTTGTCAAATGCCTTTTGAAAATCTAGATAATCTACCTCACCACCTTCATCCACCCTCTCAGTCACTTCATCAAAAAATTATTTTAGGTTTGTCAGACACGATCTGCCTTTAACAAATCCATGTTGACTGTTCTTTGTTGAACCATATTTTTCTATCATGTTTAGCAAAGCTGTTTAATTCAGCCATCACCTTGCTAACAGTCTGACAAAGCACAAAGCCTAATGGGTTTAGTTTGGCATGATTGATTGTCACCGATCACCATCCCCACAAAAATATGAATCTTGACAGCGAATCCAGAGGGGTACAGAGGTCCACTTTGTTGTAAGTAAATAGATTGTCAGCAGATATTTATTTAACTCTCCTGCCCTTGCTCTCTTCCCCATCCCAGAGCCGCCTCCTAACCTATAACGTATGCAGAGTGTGTATACCCAGCATCAACACCATTCAGCATGGAAACAGACCATTCGGCCCAACCTGTCCATGCTGATGTTTATATTCCACATGAGATACCACCACTCATTATTCCCTTCTGTTCTCTCCTCTCTCATGTGTATACCCATCCTGATGTCCTCCTGTCTTTCTCCCTCCCTCACTTCAATAAAAGGTCTGTCTCAATACCTACCTTCTAGACTGCACTTTCAATCATCTTTCACCTCCCCACACTCCTCGTCTCCCACCCCCAGCTCGGGTGCCCAGTCAGTACTGTTAAGATATCCTCCTGAATGAGAGGCACTCTATAAATGTAAATTTGTATTGTATTGTGTATATTCATCTTCATTTTAAATGCATCTGCATTAAACTATTGCTTCGGGCAGTGAGTTCTCACCACCCTGTATGTTAAGACGATCCTCCTCAATTCTCTTTTAGATCCATTTTGTCGTTATCTTATATTTGTGTCCCCTGTTATGGATCCTCCCAACAAACAAACTGCCAGTTGTTGGCAGGACTCCTTGTGTTAGCATCAGATGACTCATTAGCAATGACATTAAATGCAGGATGGGCTGGTGGTTTTGTAAACAAAAAACACTCCTATTCATCATATGTTCACCAGATACTGGGTTGTGACTATGAAGGTGTTGCTTGAATAAAATTATGTACAGTATTTAAAATAATATTTATCCAGATAATTGTTCTGTGCAGTGCTGTTTGAAAAACTTAACTTCTCACATTGAGGATAGTTGGAGGAAAAGTTCTGAGTAAAGGCAGATGAACCAGACGTATATTACTGTCAGTGGCGTCTGAGGGCTGTGAGGACGTTTGTGAGTGGCCTCGGCCTTGTTCTAGCTCTTTTGATGCGGTTGTTTTTTCCCTGGGTCTTATACACAGTGTAGCAGTGGACTGACGCCTCAGGTTAAGGACAGAGCTTGTGAGGGAATTGAAATGATCTGGGGGCAGCACGGCACAGATTTACTGAGTTGGCACACAGGAACTCAGCTGCTGCTTCAGACACAATATTCTTACCAGACATCTGTCATTGGCAGATCGAAGGAACTGCTCAGCACCGGTCAGCACTAGTGCTGGTGCTGTGGAGAGATTATTTATTCAATCTGAAATATCAGGGCAAACCGCAGGCATCCAGAATACAATGCACTCGCTCCTCTTAAAGGGACATTGTGGTAATGAATTGCTGTTTGCAAGGAAAATATTCCAATAGGTAAGCCAAAACAAGATGGCTTCTCATCTACTATCCTAGATTCCAATAGCAGATTCTACCTAGTTTTACCTTTGAGTTGCCAAGGGCATTTTAAGGACAGATATCAAGATTTTTTTCTTTACCCATAGAATAATTAATGACTGGAATTATCAGCCTTTGCTCACAACTATTCCTCCAACTATTCTCAATGTGAAAACGGATTGCCAGAAAAGACCTTCACTTTTGTTTATTAAGGCAACTGATGTTGGTATCTTGCTCTTTCTCGTCTAAAACGGAGCGTAGCTTTGCAACTGGATATGTAATCTGTCTCACTCTTTTCGATGTTAAATCTCATTTAAGTCTTGATGTTTCGTCACGTTGACAGCATCAGACTGCAGGCTAGAATCACTGCTGTGGAGAGGTTTAAACCATAATCTTTATGAAACAGAACTTCTTTGCAAAGATTGTCAAAGCACAACAAACAAACAAACAAACAAAAATGACATTTGTATAGGGCCTTTCATATTGTGAAGGCATGCCAAGGCGCTAGACAATCAGTGTTTTGGACCCGAGCTGGGATTCGGGATCAGGGAGGGCGGAGGGCAGAGGAGGAAAGAGGGTAACCAAAGGCATGGGCGAAGAGGTCAAAACCAGCTTGGTGGATACTGGTGTGTTATTGGATTAAAATTTGCACCTTTTTCACTTAAAATAATAATAATCCTTGCATTTAATATAGTGCCTTAATACGTCATCAAGACATCTCAAAGTGCTTCACAGGATTTTATTATGAATTGTAGTGACTATGTATTTGTAGGGAAACCTGGCAGTCAATTTGTCCAAGCAATGTTCCATAAATAGCCATGAAGTGAACGATTAATTTTATCTGGGGAGGGCACCACCTGCTATTGTTATTTAAAACTTTCCTTCAAGAAGTTAAAGAATGATTAAAGGCATACCACAGATTTTATCTCAGTGTACACATAATAATAATAATAACTTTTGTAATTGGTATATATTTTATCACATTGGCGAGATGTCTCAAAGCGCTTAGCGGAATATGCTGTAAAGTGAATTGACTGTATATTTGGGGACAAAACTGAACCAGTTTAGTGATTCAATACTTAAAATATGGTGATGGAATATTTGGGGTTGTACTTTATTAAGGTAAATTATATCAGTGCTGGGAAAGACAATACAGAATTGTCCTTCAGGGTCAAAGTCCAAACCTCTCAAGGTCAGTTATGGCACAGACGTCCTTTCCTCTGCCTTGTCCAGCTACATGCATTAACCTCAAATTTTAAACAGATACAGAGGTCTAACTTAAGATATTTTTAGTGGGATTCCTTATTACAGAATCCCTTCAGATTTCCCACTGAGCAACTCTGCTCAAAATTTCCTTTAAGCAATACAGTTTCACAAATTATCATCTGCAGTTATTGATCTACTTGAATTTACCACCTGGCACTGGCAGCACCCCGATGTCAGCAGAACGTAAAGCAAACAAGGTGATGTTGTCTCTGCAGATTGTGTACTAACCATCAAAATGTGAGGTGTCAGCCTGGCTCAGTTGGTAGCACTCTCACCTCAGAGTCACAAGTTATGGGTTAAAGCCCCAATTCAAGACTTTGAAATCAATCTAATTCAACACTCCAATGCAGTGTTGCGGAGTGTTGCATTATCAGAGGTGTCGTCCATTGGATGAGATGTTAAACCAAGGTCCATTCTGACTGTTCAGGTGGATGTTAAAGATCCTATGGCACTATTTAAAACAAGAAAAGGGAGTTTTTCTCGATCTCCTGACCAACAATCCTCCCAATAAAATTGGTCATTCAATTCATGATTGTTTGTGGGACTTTCCTGTGCTCGAATTGGCTGTCACGTTTGCCTATAAATACACAGTCAATATGTTTCACAATAAAATCCTGTAAAGTACTTTGAGTGTCTCGGTGACATGATAATAATAATAATAATAATCCTTACATTTGATATAGTGCCTTATCACATCTTCGAGACATCTTAAAGTGCTTTACAGAATATACTGTAAAGTGAATTGACTGTATATTTGTGGGCGAAACATGGCAGCCAATTGCGCACAGCAGTGTCCCACAAACAGTCATGGATTAAGTGACCAATTTATTATTATTATTTTTTGAAGGAATTATTACTCCCGGAAAAGCAATTTACCATTGACTAACAACCGGATTCCTACTTACTGCTAGCTAAACAGGTGTATGGAGGAAGGAAATTTGCCTAACATTTGCCCTGATGGGAATTGAATCCGAGTCTCTTGCTTGGGAGGCGAGTGCTCAAACCACTGAGCTACAGTAATGGGGTGCTATAACAAAATGCAAGCGTTATTAATTGGGTGGTTGCTTCAGGAGCTACCAATGGCAATCTAAACCAAATATGCCCAGCCAGAGGAGGCCATGTTTTCTGTAGTAACAGTGAAGTTATAATAGGCTTATAATGGATCAGCACTAGTAATGCCATTGAACACAATAGGAGGAACAAAGTACAAAAACAACACAACAACAAAATTACATTTATAGAGCGTCTTTCACGTTGGGAGGATGTCCCAAAGCGCTGAACAGTCAGGTGTCGGGGCCCGAGCATGGGGGAGGGGTGGTGTATGGGTGAGGGAAGGCAGAGAGGTGGGAGGCCAACCACAGACATGGTCGAAGAGAAGGGTCTTGAGACCGGCCTTGAAGGATGCAAGGGAGGAAGCGAGGTGAAGCGAGGTGGGATGGAGTTCCAGAGTGTGGGGGCAGAGAGGCTGAAAGCCCGGCCACCGATGGCAGGGCAGGGCGGGTTGGGCGGGAGACATGGAGCAGACCAGAGCCCACTGAATGGAGGGAGCGGGGAGGTTGGTAGGGAGTCAGCAGGTCAGAGAGGTAGGAGAGGGCAAGGCCATGGATGGCCTTAAAGGTGAGGACGAGGATCTTGAACTCGATCCTCTGGGGGATGGGAAGCCAGTGGAGTCGGGCAATGGTGGGAGTGATGGGGTCATGGAGCCTGGTGCATGAGAGCACACGAGCTGCAAAGTTTTGGATGATCTGCAGCTTGTGAAGGGAAGAGTTGGGAAGGCCGATGAGGAGGGAGTTCCCGTAATTGAAACTTGAGGTGACGAATGAGTGGGTGATGGTTTCAGCAGCCTGAGGGGTGAGGCAGTGGCAGAGTCTGTCAATGTTGGCAGTGCTGGTCATGGCGCGGATGTGGGGAAGAAAGGGCAATTCAGGGTCAAACAAGACACCCAGGTTCTTGACTGGCTTATTGAGGTTGAGTGTGCAGCCATGGAGGCTGATGCTGCCAACGCCTGAGGTGCGGAGGTGCTGGCGCGAGCCAATCAGAAGGGCCTCGGTCTTGCTGACGTTCAGTAGGAGAAAGTTGTCCCTCATCCAGGACTTGATGTCAGACAGGCAGTCAGTCAGGACACCAGTGGTCCTGGAGTTGAGGGTGGAGGTGGAGAGATAGAGTTGGGTGTCATCCACATACATGTGGAAATTTACCCTATGTCTCCGGATGATGTCACCAAGGGGGAGCATGTAGAGGGTGAAGAGGGGGGGACTGAGGATAGAGCCCTGAGGAATACCGCACAAGACGGTGCAGGGGCTGGAGGAGAAGCCGTTTTCCGCGACGAAGTGGTGGCGGTGTGAAAGGTAGGACCTGAACCAGTCAAGGACAGAACCTTGAAGGTTGAGGTGGGAGGGGAGGTGGTGGAGGAGGATTGAGTAGGCTGAACAGGACAGCATATAATAATTATTTTAGTAGCCGAGGAGAGGGTGCAGGAATGTAAAAGGACTTTTTCCTATTTCCGAAGGTTGCTTGCAATGAATAACTTTATAACCTTGATAACTAACACCTCTGTATCAAAAATCCACAGAGAAAAGGGAAGAATCAGATTTCATTTTAAAAGCTAGACTTTTGTGTAAGGTTTACATGTTTTAGACATTTGCAGACGACAATAAAAACAGACTGTCCAGAAGACAGACTAAAACTGGAAGTGGGTTAACCTTACAATAATTTATTGGTAGATGTAATAACTATAGAGATTACATAAAAACTTTGCATTGTTAAAACAAATGCTTTAATATCACAGCTGCAGAATATTGCCTTGAGTATACTTGTAACCGTCAACTTTAGTCAATGGAAACATACAAATTTACAGCACAGAAGTAGGCCATTCAACTCATTGTGTTTGTGCTGGATCTTTTAAGAGCAATCATTTCAGTCCCATTTACCCACATTTTCCTCATGCTCCATTAATTTACTGCTTTTAAGGTATTTATCTATTCCCTTTTGAAAACTAATATGGCATGTGTCTCAACCCTCGCTTCCAGCAGGGCATGTCACATCCTAACCACGATGCATGAAAACAATTCTCCAACAATAAATGCCTTTAGAAAGAGTGCTTGAGCTCTGCGCTTTACCACTTTTATTGACACAGAGTGGCGAAGTTGGCTCGACAGACTGAATTGTTTATTCTTGTTCTTAAGTAGAAATAAACAAATATGATAAATGAAGAGTTGCAATTG
The DNA here is from genome assembly GCF_018977255.1 of Callorhinchus milii. Taxonomy (NCBI): domain Eukaryota; kingdom Metazoa; phylum Chordata; class Chondrichthyes; order Chimaeriformes; family Callorhinchidae; genus Callorhinchus; species Callorhinchus milii. The sequence continues at coordinate 61,449,154 of NW_024704743.1, read as the reverse complement.
AGTTCTTTAATATTTTTGCGATTGGCTCCATCTTCCCAACAGAGCCTGTGTGTGGCACTAAAGCAGGCATCACTGAGAATCAAGGCGCTGTGTGGTTGATTGGATTGTATCCATTTTACATCTCATACCAGAGGAGTCTGTATAAACAGGAGTGGAATAATAAAGAATCAACACTTTCTAATGTTACTGCCTGCCACTAAATTATTCAATGATTTGGGTTAAAATTGAAAGTTGATTTATTAACCAGTTTTATTTTAAATCACGACATGATTCAAATTGAAAACAAAATGTACACTTCTTTGACGGCAAATCGATTGACACATGTGACCTCAGCATATTGAACTTGTGGTACGTCAAAGCTTAGCTTTTAGGGTGAGGTCTCACTGAGCTCCCACTGAAGTCTTGCCTATAATTTATCAAATTTATTTTGCTACAAGATCTCTTCATTGGGTTTGAGCTCACAAGATGCTATAGAATAAACTGGCCCGGGTCGTCCCTAACAAATACCGTGGACAAAATTCAGAGTCTTTCTACTCGGGGACTGAGACTAACCTCCTGGTTGCCAAAATCAAAACTAAAATTTTAAGTTCATAATCAATAAAACAAAATCTTTGATTTTTTGTTATCTCACCACCGGAAATACATACAAAGATTCAAATCAAAGTCATCATAACCACAGGGATTTCGGTACTGTAACTTGCTTTGAGTCAGGCACAAGAAAATAAAAATGCCAATTGAGTTGGGTTTGGGCCTGAAATCCCACCTAGCTTTAGTCCTTTAAACCATTTTGTCCTCAACTGTAATAATAATTCTTACATTTGGATATAGCTCCTTGCAAGGCAGTCGGAAGTCTCAAATCACATCATAAAATTTACTATAAAGTGTAATGACTGTAGGAAAACCCAGCAGCCAATTTGCATTCAACAATGTCCCACAAACAGCAATGAAGTGAATAACCAATTTTATAGGGTGGAATGATTGGGCAGGACACTGAGAGAAACTTCTCTTTTTGATTAGTGCCATGGCATCTATTACCTGAACATGCAGATCGGACCTCAGTTTAATGTCTCAAGCAAAACAGGGCATCTCTGATGGTGCAGTGCTCCCCCAGCACTTTATTGGAGTGTCAGCCTAGACTGTAAATTCAAAATCCTAACATAGGGCATGAACCCACCTGGCTCAAAAGTGAGATTGCTACAGATGAAGCCAGCCTAACACTATATGCAGAATGGCAGGAAATATTCAAATTTACTATTAATTTCCACAGTTCACAAACAGACCAGCTTCCAATTTAGTAGTCAATTTAACAATGTGTCACAATTCTGAGCAATCTTAAACAAAATGACAGGATGGTCTCAAGGCTAGGAATGGATTGAATTATGGAGCTTTTTGTCTGTTAATTTTCAAAATGCCTGCCTGATGTTGACAGAAACTCAATCTTGTGTCAGCCTGGCTCAATTGATAGTTCCCTCGCCTCTGAGTCAGAAAGTTGTGGATTCAAGCAACACATTGGTACTTCAACTCATGTGTCTACGATGACTCTCCACTGGGGGAGTGTTACACTGTTGGAGGTGCCATCCTTCAGTTCTGTTGTCGGAGGTGCCTCTTCAGGTGAATGTTAAAAATCCCATGGCATTGCCAACAATCCCTCCAAATAAAATTTGGCTGTTGTGAGAGACATTGCTATGTGCGATTTGGCTGTCGCATTCACCTACAAATACACAGTCATTGCACTTCACAGTAAATCCCATCAAGCACTTTGAGATATCCTCCTGTCATGAAAAGCGCTATATCAAATGCAAGTATTATTATTAATTAAATCTCGTATTGAATGCAAATTGCTGCTTCTCTAGGACATTAATTGTATTTCAATATTGCGCAGGAAACATTTAGAGACAGTCATATCTTATTTAAATGGCACAGGTAGTGTTAGTTTGACCCCATTTTCTCGATTGATTGGTGTTAAAGAGCAACATAAACCTGCTTTAAAATGAAATGGATTTATACCCAGCCTCACTTTCTTAAACCAAACACAGTTTATAGTGTGTTTGTATTGCAGCTGATTTTGAGAGAACTTAAGCATTTGAATGTCAGAGAACTAGTTAGGTAGTGATTTTCCCTGTTCTTTAACAGCATTAAAACATATAATATGTATTCTGTACCAGTTACCTACTTATTCAACACAGCCTTTCATCAGCTCTCGGTGAGAGAGGGCAGTACACATAAATATCTCCAGGCTATTGTCAGGGTTGCTCACTTGGCAGCACTCTTGCCTCTGAGTCCCAAAGTTGTGGGTTCAAGTCCCCCATTGGGATTTTGAAATCACAGTGCATTGCTAAGGGAATGCTGCATGGTTGAAGATGCTGTCCTCCAGATGAGATGTTAAACCAAGGTCTCGTCTTCCTGTTCAGGTGGATAGTCAAGATCTCATGATACTATTCGAAAAAGGATGAGAGTTTCTCCCAGTGTCCTGGCCCAATCCCCCAAATAAAATTGATCATTCACTTCATGACTGTTTGTGAGACAATGCTGTGTACAAATTGGCTACTGTGTTCACCTACAAATACAGCCACTGCACTTCACAGTAAATCCTGTGAAGTGCTTTGACAAGTCTTGTTGATGTAATAGAGCGCTATATCAATTGCAAAGAATGTTATTTCTATAATAAATACTATCCCAGGATAGAGAGGACTAGGAAACTAGGATCTGTGCTCTCCGCGGCCATAAAATTAACTTTCAGCAACCATGCATGATTGGCCTGAAAATATGAAAAAAGCAAATAAAACAGCCTAAGGCCTGATATGTATACCAAAATTTACAAAATAAAACTGCAATCACATCAAGGTCAGAAAACAACAGTGCTAAGTCCCTGAGACAAACAAACTGCTTCACTGGAGAGACACATAACTGACCTTAAAACATCCTTTAAACAAGTTAAGCAAATGGATTACCACAGGAGTACCACAGGTGTTGCCCAATCATTTTACCCACTAGCTCAGCTATTTTTTAAGGAGGTGAGGTATATTTTCACCCTCTATGGAAATAATGCCACAAAAATTTTGAGATTTTGATCAGAGGAGTCTAGTGCTTTTTATTCCATTCTGTTTCCTACTGAATGTGCATTATTCATGCTGCAAAGATGTTTATTGCTCCATTGCATTGAGTGTGCCCAGATGGCATTTTACTATGTCAGTCAGTACCCAACGTAGTTTCAGAGCAGCTACTAATTTACTACAAACATTGAAAAATAAATTTGGATACGTTTCATTCCCATCAATATCGTTATACAATGTTATATATCTTTTCCCTTGCTCTTGTACTGTGTGGTATGCATCAATAATATGGACCTGACCTTACCTGATCTCTTCTGATCAGTTACAGGAGCACAGCTCTTTGAAACCTATCATAAAAATTGTCAAATCCTTGGAGATTTTTGCAGTTTTTTTTAAAATGATGCATTGTATAATCGGATACGGTTTCACCACATTTAGAATTGTTTAGCAACAGAAGAAATTAAGAGCCAAGAGCCAAGTCCACTTTTGACACTTTTCCACTGTGAGGATGCCACACATGTAATAAATGTTTTATTGGACTTACTTGGACGGTTCTGATCATACCATTACTGGCAATTACATTCTGAGCATGTTTGGACAGCGTGAGGAACAGATCTTATTGTGTGACTGACAGCGTTGTAATATTTCTTACAGCTTTCCTTCGCTGCCACCACACCCGTCCTTGCTGATAAGAAAAAATATCCTTATTTCTTCCGGACTGTGCCGTCAGATAATGCTGTCAATCCTGCGGTTGTCAAGTTCCTGAAAAGCTTTCAATGGCGTAGGGCGGGGACCCTAACCCAGGATGTCCAGCGCTTTTCAGAGGTACGTTGCCTTTAATTAGTCATGTAAATATTGGTTCATACTGTGTCATATTTATTAATGGAATTCCTTAATAAAGTACCAGAGTCTCACAAATGAGGACCCCTTCTGGTAACCAGACGTACTTCATCTGACCTGCTCCATGATGTCTTAAGAATGTGGTATTTGTAACAAGATAGTGGCTTCTCCCAGTAACTGGAAATGCATCAACTTGTAACTTGCTTCTGGAACAGAATTCCCACAGGCTAGTGTGACAGACAGAAGTAATTGCTAGCTGCTAGATATTGCTGCAATTCAGAGTCAATAATAATAACCTGATATTTCCACCATAAAAACACTAGTCTCTGTGGGTTGACCCATTCTGCATATTTTCAATTTGCATTAAAATGCTGCAAAACATGAATAAAACTACTTAAAAATAAGGGTTGCTTATTTCTAATATTAAGCTATTAAAATAAATAAGAGTAACACAACTTGAATTAAACAGTTTAAAAACTTTCTGGGCACACCCTGCTATCCAATTTTTTCTTCCATTCTTTTCTTTTGAATTCATCCTTTCTTCAATTGAGATGTTAAATAGAGGCCCAGTTTGCTTGTTCAGATAGACATTAAAGATCTCCTGGCCCACAAAACAGTTACTCCACTACACAATATATCTCGTGATGTGTTTTGGGTGTCTTCCTGGTGTGAAAGCCACTATTAAATAATAATAAATAAAAATAATCCATGCAGTTGATGCCTTATCACGTTGTCAAGATGTCTCAAAGCGCATCACAGAATATACTGTAAAGTGAATTGACTGTATATTTGTGGGCGAAAGGCAGCACAGCAGTGTCCCAAAAACAGTCGTGGATTGAGTGACCAAATTATTATTTTTTTAAAAGGGGTTATTATATATAATAATAATAATAATAATATAATAATAATAATAATATTATATTATTATTATTATTATCCCAGAAAAGCAATCTGCCAATCGAATAAATAGATGTTTAATAAATAATAAGATGCAATGATTATTATTATCGTTATGAATTCTGACTTCAGTTTTATTCTGTGAGGCATTCTGTCACATCTCAATGATATATGGCGCTTTATCAAATGCAAGGATTATTATTAATAGTATTTTCTATGTATTCTATATCTGTTCTAACCATTTCTTCCTAATTATTTCAAGCTTTTTGAACCCATTCCCTTTTTTGTTTCTGTCTCTCAATTCCCACCATCTATTCTGGGCAAGGAGCAAATTTTTGCATTTTCTTTAAGTCGGCTGAAAAACAGTTCTAAGGATGGATTTGCAGGGCATGAACCCCCACCGAACTGTGATGACTGACATGGCAACACCCTGGATGTAACCAGATGAATCCCCAGCATCCAAGAACAGCAATTAAGGGTTAAATAAATTGGCTCAATGCCATTGCTTGCAAATTGTGCAGACTCTCTTGAAGGAATTGGTTTGAAGAACCAAATGACCTTTTCTTGCTCCATATTTCTTAAGTCTAAAATTAGAAATGTAAAAATGCTATTTGCAAAGTGTTAGTTATAAACTAGGTGACCCTTTAATAACAATGATAATAATAATCCTTGCATTTGATATCACGTCATCGAGACGTCTCAAAGTGCTTCACAGGATTTTACCGTGAAGTGGAATGACTGTGCATTTTGTAGGCAAACATGGCAACCAATTCATACTGCCCAAGCAACGTCCTACAAACAGCCATGACTTGATTGACCAATTTTATTTGGAGGATTGTTAGCCAGGACATCAGGAGAATCTCCCTTCTCCTTTTGAATAGTGCCATGGGATCTTTAACATCCACCTTTAAATGATAACTTGAGGATAAATGCTTCGTCAATTGGGAAACAATGTTAGAACTCAGAGTCAATGTGGCAACACATTTGCTGTGTAAAACACTTGTAGAATATGGATGAAGAATAATAGGAAAAGACATCATTAGGTAGGAGTATTCTCTGGGAGGGAAATTCCACCTGAGTCTAGATTTACTCTATTTCATTAGCATTTCAAAGAATGCAAAATTTGGTATATTCTTAAATACAGTTTTAACTTTGAAGCCACAGAAGGTATCAGTTTTGACTTTGCCAAATTCTGCATGCTAAGGAATTAGAATAAATCTATACCCTGGTTGTATTTCTCCTCCTCTGTGCTTTAAAGTTCTATCTTACCATTTCCCAGGGATGCTGAAAAAATAAATGGGTTGATGTGCACAGATAGGGAGGCAATGTTTACACAGTTCTGATCAACCCAGAAAATTCTCTTGCATGGAAAAAAAATAATTTCCAGTACAAATGCCAATTTAATATTTAATATCTGTTTATCTGCTTGATTTTATTTATTATGCCTGCAAGGGCAGGCTTGTTGATGAAGTCTCTTATTGCCGCGCACCATTATTTTTATTGAAAACCACTGTGATAGCAAGAGATTCTGCTGTAATACACAGGGCAATGCTCAAATGGATTAATTTACCTTTTTCCAGTGAGTTTATTGTTCTATTCAACTGCACTTGCAGCAACTTGCCTGTTATTGGCAAAGCCTTTCTCATCATTTTATAAATGCTCAAACCAATGTCATTTATGTCATAAAAATGTCACCACACTGCCTGTGCCTGACATCACAGACTGAAGCTCAGAATAGGGAAGGTGAACAGATAGTTCAAATTGAATTCCTTTGTGCGGAAAGTGGTGAATATGTAAAATGAACTACTCAGCGAGGTAGTGGACGCAGATTGTCTCAGCAAATTCAAGAGGGAATTAGACATCTATTTGGAAACGAAGTTGACTGATGGGTATGAGATGAGGGTTTAAAACATGATTTACAGGAATTCCACCTGGTCTAAATTTATTCTATTAACTTAATATTTCACAATGTGCAAAATTTGGGAAATTGTTGGATTCAGCTTGAAGCTGTTTAAAGCTAAAAATATTTACAGAAAACCTACATAAAAATTAACAACAACTTGCATTTATACTGTATAGTGACCTGCACACAGAATAATGTCTCGGAGTGCTTAAAGACTGTATTTAAGAATTAGACTTAAATTTAACTTAAATTAGACTTGAATTTAATCAAAGATTGTATTTAAGAATTAGAATCATTGTTATCATTAGGTCACCACTGATGTAATTTCTGTGCATCACGCAGGAATTGGCATCAGCAGCAATCCACTGACCCGATCCATTTTGCCTCCCCCAAGTGCTGGGCTGATTTTTGTCTTTTTGATCGCATGCGCAGTGAATACGGAAGCATTGACTAGCTACTGTGTTGTTATAGCACCGCCTTTGATTTTATGGAATCACAACCATGAAATTATAACAGGGCACCACTGGAATTTGAACAACAGATTTTTGCACTTCTTTCTGGAGATGATTTTTGTGTCTATGGTGCCAGATGAACCATAGCCTGTTCTATGCAGATTGACAATGGTGCTGAATTAATTGATATTTGTTAGAAAGGCATTGATGAAGCTGTACCTGAACTGGAGAAACTTAGCTGCTGATCATTTTAATTCAATGTTTACATGTCACTGTGTACAAACAGACCTTTAACACTTACTTCTGGTCGATTTCCCTTTAATAACCCAAGATCACAGCATTGCTGAAAACTGAGGAGGACAGAAGCAGGACAAACCACAGGCAATCTGTGATCTGATTATATCAGCTTCAGCTGAATAGCTCAGCAAATCCATTATTTGCTGCTCTGTGAATTAGCTGAGGTTTTATTTTGACAGATCCCTAGCACGCCATTCCCTGTGCAAAATGGGTGTTTGCGCAGTCAACAAATGCGTTGTTTTGAACTGAATGGAATGAGCTGAAATCTGAAACACTTGCACAGAAACAACTGTAATCCCTTGGTGACTGTAATCTGAATGATAATCTTCTACTTGTTGAACCAATAAAATATAGTGGAGTGTGCCTCACAGGTCACTGACAATTGTGGAGAAATCAAGAAATGATAAACTCAGTCTTAATGAGACTAAGTGAAATTTCTCGCCTTGCAAATGTTGCAGCTCAGTTTGATGATCCAGTCAGTCTCAAAAAGTTAATGTGCTCATAGGTCTTCATAATAATCCTTCTGTGCTTTACTGTCCACAAAATACCTCAAGGAGTTTCACAGGATTTGACTGTGAAAGATAATGACTGTGTAATTGTACATGAACGTAGGTTGCAGCCAATTTGGGCGCAGCAATATCTCACAGCAGCCATCAAATGAATGACCAATTATACCAACTGGGGATTGTTGGCCAGGACGCTCTGAGAAACTCACTTCTCTTTTTGAGTAGTGTTGTGAGGTCTTTGAAATTCATTCGAACAGTCTCATTTTAACATCTCCTCCAAAGGAAACATTCTCCTATGCTCCTCATTTGCTCATTTACTAACTATCTTAAATTGATGCCTTCGAGTTACCGACTCACCAAACAGTGGAAATCGTTTCTCTTTATTAACTCTATCAAATGCCTAATAACTTTAAAGGCCTCGATCAGGTCACCGTCAACTTTCTTTGTTCCAACAGATAAAGGCCCAGTCTCCACTCATAGGCCAAACCACTCATCTCTGGTATCACCCAAAGTGGGGTCACCAATACTGGACACAATATTCCAACTGTGATCTAACTTAACGATTTATATAAGTTTAGCGTTACCTCTTTGCTTTTATATTCTATACCACTATTTAAAAAACTAAGCTTCCATTAGCTTTTTGACAGCTTTGTCCACCTGCCTTCCAACCTTTAAGGATTTATGTGCATTAATCCCCAAGATTCCTTGCTCTTCCGTTCCTTTTAATACATTTTCACACAATGTATGTATGCTCATTCTTCCTCATAAAATCTATCATCTCACATTTGTCTGCATTGTCACATTTGTCCCCATTACTACCAACTGAGCCAGGCTGACATGTGACACAAGTGGCTTTACATTGAAAAACTGACCATAATAAAAAGCGGTGATTCTAAAACTAACTGCTGAAACACACTCCTTCTGAAATTATCTATCGCATATTGTTTGTTGTGGTTAGTGAGCAATGACTAAAGGAATTCGAGCTGTAAATGTTTCTCCATAACCCTCAGAGAGGTTATTTTGCTTGTAAGGTGTGATAGAGAGATACTGTACATCCACAAAATAGGAGGCTGTAATCAATCACAACAATCTTTGTAGCGTTCCTAATGCAGGTTGAAGCTAACATTAAGAACTGGTTGCATACTTCACACCTGCAGCAGTGTCAATATGGATCTGTTGCATATTGCACACATGGTGGTTTGATAATTGATTTCCTACCTAGACACCTCAACATATGAAAATAGGTATTTAGCAGAGGAATCACACTGACAGTTTGAAATAAAGAAACAAATGATGCTTCAGCTGTATAGAGAGTTAGTCAGACCCCATCTGGAGACTGCGTTCAGTTTTGGGCACCACCCCTCAGGAAAGATATATTGGCCCTGGAGGGGGTGCAGCGCAGGTCCACAGAATGTTACCAGGCCTAAAAGGGTTAAGTTATGAGGAAAGGCTGCGAATACTTGGATTGTATTTCCTTGAGTTTAGAAGGTTGAGGGGCGATTTGATTGAGGTATTTAAGATGATAAAGGGATTTGATAGGGTAGATACAGAGAAGCTATTTCCTTTGGTGGGGAATCCAAAACAAGGGGCATAGTCTTAAAATTAGAACCAGGCTATTTAAGAATGAAATCAGGAAGCATTTTTTCACTCAAAAGGTGGAATTCTCTCCCTCAAAAGGCCGTGGATGCTGAATCCATCCACACCTTCAAGAGTGAGGTAGATAGATTTTTGGTAAGTCAGGGTATTAAGGGATATGGGGAGAAAGCTTGAAATTGAAAGGATTAGTTGAGGTACAGATCAGTCATGATCTAAATAAATGGCGGAACAGGTTCGAAGGGCTGAATTGCCTACTCATGTTCCTATGTTCCTAATAGATGGCCATTGTTTGCCTCTACCTGGTGTCATGTTCCTCACTCTGGTCTGGCTGCACCTGGAGTCTTGCGTACAGTTCTGTTGCCATGACATGATAATAATAATAATAAAAATCCTTGCGTTTGATATAGCATCTTATCACATCTTCAAGACATCGCAAAACGCTTCACAGAATATACTATAAAATGAATTGACTATATTTTGTGGGTGAAACACAACAGCCACACAGCAGTGTCCCACAAACAGTCGTGGATTGAGTGACCAAATTATTATTTATTTATTGGAAGGAATTATTACCTCCGTAAAAGTGATCCACCAAACTACTAACAACCGGGTTCCTACTTACTGCTAGGACTCCACAGCTACAGGATAAGAGGATCAAAGGGAAATAGATGAATACTTGGGAAGTGAGGGGATTAAGCATATGAGGTGAATTATGCGGTATTTCTCAAGTAAGAAACAAAAAGGAACTTCTTCAGCTAACATCTAGTATGTCATGCTGTTATATTGACTCAAGGAAACACCACTTCGAAAATAGATGAACTTGGTGTGGAATTTTTGAGTCTGATTCATCTATGGCTGCATTTCGTAATTAGGAAATTCAACATTGCAACAGTCACTTGGAGAAGAGACTGGCAGATGAGATAAAAGACAATCTAGTGAAATGGAGATAGAGACTCAACAGGCCGAACAGCCTCCTCCTGTTCCTGTGGGAGCTCAGTTCATAACTAGGCTGATTTTGTACTGCTGTACTGAGCAGTAGAACAAAAGCTGAATGCTGTGCTGGACTTGCTGTTCAATCCTTGCTGTATTTCGGGTACATTAATATTCAGGTATGTTTTAGCAGTTGGAACATTTTAAGGGATGGATGCGATGGGAATCATGTTCAGTTCTCAGCAACATAAAAAGCTTTTCAGTCCTCAAAGGATTATAAAAAGGTTTGCCTCAAGTTTATATCATGACTCAAACCTAGTTTTCATGAAGTCTACTATCTTGGATCACCTCACCTTGGTTCAGCTCCATTTGTTACTGCCTACCTATTCAGTATATCAGGATATTAAAAGCTGTGTGACCTCCATCTCTTAAACCATATGGTAAGATTTGATCAGATTTTAACAAATAAGTATTTGTGCAGCACATACCAGATAGGACCACAATAAGATTTAGCTTGCTGAGCTGAGGACATGTCTCACTGATGAGCTAGATATACTAGTCAACCATTAACAATGCCTTGGGACATTGAAGACCTTCAGCCTAGAGTAGACCCACCATATTTAGGCATGATACTCATCTGATCAACTTTGAAAGGGTTGAATGGATGCAACAGGATTTAAACCTAGAATCTATTAGTCCTGTCTAGTTTTAAAACTGCCTGAGGTATCCAGAGTCTAGTGAACAAGCAGGTGAAATCCTTGTTCAGTTGGTGGCACTCTTGCCTCTGAGTCAGAGATTGTATGTTTAAGTTCATGTTGATAATTTTGAGTTCATAGTCTAGGCTGATATTCCAATACAATGCTGGGAGTGCCACGTATTATCAGAGGTGCCACCTTTTAGATAAGATATGAAAACGGAGATTCCTTCTACTTATCAAACATCCCATGACATGCATTGAAAAACAAAGGGAGTTTCTCCTGGTGTCCTAGCCAATAATCCCCTCAGATAAAAATTAATCATTCACTTTATGAAAAGTTTATATGAAGTTTCTGGGTACAAATTGACTGCCACTTTCATCTACAAAATATGCTCACTGCGCTCTACAGTATCTCCTGTGAACTTCTTTGAGGTGTTTCAACAATGTGATGAAGCAATATGTAGAATGTAAAGATTATTGTTATTATACTCACAGTCAAGTCACGCACTATACAAATGGAAAAGAACTTACAGAAAATCAACTTCATAATTAAGGTTGTACTTGTCCTGTATTTCAGTAGTTAGAGCACTCGCTTTGCAAGCGAGAGACCTGGTTTAGATTCCCGGAAGGGTGAAACCTTGGGCAAGTTTCCTTACTCCACATGCCTGATAATAATCGCTCAAAAAAAACAATAATAAATTGGTCATTTCAATCCATGATTGTTTGTGTGCAATTGGCTGCCGCATTTCGCCCACAATTCACTTTACAGTCTATTCTGTGAAGCACTTTGAGACATCGAGAAGGCATGAAAAGTGCTTTATCAAATGCAAGGATTATTATTATTAAACGCTATATAATTGGAAGAATTCTAGACCAAGATGAAATTTCTCTCCATAAAATGAAAAAGAAATATGAAAGACTAAATTGAGCATTTTATTCCCTGAGACTGGACGTCAAGTTGAGAGAGTTTGCATCCTGGGATCAAATCCATTATCAAAGTTCTTTAGTGCAGGGAAAATATTCAAAACCCGAATCTGAGCTTAAATGAGCTGTCATCTGGCATTTTATCTCTGACACATATGCACGATGACATCTGTGGAGAGCACCATTGTTCTTGAATTTTCCTCAATGCCTCAATATTCTCAGTGGAAGCTTAGCAGTTCCTGAAGTATTTAAAATGGAAGGCAGTGAACAAAACATCCACCTAAAATAAACTTCATGAGGTCGAAGAGGTGGGCTATCAATCTTCTGCCCCTACGTGACATGATCCAAGTCAACTGACTTTCTTTAGAGGGGACAGGTTCATGGTTGTGAAGGGCAATTTTCAGAAGCATTTTTCTTACACAGCAAAATTAACACCTGGAACTGATTACAAGGTAGGGCGGTTGAGGTCAGGACACTTTGACTCCTCCAAGGAAAAGCTTGATGTTATCTGTAATGGGAGGACAGTAGGGTGGGTATTCTAGAAGGAAGCGATCAAATGGTCACAGTGCCTTCTCTCATCCGAACCTCTCTTTTGATCTTATTAATTTATTTAACTGTGAGGCCCTTGTGAACTCTTTTGAGGAGATGCAAGTAAAGTTTAAATGTATTTTATTGAACGGAAACATTTTCCATTTTCTGGAAAAGCATCAAAACAATATCAGCTTTTCTTCAAATATTTTGTTTTGTGACATATACCTTCTTTGAATGTTATCGTGGAAATTGTGGGGTCAATTTAACAGTGCATTTAGATAAAACCCAAAACAATACAAAAACACCAAGGGAGCAGGATAGGAGGTCACAGTTCAGGGTTGTGAAGATGCAATGCCATTTACTGTGCTGCTGTGCATTAGTAATTAGACTGGGAGATTTGGAGTTGTCCTCAACCTTTGGGTAGGATTGACCTGATGTGTCTCCCATCCATTGATCTCAAAACTGGAATTGCTGAGTCTGTGCCAGTGGTGCTATTGACAACCTAACTCAGCTCATGATTTTGATCAGTTTGGGCTGAAAACTTTACTTTAGTTATGACACAGACTCAGTGCAGAGAAACTGATAAATGCAGATAAGTTCTATACATTGCGCTGAAGCCTAATTGCCAACTACTGAGGCGTGTCCTTAAGACTATTTTGTCTTAAAATTTAAGATTGCGCAGCTTTGTGGAAAATTGTTAAATTTAGCCTTAATTTGGAAGTCCATTTTACGCACTTGTTAAAAAGACTGGGTGAAATTTCTTATCTTTGATTGACACAGTCACAACTGCAGCCTGGCATTAGCTGCCTGAAAGGAAATTTGACAGCTATGGCTGTGTGTACATTGTGAGTGGATATTTTAAACTGGAATATAGTTTGAAGTCACAAGGAAAAATCTAACAGGTTGTTCCTATGAGAGGAAATTGCACAATTGTTCTATATCCACAGAGTAAAACATGTGCTGTCAATGATTCCCCATGTGGATCTGTTTTCTGATCCACATCTTGAACAAACACTTCAGTCTTCTAATTTTCCATCAAACATTAGTGTGTTCCATTTAACGGTGATCAGAAATGTGTTTAATACTCAGAGTCAATGGTGACCATTAATGATCTAGCAGCAATCAATTTTGTTTTTATCCAAATTGCACTGGGAAAGTGATAATAGGAAAGATCACGTTGTAAACATCCAAGTCAGTTAGCATGTTCAAACAGGCAGATTGAGCCCTGCCAGCACTTGGCACAAGTATTATCACAGTCAGAATCTACTTACCCTGGGGACAAATATCCAATCACATAAAGACAACTGTTAGAGCTGGAAAGAACAAGGGAGCACAGGATTTCCCACTCAAAGTCGCTCATGACAACAAAACCACTTTTATCAAAATAGATACTGAAGTTTCAGCTGAAGCACTGTAAATGGCATCATCCTGATGTTCAAATTTTCACAGGAAGCTAAGAGAAGGAGTATACTTGTCAAACCTACTCTGCTGTTTTAGTAGATCATGGCAGCTCCTTATGACTAAGATTTCACGATTAATTTTACAACTGTATAGGAAGTTTCTCAAGAACATGTTATTAGAACAGTCACAAGTGAAAACTCGCCCCAGATTCACATTATTGGATTGTAATACAACAAAACAGGATAAACAGAGTAAGAATATTTCCACCGATGGCCAAGTCAGTAACAAGAGAGGATAAACTGTTGATTATCACCAGAAGTTAAAGGGGAGATTAGAAATATTGACACAGAGGATTGGTGGAATGGGAAATACCTCGTCTTGAAAGCCTGGTGAAGATATAATAATAATAACAATAATAAGGTGAGACCGTAAGAGCATTTACAAATGAATCATATAAATGCTTGAGTAAAAATAATATTAAATAGCATGGGGAAATTGCAGGGAAATAGGATTGGAGTAGATAGTTTCCGTGGGGGATCTGGTAACAGCATCTCAATGACCATCTGGTTTGTAAAGGTTTTTTAATTCTTACAGAAAGTCTGAAATAACATCAAACGACTTTTGTTCTACCAAATGCCTCAGAGTTGCCTAAAGCAGATACAGCAACAACAACATACATTTATATAGCGCCCCTCACATAGGGTAGTGTCCCAGAGCGCTTGATAGTGGCGGAGCACGACGCCAAGTCCGGGGAGGTGGAGGTGACCGTAGACACGGTGGAAGAGAAAGGTCTTCAGGTGCAACCTGAAGATGGTGAAGGAAGAGACAAGGCAGAGGGATAGAGAAAGAGTTTCAGGGTATAGTGGCTGAAAGTGCGGCCACCAATGGTGGAACGGAGGGCACGAGGGATATGCAGGAGGCTGGAGCCAGTCAAATGGAGGCAGCGGGTAGTGGGTTGGGGGTTAAGCAGGTCGGAGAGTTAGGGAGGTGCCAGGGCATGAAGTGTCAGCTTTAACTATGTTTCTTTCATTTCTTAGTAAGTGTCAATTTGGCTCAGTTGGTAGGACTTTTGCCCAGGAGTTAGAAGGTTGTGGATTGAAGCCCTATGTTAGACCTTGAGCTCACAGTCTCGGCTCCAGTGCTGTCCTCATGAAATGCTGTCAAAAAATTGTCAAAACTGCAGTATTTGATATGAGCTGTTAAAATGAGGTGCTGTCTGCCCTTTGAGGGGTAGGAAGCACTGTTTGAAATAATAAGGGAATTTGGTCTGGACAATAATCCTCCAGATTCATTAGTTATTTACCTCATGGCTGGTTATTGGATTTTGCAGTGTGCAAAATAGCTACTGTATTTGCCTACAAAAAACAACGACTGAATGGGATAGTAATCATTGTGAAGAATGTTAAGACATTTAATTAGCAATAATAGTGCACCTTTTTAAGCTTCCACTCCAGACAGCCCATTGGTGCAGTACATATAGCTGTATTTTACAGACCAGCTGCTCACTGAATGGAATCCCAATCTGTGCAGTTTGCTGGTCTCAAACACAATGAAATTGGCCCCATCCTTCATCGTCTTAGGAAGGGGAAACCAGTCAGGATTTCTCCTCTTGGTCCCTCTACAGCCCCTGCTACTGGTAGTGTGTGTGTGCACTAATCGGGTGTGGAGAAGTCAGGTTGGCTGTGATGACACACTTTACAGTTGAATGCCCTGCTAACGCTCAATGCTCTCACATGAACAGTGGCAATTTGGGTGGGGCATTGGAGGGCAACTGGCATCTGTGGAAATGCACCCAGTAAGAGGATGTCAGGCCTGGAGCAGAGAGATAGATGCCAGTGGGGAGAAAATTGAAAAATATTTGGGCACAATAATTGTTTTATTTAAAAAAAAGCAAAACAAAATGGTCAGCAGGTGCTGTGTTTCAAGACTACAGAGCTAACATGATTTCAGGGTCACTTGCACCAACAAAAGCACTTTAGGAATCACACCTCTTAAACAAGACCTTAAACTCTCTGTCACTGACAAAACAATCTCCAGAGAGTGTCCTGTTGTTGTGTCAAGTCTTCCAGAACCCAGCCCAAGTTCCTCTGTGTTATCTGTCTCTCTTGTGTATGACACAACACGCAACTCACTTCCAACCCCAGCTCACTTCTGAAAGCTTATGCACAACAACATGACACTTCCTGCATCTGATATTTTCTTGTTGATGTGTAATTCCAAGTGTGATCCAACTGTTTTCTAGTTGAAATTCTCAAATGTCATCTAAGAAAATAGCTGCCAATAAATAGTCTGAGTGTCAACACTATCACACTTGTGCACAGCAGTGTACCAGTGAGATGTAGTTGGCATTGGAAGCAGCATGGGTAAGTTCAGGCTGTCCCAGATATCAGAACCTGCCCACATTGGTAACAAGATGAATCAGGAAGGTTTTTTAGCATTTATTTTGTAAATGCTAGCATCCAAATTAAAACTAAGTTGAAGAATTTTCCAGCATTCTGCAAAATATTGAATTTTAAGACAATAATCTTACAACTTAGATTAGGTGGAACTTTTTAAGGAAAACTTTTTAACGAGTCAATCCCAAAAGGTGAAGATGCTTTTGCCAGCATTAATCAAATGTGTATTCCTTCAATGTTATGCTGGATCACTGAGGCTTTATACTGGGGCTTTTTAGGGAAAATCACAAAAGGGGTGCAAAAGCACTGCCCAAGAAAGACATGAAATTACTGGCTCCTCGCCACCAGAAAAAAAGCTCCTCACAGCATAAAGTGTATCTTCAACAGGAAACCCCATATATGTCATGCCAGTTCATGAGATCACATCTCTAAGGCAATCACTGGTCAAAGCTGAGGTGTCACAAGGCACCATATAGATGGGTTTCACAGTTGCAGTTTGCAACAGGGGTACTTCTCATAGCATTGAGGAGCTGCCGGTTTTCTGAAGAACACCTTTTCAACTCCAATATAGATTGAATATGAAGCATTTCTACAAATCATAGAATCGTACAGCACAAAAAGAGGCCATTCGGCCCATCTGTGCCGGCTCTTTGAGAAGAGCAATGTAATGTCAATCCCACTCCCCAGCCCTTTCCCCATAACCCTGCAAACCTGTCCTCCTCAAATACCCGTCCACCGCGTTATTAAAAGTTGTTATCAAATCGACCTTGACCACCCTTTCAGGCAATGCGTTCCAAATTCGAACAACTTGCTGCATGAAAAAAAATTCTTCTCACCTCTTCTCTGCTTCTTTTAGAGACTATTTTGAATCTGTAACCTCGAGTCACCGACACACCCAACAGTTGAAACAGTTTTTCCCTTTCTAACCTATCAAATCCCCTCATGATTTTGAAGACCTCTATTAGGTCTCCTCGTAACCTTCTCTGCTCCAATGAGAATAATCCCGGCCTCTCTAGCCTTTCTTCATAATCAAGGTCCCTCATTCCTGGTGCCATCCTCGTAAATCTCCTCTGCACCTTTTCCAATGCCTTAACATCCTTCCTATAGTGTGGTGCCCAGAACTGGGCGCAGTATTCTAACTGAGGTCTAACCAGTGTTTCATATAGGTTAATCATAACCTCCTGACTCTTGTACTCTATGCCCCTATTTATAAAGCCTAGTATCCCATATGCTCTTTTTACAGCTTTATCTACCTGTCCTGCCACCTTCAAGGATTGATTTACCTGAACCCCCAGGTCTCTCTGTTTCTTCATCCCCCCTTAAGATTGTATTACCAGCCTATATTGCCTCCCCTCATTCTTTTTTACAAAATGCATTACCTCGCATTTCTCCACATTGAAATTCATCTGCCATGTGTCTGCCCATTTTACCATTCTGTTTATGTCTTCCTGCAGTTGGCTGCTATCCTTCTCACTGTTTGATACCCTACCTAACTTTGTGACATCCGCAATCTTGGAAATGGTACTTGCTATACCCAAGTCCAGATCATTTATATATATTAAGAAGAGCAGTGGTCTCAATACCGATCCTTGGGGGACGCCACTGTACATTTCCCTCCAGTCAGAAAAGCCATTGTTCACCACAACGCTCTGCTTTCTGTCTCCCAGCCAGTTCTGGATCCATGCTGCCACTGTCCCTTTTATACCATGGGCTTCTATTTTTCTTACAAGTCTTTTATGTGGCACTTTGTCAAATGCCTTTTGGAAGTCCATATAAACTATGTCAACTGCACTACCTTCATCCACCCTCTCCGTTACCTCATCGAAAAATTCTATTAGATTTGTTAACAAACGTACAGCCAGTTTGTTATTTTCTTTCAGCTCTATCACTCTAACTGAAAAATGATGGAATGCTTTAGAAGTTCAGGAATATCATTACACTGGCTGTCACTCTAACTCAGCCAATTTTATTAGAACAATGGAATCAGTTCTTAGTTGACCCAGGAGACTTAGCATCATACCACCAGAGCATTTTATGTCCACCTAAATGGTTGGAGTGTTCCTTCCCCCTCAACCTCGGAGATCCCTGAAGGCCTGGCTGACCAAAAGCACCATCTTGTGTAAACACTTGGCCATTTAGACAAGAAGGGTTTACAAATTGGGCTTTCCTGCCATCTTGTGCTGATTTTATTGATCTCTGCTGGGTAACAGTTGGGGTGCACTTATTCCGGGACTGAAACTAATTTTAATTAAGAATTTAAATTCAATTTAATTTAAATATAAATTAAATACTTAATTGGTTTCAGCACCCCAGGATAGGAATTGAAAAATCAGCCAGAGTTCCTGCTTCTGATCTAAAGATCCTGATTGGAAAGCACATGTTTGGGGACAGCAACTGAGGACAGACTGGACTAGCCCAAGAATCACAATCCAGGATTTGACAAGAACCATTATTCAGGATAATATATAATGGCCACTTGGGAGAGCTATCGGAAGCCTCCATTCTGGGGTTAATATTCCAACTGGGTCTCAACTTTACATTATTTTCTTAGCTTTTCAGAATGGGCAAAATTTGGCAAATTCTTAAATTCCATCCTAACTTTGAAAATAATTGTTCTTTTTTCTTAAAAGAACGTACAGACAACCAGCTTCAAAATTAAAACTGTATTTTAAAACTTGCCAAATTCTACACTAATCTGAAACGCTAAGAACTTAACGTAAGTCTAAACCCAGATGGAATTGAATCTCTTATCCCAAGAGAGGAGGGAGAGAACTTAGAGGAAAGAATTAGCACATCTTTTGTCTGATAATCGACTGACCGTGGTGACATCCACGAGGATTGTGTGTCAACCCATCACAGCTTTCTTGTTGAACCAGGACCGGGGGAATAATAAAACCAATAAGAAATGAGTTTGGAGCGGAAACTAGAAAGAAGAAACCGACTATTTTAGTTGCAATAGTATCCTCTGAATAGCTTAGTGGAATTAATACACTACAGGTTACAGGAGGTGGCTCAAACAATTTCATAAAAAAAAGTCATTGCCAGCAAAAGGGTGGCAACATATTGCAGTGTGGTCAACACATCAGGGCTTTAACTCACTGCAAAGGACCTTGTCATTCGAAACCTTCCATTGTTATATCAGCTCCCAGACTCAATCTATAGCTCGCCTTTGAGAAGCCTGGTATAAATGATCTAAATTCACTGCAGGATCATCCGGGTCCCATCACAAGAGACAGATGTCATCGCTCTGCCAGCATGTCACACTCTCGTCTGCTGAATGACATTAATAACAGTCTCTGCTAAAAGCCTGCTTCTGCCCTAATAGCACGTTATACAGCAATAGCGCAATGCATGCATGGAAATGTAGCTCTAACCCATTGAAAACCAGTGCGCAATCAATGCATTTAATGAACCAAACCTGAGAGCTTCATTTGAACGTAGTTGTGTGTAGCACAGTATAAATTAAACAGATCAAATCTTCTGCAATTCAGACTGCTCTTTACTATAGCGCAGTTCTGATTGAGATGGGACAGAATAGATAGCTAATAGAATCTGTATTTCATTACATGATCACTGCAAATATTTTTTTTAAAGGCCGCTGTTTTGCTGCCTTGTCACCTTGTTTTAATATTAAAACAATCTGAAACTATAAGTCTTTGTTGAAGGATTTTTGAATACCGTGCTATAAATTTGCATTCCTAGATTTGGTTTCATAAACATTTGCAGTCACTAGAAACTACAGTGGAGCATTGCTGCAATTAAATTTAAAAATCAAATCAGCTGTGACACTGCTCTGATGTGTTGATCCTTTCAACCATTTTTTTTGAGAAAAAATAACATTCATGCTGTAGCCTTGGCTGACTCTAATTCACTGACGCATACCAATTATGCAACAAAGAATAACTCCCAAATCTGAATCCGATAGTGCCTTCTTAAAGGCTTTTGTGTTTGATTTGTGGAAAGTCACATCACATTCTTTAGGCCCTTACGTTCTGCTACTTGGCGAAGGCCATCCACTTGCAATGTGTTTGCTTCCCCATAAATACTAGTGTTTGCACCAATTGATGTTGCATTTTTAATGGGGCAGTGATTTCAGAAATTGCCCTGCCCAATCATGAGACTGATAAATAAAGTTTTGTGTGACTTTACCAGTGTAGGTCTTGGACAGAATCCCCACATCATAAAGCGACAGCTTTAACAAGTATATCAACACTGGAAAAAGTTCCTCAAGAAGTAAATTGCACTTCTTGCAAGGAACTCAATGCTGATCCGCATGAACTTGACTCCAACCTGAGATCTTTTCAGAGTAAAGTTCTTGTTGGTCAGTATGCTGTACATGAGTTTTTCTGGAGGGCTTTACATCCTAAGGCTCTTTTACCGGCACTAAAGCACCATGGATTAAATGTAAAACATACTTAGACTGCATTGCTCAGTTATGCACTAAATTGTGGTTGTACCAACTGCATTGCTCAGTTAGGCACTAAATTGTGGTTGTACCAACTGCGTTGCTCAGTTATGCACTAAATTGTGGTTGTACCAACTGAGCCAACAGGAGAGCCTGAGCCTTATACATGGGATGAAAATTGTAATATAAGGTGGCAGCTTAGCTCAGTAGTAGAACTCTCACCTCTGAGTCAGAAGGTTATGGATTCAAGCCCCATGTCGGGACTTGGAATCGCATAGTCTAAGGTGAGACCCCAATTCAATGCAGTGCTGGGGGCTGTTGCATTGTCGAAGGTGCCGTCCTTCAGGTGAGATGTTAAACCAAAGTGGAGTCCTGTAGCTCAGTGGTTAGAGCACTCGCTTTGCAAGTGAGAGACCTGGGTTCAATTCCAGGCAGGACGAAACCTTGGGCAAGTTTCCTTACTCCACACACCTAATAATAATCCCTCCAAAAACCAAAAACAATAATTAAATTGGTCATTTTCAATCTACGACTGTTTGTGGGACATTGCTGTGCGCAATTGGCTGCCGCGTTCACCCACAAATATACAGTCAATTCACTTTACAGTATGTTCTGTGAAGCGCTTTGGGACATCCTCCCGACGTGAAAAGCGCTATATCAAATGCAAGGATTATTATTATTATTAAAGTCTCATCTGCCAGTTCAGGTGAACATTAAAGATCCCACGGCACTATTCAAAAAGAGAAGAGTTTCTCCTGCCAATTTTATTTGGAGGTAAGAAAGATGTTTCTCCTGGCAATTAGCAGGAGAAACATCTTTCTAACCTCCAAATAAAATTGATTGTTCACTCCATGGCTGTTTGTGAGATATTGTTGTCTCACAAACAGTATAATTGGTTGTCGCGTTTCATCCACAAAATATACAGTCAATCCACTTTACAGTATATCCTGTGAAGCGCTTTGAGATGTCTCAACAACATGATAGGGCACTATATCAAATGCAAGGATTATTATTTTGTTAATACCAACTGAACTCAAATATAAAGAAGAGTTAAGTTGACAACACTAGACTACAGCATACAATTACTGACCCTGTGACGGAAATATTTGAATTGGCAATCACTGTATGCACACGTACTGTAATGATTAATTCCTTGTTCACTTATGGATTGCACTTAACAAGGGACAAACATTGTACTATTTGTTTGATGGATGAATAATGAAAGCAAAAGAATATCACGTTCATACGGGATTTAGTTTTATTTTCTGCTTCTTAGGTAATCCCTTGCCATACATTACTTTTGAATGGAGATGGCATGCAGGTGACATTTTTCTGTACTGATGACTTTATACGTGGAAGAAGTTAAAAGATGCTTTTTAGGCAAAGCTTCGACTTTTAAACTTGAACTTCAGGACCACAGATTGTAGCACAGGATATAGTGTAAAGTGAATTGATTGTATTTTGAGACAGCCAGTTGCACACAGCAATGTTCCACAAACTGCACTATGTCCACTATACATCCCAGATATACCTTCATATTTGGGCAGTATTAACGGGGCACTTTGAACCAGTATGAGAAACTACAGTTGACTCATTCTTCTTCCATTCCCACTCTGACTTCCGAATTGTCAGTGTGTGAGATTAGTGTGGCTACTACTTTGGCCTTTGGTTTCTTGGCTTCCACATTCACCTACTACACTTTACAATAAATTGAGTGAAGTGCATTGAGACATCCTCCAGAAGTGAAAGGCATTATATCAAAAGCAAGGATTATGATTTATTGTTAGCATAATGAGCAACCCGACTTTAAATATAGTTGTGATTATTACTGAATGAAAGTAGGTTGCATCAATGGATTCTAAGTGGTTTGTGAACAAAGTACTTGTACTCCAAAATACAAGCTAATTTCCTTGTTGCCTTTATGTTTCACTCTGCAAGAATCATAAAGTGATAGGAGCTATGCATGCAACAGGACTTTGATCAATGTACACCCAGCTTCGCACAGCGTAACAAGGTAGAGGGATTGTGAACAGAAGTAAAAAATATATAACATGAAGTAAAAGTAAATCATAGTTCTTACCATCTATTTTACTTTTGAAAGGAGGATTGATGAAGTTGAGGTAAGATCAGCCGTGATCTAGTAGAATATTCCTATGGTCCTATGGATCCTCTTCTAACATTTCCCATGTATTGGCTTGCACAGCTATGCACCTTCCATTTTTTCTTTCTTTCTAACAAAATTCTGTAAGCCTGCAGCTTTCAGATTGTGTGTTTGGATCATGATAACATTAAATTCATCTGATTTTCACTGATGTTTGCCCCAAATCAGTTTAATCTTTTTTGATATTAAATTACCTGCCCAGCACAGTATTCTATTCTCCTGCTTACTACTGATTGAAGGTTTACAGGCAGTTTGTACCGGCTCGCTTTCCTTTTAATCATAGCTCCCCAGTCCAAATCCACTCCAGGAATAGAAGTTGCGAGTTCTTCCGCCATGTACAGTTGTTGCCGATTACCTAGTTTTATCTGTGTATTATATAGTCTTTGGACAATTGACACATTTACTAAATAAGTCTAAACCTGTAGCTCAGTGGTTAGAGTGCTCGCCTCGCAAGCGAGAGACCTGGGTTCGATTCCCAGCAGGGCAAAACCTTGGGCAACTTTCCTTACTCCACACACCTGATAATAATAAGAAAAAAACAATAATAATTTGGTCACTCAATCCATGACTATTTGTGAGAGACAAATTGAGACAGTCAATTCACTTTACAGTCCATTCTGTGAAGCGCTTTGTGATGTCTAGAAGATGTGAAAAGGGCTACATCAAATGCAAAGCCGGGTGTCTGACACATTTCGGAATCCACATATGCATGGCAACTATGCAATAAATTTTGTCCATGTGTCTGCAAAGGAATGCACACTGTCTTCCTATCCTCCTGAAGGGAGATAATTCATGCTTACCTAATCCTGCTGATGACATGTCATGTACAAGCCAGTTCAAATCCGAGGAGACCCCATTTATCTCACCCTTGAAAAGGATAGTTAGTCATCTCTCATCAGAACTTGGAACCCATGTAGCCTAAGCTGACACTCCAGTGCAGTGCTGGTGGTGTGCTATACTGTTGGAGGTGGTGTCCTTCGGATGACATGTTAAACCTCAATCCCATCTGCAGATGTTAAAGAATCCCAAGGCATTATTTGAGAACAGAAGAGTTTCTCTAGGTGTCCTGGCTAACAATTCTCCAGATAAAATAAGTGCTTCACTTCATGGCTGTTTGTGGGACCGTGCTGGTGTGCAAATTGGTTTACTTCCGCCCACAAAATATACAGTTACTCCAGTATATCCAGTGAAGCACTTTGAGACATCCTCCTGATGTGAAAGGCGCTATATCAAATGTAAGGAATATTATTATTTGACATCCAACAAGCGTGGATTTCAGTGCTCACTAGGTAGATGGCAGATACCAGAAACTCCCTGTGAGCTTCATGTTGAAGAGCACAACTCAAAAAATGTGCGAAAGCATTACCACCACCATCCTGCCTACAGTTCAGACATATATTTCTACCCATTGAGTAGAACACCAGTTGGAATTGCAGTGCCTGAGCAGAAGCTGCTTACTGCTCTGCATACTAAATTGGCTGCTGTGTTTGCTGACATATCAGTGTGTGCAAGACAAAGATAAGGGAAATAAAATCTCCTTTGTGAAGAGATCGAAAGATGGGAAGATGGAGTTGGGGGGGAGATGCCTTTGATCAAATAGTTTTCTGGTTCTGAAAATACAAGACCATAATCCTCCTGTAGCTCAGAGCAGGTAAATTCCATTTTGTTTACTTTCTGGGGGGGTGAGGAACTCAGTTGTTAGTCGATTGGCAGGTTGTTTTCTGGGGGTAATAATCCCTTCAAAACAAAATATATTTTAAAAAAATAATAATTTGGTCACTCAATCCACGATTGTTTATGGGACACTGCTATGTGCAATTGGCTGCCGCACTTCACCCACAAAATGTACAGTCAATTCACTTTACAGTATATTCTGTGAAGAGCTTTGAGATGTCTCGAAGACATGATATCAAATGCAAGAGAGAAGTATGCCTTTGAGTAGTTTGTTAATGGAATTCAACCAAATCAAACCCAAGCAGAGTATAGGATTCAGTGACGTTGGAATCTGAAATGTAAAGGCATAACTGCTGAATAGCCGCAGCAAATGTACCCACATTGTAAACAGTGTTTTGTCCATGGAATCCCTCTGTATTACACACAGAATCCTCGCATCCTCACTCACGCTCATTTTCATCCCTTTCCTTACCAGGATCCATGGTATCCCATTGGGAACTGTTGTATGCTACATGTTCCTCACCCCCTCCACCCATTGATGACATCTAAAAAGCATGTATTCAGCCTTCAGACACTATGCTCCTACCCTATGAAACTCCCTTCCCGAATCCCTGCGCCTTGCCCATCTCTATCTGTTTTAATAAGCCTCCTCCAACCTACCACTTCAATTATGTCTACGATTATTTTGCTCCAATCCCTGTCTCACCTTCCCTCCTTAGCATCAACCACTATCTCTGTTAGTGCTTTGGGACCTGACCTTATATGAAAGGCGTTATATAAATGCAAGTTATTGTTGAGTGTTAAAGATCCTTTGACACTATTTGAAAAGAGGAGTTTCTATGCATATCCTGGATAATAATCTTTAAGATTAATTGAATGTTCACTTCATGGATGTGGGACTGTGTTGACACAAATGCTACTGTGTTTACTTACAGAACATTCACTTGACAATAATTACTAGTGAGTGGCTTTGAGACATTTCTAGGTGATAAGGGGCTATGAAAATGCAAGACTCTTATATTCTTTAGAAGATTTGTATTCAAATTTAATCCAAATCCAGGTACATTGCTTGGCAGACTGATTATGGAATGGTTTTATTCATTTGTATCAAGGCAAATTTGAAGCTCCTGCTGAGCTCAGATCAGTACTGAAATGTGCAATTTTAGACTGATCCCTTTAATTGTACTACTGACATTTCTGCACATTTACTGACACACATTAATATTAGTACCACTGCTGCAAACCTGAAAATGGAAATTACAAATTGATGCAAAGACACTTGTCAGCCTACATTCCATCTTTGTCTCTCCAGAGCACTCTGTAATATGTAACGGCTACACTGCCAATTAGACTCAAATGCAGGCTGTGCTGGGCACAGTATAGCAAAGCAAAGTTCATTGAATATTTGCTTTCTCAGATGCACTGTTTCGTAATTAGAATCAGATGCTTGAATGCTCACAACTGTTTTGTTCATTCCCTAATCTTCCTTTAAAATTTTAATTTTAAGGAATTATGTAAAAGTTTAAAAGTTCAGAGTCAAACTAGCTACCGGGATAAGTAGTGGATTAATAAACTGTGTGGTAATGTTTGATATTGTCAAAAAGCTGATCGCATCTTATAACTATCACAAAAGATGCCTTATTGAATCCTACAAATCTCAGCCTTAATTATTGTTGTGAAAACCCAGAAAACAATATGCACAGCTCTGTCCCCCCAAGTTCCCCAACAACAGCTTGCCTTTATATAGCACCCTTCAACAGGCAGCTTCTCGGAATGCTTATTACCTCTCTGCTGTCAATCTTTAAATTTCCTCTGCAAAACTGTATCATTTTTTGCCATCATCCATGTTAATAATAATAATAATAATCCTTGCATTTGATATAGCGCTTTTCACGTCGGGAGGACGTCCCAAAGCGCTTCACAGAACACACTGTGTTCCTGAAGATTAGGGAATGAACAAAACAGTTGTGAGCATTCAAGCGTCTGATTCTAATTACGAAACAGTGCATCTGAGAAAGCAAATATTCAATGAACTTTGCTTTGCTATACTGTGCCCAGCACAGCCTGCATTTGAGTCTAACACCTGATTAGCTCAGGTCTCTCACTTGCAAAGCGAGTGCTCTAACCACTGAGCTACAGGACTCCACAAATTATGTTATGGATTAGGTTCAGGAAACATCATAGTAGTACCACTGTAGCATTTTAATATAATATTATATTGTATGTCAGCCTGGCTCAGTGGTAGCACTCTCACCTTTGAGGGGTGGCTCAATGATAGCACTCTCACCTTTGAGGGGTGGCTCAGAGGTAGCACTCTCACCTCGGAGGGTGGCTCAATGGTAGCACTCTCACCTTTGAGGGATGGCTCAATGGTAGCACTCTCACCTTTGAGGGGTGGCTCAATGGTAGCACTCTCACCTTTGAGGGGTGGCTCAGAGGTAGCACTCTCACCTCTGAAGCGGTGGCTGTGGAATCAAGCCCCACATCAGAGTATAGAACTGATATAGTCTCCGATGACACTCCAATCCAGTCAATCCGGTGCAGGAGGATATTGATTGTTGGGAGATGCAAATGAGATGTAAATCTGAGGTCCCATCTGCCTGTTCAGGTGGACATTAAAGATCCTATGGTACTATTTGAAAAGAGAAAGGCGTTTCTTCCAGTGTCCTGGCCAACAATCCCTCAAATAAACAAAAGCACGTTCATTCACTTCATAGCTGTTTGTGCGATATTGCTGTGTGTAAAGTGGATTAACTGGGTATTTTGTGGGTGAAAGGCGGCAGCCATGGAGTGAATGATCAATCTTATTTGGGGATTGTTGGCCAGGACACTGCAAGTAAGGTTTTTCTTCTTTCGAATAGTGTCATGGGATCTTTAACATCCACCTAAACAGGAAGAATGTAATATATTCTGCCTGTTCAGGTGGCTGTTAAAGATATAACATATACTTATATAATAGATATAATAATATATAATTATATATCAATGTTATACATTATAATGTATAGCCACATGGAGTGGTACATTCATCTACTGTCAATCCTTTCATGAGAACTATTGCTGGAATAAAAATATTAGAAATAAAAGCAGAACTGAAAAAATATCAATCCATTGAATTCAGAATAAATATTATATAAAATACCCTGGAGTGGATTCAAGGCTATAACCAGAGTTCAGTCATAATTATAAGTTAACTTCATATCTTGGTTAACATTATTATGTGAACGTACCCCTCCACCCACACATAGTTATACCACTCTGTTCTCTCTTGATCACCAGACAACAATAATAGCCATTGCACTTGTTGATCTTTGAGCTTTTGGGCATGCTAACATTGGAGCACCAATTCACAGGATACTGCCTTAACTGTTTTTGTTTGTTGACTTAAGACAGTATCCCACAAAATGACATTTCAATTCTTTATTAAAGATTCCAGTTAAGAAATTCAGCAAACTAGATCTAAATATCATTTTTCCACACATGCTGTCCTGCGGACAAGTTTTCTGAGTGAGATTGTTTATGTAGCTCTGCATTAACTGTACTGTTGTGTTTAAATCTCCATCTTGATTTAAACCCAAGCCCCAGATATGAGAGAGCAATGCCCTAATCCACTGCACTATTTGAAATGACAGACAAATCACTCTACTGTTGACGTTCACCTGCAAAATATACTGTCACTACTTTGCAATATATTCTGTGAAGCGCTTTAAGACATCCTTCCAACATAAAAGGTGATATATCAAATGCAAGCATTATTGTTATTATTTAATAGAATAACAATGACCTTTAATTAGTGCACTAGTGCAGTCTAGGCTGTTAATCCAGTGCAGTGCTGGGAATGCACTTCATTGCTGGAGGTGCCATCTTTCAGATGAGACATTAAACTGAGATCCCATCGCATGGCGGTGTTCAGAAAGAAAAGAGATTTTTCCCAGTGTCCTAGTCAATCAATTCTCCCAGATGAAATTAATCACTCACTTCATGCTGTTTGTCAGACAATACTATGCAAAAATTGGCTGTCACATTCTCCTACAAATACACAGTCACTATACTTCACTATAAAATCCTATGAAGCACTTTGAGCAGTCTTGGCAACGTGATAAGGCTCTATATCAATTGCAAGGATTATTATTATATTATCATTGTGCCTGAAAATGAGGTGACGCTAGGAGACACAACATTAAATTAGGCAACAGAATCAGATATGCAAAATAGATGTTCCTGCATAATTTGAGGCTTTAAATGATTATGTATTATGTGGCCGTAAGCACGGTCGAAGAGGAAGGTTTTCAGGTTGGACTTGAAAAAGGGGACTTGTAAACATATCAGTATTGCCAAGCTAGTATTGTGAGGCCCCTTGGGACGTCCTCCTAACTTGAAAGGTGCTATATAAATGTAAATTTGTATTGTATAAATCAATATTTTGCAGCAGAAATGGTGCCTGACAATTTAGACAATGAAGTAGCCAATACGTGAACAGGAATCATCAGTAAATAATTCATAGCAGTCATCTCATTACATTCTGAGCTTTGATGCATTTGACATCTTTATGTACCTGAGCCTGAAGAAGCTTGTGTAAATTTTCACTATCTCCACTTTGCTCTTCGCCAGTAATGGTACACTGACAGTGCTGTTATAAGTAACTAACTTGGGCATTGTGTTATATTGTTAAGGAAAATAAGTACAATGAGGTGCTTTAAGTAGCACCCTGGGATCCTACATGATTGATTGGAGCCAGTTTATCTGAAGTTTGAGTCCATTATATTCCCCTTGCCCTCAGCCCTCTGTAAGAGGCTATCAGAGTAGATGATGTTCACAGGACTGTACTTTAATATGTTGCACAGCAGAAAGACAGTTATTTGCACAAATTGGAACTGGCTTCATTGTGAATAAGCAAAAAGTGTGAATATTTGAACATCACACAAAATGCAAATTGGTTACAGTGACAACCAAATACTTCTTCCAATCAAAAATTGTACTGTTATATTGTGACACTATGCCAGCCTTTCTCTCTCTACCACTGTATTTCTCTCTGACTCTCTCTCTCTTTCCCTCTCAATCTGCCATTATTTCAAGGGTGCAAATCCTAGACGGTCCAGTGCCTCGGGACATCCTCCTGATGTGAAACGTGCTATATAAATGCAATTTGTTCCTTGTTGTTAGTAATAATACAAATAAACCTTGCATTTGATATAGCACCTTTATAGCAGGAGGACATGAAATGCTTCAAATGCGCAAAGCATTTCATAGGGTTTACTGTAAAGTATTTATTTTGTAGGGCATCAGCACAGCTCTCTGTGTTCAGCAGCAAAGCAGGAAATTACATTGATGACAGAAATCAGTTATTTTAGACCAGTGGTTGCCAACTTTTATGGTTGACCAACAAATACATTTTTCTTTATTGAATTTTTCTTAATTTATGGCTTGCCCTTGAGTATTGGGGCTCAGTAGCTACTGGAACTTTGACCCGGACTTGCCTGGACTGGTGAGGGTATTTGGTGGGCTACATCTTCATGCTCCAAGAAGTCAATCGACTGGTTGGAGACAACTGTTTTAGAGCAAAAGGTAGATCAAGGCACAGGAAGCGAGTGGGGCAGCTGTGCCCATACACAATGATTCGGGGTCCACAGTATAACCACGTTATAAATGAATTTGTGCTCTGGTGAGCGCAATGTAATTTACAGTAAAATTTGTACAAGTCTTATCTTTATAAATCGTATAATTGCCTAAATCAGAGATTCACCCGAATCCCATTCAGTTTCCTATGAAAATCACTTAGATTTCTTTGTACTGCTCGTATTAATCACCTCTTAACTTGTAACATGGCTCCCCTACCCTCCATTACTCCCACACTGACTGGCTTGTGCAGAAGAACTTCAATTCCCACAATTTAATGTGATTCCACTTGTCGGTAAGTGCGCATACGCCGACAGGTCAATACACATTGAATTGTGGGAAATGGGTAGTCTTGACCCATCTCCGCACACGCACTTACCAGCTGCGTTGAATTACTCATGCGCAGTGTAGATAATTGATTAAATTGGATTATTGATTACATTTATATGACATACAGTTGCCTGCAACTCGGACTTCCCACAAAACATAATAAATGTTCTGGTCCCGACTATTGCAACTTTATGTGAGATTTACTGTAATTCTAAACTTAATTGTGATGCAGGGTTAGCGAACAAGATTACAACAACAACAACAAGATTCCATTTATAGAGCGCCTTTCACGTCGGGAGGACGTCCCAAGGCGCTGTACAGTTGGGTCAGGACCCGAGCAGGGGGGAAATGGTCAGGGTGAGGGAAGGGAAGGGAGGGAGCGAGGAGGGGGTAGAGAGTCAAAAGAGCTGAAGGCACGGTCAAAGAGAAAGGTCTTGAGACCGGCCTTGAAGGAGGAAAGGGAGGAGGCGGCGAAGGCACTGGGGGATAGAGTTCCAGAGCCTCGGGGCTGAGAGGCTGAAGGCCCGGCCACCGATGGTAGGGCGGTTGGGGTGGGGATGTGGAGCAGACCGGAGCCAGAGGAACGGAGGGTACGGGCAGGTAAGTAGGGGGATAGTAGGTCGGAGAGGTAGGAGGGAGCAAGGCCGTGAATGGCCTTGTAGGTGAGGATGAGGACGGGAGGACCTCTCAAGGTGCTGGACAGTGTACAGCATTTCAGACCTGAGCTGGGGTCAGGGGGGGAGAAGGGAGGTGAGGGGAAAGGGGGGGGGGCGATGGCATGGTTGAAGAGGAGGGTCTTGAGACTGGACTTGACGGAGGCTAAGGAGGGGGTGAGGCGGAGTGATTGTGGGATGGAATTCCAGAGTTTGGGTGCAGAGTGGCTGAAGGCTCTCCCGCCAATGGTGGGGCGGGTGGGTCGGGGGACACGGAACAGGCTGGAGCCGGCTGAGCGGAGGGAGCGGGCGGGTTGGTAGGGGGTTAGGAGGTCGCAGAGGTAGGGTGGGGCGAGGCCGTGGAGGGCTTTGTAAGTGAGGACCAGGATCTTGAACTGGATTCTCTGAAGGATAGAGAGCCAATGGAGTCGGGTGAGAGTGGGAAAGATGGGTTCACAGAGTTTGGTGCGGGAGAGGACACGGGCTGCAGAGTTCTGGATTATCTGCAGTCTGTGGAGGGAGGAGTTGGGAAGGCCGACAAGCAGGGCGTTTGCATAGTCGAGCCTGAATGTGATGAAGGCATGAACAAGAGTATCAGCGGCCTAAGGGGTGAGGTAGTGGCGGAGTCGGGCGATGTTATGGAGGTGAGGGAAGCAGAGCGGGTCATGGCTTGGATGTGGGGAAGGAAAGACAGTTGAGGGTTGAACAAGACACCTAAAATTGGTGAAATTGGTGTACTGGACTATATAAGCCCAGTGTGTGGCCTGAACCCACAACCTTCTGACTCAGAGACAAGAGTGCTACAATTTAAGCCAGATTGTCATCTCATGTGCCAGTATCATTTCCACGTCCGCTTCAAAGCCCGGTGCGGAAAAAGCAGATACAAGATATGGATGGTTGATAACACAGATACGTGGTGTTTTGCTGTACTGCATTGTTTACATTGCCGCTTGCCAACATAGTCACAGGTTGGAATATTTTGCGACCTTCAATTGCCCGAAACATTACAGCCACCCTACAGAAATTGCTCAATGGGTGACTAGTAATCTAGGGGTAAAACTACCTCACGTTAAATTACACCAGTGACATTGAGCACTAGGTGGCAGTGCACCCTTCTAAGTACATGAACTCCGTCTTTCAGATGAGATTTCTGCCATCTTTGATATCATTGAAGGGGGGTGAGTTTGATTATAAATTGCAGCCTCTGGAGCAACTTATAACTTATTTTCAGGGTTCAACTACCAGAGAAGGACAAAATGTCTGGTTGGAAAAAACATTCTACTCTTCGGACAGCCTAGGTCTGAGGTCAAGAGTAAAAGTTTTTTAAAAAAAATCACAAACTTTACCCCATAGGGGAAAAGTGCAACCTCATCTGTAACAGGTGAAACATGTTAATTATCAGCATTACTCAACGAGTTCAATAGTTTCCTTCCAGGGTGTCCTCCCGACGTGAATGTAATTTTGTGTTGTTATTGTTCTGCACTGTAATTTAATGATTTCATGCATTCATTGATACATAAAAAATATTATAAGCACGGAACAACAAATTTGGTAGCACTATCAGCAAGGTGTTAGCCTGGTTCAGTTGGTAACACTTTCATCTTTGGGACAGCCCCATGTGGGGACATTGAGATAGTAGTCTCAGCTGGCATTCAGTTGCAGTGCTGGGAGAACTTTACATTGTCAGCGATGCTGTCATTTGGCAATATTTGAAAGAGGGGGTAGTTTCTCCTGATGATCTGGCTAAAGTTGGTCATTCGCTACATGGTTGTTTGTCCAACGTTGCTCTGCTCAAATTGACTGACATGTTCACTTATAACACCACCAACAAAATTACATTTGTATAGCAAATACATAGTGACTACACTTTACAGCAATTTTGTGAAGCTCTTTGAGATGTTCTCAGCATTATAGGTACAATATCAAATATAAGGATTATTAATATTGTTTCCTGGTGATTTCATGAAAATACCTTTTGGGGAAATATTTTTGTTCTTAAGGGAGGGAGAAAAAGTTAGGAAGGCTGTCCCTCACAAGAATCTCACACACAAGTGATACCGTGATATAATGGGATGATACAAGGTTTGTTCCACTCATTCTCCTGAATGCACTGGTCCTTTAACAGTGCTGACTGCAACCACTAAGACCATCTTAATGAGATGAAAATGTAAGCAGATGTTCCCTGCAGATAAATGTCAGAAAGCTGCTTTGAGTAATTGCTGTACATTTTGCAGCAGCTTAAAGATATTAATCAGAGACCCAGAACATTTCAAGACCTTTGCCTAAAGACCATTATTTTCAAATTTAAGAATCTCAAAAAGAACGGCAGGAAAACAACTTGTAAATTAAAACAATACAGGAGGATTTGAACATACTTGAGAATTGGGCAGATCGGTGGCAGATGAAATTCATTGTGGAGAAATGTAAAGTACTTCACATGGGGACAAAAATTCCTGGAAGAGACTATTATTTGAACGGAAGGAAAATAATATGTATGGAAAATGAAAAGGACCTGGGGGTCCTGATTGACAATAAGTTGGACTCTCCCAACAATGCTGTGTGTCAGTGAGTAAAGCAAACCAGATGTTGGGATGTATCAAAAGATCAATAACAAGCCAAAATGATGGGCTAATCCTGCCACTGTATAAATCATTGGTGAGAACATACTTAGAGTACTGTGTACAATTCTGGTCAACGCAGTATAAAAAGGATATTGGAGAAATCAAGAAGATACAGAGGAGGCCAACCAAAATGATTGAGGGAATGGAAGGACTGAACAATCAGGAGCGACTAAGTTAATTGGCCATGTTCACGCTGGAAAAGAGAAGATTGAGAGGCGACATGATTGCTTCCTTTAAGATTCTAAAGGGACAAGATAATATAGATCATGACAGGCTGTTTCAACTTGTCCAGAATAGTAAAACCAGAGGACAGGGCCTGCGACTGAAGGGGGTAAATTCAGAATGAATCTACGCAAACACTATTTCAGTGAGCATGTGGAACAAGCTTCCTAGGGAGACGGTTGAAGCAGGAAGTGTTGATTCTTTCAAATACAGATTAGATAGTTTTAAGAAATAACATTATGGGATACAGTACATAGTTAGTTCGGGACTTATGTGCATGCGACCACCAGGAAGGTGGAAGGCGAACTAGATGGACCTTGATCTTTTATCGTCTAGCATTTCTTATGTTCTTATGTTCTAATATTTAAGAATTTTCTCATATGATTTAAATTTTAACAAAATGAGAAATATCAGGTGTCTAGACCCTAGAAAATGAGGTATGAGATCCAGAAAGGTTTCTTTTACCTGCCATGTTGTGAATGAACATAGGAGTGTCTCCATTTCTTCCAGGGCCAATGGATGGTCTTGTCCACAATCTAGTTGCGGAGTGCTCAGACTTTCTCATATTGGCAAATTACATTTTAATATGTCACTCCTGAAATCTCAAAATCTCACAATGCTGTTAAAACTTTCTGAATCTACATTTTTGCTCCCATCATCATGGTTGCTGGAAACAAATTCAGGTCCAGCACCTTTGCAGCTAAAACATGATTTGAAATGCAGATGACCAAATGCCATTTGAATGCACTCCAAAAGCTCTAAAACCCACTGGATTTTTTAATATTGGTTTAACTACCCTGAGACTTGTGGAGCTGAGAAAAGGAATTGAACTGATGGCAGATTTTGCTGGTACATACTTTACCAAACAATTACTGTTCCAGTGCTCAACCAGTCTATTTCTGACCTCGTCATGTGTAAATGTATTGATTCTGTTCATGATTTCAGTGATCCGTCTGTAGCTGTACAGACTCATCTATATTCTCCTGATATATTATTGACATTTCCAAATGCAGGAAGATTAAAAGCTATTAATTTCTGTTGAACAACAACATAAATTTATAATAATAATGATTTTGTACAGCGCCTTTCATGTTGGGAGTGCTAAAGCGCTTCACAGGATGTACAGTCACTCCACTTTACAGTATATACTGTGAAGTGCTTTGAGATGTCTCAAAGTCATGATAATATATATCAAATGCAAAGATTATTATTATATACTGCAAAATACTGTGGTTGTATTAATTTGGTCTTTTGTTAAACATGGCTGTATCTATTCATCAAATTCCTCTATGAACCATTCCTTTAACCTGGCACTCTGACTCGATAGCAAACCTTTGTGTGCAGTGCCATTCATTTTCTGACTTTTATTCACCCACTAACTCTTAAGCACGGTGATGGGTTTCTGCAGGTGTCAGACAAGCAGTTGACCAAAAAAAATTATGCAGAATTTCCAGCCACCAACTCTTGTAATCCTGTAAAACATTGCTAGTGTATATTTAGCCCCAGGGTTCCTGTATATGAATATTGTATAGGCAAGGGTCCTTCAGGTGCTTGTAAAGCTGTCACCAATGCTGTTTCTTCTGTGCTGACAGGTGAGGAACGATCTGACAAATGAACTGGAGAAAGCAGATATTCAGATTGCAGACACCGAGAGTTTTTCTAATGATCCCTGCCCGAGCGTCAAAAAGCTTAAGGTAAGTCCAGGAGTCAGCGCAGGTAAAATGCAGTGCTAGTCTAGAAAAGAATGAGAAACACATCAATTTAAATCATTTACAGAAAAGTTTTTAATATAATTTTCAACGTCCTTTTCAAGTGTGCCCAGTGGGAATAAGGGACTATTTTGTCACCTATGGGACTTTGTTGGAATTCAACCCGGACAAATATGTTAGAGATTCCTGCTTGCATTGAATGCCTCTAAGGGCATTCCTTAAGATTTTTCTGGATAGCCTCAGCACAGTGTTCCGAAGGCATACTTCCCTGAAACAAAATTAGCCTTCCACAGGCACACATAACATCCTTCCACAGGCCTCACATAACACAAGGGCAATAATTTATGGAGTATTTGCTCAGTGAGGGTGACACTGAGACAGGCTTCGCTATTTCTTCAAACTTGAAAAGTAATGACCAACTAATGGTTGGATGGCACTGAGGCATTGACACCTTGACAGACTGCTAGCAAATATCACAGGGTGAAGTTCACTGAGGGATCAGGAGCAGGAACCCAGGTTAATTTACCCAAAACTAACCCAGTAGCTTGAAGGCCACAACTGTTGCCGTTGAATTGCATAATGGCATTTGAAACCTCCATGAGGCCTAGAATTCCACTAAATTCAATCTCTAAGGTCTCTATGGACCTTTATTTAACTCAGTCTTAATACGGAAGCTGGCCTTCATAACAATTCAGAAAAATGACTTCCGAATCAAGCCTGAATTTAAGATGGTTTCACAACTCTACATGAATTTTAACAAAATGGTTTAAAGACTAATATTAGGTTGAATTTTGTGCCCCAGGAGTTCAATGTTTCTCATATTACTGACCTTAACAATGTCTTAAAATTACGATTGTGAATAATATTCCATTTTAATTTGGAATCCAATTTTCCCAAATCCCCCCAAATTTCTTACAGTCATAACTTTTAAGACAAAGATGGAATTTCCATGTATAGGTGGGATGGATACTCTTAAGCGTGATGTTGGATTCTGCACATATCAGACACATTAAAGATGTGTCAAAAAAGACAAAGATAATTTGGGGCACATCAAGTTTTCACTCTTGCCCTGGTACAGTTCCAGGGGCACTGGCAGTCCTACAGGACATCGCCCAGGTGATCATTCTTTATGTATCAGTCTTGACAGGGATATATTAGTCAATTGCAGGAGGAAACAAAGCCAAGCCTGACACAAATGAATAGCTTCTAGCTAGGCTCACAGGTCAGTGATCAGAAGAGGAAGCCAGCCTGTTTTTTTTAACTCCCTCATTTGCCAAGGGGCACAACTACTTCTGCACAGCTGATGTCAGCCAACTCAGCACAGACCACAACTAAACCAGTCTGTGATTTTAATAACTTGAACCGTCGGAGGGGTTGGGAAGCTCCATGATTCCTTTCATCTCAATGCTGTATTGCATGATGATGTAATGATTTATTTCAGCACAAATTACATGAGTACAAGAGACCCGTGGAACTGAACCCCAGAAGGAGTCAGAACTTCAGGAGCAGGGAAAAAGTTGGAGGGAAGNTTTTTTTTAATTAAAAACTTACCGCCACTCACAGTCTAGGCTCACCCAGGAGGAAAAGCTGCACGGACAAAGTGCTGGAGGGATGCCATTATCCTCAAGCGAATTGATATTTAGAACATGGTTTCTACACAGGAATGAGAGGTTACAAATCATACTGTAATATAAGAAAAAATGAATAGAAAGATGGGACTAATTACAAAGACTGTTGTAGCTCAAGATTCAGTTTTCAGGATGTCATTTCCATCAATTCGGAATATTTTCTTCCTATATTCTCTGTGTCAAAAAGTGAATTGGAAACCAGGCTAAATTAGTTAGGTGTCAAGGGATTCTGTGCTATTAGAACACAATATGATTCTAAGATCAGTTCAGATAAAGAAGACTCTTCAGCCCTTTTGATCTCATCCTTTCAGAATACCTACTCTGCCATCCTTCATTCACAGCATCAAGCTGTTTTTTTTTAAAAGAATCCAGCATCATGGGCTCAACATACTTCCAAGTAACCTGTTACTGTCATTAGTTATCATCTAGTAAAGAGATATTTCCTGGTAACAACAACGGGAGTCGCTGGGAACATTCAGCAGGTCAGGCAGCATCTATGGAGAAAGGAAAATGAGTCAACGTTTCGGGTCCAGGACCCTTCATCAGAATGAAGTGTCATCAGATGAAAGGTCGTGGACCCGAAACATTGACTCACTTTTCTTTGTCCATAGATGCTGCCTGACCTGCTGAGGGTTCCCAGCAACTTCTATTTTTGTTTTCAGATTTCCAGCATCTGCAGTATTTTGCGTTTTGTAAATATTTCCTGGTGTTTGTTGGGAAATTGTCCTTTGCAAACCAAAGCCTTTTGTGCTGTCTCTGTGCATTGGAAAATATTGTTCTGAGTTTACTTTCCTCAATCCCATTTAAAATTGTATATTCCTCTATAAGTTTCCCTCTGTTTGCCTCCAAGACTGAAGAGTCCTAGCTTGCATAAGTCATACCTTTAACACCAGAGTTCATCCTCGTTCCTCTCCTCTACATTGCATCTATGATCTAAGCAATCCATTTATGGTAACTAAAACTGTGCTCAGCACTCTATGTTGTTACAGCATGGGAGGGCAATCATCCAATCTTTCCTCTTTTAATGCTTCCCTAATAAAACTTTAATCCCATTCCCTTGCTCATTCCCCTTTCTCAGCATCAGTTTCAGGAGAAGAAGGCAAGTATCAAACAGAATCCAGAGTGTGCTGTAACTGAAAGGTCACTAACCATTCTAATGAGTTCTTGTTGCCTGCTGCTGGTATCAGAAACTGGTGTCAGAAGCAATGTGCTGCTCCCTCATGTGTCAGACTCACTGACACTTCAGTGACTTTAGGTTGGGTGTTGAGCGTATCGCTAAGAACTGTAAGTTCTTGTTGCTAATACTTATGTGAGGAGAACCAGCCATCCAGACTAAACCTTTTCATCCTTATTTTAGTTGTACAGTTTGTTCACTCAGTAATTTACACATTAAGTCATTGTAACAAGTCTTAACTTGACAATGATAAGTGTCCTTGCAAAAAGGGACTTCTTGTTTTATGTTATACAGTATTATGATTTCTCATTTACAAGGGAGCAATGGCATACTTTAAAAATAAAGGTTGGCGAGGCACAATTGATGTTATATCTTGTGGGAGATCCAAACAGATTCAATAGGTGATAATCCTGTTACATTAAGGCAGTAGAGTCACTGTGAAGGCAGGCACACTTGTTCTATTTGAGATGAGATGTTAGATATGGGGAGCATTCAACCATTCCTCTCTGACATGAACAACAAGCCTGGGGAAATATAATCCTCAAATGTTATTCATTTGAAACTCGTCTTTCAAATAGTTTTACTCACTTAGGATAGTTTGATTAAGGCACAGTTCTCTTTGGGTATCGCAGGAAATTAACTTCCAAATTAAGCCTGAATGTTTTCCAAAATTCAGATGATGATCTTAAATCTAAGGATATGAAAGGTTCCAGGCCCATGTGTGTTATGTGCACTTACCAATGCAGACATTTTTTAATTCAGTACAACTTTTTATTAAATTCTTTCCTCGCTGGTATATTTCTGTCTGCTCTTGGTCTGGTCTTCTGTTGTTGAGGTATAATTACGTGAGCATTCATTGCCTCTGATACAAGTGGCGTTGTTCATGTGCATGTCTTGACAGTGAATGTCATTTGGTTACTCGACTGTAGAAGGCATCATAACCAACTCTGACATCTCCCACCCACGCAATTACCCCCCCCCCTACACACACACACACACACACACACATACACACACACATAACCACTAGAGAATATAATAGACTGACTGGGAAAAGTAATCTGGCTGTTTTTTCTTTTCTTTATCCCGAAAAGACTAGGGCAAATAATTATAAAATTCCTTCTGTTTAAGAATATTGATACAGTGCTGTTCAAATTAGTAAGGTGTTTCACAAGATTTACTGTAAAGTGAAATAACTTTGCTTTTTTGAAAGCAAATGTGGCAGCTACTTTGCACACAGCAATGCCCCATAAACAACCATGAAGTGAGTGACCAATTTTATTTGGGGGATTCTTTCCTAGAACATCAAATATTTCCATCGGATCTCTATCGTCCACCTGGACATGTAGACGGGACCTTGTTTTAACATCTCATCTGAAAGTCGGCACCTCCAACATTGCAGCCCATATACAATTCCTGCTTATCTCCTGACTAACCTTTTTTTTCACTGCAGGATAATGATGTCCGAATTATTCTTGGCCAGTTTGATGAACATATGGCAGCGAAGGTATTTTGCTGTGTAAGTATGAAGAGGTGATATTTGCATGAAATGGGACCCATTGTTCCAGGCGTCAAACTAGATTTATAACAAGAACAAGTAGGTCTAATTTAGGATTATTATTATTATGTTTATGTGGATATTGTAGAATTGGACAGAGTCCAGCATAAATTTACATGGATACAAGGGATAAATGGATTCAGCTACCAAGACAGGTTGGAGTTTTTCATTTTAGATTTGAGATAATTGAGAGGGCACTTGATAGAAGTGTTTAAGATTATCAAAGGATTCAATAAGGTGAACATTGAGAGGCGTCTCTACTTATTGGTGAGTCCAAGATGACAGGGAATAAATATAAGCTAGTACAACAACAACAACAAGATTACATTTGTATAGTGCCTTTCACGTCGGGAGGACATCCCAAGGCGCTGGACAATGTACAGCATTTCAGACCCGAGCTGGGGTCAGGGCGGGAGAAGAAAGGGGAGGGGAAGGGGGGTGGCCGATGACATGATCGAAGAGGAGGGTTTTGAGTCGGGACTTAAAGGAGGCTAAGGAGAGGTTGAGGCGGAGTGATTGTGGGATGGAATTCCAGAGGTTGGGGGCAGAGTGGCTGAAGGCTCTCCCGCCAATGGTGGGGCAGATGGGTCGGTCGGGGATGTGGAACAGGCCGGAGCCGGCTGAGCGGAGGCAGCGGGCGGGTTGGTAGGGGGTTAGGAGGTCGCAGAGGTAGGGTGGGGCGAGGCCATGGAGGGCTTTGTAGGTGAGGACCAGGATCTCGAACTGGATTTCCTGAAGGATAGGGAGCCAATGAAGTTGGGCAGGAATGTGGGAGATGGGGTCACGGAGTTTGGTGCGGGAGAGGACATGGGCTGCAGAGTTCTGGATTATCTGCAGCCTGTGGAGGGAGGAGTTGGGAAGGCCGACAAGCAGAGAGTTTGTATAGTCGAGCCTGGAGGTGATGAAGGTATGAACGAGGGTTTCAGCGGCCTGAGGGGTGAGGTAGTGGCGGAGTCGGGCGATGTTATGGAGGTGAGGGAAGGCAGAGCGGGTCATGGCTTGGATGTGGGGAAGAAAAGACATTTGAGGGTCGAACAAGAAACCTAGGTTCCTGACTGGCGGTGAGTTGGTGAGTTGAAGTGTGCAACCATGGAGGTTGATGCTGCCAGAGCCTGAGGTGCAGAGGCGCTGGCCCGAGCCAATCAGGAGGGCCTCAGTCTTGTTCACATTCAATTGTAGGAAATTTGCCCTCATCCAGAACTTGATGTCCGACAGACAGTCTGTCAGGACAGCAGTGGTCCTGGAGTTGAGGGTGGAGGCAGAAAGATAGAATTGGGTGTCACCCGCATACATATGGAAGTTGACCCCATGTTCTGTGGATGATGTCACCAAGG
This sequence comes from Callorhinchus milii, assembly GCF_018977255.1. NCBI lineage: Eukaryota > Metazoa > Chordata > Chondrichthyes > Chimaeriformes > Callorhinchidae > Callorhinchus > Callorhinchus milii. The sequence continues at coordinate 61,407,646 of NW_024704743.1, read as the reverse complement.
GGGAGCATGTAGATAGTTGTAGTAGATCTAATGGAATTTAAGAGGATGTTCTTAACACCGAGAGTGGTGAGAATGTGGAACTCACTGCCACTGTGGCTGAAGCAAAAAGCTTATTTATTTATTTAAAAAATTATTTAACAGAAAACTTGATACATACATGAGGGAGAAGCGTTTAGGAAAGGGGATAGAAGAGGTGGAAATTCATGTAATATAAATATATATCTAATAATAATAATCCTTGCATTTGATATAGTGCTTTTCATGTCTTCTAAGTGTCTCAAAGCGCTTCACAGAATATACTGTAAAATGAATTGACTGTATATTTTGTGGGCGAAACACGCCAGCCAATTGCGCACAGCAGTGTCCCACAAACAGCCATGGATTGAGTGACCAAATTAGTATTGTTTTTATTTCTTGAGGGATTATTATCAGGTGCGTGGAGTAAGGAACTTGCCCATGGTTTTACCACGCCGGGAATCAAACCTGAAAGACACCATTTTATGTAATTATATGTTAGCATGTTAACAGATTTATATTTTAGAAAATCATTTATAAGCTGGTTTTCTGCAATCTTTTTTCCGTACTGAAAACAAACATCTTCCCATTTGAGAATGAATTTAAGACCATTTTCCAAAATTTGTCACAATCTCAAATTTTAGACATTGGCCTTAAGCTGTTTTCAAACCCTGTAGTCAATTTGCACACTGCAATATCCACCAAGAATCATAATTATAATTATAATCCTTGCATTTGGTATAGCACCTTTCATGTCAGGAGGAAGTCTCAAAGCCCTTTACAGTATTAGTTGTGAAGTGAAGTGACTATGTTTGTAGGCAGACATAGCAGCCCAACTACTCACAGCCATGTTCAACAAACATCCATGAAATCCATGAATGATCAATTTTATTTGGGGCATTGCTAGCCAGGACACCGGGAACGTCAACCTGAACAGACAGACAAGTCTATCGTCTTATCTGAATGATGGTACCTCCAACAATGCAGCATACTCCGGCACTGTATTGGAGTGTCAATCTAGACAGTGATTTCTAAGTCTTGAGGTGGGACTTAAACCCTCAACTTTATAACATGGAGATGAGAGTGCTACCATTTGAGCCAGGCTAATTGGGAATATGTTCCAATTCTATATGTTGCAAAGTGTATTATTATGTTATTAATGTGCTAAAATGAATAACAATTAATGTATAATAAAACAAATGGAGCGAGCCTGTACAATACATTTGACTTTGATTGTGACCTCTGTGTTTGAGTTTGACACTGGAGAATCACACTAGCTGAGAGACTGTCTTACATCCTATCAGCCCAGCATGTTCACCCAAGGTAGCATTTAACACTGTGACACCCTGTATTTGGCAGATGTTACTGATCTTTGGTGATGGTAGGAGGCAAAGAGAATATATTAATTCTATTTTGTTCTGTCCAAATCGCTGAGTAATTACTACTTTTTTCCATAAGTAGGCAGAATTTGGGATCTTGGCATCAGTTACAAATGTTTTTTGCTTCTAATGTTACTTAGAATTACATAGAACATTACAGTACAGAAAATGGCCATCGGTTCATCTCGACCTTGCCAGTGTTATACTCTACATGAGCCTCCGCCCCTCCTAATCTCCTTTCCCATAATTATTAGTTATCGACTCCAGGTCTGCCGATATTCTATCAGCTTGTCTGGCAGACATCAGGGCCTGGATGAATGTAAACTTCCTGCAGCTGAATGTGGACAAGACGGAAGCCGTACTCCATGGCTCCCGTCATCTTCACTCCTACGGATCTGAACTCCTCAACCTCCCTGGGCTTTCCATCTGACTCCCCAAACCAGTGTGCATTTTCGGCATCTGGTTCGACCCCCAGTTGTCTTTCCTCCCCTACATCTGGTCCCTGACCATGACCGCCTTCCTCCACCTCCGCCACATTGCCCGCCTCCAACCGTATCTTACCCCAAATGCAGCTGAAACCCTCATGCATGCGTTTGTCACGTCCCGCTTGGATTCCTCCAAAGCACTCCTCACTGATCTCCCCAGCTCCACTATTCACAAGATCCAGCTCATTCAGAACTCTGCCACCCACATACTGACCTGGACCAAACTCCGTTACCACATCTCACCAGTTCTGGCCAGGCTCCACTGGCTTCCCATCACCAAACGGATCGACTTCAAGATTCTCACACTTGTTTTCAAATCCATTGACTCCCTGGTACCTCCCTACCTCTCCGACTTCCTCGCTCCCCAATCCACCACCCGGCGCCTCCACTCGACTGGCACCGGTCTCCCTTGCACCCTTTGCCCCACTATCGGAGGTTGAGCTTTCAGCCGCTACACCCCAAAACTCTGGAACGCTCTCCCTCAATCCCTCCGCCTTGCCCCCTCTCTCCCCTTTTTCCAAGTCCCGCCTAAAAACCTTCCTTCTCGACCGGGTTTGCAGCCACTTCCCCCCATCTCCCTGCTCGGAGTCAGGCGCCGCCACTATTAAGCACTCTGAGATGTTACTCTGCTTGGAGGATGCTATATAAGTGCAAATTGTTGTTGTTGTATTAGTCCTTTCTCTGTCATGTATGCATCAACTTTTCTTTTTAAAAAAATTGATATTTTCTGTTGATTGATTGAAAATTTTAATAATCTTAATCACGAATAATTCCACATAATGAGACTCTGAAATAAGTGGAAAATACACTGTTATCTTAACAGATTTTTGTGTTACACTTTAGTAACCTCCAGAGAGGTCACTGAGTACCAGACTGCTGGAAAGCTAAATGGTAATAATCTTTTTCTGAGTGTTCCTGTGACATATTATCCAGCATGGTGCTCAAAGCGCAGGTCTGCACCAATGCCGATCTGAGATAAATCAGTGGAAGATGTGCGGGAATGGCCCCAGAGGCAGAGGAATTAACCAATAGACTCTGTATCACTTCTACTTTTGCTTGACACAGTGAAAGGGATTTTACATCTTCGATCCGGTCAAATTTGTCAGTGTGGTGAAGGTTTCAAATGATGAAGAAGGTGACACAAATTAAGAATAAGCAAGTTAGGATAAAGAAAGGAGGTCAGGGAGAACATTTTATTCACACAAAGGGTAATCGGTTTGTGGGACGAGTATCTGGGAAGCAGCGAGTAGAAGCAGGGAGTAGAAATGAAATTAAGAAGCAACTGGTCGATGTGTTGCTGGAAAGAGAAAGAATGGCAGGGCGCTGGGGACCAGGCTGGTGTTCGGTTCAGCTGAAAACTTTATACAGTACATATCAAAATTCTGTCGTGGAGCATCCCTCTTTTTTGCAGGAGGGCGGTTGTGTTCACCAAGTGAATGTTTGTAACAACATAGGGGATGAGATTTTCTCTGCTATACATTTGAGTGATCATCTGGAAAATTAAACATTTTCCCAATTCACAGAAAGTTGGAAGATTGTGTACTTTCAGGTCATGCTTGGCTGTACCCTGACAATTGTTGTGCCACAAAAGACTGCTTGAGTTTCGCTAGTTTTCTATCCACTGCTTCTACCCTGTTATTGTCATGGTGTGTGAGGAGAGGGAGAGCTGAGACAACTTGGGAGAAAAAAGAAGGTGGACCAAACTGATTGAAGGAAATGTGCATATGAGTATCAGTGGAACTAATCTGAGTTTGTGTGTGTGAGTGAGTTTATGTGGGGTGGGTGGGGGTCACAAATAAAAAGGAGCTGAAACGAAAGCGAGCATGTTACTGGGGAGGTGAATATGACATTGTGTTTGGAGGTGGTGGGGGCAGTAACCAAGCATTGCTTTTGATCCTCTGTATATTGTGAGCAGTTATCCTGATTCTTTCACTCTTCTGTTGTGGAACACACTAATCAGAGGGAGCTCTTGGTTAGTGGAATTGTGAGTTCAACTCATGGTAAAGTCATGCTCATGGTAACCATCAGCTGAATGCACAGTCCAGCTTCATAGATGTCAGGATTAAGAATGGCACTGGGAGGGACAGAGGAGTCAAATACTGAAACATGAACTTGGTGCACAAAACTATTGACTTGCTCTTTTCTGTTTCAATAGGCCTATAATCTGAATGTGTATGGAATTAAATACCAGTGGATCATCCCTGGCTGGTATCAGCTCAACTGGTGGAAACTGACCACTTCCAATAACTGCACGGTGAAACACCTCCTGACTGCCATGGAGGGATATGTAGCTGTGGATTTTGAGCCGCTCAGTACTAAAAACATCAGGACAATATCTGGGCTGGTGAGTACAAATCCTTTCTCTTAAGTTTCCAATTTAAAAATAAAAATTGTGGCCTCCTTTAAAGCTTGACTTTCTCAGTATCTTACGAGGTCCTTTCCCCCTTTCTCCACGGTGCCAGGCACTATTGTCTGGATTGAGAAGGGTGAGCTTCTGACTACCCGACTGCTCTACCAAAACTGGAGAATGGAAAGTGAGTTCTGATGAAGGGTCGTGGACCCGAAATGTTGACTCACTTTCCTTTCTCGATAGACGCTGCCTGACCTGCTGAGGATTCCCAGCGACTTCTGTTTTCGTTTCAGATTTCCAGCATCTGCAGTATTTTGCGTTTTGTTAAAATAATTCTGATCTGTTTAGCTTTCACTCTTTGTTTGACAAGTAAACAAATTCCAAGAAATGGGCAAAGACATTTCTGATTGTGTCCAAACTAGGGGTGAACATTTCATACAGTCAGCAGACAGTGTGCCAGCTGCTATTGATGGTAACCATCAATTTAAAATTGGTGCAATCCATCTGCAGCACGTTTCAGGCAATGAATCCTTGAATTCTGTAATAAAGCAAAGTGGGGTGAGGATTTGCGATGTGATAATTATCATCTGGGCAGAAAATGCAGCTAAAACCTGCCCTCAAAGACAAGTTTGGGAATGAATTCCCTTTGACATTGAGGGCATGATTTTGCACAGAGCCACACAAGATATGATATCAGTGGCTTTAGCCAAGTGAGGAGTGTGAGCACAGGAGCAGTGTTTTAGCACAGCTTCACCAGACACCAGCTTCATTTTAAGAGATAATACTGTACTTTCAAATATGCCAAGGCAGTAAGACAAGTCACAGATTGTTAGTTGTGAAGGACAAGTTAACACACACACACACAAAGTATTTATTTGTTCAAAAGTTGGAGAAAGACCTTTTCATCAAAGCTCCCCTTGTGATCTTGTCAGGCACGGGAAGGATAATAGGAGAAGAAATCTACCACTAAATCACAATGGTAGTTATACTGCCTCTATTCAGTCTAAAATTGGAAATGTGTTCATTAAAACTGACAATTGTTATTTTATCATGCAGGAGCTTAGGTCAGGGTGGTCCAATTGGCAGTTCCGCGGGCCGATTGCATCCGTGCCCCCTCCCTCCACTTCATCTGGCCCACCCGCTCCCTCCACAACCTGGAAATGTTATGTAATGTTTCTGGAAGGGAAATACAAAAATATTGCTTATGCAACCGATGGAGGTTTCTCAAATAGGGCATCTGGCCCTCAGCAGCCGAAAAGTTGGACCACCCTGGCTTAGGTTAACAAGATTACATTAAAACTCTGGTTGCTGGACCAATGGGGAGGGCACCCAGGCCAGCAAGCCGGAATTTCCTGCTAAATGTAATTACATTGCCAGCATTAACGTTTACTGGCTTTTTCAGCACAGGCTTTATTCAGTGCCGAAAAATGCTGGTAAATGCCGGTACTGGCATTGTAATTGTTGGAATCCTGGGAGCAGAAAATTGCGAATAAGCTACCTTCTGTTTGTGGGATTCAAACTGAGTCAACGTCGATATCCTTGGACACCGAATACCAGCAAGCACAATGAGGCAGGGGCTTGCAATAGCGGTGGGAGTTTACACTCATGCAGGTCTGCAGATGTTTTTTAAAAATTCTGTTCAGGACCTGGTCCAGCTAGGTACAAAAATTCCAGATACCGCAATTCTGATAAAACAGGGCATTACTGTACATATGTCAGCATTATAAAGTTCTCACCATCTCCCCCTTTGCAGACACCTCAAGAGTATGAACGAGAGTACAATAAGATGAGGGGCAGTGCTGAATACAGCAAATTTCATGGTTTTGCATATGATGGAATCTGGGTGATCGCCACAACATTACAGAGAGCCATGGATAGCTTGAGGCGGCACAGTCATCCACGGATAATCCGGAACTTTAACTATGTCAATGCGGACCTTGGCCAAATCTTTCTGGATTCCATGAACGAAACCAACTTCTTTGGTGTCACTGTGAGTATTGTCACTGTTTACTCTTCTTACTTTGTCAATGCAGGACAGCTTGTGGCTTTTTGGAAATGTATGCAATAATAATGTTGCATCATTGCAATAGTGCAAGCTTTGCTTATGAGTCGCCGATTGTGGATGGTGTTTATCAGCAGAAGTTCCCTGTCAAGCACCATAGTCGTTTCTGCCAATGTCAATTTAGGAAAAATGTCTTTATCTGAGAAAGAGATGAATAACTATTCCGCTGTGATAATGGTGGTGTATTGTTATGCAGTTGAACCATAGGTAATACTCTATTAGGCTGAAAGCCTCACAAAACAAGAGTGCATTGGACGTAATTAACGACTGCAACAGGTTGCCAGGAAGGGGGGTGAAGGTCAGGTCACTGGGCTCTTTGAAAAAGCGGCTTGATGCTGTGATGGGAGGATGGTAGGGCTGATGTTCTGGAGAGATGAGATCTTTTGATCTTATGAGTTCACAAGCTTACCAAATAGGGACTCTGGAGGAATTTGTTTTTATATTTAAAACTGGCCATTTATTTTTCTAATTTTTTCCTCCTCTGCCTTGTCTCCTGAGCTCACTATCCAAAAAATCCAACAAATTGAAAACCCCACCTCCCATTTACTCACCCGCTCTAAACTCTGTACCCCCATCATACCTGTCCTTGCCATTGGTCCCCTATCACAGAATGGATCGACTTCAAGATCCTCACACTTGTATACAAATCCCTTCATGCCCTGACATCTCCTTATCCTTCCAACCTGCTTACTCCCCAACCCACAATTCGTTACTGGCTCCGGTCTCTTGCTTGTCCCTCATGCCCTCCAAATCACCATCAGTGGGCGTGCTTTCATCCACTATGCCCATCAATCCTTCATTTCAGTGTTAATTCAGATTCCTGTTGAAAAAGGAACAATTTCCAAATTGAGTCTGAACTTAGGAATTGTCCTCATGATCTTACGTATGAAGATAAAATGCTCTTCCAGGCTAAGACTAATTGGAACTCCAGGCTTCTGGGATTGTGTCAGAAAATTCAAGAAGGAATTAGTTAACTACAGTATTTGCAATGATATCAGTCTTGCTGTAAAAAAAAATCCTACTTTTGCATTAGCCATTAGGTCTTTTGCAGTCCTGTATGTTGTCAGATTTTAAGCACTGAAACCTGACATCACCTGATGATTTCATGAGTGTCAAGATCCCTGCTTTTTGGCCTGTCTCCAGCTCTAATATCAATTAACGTCTTTTCTTCTGATATCTTCCCAATGTTTCATATTATGAGCTTACTGTTTGATCCCAGTCTTTCAATATATTTTCTGAATTATTCCCAAATTCATATTTGAAACATTGATTGATTTCTTCACCTTGTCCTTGACTGACAGATGAATTTAGTAGGCTAAGAGCAGTTTAACAATTTATCACTCAATAATTTCTCAAGGGAGGTAGCACAACTGTGGCTCAGTGCAGTGTAGTGATTTCCCTATGTTTAGATCCTCAGGTTCCTGCACACCAGGCTATCGGTGAAGCCACAGTGTAACTTGCAGGTACATCTTTACATTACAGATAGACATCATTATCTGCTGCTACAGCAAGAGGAAATATCCTGAAAAAATTCATGAAGCAGAAGATACAGATGCTGTAGATAAAAAAGGCATGAATACCCTTAAAGATCCTCTTGTAGATGCACTTTAAGTGCTGTGAGACTTGATAAAAGATTACCAGTCGGTTTCTTGTTGCTGTCAAACCTGCAAGGAGAAACATTCCAAGTTATTCTTCAATCACTATGGGAAATAAACCTCCCTGCCATGGTGGATTGATTGTTAGTTTCAGTCCATCTGCAAATAGCATTTTGCTTTACATAAAGAATGATCTTGTACTGAGATGTTGCGTCGAACACCAATGTTTCTATTACAAAGCACCTTGATTTAGTTAGTTTTGTTTTTTAAAAAATGTGTTTTAAATGAATTGAAAATAGAAAAAAAGACTGAATAACAAGAACAATCTACATTCATATACAGCCTTTCAGGTCATCTTTTAAAAACATTATTTTCAGTTTTTAAAGAAGTTACACAAAGCTGGCTTTAAAATTAAGAAGGTATTTAAAAAATTACCAAATTCAGTACTCTCTGAAATGCTAAGTAAATAGATTAAATCTAGACCCAGGTTGAACAACCTTGGGACTTCCTCCCAATGTGAAAGGCTCTATATAAATTTGTATTGAATTGTACTTGAGGATACACGAGGATGGTATAATGGCGGTCACTGATAATGCCAGACTACATAATTCAAGTCGCAAATAAAGTATGTAAATCCATATCATGAATCTGATAAATGTGGTTCAACTCCTTGTTACAATATGTAGTCCATTTGTCTAAGTTCTGGGTTGATTTTCAATGTTTCTCCAAAAACATCAGGTCAAATCAGTGCTATGGCTGATTCAGTTTCAGTGAATGAATACAAATAATTATCTTGCATTGTAATCGGTTGGTGAACTTCTCCCCATTTACACTGAATGTTAAAGGAGTTTGACATGTCTAGTCTGCAATTGATTCATGTGTTTTTTGTTGGATTTAGAAGAACATAATTTGTTGTGTGGAACAAATGGTCGAGAATCCTCTATTATCATAGAGGTTGGGTGGCTGAGTGGGTGGCTGACAGGTCTTTGATTGACTAACAAAATTAATGTTTCTTGATTGAATATTTCTTGATTTATGGCATAAATCTACAGTACTTTGTTATTTCTGCGATTATTTTGTTGGCCAACCAAAAAGGTTGGTTTTACCTCCCTCGAGTGATCATTGCCAGGTCAACACACACACATATTACTGCTGGTATATGCCAAGCATGTTATGCCCTGATGCAATAACAATAGACCTGAGCTTTCAATCAGCATGGGCACAATATATGTAGCTTCAAAGAAGTAACTGACCAGCATCATAAAGCTCCAGCAAAGCACTGCACATTGCAAATTTTATTACTGAGATTACAGCAACGTTTCAGTTGTTATTGCTGTTCCTTCTTTTGGTCACCGTGGATTTAGCTCCATGAGATAGAAAGAGAAAAGACAACTTTGTGCATTTTGCATTTAGAACAAAGATTAGAACAAACATTTAGCCAGAAATTTCACCTACCCTTGAACTGTAAGACTATTTTGTCTTGAAAGACAACGTTTTGTAGAATTATGGAAAACTCAATCTCAATTTGAAAACCAATTATTTTAAGAACCGCAGAAAACTGGCTTCCAATTTATCACAGAATTTAAGAGTAGTTCATAATTCTGCAGAATTTAAAACAAAATGGTCTAGCAGGCTGAGAAGATGAAATCTCAGGCTTTCTCGACCCTACATTGAATGTACAGCACGGAAACAAGCCACTCGGCCCAGCCAGTCCATGCTAGTGTTTATACTCCACATAAGTTTTCACCCATTTCTACCTCCCTTCTATACCCTTCTATTAAGAAACTATTTATATATATATAAACTTAATATATATATATATAAACTTAATAACTATAAACTTCTATTAAGAAACTAGACCCTCACGTGAAGGTCTAGTTTCTTCTTGAATACATCTAAACTATCTGATTCAACCACTGTTTTAAGCAGCGAGTTTCACAATCTCATTATTGTGAAATAATTACTTCTGAATTATCTTTTAGTCCCCTAGAGGCTATCATAAATCTGTTTCCCCTGGGTACAGACTCCCCAAATAGTGGATATAGTCTATTTATTCTAACCTTGTCAAACCCTTTTCAAATTTTAAAAGATTTATAAAATATTTTAAAAGAATTACAAAGATTTTGTTCTATGTTATTAATTAAGGAAAAGTAGAAGATATGGAGTATTTAGTGCTATGCCCATCAAATCATTATAATCTATCAGTGACTGTGTTAGTTCCCTGTGATCAACAGTACTTTTACCTCTTGGTAAACTTCCAGTGATTACTTTACAATCATTAATCCATCAATTGCATTGCGCACATTGACTATAATCATCTCTGCTGGCAGCTGCTGTCATCTGAATCCCTCGACCAACATTACTTCCCGGAATCCATTCTCTACACAATGTCTATAAAATACTCCAGTAACAAACCACTGGGTTCTCAGTAAACCTGCAGTCATGACAGAAAACTGGTTAATCCTTTGGTCTGAAAGTTCACACATGTTAAAGGCAAAGCACTGTCAGCATTAACATCAATCTGGCCCATGAGCTTCATTGTATATATCATACAACAACAACAACAAAATTACATTTATAGAACGCCTTTCATGTCGGGAGGACATCCCAAAGCGCTGGACAGTCAGGGGTCAGGACCCGAGCATGGGGGAGGAGTGGGATAGGGGTGAGAGAAGGCAGAGAGGTGGGAGGGAGACCAAAGGCACGATTGAAGAGAAGGGTCTTGAGAGGAAAGAGAGAAGCTGGGAGGTATCGGCTCTCTCAAGGACCTTGGACAGGAAAGGGAAGTTTGAGATGGGCTGGTAGCTGGATAGCTGTGATGGGTTAAGGGAAGGTTTCTTCAAGATGGGGGTGGGGGTGATAGTAGGTGATTATAAAGGCACACTAGACTCCCTGGAGTATTTTGAGGACTATAATCACTCCAGAAAATGCTTTTTGTATTTGTAAAACGGTTAATTTTCTTCATAAATGTTTGTTCTACCAGAGTGACAGATATGATTGTACCATTAACGCCATATCTGCTGTATACGCCATCATCCTAGATTATTCCATTTATGACATCAGCCGTACTTATGGCTTCTCCGAGTGAGATTAACAAGTGTTCGCTGATCAAAACTGAGTTACTATGGCCCCATGTCCATTAAGAACTGAGTTCAGTCTGCACAGACTTCTTCACCTGGGACCCTCATGACTAACACTGAGAGAGGACTTTCATCCCGTCGCTCTGGACCAATTCTGAACCAAGGTCCCAACCACACATATGGAACACTCAGTAGTTTGGCGTCCTGGTCTCAACTACCCTTCCTGACAATCCACTTCAGCTGTTAATTACTACATTAAACCAAGGTTCTGTCTTCCTATTCAGATGGACATTAAGGATACCATGACAATACTCCAAAAAGAGGGGAAATTCTCCTGGTATCCTGGCTTACAATTCCCCAGGTAAAATTGGTCATTTACCTCATGGCTGCCTTGGGACAATGTTGTGCACCAATTGGCTGTGGTGTTGATGTACAAATATACAGTCACTACACTATACAGTGAATTCTCTGAAACGCTTTGAGACATTACAATGTAATAAGGCACTATATCAAATGCAAGAATTACATTTAGATCTTTGACGCTTCTCCAGCACCGCCCTGCATACATCCTGATAATTTGGGATTCAGTTCAGTTGATGGAAAATGCTCAAATGCTTTGGGTGACTTAAAATGAAATGGCAGCAAAATACTTCTTCATACTGGTTGATAGAAGGCAATGCTGTACAGCATGTGTGAATTATAGCATTACACTTATTGCATTTGCTGGTGTACCCTATTTGCACTCATTTTCTGTTCTATCTGGTGCCTCTTTTTGCCATTATTTGTACCTGATTCATTACCATCAGCATATCCTTTGTCTTATCAAGTGCATTATTCATTTCCAGATGATGGGTATGTTTTGTGGAGGGATTATAAATATTCAGAATTTGAACTGTTTGATCGCTATAACAGCTGGTGCCTTTTTGATACTGCAATTAGCATTTGGTTAATGGATTTGCTGTCATTGTCCAGCCCTGCCTGTCATTTACGTTATCCATGACAAGTAAACCAGACTCCAGATTTAGGGACTTTTCTGCAAATGTGAAAATGGTTTACAATTTGGATACAAGCTCTCATACTGAGGCAATTGTCCAGTCGCAGAAGTTGCAGAAACCAGAATTTTCACTTTAAACAGAAATTAAATCAATTCTGACCTAATCAATTAAACAATCATATTAAATCAGTCAGATTATTTTGAATGACATCCAGATTTACAGTCATTAAACGTCAGTGATCAGACTTCTAAGCTTATGTTTTGGTTTCCTCAGCAATCGTTGAACCTAAAATGCTGTTTTCACTGCAACCGTTATCTTATTCACTTGATGGAATGCTTGCGGTTTTCTATAAATGTAAGACCCACCAACCAGATGTCACTACATGGTACATTTGACAAAAGTTTCTTGAAAAATTGTTAATAATTAGCAGGAAAGAAAAAAGATAGTTTAGGGACAACGAAAGAAACAAATTGGTACCATTTTACAAAATCACAGTTTGGTACTGAAGGGAATCCTAACATCTTTTTTTGGGGGTGGGGGGGGAAGGGTGAAAAATCAACACTTCATATTATCTTGTCATCTTTTGACATTAGTCAGATTGCAACAGATTCAATAATACAATTGATCGATGCAGCTGTGAGATAACAGTGGATGGTGTTTACAATGGGGCCCAATTTGTGGATTGGGTTAACAATCCATGTTTAAAATGTGCAAGGTGGGTTAACTTGTGAAAAGGCATATCTGTTTAGAAACATTACTAGTAATAATTAATAACTAATGAAAAGAATGCCAGGTGATCTGCTGAGACATACTTCATGCCTCCTGTATTCATTTGCAGAAGTTTACAAAATAATAATAATCCTCACATATGATATAACACTTTCCATGTCAGGAGGACATCTCAAAGTGCTTCACAGGATTCATTGTAAAGTGCAGTGACTGTATATTTTGTAGGTGAACACAGCAACCAATTTGGTGCACAGTAGGGTCCCACAACAATGAAGTGAATGATGGATTTTTATCTGAGGGATTCTAAAAAATAATAATCCTTACATATGGTACAGCACCTTTCACATCAGGAGGACATCTCACACACTTCATAGGATTTACTGTAGGGTGGAGTGACTGTGTACCTTGTGGGCAAGTACAGCAGCCAATTGCACAAAGTAATGTCCCACAAATAGTCGTGGATTGACTGACCAATTTTAGTTGGGGGATTGCTGGCCAGTACACCAGGAGAAACTCCCTCTCGTTTCTGAATAGTGCCATGGGATCCTTAACGTTCACCTGAACAAGCAGGTGAGACATTGGTTTCACGTTTCATTCACAGCACAGCACCTCCAACATTGCAACGTACCTTCAGCGTTGCAATGGAGTGTCATCCTAGACTCGAGGAGTTCCAAGTATTGACTGGGTTTGAACTCACAACCTTTTGACTCAAAGGCAAGATTGCTATCAACCGATCCAGACTGACACCTGGACTGTTAACCTTCCAATATCTAATTTGATCAATTGAACTAGTAGATTTTTAAGCACCGTAAGGCCTCTAACCTGGAGTCACAGTTCCTAGTTCTACTCAGCATCCTATAGTTTTAGTTGGCTTTTCTTTCATTTCCCACGTACATTTTTATTTGTTTTAAAATGCACATATTTCACATCAAGCTCTTTTTAATTTGCGTGAGAAAAGTGCTGTAAGACTTTCTAAATAAATGACTCAAATTCAAACTTGGCATATCACTGTAATTTACAAGCCAGCTGGCAGTCATTAAGATCCAGTGATTCAGGGTTTGCTGTTCCACAGGCAGCATGCGTAAATTAGACTGTCTTAAGTGCTTCATTCTGCTGGCAGTTGTATTTCAATTAGTTCCATCCCAGTTTGTCTATGTTGAATTGCACCTTGCAGGTCACTCGGTTTCCTGAGCTGTAAATAAGAACAAAAGCACAAACGAATCTACTTGTTTATATATTTTCTTTGCTTTATTATTAAATTCAAAACTTGCCTTTAATTTCCAGACTTATTCTTTCAGGATAGTCTGCATCATAAATTTTCAGTTGCCTCGCTTATCTCTGTTGAATGTCCTCAGAGGCAAGAGTGCTACCAACTCTTGGTCTCGGTCACTACTAATTTCACCTACACCTGGGTTTTCTCCTTCAAGCTGATTCAATGGCACGCAATGTCCCATGTGCATACAAACTATCAAGCTCAGATCATCCCGAGTTGACAATAATACACCAGAAATTGTTCTTCATTCTCCTTTCCACAACATAAGTACCGAAATATATCAACAATCTCACCAGCTCCTTTTCTATTAAAAAATACTTTTAATTCCAAAATTGAAAGAACATTTTACATTTTGCTTTACAAATGGGTACTTTTCTTCAGAGTACAGGAAACACGGATAGATTTCTCCCGTTGTCATGACCAATCCCTCAAATAAAATTGGTCATTCACTTCATGGACATTTCTGTGCACAAATTAGCTGCTGTGTTTGCCCACAAAAAGCTAATCACTACATTTTACAGCAAATCCTGTGAATCGTTTTGAGACATCTTGAGTATGTGATAAGCAGGTATATCAAATGCAAAGGTTATTATGAAAAGTTTATTCATGCAGAGGTGTGGAAAAACTTGGCCATTGTCTTTGGCTACCTTAACTTTCATTGTGTTCACACCTGAGCTTGAACACCAATGTTCTCTCAACCATTTTCGAGATGTCACAGAGCTCCTGCTGTTAACTGCTGGATATTTTTTATATACATTGTGGCTCAAGCGCTTTCAATTTAAAAAAATGATACAAGCTGTGATATAAATTCTTGGAATGTAGTTGTTCCCTTGTTTGTAAATGTTCTGCCTGGTGGGATGTTCTTGGAACAGGAACATCAAGGTAGAATATACAATGATAATGAATATGAAACTTGGCAGGGTCTTTAACATACTATCAAAAAGAGATTCATTCATTCGGCTCTCTTTCAGCTATAGCATTATTTGCCTCACTGGCTTCTCAGATTTCAAGTGGAACCTTTACATATCTTCCATTAATTTACGCCTGCACCAAAATCTCAATTTCCTTTTTTCCCAAACATTTATTTCCCCTCATCAGATCTTAACCTTCTATAAAGCCCAGGTTCATCTATAAACTGCTTTCTGTTTGTGGGGCATTGCCATGCGCAAATTGATTGAACATTCGCCTTCAAAACACACAGCCACTCTTTTTAATGATATATTAAAGACCCTGAGAAGTTTCATAGTCATTATCATTGTAAATTTTATCTTGATTTTCCTATTCCAATAGCATTTCACAAAGCGCTTCTCAGTAACTCCTGTGAAGCACTTTGAGACATCCACAACAATGTGATAGGATGGTATATCAAATCAAGGATTATTATTATATTATTATAAAGTACTTCCATAACTGTGAAGATTCCTCCAGGACTTTCCTTCACTCCTTCTTGGCTGCTAATTTGGCTATTAACTTTAATGTTATCACATTAAGAAACTCAGCTCTGCTGATTGACAGGCACTGCTGACCCATTATTGACAGAGGTGCACAAATGAGAGTAAAACATGCTTATTGTTTGGAGGAATTTCCTCAGTGCCCAAATAATCTGTGTTTATTTCTCTGAAAGTCTCCAAGGCAATGTCCAAACTGCTGCACAGTATTCTAGAGGTGGTCTTCCCATTGCACTGATGGTTAGACTTCTCTCCCTCTGGCCCTCCACCCACAGTGATCCTGATGCAGCCACCAAGCTGCTGAATGACCGTCTCTCCACAACCTTCAATTCCCTGGCTCCCCTGAAATCCAGTGTTGTTTCCACCTGCTCCCCCGCGACAACAGTCATCTCCGCTCACTCAAAACACAAACCCGGATGCTCGAGTGCAGATAGCAGAAATCTGGCCTCACAATTCACCACCAGCTGTGGCTCAATCACCTCTGCACCCACTGCCACTCCCTTTCACAGGCAAAATTGACTTTTACTCCAGAGTCATCCTGGAAGCAAACAACAATCCAAAGCCACTGATTTCCACTGTCCATCACCTCCTCCATGCACTCCCTCAAGCCCCCTCTATCCTCACATCAAATGGCAAGTGTGAAGAGCTCCTAGACTTCTTCTCCTCAAAAATTGAAAACCTCCACTTGGCTGCATCGCGCTCCTACCCCATGTTCCCTTCCAAGTCCCCTTACCATCCACACCACCATCTCCCTCCGCTACTGCTCCTGCCACTCCCCCTTCCTTATATTCCTTTGCCCCCATTTCTCCTTCCTCCCTCTCAACCACAATCACCACCTGCTGCCTCGACACCCTCCCCACCCAGCTGCTGTCACTCAACTCCCCTTCCTCTCTCTTCTGCTGGCCGACACGATCAACCAGTCTCTCTCCTCGGGCTCTGTTCCACTCACCCTGAAAAATGCTGCTATCACACCCCTCCTCAAAAAAACCACCCTCGATCCCTCTAATCTCTCACATTACCGTCCCATTTCCAACACCCTTCCTTGCTAAAGTGCTGGAACGCATTGTTGCAGGTCAACTTCGGTCACACCTCTCCCTCCACTCCCTCCTCGAGCCCCTGCAGTCTAGTTTTCGCCCTGCCCACAGCACAGTGACAGTGCTTGTCAAAGTCACAAACTATGTCCTCTCTATCTGTGACCAGGGCTCCCTCTGCCTCCTCGACCTCCTGGATCTCTCTGTTGTGTTCGACACTGTCGACCACGCCATTAGTGGGACCACATTCGCATTGTTTGAGTTCTACTTAACCAACTGCCTCCACTTCATCTCAGCAAATGGTTTCTCCTCCCGCCCCCGCCTGGTCACCTGCAGAATACCCCAGGGTTCCATCCTTAGCCCTCTTCTTTTCCTTATTTATATGCTCCCTCTGGGCAGTGTCATCCGCAGACACGGGGTAAACTTCCACATGTATGCGGATGACACACACATCTACTTTGCATCCTCCAGTACCAACTCCAGGTCCACTGATGTTCTATCAGCTTGTCTGGCAGACATCAGGGTCTAGAAGAGTGGAAGCTTCCTGCAGCTGAATGTGGACAAGATGGAAGCCATACTCCTTGGCTCTCGTCAATGTCTTCATTTCTGCGGCTCTGAACTTGTCAACTTCCCTTGGCTCTCCCTCAGACTCACCAAACCAGTGCGCAATCTAGGTTCGACCCCCAGCTGACCTTCCTCCCCCACATCTGGTTCCTGACCAAGACCGCCTTCTTCCACCTCCGCCACATTGCCTGCCTCCGACCATACCTTATTCCAAATGCAGCTGAAATCCTCGTGCATGTGTTTGTCACCTCCCGCCTGGATTACTCTAACGCACTTCTTGCTGGTCTCCCCAGCTCCATTATTCAAAAGATCCAGCTTATTCAGAACTCTGCTGCCCACATACTGACCCGGACCAAACTCCGTACCCACATCTCACTAGTTCTGGCCAGGCTCCACTGACTACCGGACTTTGACATCCTCACGCTCGTGTTCAAATCCCTTCACTCCCTGGCACCTCCCTACCTCTCCGACCTCCTCACTCTCCAATCTACCATCTGGTGCCTTCACTCGACTGGCAACGGCCTCCTGCTCGTCCCTCGCACCCTCCGCACCACCATCGGAGGTCGCGCTCTGAGCCACTTTGCCCCAAAACTCTAGAACACTCTCCCTCAATCCCTCTGCCTTGCCCCCTCTCTCCCCTTTTTCAAGTCTCGCCTGAAAACCGTCCTCTTCAGCCGTACTTATGGTCACCTCCCCTCCCCATTGGCTTGGAGTCAGGCTCCACCACTATTAAGCGCTCTGAGACACTACCCTGCGTGGAGGGCACTATATAAGTGCAAGTTGTTGTTGTTGGTTTGGAATTACTGGTTTCAATTTATAATTAAATGCAATTGAGATATATATCCTGCATTTAACTACTATAATAAGTATGGTTTAGTTCTTATTAATTTTCAATGGATGATCAATAATGACACACAAACCATTTTCCTTTTCCTAATGGGCATCCGTTTATCGTGTACATCAAAGTTGTAAATGAATGTTCCACACACAGTTATGCTTTGGAGTGTCTAAGCAATGGCTCGGAGTTGCAAATAGGAACTCATTCTAACGACCAGAAGGACATCCGGTTTACCCAACAGGAGCCTGCAGGAGATCAATTCCAAGCCGGTTTGCCATGAATCCAACATTAGGTACTTTCAGTTGCAGGAAATCTTCATTTGCATGACTCGAATCCTGTTAAGAAATGCCAGAAATTAGACCCCATTATTTTGAAGTTATGCAAAAGCAAATACAATAATAATAATAATAATCCTTGCATTTGATATAGGGCTTTTCATGTCTTCTAGCTGTCTCAAAGCGCTTTACAGAATATACTTAAAAGTGATTTCACTGTATATTTTGTGGGTGAAACACGGCAGCCAATTCCGCACAGCAATGTCCCACAAACAGTCGTGGATTGAAGTGACCAATTTATTATTATTTTTTTTCTTGAGGCATTATTATCAGGTGTGTGGAGTAAGGAAACTTGCCCAAGGTTTTGCCATGCCGGGAATCAACCCCAGGTCTCTCGCTTGCGAGGCGAGTGCTCTAACCACTGAGCTACATGACTCCTGTGTACAGTATATGCAGTTTAATCATTACATTCCATGTTTGCTTTAGCTCTATTTGTTCTGACGAATGTACAGTGATGTTTGAGATTAATATTTCTAAGTTTTTTTGGGGGGATGTGTCCATGTGACATTTAAGTGAAACAAGCAGGAGGCTATGTCTCTTTGCCTAACACAAATCCTAACATTACTTCGGCAAATGGGCTTCAATCCTTACACATCTGCAATTGCAATGTGTTGCCTTTTGCTGCAATTTTGCTGGTTTGGAGAGGTCTTGTGGTAAACTTGTGCAAAGCATTGAGTGATGATGACTGGGCTGAAAGGATTAACAAGTGACCTGATAAGAGATCTTCAAGATTAGAAAGTGGTATGATAAGATAAATAGTGATAGATTATTTCTATTGGTCAGTGAGTCAGTAACAAGAGGGCACAAAGTTTAGATAATCACACTAAAATGAAAGGCAAGGTTTAAAAAAGTTACACAGAGTTGGAATGTGGAATGTTCTGACAGAAATTATAGTTCAGCAACTCTTTTAAAAATAATTAGATGCTTGAAAAAGGAATATCAAATAGTTTGGGGAGAGCAGAAGATAAGGGAGATGCAAATATAAGGGTATGGGAAGGAGTAAGGACTGGGTAGAGACTTGTGAAGTATAAACATCAGCACGTACAGGTTGGGCTGAATGACCTCTTTCTGTCCTGTATGGTCTATGTAAATCTCTGTGCGAGTAGGATGAGATCAGGTGGTTCATGTGGAGAAAATCTCTAGCACAGACTTGATGGGATTAGTGGCGTGATGATCTGAGCAGGACAAATAGTGCCACACGCACTTCATGTTTGGAAAAGTGGGACATCATGGTTCTTGCTGCCTGTCATTTTATAAGATTCTGTCTCCAGAGGGTTCTACCAAATTGGTGGAAGAATTAATAGAACTGCATCAAGAGGCAGTTTGGCTTAACTTTTGGGGGGATTCCT
The DNA here is from genome assembly GCF_018977255.1 of Callorhinchus milii. Classification (NCBI taxonomy): domain Eukaryota; kingdom Metazoa; phylum Chordata; class Chondrichthyes; order Chimaeriformes; family Callorhinchidae; genus Callorhinchus; species Callorhinchus milii. The sequence continues at coordinate 61,388,118 of NW_024704743.1, read as the reverse complement.
GTTGCAACATATTATTAATTATTAATATTATATTACTAAATATAAATATTATGTATTAATATCATCCCATTTACCTTTAAAAATCTCACTGCATCCCTGAAAAGGTGTGGATTTGCAGAAATTAGTGCAAATCTTCCCACTTGGTCTGCATATAATCCAGTTCCATTTGCACAATTCACTCCCTGTGTTTACCATGTCATTGATAATTTCTCTGTTACATGAGTGTTTGGTATCAATCAACGGGATTATTTGTGTTATATTGTGTCACCATCTTCAACATTATTTGTTCAAATCTATTTTGTCTTGAGCTTTGCTCCTGACTCAGCAGCAGTGCTGAAACTGGGTTTTGCACCATGTTCAGCTGTCAATCAGAACTGCTTTCTGTTTTGCTGCACAGAAGCTTTACTGTGAATCCAACACTTTGGAGTCATTTGTACAATGGTAACAGTTCTGAAGAGTGTTATTCATAGTCTCTTATTTGTACTAAAACAACGACAACTTTATATAGTGCCCTTCATACAGGGTAGCATCTCAGTAAATCCATATTTATTTTTTCCTTATAAGTTAAAGGAAATTCTTTACAAAGGAAATTCTCCACAAAAAAGTTCTTTTCTAACCAAAGTGATGTGCATTTTACCACCGATGTACTGCATAATTCATATTTCCATGAAGAGAGTTCTGAATTTTTTAACGCTGGCATGCCTCAATGGCTTCTGCTGTGATTCCCATTTGAATATATTTCATGAATTGGAGTGTAGAAACAGAATAATGAAATTTGCAGTAGGTGTGGGTTCAAGCTCACCTTGGGTCTCAGAGCTCACAGTCAAATCTGATACTCCAGTGTGCTGTTGAGTGAACACTGATTTTTTGGAGTTGGTGTCCTTCAGATTAGATGTTGAACGTTCTGATGTCCCGTCTAGCTGTTCAGATGGCCATTAAGGATCTTGTGGCATGATTCAGAAAGAGAAGGGAGTTTCTTCCAGTGTCCTGACCAACAATTCTCCAAATAAATCACTTCATAGTTGTTTGTAGGATATTGTTGTACACCAATTCACCGCCACATGTATCTACGAGTCACTACACTTTACAGAAATGTTGGTGCAAGAATTAAATGCAAGATTTATCAGTATTTGTATTAATATTTATACTGAGAGCTCTTATTTTGGTGAAAACTATTGTAAAACGTTTACAAAATACAAATGCGAAGAATTGATTACATTTATAATTAAACTAGTCTAAATCTGAGTACTGAGCAGTGTTGGTTTAGGGTTTGTGCAGGATACTTTGAGGTTCATATATTGATGGTTCTATTCTCTAGCATTGAATAAGTTGGAAGTTTTTGACTAAGCAAAAATAATGTATTACAATAATAATAAATAATAATCCTTGCATTTGGTTTAGCACCTCATTATGTCGGAAAGACAGTTCAAAGCACTTCACAGGATTTACTGTAAAGTGGAATGACTGTGTATTTGTAGGCAAAGGCGGAAGCACAATTGCGCACAGCAATGTCTCACAAACAGCTGTGGAATGAGTAATCAATTTATTAGTGGGATTGTTGGCCAGGATACCGGGAGAGAGAAACTCCCTTCTCTTTACAAATAGTGCTTTAATGCCCACCTGAATAGGCAGACTGAACCTCCAAAAGACTGCACTGAAGTCAGCTTAGACTAGGTGAGCTCAATCCCATCGTGAGACCTTAGAAAACCAATCTGGAGCTAGACTTTCTTGGAAAGTCTAGACTTGGCATTGTGGGATCTGTGCAACTAAGTTGGTTTGACTTTTTGTCATTGGCTCAGAAGGTTGAGAGTTCAACTCCCCCAAAATAAAATGTCCCCCATGCCAACCATTCACCACAAATATTGATAATTCACTTCATGGCTGTTTGTGGGACCTGCTATATGTAAAATGGCTGCTGCGTTTGCCTGCAATCAAACAGTCAATGCAGTTCCAGTGAGCAGTCTAGACGTACATATTATAGTGAGCAGTCTGGAGTTAAATACCACAAAGAACAGTTTAGAAAAAGTACTGCAGTCTGGAGCTGTATATAGCAGCATGTTTTAAAGTGTACAGTGAAGGGTGATTGGAGAAGAATAATTTTTTTTCACTTCTGTGTAACTTGTAATTTGATTTTTGCAGTGTGAATCTTTGAAAACCATTGCTAATGCAAGCTGAAGCTCAATTCTTCTCCTCGCTTTCCACCAGTGGAATTGCAGGAGAGATTGATGCTTCCACTGATTGTTTTCTTGCCTATCTCATGTGTTCTGAGCTGAAATTTTAACTGAATATGATCCAGTGGAAACAGAAACTTGTTTACTACATCAGGCAAAGCCTTTGACTTGTGTCACCACGCACAGCATTTGCACTGAGATACAGGAACCAATTACAGTAACAACCACTGAACAAACAAATCTCTGGAGAAACTGACACATGAAATTATGGTTTGAACTTTCATAAAGAGTCCCAGTTATACTGTTAGAATGTCAACAGCATCAGTTTTCAAGACCCATTTTCTCACGTGACACCGTAGTTCCAAAGCGTATAAAACCTATAAATGTGAATTATTGCTATTAATGTCTATAAAACCAGTACGTGGTTGTGATGTCAACAAATCTTTCTTCCAAAGTTTGGAATATGGCTATTTTTATATAGAAATTTACTGTGTTCATTTACTATATTTTGTGTTTTTCTTCCCTGTGGCATATGCCTCCCTGTTCCTCATCCCCAGCCGCCTCTTGCTATGATGCAGGTCCACAGTCACTGGTTGACATCTGTTATGCTGCCCGAGAGGCCATTGTTACTATGTGAGCCTTGACAATAAGTGCCATTTAACTGTGAGCCACTTGACTGTAGAGCGCATCACAGCTGAGCCTGATCTCTTCCCACCCGGCAGTCCCACATAATAATAATAATAATGATCCTTGCATTTGATATAGCGCTTTTCACGTCTTCTAGAGTCCCAAAGCGCTTCACAAAATATACTGTAAAGTATACTCCTGAGAAGGCCTGGGTCAGCTTGTGTTCCTGGCTGAGACCAATAAACCAGTAAAGATTCAAGCCAGTGAGCTCTGGTGCACTATCAGGACTTCTCCTTGGAATGGTGAATCCTAAGGTTGTGTTGATCATATCTGAGTGGTGAGCTCTCAAGCTGGACTCAGCAAGTTATGTTAACTAGAGGAAAAAGCAGCCAAGGTTCTCATTGCTTATCACTGTGCAGTGACTCCTGCTTGCATACAACTGGAGGCATTGGTTCAGGAAATATAGAACTACTATCTTCATGTTGCAAAAATCTTTATTTGTACACTGTAGATGATTGTAATAGAAGATTTATACAATTGATATTCCACATGTTGTACAATGAATAGTACTTACAGAATTGGAATGGAATCACTCAAGCTTTATTGATGCAATCACAATATTTGAGGTACAAAAAAGTATGAGGATTATTCAATGAAGGAAAAAAGCACTATATTCTCAATGGGTTCATTTAGCTCATCATTTCAATATAATATATACAAAGTATTCCATTCTCCCACAATATTTAGTGAAATAATTCTCAGTGCCATTGATGGACAGTGGTCAAATCATATGATTCAATGTAATTTCTGATCAAGTTACATGATTTAATCATAGAGCCCACTGTCCTTCATTCTGCAACACCATTGAAGAAAATGTTCTGCCAGCAACTCAACACAATCACCTCACAACCTCAACCTACACATAAGTAGCCCATGATGGATTTGTTTCAATGCAGTTGCACATCTTAGACTTCAGTCAAATGATAACCGAGTGGAATAAGGCTCATACTCCAACTGATCTGTTCAAACATATGGAAGTATATTAAATAAACAAAGTCAACATTTTCACTTAATTGAACAAGGTTACCTTTTTGCGATAAATATTTCTTGAATAGATAAAACAGTAAAATCACTGTGAATAGATATTACTTGTCTCCTATTATTTATACAAGATAGATATGATCTGGGATGCTTTATGCAGTTTCAATCTACTTTTAGAGATCGGTTAGTACTCCTTATTTGTAGTCCATCTTTATTCACAGTTAATTTGTACTGATATCCGTACTGATATTGCACATTTAGTTTTGATTAATCTGGATTTTGTGGATGGTAGTGGATGGGAGGCCTGCGAGGATGGCGTTAGAATAGTCCAGCCGAGAGGTGACAAAGGCTATTGGAAGCAATTGGAAAGCTGCAATAATCTTTTGTTTGAATATATTCCAGTATGTAATCGAGTCTCAGATAGTGAAGTAATAAAGCCTCTGGTGGTCAGGTTCTTCACTCACAAACCAGCCGACATAATAAAGAAAGAATTTGCCTTATTTTGTGAAAAGAAATCTTGAAGCGCTTCACGAATAACTAATGCCAAAGGTAGCGATTGTTTTTGTAGCTGACATTTGTGTGAGCAAGGTCCCACAAACAGCCACTAGATAAATAGCCCATTCATCTGGAAGATTGTTGACGAGAACACCAGGAGAAATTCCCTTTTCTTTTCCAATACTACTGTGGGATCCTAGTCGGATATGGTCAGTATTGGAATATCATCATGACAAGACATCACAACCACCCACCCTTTACAGCCACAACCCTCACCCCAATTTTGTGAGAATGGTTTTGCCCATAGGTCACTGAAGATTCATAAAATATACGGTCAATTCACTTTACAGTGTATCCCATAAAGCGCTCGTAGACGTTGCAAAGACGTGATGAAGTGCTATATCAGCGCCTTCGGACATACTCCCGATTTGAAAGGCGCTATACAAATGAATTTTGTATTGTATTGTATATCAAGTGCAAGGACTATTATTATGATTATTATAATGTCAATCAAACTACACTGTACCTCCATCCATTTAGCTTGATCTTTCAAAATAGTTTTGCAAAACTATGTAAGGAAGGAAATAGAGGGATATGAAAGAGGGGATTAGGCGGGGTGGAGGCTCCTGGGGATTTTTAACACAGGCATGTACTAGTTCGGCTGAATGGTTTATCTCCATGCTGTAATATTCTGTGCTACCATTAAGGAACCTTGCGAAATTATTAAACTCACAATGACTGCCAGGTGATGGCTACCTTGCAAACACTCTCCTTCCTGTTCAGATGTAAGAGAAATTCATTGTCATCCATTTTACATAGAGTATTTCAGGCCACACGATCTTGAAGGCAATATTCACTGTTGCTACAGCATGTATATGCAGTTTAACACAAATGCTTTCCCAGCATAAAACAAGCTAATTCTATGAGGTGGGGGAAGGTGTTGTTATCATTAATCTTGTAACTTCTGTTTAATTACATTTCAAAATCCAGCCTTAGTTTTGCTTTTAAAATGCAATCAATTCAAACATGCTTGCAGGATTTATTGCATTCTCACCACAGCAAAATTTAAAAAGCTGCACCACTTGAATGATTTGTTCTTACCCGACTGTGTGTGTAGTCTCAGCACAATTTTTCCTGGTCCCTTTGCACACTGCTATACTGGTTAAATGTCAATATATTCTTTACAAGCAGGCACAAATAAGTGCACTAGAATCTCTATGGCTGTGCTTTGAAACATTTCACAGAGGCTGTGGCTCATGAAAAAGCCCTTTCTATTTAAGAAACAAAATGCACTGCAAAGTTACATAGCAACAACTGTGGAATGAAAGAACCCATTCACCCGAAGGCATCATAGAGTGATAAATCTTCAGCCGATTTACCTGGGAAAGAATTTTTACTGGTGAAGAATTAAATTTATGAAATTTGTAAGATGATTTCACTGGTTAAATTACTAGGTGAACATCTTCAAACCGAGGTACTGCTGCATGACTCATTTTAAATATTAAGCATTATACATTGTAATGGGATGTAATATATAGCCATATACCATATGAGGGACCAGTACTAAAGTGTATTGTGCAGTCCGCAAATATACCTTTGTCAACAAAACACACAGTCACACCACTTTACAGTATATCTTGTCCAGCGCTTTGAGGTGTCATCCTGTTGTGAAGTGCGCTATTACCAAACATAAGGGTTATTATAAGGGTTATTATTATTACACAACTTACAACTTATTTGCCAATTAATAATGTTAATAATTCTTAAAAGCTGTCTTTAATGATAGGTTTGAGTTTGAATCATTGCTCTACATCCTTCACCCCAGCTTTGAGAGAATGGTTTTGCCCATAGGTCACGAAAGATTCAAACAATCGGCAGCATGGTTTTTGCTTTGAGGAACGGGGAGTGGAGCCTATCCTTATTTCCAACTATGCGAGCAGTGACAAATTACTGCTTACTTACAAATTACTTCCTACAATTAAGCATTGAATCTCGGAGCGCTTGATATAGGATTCACCAGATATAGTGTTAATATTCAACACACTTTGCAGTGAGCTTTTTTGATATGTCTCGATGACATGATAAGGCACTGTATCAAATGCAATTTTTAAATTATTATCTGACACTTGTGAAAAATTATCACTATCCTTAAGATAACCCAATCTAAATTACTTGAAAGTTCCACATGTGCATAAAAATTTCTGATTGTCTGATATGGAGAGGACACTCTCTTCCTGGAGGGGCTCACCTTACTTACCTTATCAAGGAGATTTTAGACACAAATTGAACATTTTGTGAATGCCACATTTCAGGCCCCAGTGTCTACATCCTTTTAGAAACAAAATACTTTTCCAAATTTCATTAACATCAATCTTATTCTTGCCTCAAGATCTTTCCACATATTTATCAAGCACAGATGGTAAAGCAATGTTTTGTTTTGCTTTTTTTTATTTGAAAATAAATCATAAGTTGACTGCACATTGGTAGTAAAATAAAAATTCTTGCAAAGCGTTAATGTGTGTTAATAAAGAGATAGGCCACAAAATATTAAGTCAATTCACTTTACAGTATATTCTGTGAAGTACTTTCAGACTCTCTTGATATTCCGTATCAAATGCAAGGATTATTATTATTATAGGCAATTTGCAACTAATTATTTTCATTGTCCTTGGTTCAGCTTTCATTGACCCAGTCAGCTATGTGAAGCACTTTGAGAAATCCTCTTGATGTGAAATGAAAATTGTTGTTTCATTGGTTGTGAATTACAAGATTAAGTCAATTTCCTATAATTATCAATTATCTACAATCCCACATGTGTTTCCTTATCAATGTTTCCACACCAATAAAATAAATGATTTGCCCATTGTGTTTGGGAAATTGATTGAGCAAAATGATTTTAGTTACCTATGATTTTTTTAATGCTCATTGATGGAATTATTTATTTTTATGCTTCGGTTCATCAGTACTTATTTTTCTCTCCTCCTCACTGATTGTTTATTAGCTTTTTGTGCACTGGAAAAAAAACTTACAGGGAGATGGTTGACTGTTCACCCACCTTGTTGCAATGTGTAACTTCTGAGATTCTCGATCAGATGTGATGGCGTTTATCCCATGGCTTCTGGCACTTTCTAACCTCCAAAGCTTTCAACCATTCTGCCCCTGGTCTCTGGAACTCCATCCCAGAGTACTTCTGACTTGTTCCCTCCCTTGTTCAAGTCCTGTTGCAAGATGTCCATGCTTTCAATCAACTTGTGACATCCCACTCCCTTCTGCTCATACCCTCAGCTTAGGTGCCAAGCTCTTTGAGACGTCCTCCCAACATGAAAGGCTCCTGACATTAAAGGCTGGCAGGCATGAGCCTACTTTACATCCCTTGCCTTATCTGCCCCACCTCTGCCAATTAGACATTGAGCCTTTCTGCCCCACTCTCTGGCACTCCATTTTGGTGTCCCTATGACTCGCCCCTTTCCTCACATCCCTCAAGGTTCACCTTAAGATCTTCCTCTTTGATCATGCTTTCAGTTATCTGGCTCTCCCCACCCCTCTCAGCTCCCACCCTGAGCTCAAGCACAGATCCTAGAATATCCAGCACCTCAGGATGTCCTCCTGCCATGAAAGGCACAATATAAATGTAAATGTTTTGCTATATATCAACATAAATTGTATTGTATTGCATATAGACTTATTTCACTATTGAGAAACTTAGGTCAACTAATGCTTAAAGTGCAGGACATGGCAGCAGTAGAACAAGAATAGATATAGATCAAGGAATGGTTGCATGATACCAAATGAGGATTTTAAAATAATTGACATTGTAGATGGAAGAGAAGACTGAGGAAAATAGAGACTCACCACATTGAGGTTTTAGGAAAGAATGAACTAGAGTAGGAGACCATGAGATGAGGTTTGAATTCAACACAATTTATCAAAAAATTGATCGGTAAACCTTTGTTGCTTGTTTTACAAAATACCTCAAAGTGCATCATTGTGAAATTGGTGTGTGATATTGTGATGAAAGTAAGACACAGATCTCTGGCACTTTGCTCTCCAGAAAACAATGAAAGTGTCATGAAAGTGATTCCCTGTTCGTCTGAATTCCAGCATGGTAGATGTGGGTGGACACTTCCTATTTGTTTCTTGTCAAGAGGTTGCTCTCAGGCCATAAACAGCTTTCTCCACTGTGCGGTTTGGTATTCTTTGGGTTTCTGATTGATTCCCTTTGAATTTATCTTGTTTTGATCCTATTTTATCCTCTGGTTGTTTGGATGACCTTGGTTACCTTGACTTCATTCAACAGCCTTCAAAATGTTATCTTCACATGTGAAAAGCAGCACATGACAATGCTTGGTTAGATGCATTACTTTGATCTTAAAGAGAATTGCTATGGGGCAACGGCTTTCTCATTGTTGAAGTTGATCAGTGTCCAGTTGTATCACCTTAGATAAAATGAATTCTGTTTAAAGATTTCTGAGTTTTTTTCTCCAGTTATATACCATGTTACAGCTCGGTAACAGGAGGTGGGAATTTACTCAACTCTTCGAATCAAAATATTGGATGAATGTCTGTATTTTCCGTGCTGCTGGTTGGGGAATTGGTGCATGGACAGAAGTTGTGTGTTCAATGTTTATTTCCATCAGCAGATTTACATTCAAAATGTGTAGTGGTAAGACTAGTGACTATTGTAACTTGTGAGGTGATGCTACTCTGTGTGAATGGCACTATGTAAATACAAGCTGTTGCTGTTCTTGTATATAAATGCAACCTGTTGTGTTGATTACATGTTTGCCTGATAAAAGATGAGCTGAAGGAGGTTGGGAATTAAAATAGTTTAAAACTAATAATTGAGTTAAGGCAGGTTGATTCAAGCTTCAAATAATCAAGTAACTCTTGGTCTTTAGTGAGAAATATCAAACATCTTGGATTTATATAGTACTTTTTCACACTGAAATGTCTTCAAGCATTTCTCAGGTAATCGTGGTTAATTGTAGTCATTGTGTCTCTAGGTAAATATGGCTACTTATTTATACCAGAATGGTCTTGCAAACAGCCACAGATGAATGACGAATTTATTTATTTTGGTCAGCCAGGCTTTGATAATTTCTGATACTTACTGATGTCGACCATGCCATCCATCACCCCCCTTCCCCTCCCCTCCTTTCTCCCTCCCTGATCCCAGCTCGGGTCTGAAATGCTGTACACTGTCCTGCGTCTTGGGATGTCCTCCCGACGTGAAAGGCGCTATACAAATGTAATCTTTTTGTTGTTGTTGTTGATACATGTGGAAACTCATTACAGTGCTTATGAGTATCCAAACCAGATTGAGAGTTCCATGTGTGCATGCCAACTATTCATCGAAGTTCCTCTTTGTCTGGATGGAAAGTGCACACTCTATCTCTCTGGAAGGAAGCCTCCTGCATACTGAATTTCACATAGTATTAGGCGCAGGTTGGGAAAAGGCAATATTTGAGGTCACCAGGTCTCCCCCTTTATTTACCGAAATCTCTGCGAAGATCTTTGAGACAATTTAACATTATAAAGCGCTGTAGCAAACGCAAGGATTATAATTAATATTATTTTTAACCCACAGGCAAAAATGCTACCAAGTGAGCCAAACTGCTTACACAGCCTTCCCGCACCCACCCACATGTAATAATAATCCTTACATTTGATATAGCACCTTTCACCTTGGGAGAGTGTCTCAAAGCACTTCACAGATCAAAAAGTAAAATGTAATGACTGTGTAGTTTTTAGTAACATGGACTGTACATATGTGGAATCAATATCCATTATTTTTAAGTATTCATGCACAACATGTACAGACACGAACACAGAACAGAGGCAAATATCAGTTGTAAGGAACCTGCTTTTGTGCTCAGTTTTCTTTTCTGGAATGCATATGAAATTGATAAGTACAATCTTGTAGACTATTGACAAAGCAAAACGGTGTAACTTTTATGCCATCTTGTTGAGTGGTGAGCTGGTTCTTTCAGTTTGACATCTAAACTATGGGATTGTGTTACATTAGAAATAGCTGAGTCTCACAAGGTGTTCAGTGGAGTGGGGAATTTATTGGTGAGCGCACAGCGCTGCTACATTTTCTTCATTCTTTTTGCACTCAGCAGCGCTCATTAATTTCTCTTCAGTGGACGCAGTCAGTTTGAATGAAACCATGTGTAAACCTTCTGAATGCACTGACACCTTTGAGCTGGAGTTCTGAGCGGGGGTCTCACAAACTCTGTTCACAAGTCCACAAAGAAAAGTGCAGGGAAAGCTGTTTTCTTTATGAGGAGAGCAGGCTGATGCCATGACAGCAGAACCATAGCTAAGATTCAGTGGTCGAAATTTGCATGTAATTACATATTGTTTAACTTCCGAAAAGAAAGCAGAGAGAAAATACTCTTTGTTACCTGAATGCAGTGCTTTCGAGTAAAACTCACAGTAAATTAAACACTGGGGAAAGCAGTAAGATGTTGTCCTGTTCCCACGGACACGGTGGCAAGAGAGCAATAGGCTTTGAAAACCTGTTCAAGGCAGATTTTTTTGTGAAGCCTATTTTGTGAGATGTTATTTTGAAAAGGTTCAAAACACAGTATAATGAAGTAAACTGAAGCATGAATGCACATATGCCATAAAGAGGTTGGACATGGGTTTGAGCCAATATAATAAACATTGTATTTGGTATAGCTTCTCTCCATCCACAGTCTTGCCCCATCCTACCTCTGTGATCTTCTTCAATCCTATCAATCTGACTGCTCCCTTTGCTCAGCCTGCTTCATGTCATTGTTGTTGTTGTCCCCCCCCCCCCCCCCCGTCCCATCTTCCCCACAACCCACAGACAAGCTTTCGAGCCATTCTTGCCCCTGCTCTGGAACTCCATCCAATAGCCCCTCAAACTTGTTCCCTCCTTACCCTTGTTCAGGGCATGTTTCAAAATGTACTCTCTTACCACGCTATTGATTATCATTCCCCTCCCTAACCTCCTCAGCTCTCACCCCCAGCTCAGTTGATCATCCAGCACTGTAAATCCAGTATGAGACATCCTCTCGATGTCAACAACAACAACAACAACAAGATTCCATTTATAGAGCGCCTTTCCCGTCGGGAGGACGTCAAAGGTGCTCTATAATTGTAAATTGGATTGTAGTCTATTTCACACCAGGAGGATGTCTCAAATCGCTTCACAGGATTTATTATAATGTGTAAAGACTGAGTAGTTTATAGGCGAAGGTGGCCACCAATTGGTGCACGCAATGTCCCACAAATAGCCATGAAGTGAACAGCAAATTTAATGCCCTGAAGTGAAGTTAACCATTTATCTGTTGGCTGTTTCTGAGTTTTGTGAAGTGGGAGCTGGGAGACATACGCATGACCAAATGCTGTACATTTAGAATGTTGGGTGGGTGGGGTAGGGGGAACTCATCATCTATATATCCAGGGACTGAAGGAATCTCCTAAATTAGACCACAATTTGGGCTCCATTGTTTTTGTGCATGATATTTAATTGAGCTGTGTTTTGTTTGCTACCTTTCTGCTATTATAGTCATATTTTCATTTTGAATAATGAAACTAATTTAAAGGTTAGATGATGTATGTCATGCACTGTGCAGTACATTGCAATTGAATTTAAGCGAAATACACTCTTTTTATTTAAACAATCAAATAATGAAAATAGTTCTGCTGCCTGTACAATTTTCAGTTCATTTGATGCAATTCATATTTCCAATGATTTGTAGAAGATTGTGAAAATACATTTGTCCAATCTGTCAACTGGAAAATATTTCAACATATTTAAGAAGAAATAATGTACCCATGAGGGAGAAGGGATCGAGGAGTATAGGAGAGGGAAATAGGAAGGTTGGAGACGTGTGCAGAGTATAAACACTGGCATGGACTAATTGAGCCGAATAGAGTGTTGCCTTTTTTTTAACGTAAATTACGTTTTAGGAAATTCTATATAGTTGTGCTAAACCATTGCATTTTGCCCTGGCTTTGACAAGGTATTTATGAAAGAAATATAATTTGAAATTAATAGCATTTTCCTGAGGCATCAATGATGATCAGAGATCATACAGTCTTGTTCATTGACATGATTACTGAAACCGGCCTCCTGCCTTGAGTTAAAAAAAGAACTTCCTTTCACTCTCTGAAAGCATATATAACAGATTTAAATTCTGAAAAACATCCTGCTGCCTTATAGCCCTGCTAGAGTAGATGAATGACAAACTATTAATCTAGTCATTTCAATTAAGACAGCTGTGGCATATTAATTGATCCCTGCTTTTAAGGTGCAGACATGGAGACATAGAATAATATGGCACAAAAACATGACATTTGGCCCAACTAGTCTGTGCCAGTCTTTATACACCACACAAGCCCCTGCCCCTCCTATTCCCTTCTGTTCCTTTCTTCCTCATGTGTGCATCAAGTTCTATCTAAAATACGTTGATGCTTTCTATTTGGGATATCTTCCCAATGTGAAAGGTGTCATATCAATGCAATTTATTGTTCTTGTTGTTTCTTCAACCACAGCTTCCGGCTGTGAGTTTCATGTTCTCACAACCCTCTGCATGAAGAAGTTCCTCCTAAACTCATAAAATCATCATCTTAAACACCTCTAACAGGTCCCCTCTCAATTGGCTCAGCTCAAGCGGGGAGAGTTGCATCCTGTCCAACCTTTCTTGATGGCTGTATCGACTCCTTCTTTGTAACATCCTTACAAAGTCTAATGTGAGGAAATGGGTTATATGGTAAAAAATGGAGATAAGATATTGCAAATCCTTTTATGAATCCTATAGATTTTCTCCTATTCCAAAAGCCATGGGTAGATTTCAATAGAAAAGTATTGTCTCCCAATCTTAATGAAGAGTATATGGTGAAGTCTGCTAATACAGGCTGGGTCTCTTGGAGCTTCTTTGTGCTCTTCACAGTCCTTCACTGCATTTTTCTCTTTCATTTATATTTCATGAAGTTGGTGGTGTAGCTTCTTCACAATGTACTGGCGACATTTGAGTCCGAAAAGATGGATCCCAGCCAGGTTGAATGCTGAGTAAATCATTGAAGTTCCTAGCAGTCAATTACCCCCTTTCGCACTGACCGCAACCTTGCTATTCTTGTCCTTATAGTACTGAATGGAGCATTGAATAGTTCCATAATCTAGTTCATGATCTTGAAAGTGTTTTGGGAGTTACCTTGATAAGCTGTAAATTTTTGAGCAATTCAGCAAAGCTTCACAGACACTCTGTTATGAGGGTGCAGTCATTCCCCGTAAGCATTTTTCTCAGACAGGATACAGAGCTCGCTCCTTTTTGCTGAATAGATTGAGAATCTCTTGTAGTTTATTATGTTAGTATTCTGTCTGGACTGCTATATTGAAGACTCCTTCAATGCAATGTGAAACAAATTTTCACAATTTTTTCCCCCCATCAAATAGTTCTGTGAATGGTTTACAAAAACAACAGCAACAAAATTACATTTGTAAAGCGCCTTTCACATTGGGAGGACATCCCAAGGTGCTGAACAGTCAGGGATCAGAAGCAAGCATGGTGGAACAGGGTTGGGATGAGGGAGGGCATACAGGGTAGGAGGGTGGCTGAAGGCACGGTCAAAAAGGAGGGTCTTGAGTCGGGCCTTGAAGGAGGCAAGAGAGGGAGCAAGGCGAAGGGATTGTGGGATGGAGTTCCAAAGATGGGGGCAGAGATGCTGAAAGCCCGGCCGCCGATGGTAGGATGGGTCAGGCGGGAGACCTGGAGTAGGCTCCACTGCTGAGTGGAGTGAACAGGTTTGTAGGGAGTCAGCAGGTCAGAGAGGTAGGAGGGGACAACGCCATGGAGGGCCTTGAAAGTGAGGACAAGGATTTTGAATTCTATCCTCTGAGGGATGTGGAGTCGGGCGAGGGTGGGGGTGATGGGGTCATGGATCCTGGTGCGGTAGAGGACACGAGCTGCAGAGTTCTGGATGATCTGCAGCTTGTGGAAGGAAGAGTTGGTGAGGCCAACAAGGAGGGAGTTTCCGTAGTTGAGTCTTAAGGTGATGAATGCGTGTAATGAGAGTTTTTTGGCGGCCTGAGCGGTGAGGCAGTGGCAAATTGTGCAATGTTGCAGATGTGGGGGAAAGCAGAGCAGGTCATGGCATGGATATGGGGGAGAAAGGACAGTTGAGGGTCGAACAAGATGTCCAGGTTCCTGACTGGCTTGTTTAGATGGAGTGTGCAACCATGGATGTTGATGCTGCCAGTGCCTGAGGTACTGAGGTGCTGGCGCGAGCCAATCAGGAGGGCCTCAGTCTTGCTGACATTTAGCTGTAGAAAGTTGGCTCTCATCCAGGATTTGATGTCTGACAGACAATCTGTCAGGAAGTCAGTTGTCCTGGAATCGAGAGTGGAGGCAGAGAGATAGAGTTGGGTGCCATCCGCGTACATATGGAAGTTGACCCCATGTCGGTGGATGATGTCACCAAGGGGGAGCATGTAGAGGTTGAAGAGGAGGAGACTGCGGAAAGAGCCCTGAGGAACACCACACAAGACTCTGTGAGGGCTGGTAGAGAAACGATTGGCGGAGACAAAGTGAGAGATAAGATCTGAACCATTCAAGGACAGAACCTTGAAGGTTGAGGTGAGAGGAGAGGCGGTGGAGGAGGATGGAGTGGTACACGGTATCAAAGTCAGCAGAGATGTCGTGGAGGACGAGGAGGCAGAGGGAGCTCTGGTCACAGATGAACAAAATGTTGTTTGTCATCTTGACTAGAGCAGTTTCCGTGCTGTGAGCACGCAACACTTTCAAGAATCTTCGAAAGAAAAGATAGATTGGAGATGGGCCAGTAGTTAGAAAGCAGGGATGGGTCCAGGGAGGTTTTTCAGGATGGGGGTGATTGTAGCTGTTTTTAGGGGCATGAGAATGCAGATGAAGGGGGAGATTGATGGCTTCGGAGAGTAGAGGGCCGAGAAGGTGGAGCTGGGAGATAAGGAGATGGATGGAGATGGGGTCAAGTGAGCAGGTGGTATGTTTCATGCTGCATATAGTGGTGATGAGAGAGGGGGAGACAGGTTCGAAAATGTGGAGGGAGGGATGGATAAGGGTCAGAGTGTGGGGTGGAGATGGGGAGGGAGTGGCGGTTGGGAGGGCGGAGGCAGCTGAACAGATTCCATCGATTTTGGACTTCGCCTCCAAGATTATCTTGGAGTAGAAGGATGATTTGGCAGAGGCGAGGGCAGAGCGGTATGTTTTGATGTGGTCCAGCCGGATCTGCTGATGGACCGTAAGGTCAGACTTGAGCCATGTGTGTTCGGCAGCCCACATCTGACCCTTGAGGGAGCGGAAGTGGCTGGCGTACCAGGATGAAGTTTGTGAGTAGGTGGCGGTTTGGGAGGTAAGGGAGAAAGGACATCAAGAGTGGTGGAAAGGGAGTTGTGGTGGAGAGTGAGCAAGGAGGATAAATCAGTGCAGGAGGTAGGCCAGAGGGGGAGTAATTCAGATGAACCCAGAGCAGCGAGGAGATTTTTTTCCAGGGGCGATAGGAGATGGAGGTGGGGTTGGTGGCGGTGGGGATAGGGATGGAGGAGTTAAAGGAGATTAAATACTGTTTGGAGATGCCTACCTACCTGACCGTACCCTCCGTTCCTCTGGCTCCGGTCTGCTCCACATCCCCCGCCCCAACCGCCCTACCATCGGTGGCCGGGCCTTCAGCCTCTCAGCCCCTAGGCTCTGGAACTCCATCCCCCAGTGCCTTCGCCGCCTCCTCCCTTTCCTCCTTCAAGGCCGGTCTCAAGACCTTTCTCTTTGACCATGCCTTCAGCTCTCTCGACTCTCTACCCCCTCCTCGCTCCCTCCCTTCCCTCCCCCTGACCATTTCCCCCCTGCTCGGGTCCTGACCCAACTGTCCAGCGCCTTGGGACGTCCTCCCAACGTGAAAGGCACTCTATAAATGGAATCTTGTTGTTGTTGTTGTGATATCCAAGACACTGACACAATGACTGTGTTGATGTTGGCAGTGACCGGGTTTTCCTTGTGCATCCTGAAGTGATGGGTATTCTGGACACAGGACTTATGTTCTATGTTTGCAAAGTTGTTATGTAGATTTGAGTCTCCTCTCCCTTTATTGGTGAAGTGCAAGAAATGAACAACTTTTCCCACTACCAGAACATTTCATTGCTGCACTTGACTGGCTCGGCAACACTTGATATGTCCCAATTCTGAATTTGAATTGGACCCATGAAGATCCAATTAGCCATTTCATTATCCAGCTGTTTGCTTGGACATTTCATTAATTGTTCTTCAGCAATAGGTTCTGAATTCTTGTATTGCAAAGCACAGATTCCTGGAGACACACTCGTTTGTTTGATCTGAAGCCTTATATTATTCTAAAGATAGGAGTCCATTTATGTGCAAGATTCATGAGTCTGATGTCAAACTCTGGGGAGGAGGAGAAATGTTTCTTCTGTCAGAATATATATACATGAAGAGCAATGGGAATAAGTTTGGAGTTTCAGTGGAACTTATCTACATTCATTTGAAACAGAAGTTGTGTATTTCTTCTCAGTGCTACAAGCAAAATATAGCAGTTTCCAAAAACATGGTTAAAAACAGAAATGAAGTCACTTAATTAATGCTAGAAGCCAGTTAAGCAGGAAATCTAAAAAACATTCTGTGGCTGACTGAACATGACGGCACTTAATCATTAGATATTAAGTTGATGTTAAATCTGAGGTCAGTTTGCAGACTATTGAAGCTTTGGCAGTCGAATACCCTGGAATTGTAGATGCTACAGGGTAATTGTGTTATAACGTGGTAGTTGTAATAATAATAATTCTTGCATTTGATATGGCGCCTTATCACATCATAGAGACAATTTAAAATGATTCATAGAATTTTGCTGTGAAGTATTGTGACTGTATTTAAAGGCGAATTCAGCAGCCATTTTATGCACAGCAATATCCCACAAACAGCCATGAAGTGAACAATCAATTTTATTTGGGGTATTGTTGACAGCAATATAGGGAGAAATTCCCTTTAACGTCTGAAAAAGTAACTGGGACTTCAGTTTAACATTTCACCTAAAGGACAGCACCTCCAACAATGCACCGCCCACCCCAGCTCTGCATTGGAGTGTCAGACAAGACTGTGAGCTTGATGTCCCAATGTGGAGCTTGAACCCAAACCTTCTGACTCAGAGGTGAGAGTGCTGCCAAATGAGCTAGTTTAGGTCCATAAACTCAGAGCCTGCTTCATAAAGAGGCACACAAAAAAAAGCTACTGGGTCTGAATTTCCTGATGTCACTTCCTTCAAATTCTACATTTGTGTATAATGCACAGGAAACCTGCTGACGTCCCTTTCTTCGTAAAGTGACTTAATTGGCAAACCCTGCATATGGCTCCAATGCACAGCACGCAGGAAGTGACATAAGTCACGCTTTCTGCGTATAAAACACTTGTGTGTCGCACACAGGAAGCCAGACAGTCAATGTCTATGGTGCACTTCTGGTCTACAGCACACCATGCTATAAGTGAACCCAAATTAACCCAAGGTTGCCCTTGTTTGTGTTCATTGAACTGGTTAAAAAAGAGCTTTGGTACCTCAGCGGAAGGACTCTCCACATGAAAATATATCCATGAGAAAGTGTACCTAACTCATTGAAAACCAGAGACGCTGGTTTCCCCATGATAAAGTATCTCAATGGCCCAGACCACTATCCTCATGCTGTGAATATAGCTGAAGAACCTAAATCAAAATTGATCAAAAGAGTGACACAGGCCTTGCTGAGAGAGCTTAGAATTGTGTCCACTTTCAGAGAGTAAGACAGCAGTGAAAACAGTTTGGTGCCTTTGTGGGCTTCCAAAGAGACTACGAATTGTAGGTTGCACATATGTTGAGATTCAGGGCTTTCCTAATGGATCAGGTAACATATTTTGGGATAAAGATTTTCACTCCCAACAACGTGCAATTATAGTGATAGACCACAAAGTATCATTCTTGTCAATGGACATCACCTTAGCTCAACACATGCCTATTTCTCATTGTGTTGAACATTTAAAATATTCCCCAACATTAAACAACAACAACAACTTGCATTTATATAGCACCCTCCACGCCAGACGGCGTCTCAGAGCGCTTAGGAATGGCAAGATGTTCCACCATGACCACAGAGTCAATTTATGAAAATATTTTCCCAGTTGGTACATCCACTGGCCTCAACTGCATGTTTATTCTCAATTTCTGTGCAAAGAATTTATGGACTGTAGCTCAGATACACCACACAGGAAAAGTGCCTCCTGTGCTTTCCCCTTGTAGGGACTGAAAATCATTTCTGAAAGCAGCAGGTTACACCATCCAGCACTTAGTGTTGACTGATGCATCTGGCTAGACATATATTGGCAGTTATTTAGCAAGTGAGACAGGAAGAACCTGATAAATCCATGCATACATTGTGAAGTTTAGATTGTATGCTATTACACTTGGTTTATCATTGAACTTAGAGTTACATTTTAGCCTGCTAAATTATTTGGATTTTTCTAGTTTTCTAATTTCTTTAGTTTTGCTGGTTGAGGCTTGCAAAAATCCATTGATGCACTCTTGATATAAACAACAAAAATTGACATTTATATGGTGCCTTTCATGTCAGTTGGACATCCCAAGGCTCAGAGGTTTGCACCTGAGCTGGTGGTATCGGCTGGGGACTGGGCTGAGGTGGTTGGGGGTGGTGGGGATTGGGAAGGTGACCAAAACACGATCAAAGAGGACGGCTTTTAGATGGACCTTGAAGGAGGTAAGGGAAGGTGCAAGCCACTGTTGATCAACCAAAATTTGTGGCCTCTCTTATCCTACAGGAACTGTTCAATAGGCACCTATCACCATAACCTATGAGCCTGGACAGTGAGTGTTGGCAGACTATTAACCATCCTCCTACATAGATGTCTGTTGTACTATCTGTGGAATCCTATAGCTTATAATAATAATAAATAATAATCCTTGCAGTTGATATAGCGCTTTATCGCATCTTCCAGATGTCTCAAAGCGCTTCACAGAATATACTGTAAAGTAAATTGACTATGTTTTGTGAGCACTCGCCTCGCAATCGCTAGGACCTGGGTTTGATTCCCAGGCAGGGCAAAATGTTGGGCAAGTTTCCTTACCCTACATTCCTCTGTTTACCTAGCAGTAAGTAGATAGTTCTGATTGTTAGTCGATTGGCAGATCAGTTTTCCAGGGGTAATAATCAAAGTGGTCTACGACTGTTTGTGGGACACTGCTGTGTGCAATTGGCTGCAAAGTTTTGTCTACAAAATATACAGTCAATTTACTTTACAGTGTATTCTGTGAAATGCTTTGAGACGTCTCAAAGACACGATAAGGCGCTATATCAAATGCAAGGATTATTATTATATTATAAGTGACAAACATTATTTGCAGCTTAAAAAAGTGAGTTTGCAGTTCTGCTAGATCAGGGAATACAGTATATGCAATAAATTCTCACCCAAATATTTGGTGTATTAATTGGTGCCTTTAATAATGAAGACCCAAATTAATTTCAGTTTAGGAATGGGATGGAGAGTTTTATAAGTGTAAGTAATAATAATCATTACATTTAATCTGTGCCTTTGTCATCAGGAGGACATCTCAAAGCTCTTCAAAGGATATACTGCAAAAGTGACTGTCCTTTGGCTGAGACATTAAACCAAGGTCCCATCTGCCTGTTCAGATAGACGTTAAAGATACCATAACAGTTTTGAAAAGTGAAGGGAGTTTCTCCACATGTTCCAGCCTACGTGGTCATTCGTTTCATGGTTGTTTGTGGAACAATGTCTTGCACAATTGGACTGTCACATTGAGCTACAAGTACACAGGTGTTCAATTTCACCAAAAATCCCATGAAATGCTTTGGGATGTCCTCGCAAAGTGAAGGCCGCTATACAAAATGCACGGACTATTATTTTAGGAGTGACTGTGAGTTTTATACTGAATGAAGATCGCCTTGGAGCAGACTTGTCATGGCTGCAATGACTCACACTGGGGTCTCTGCACAAGGTATCTCTTTGTCTCGAGGTGCTTTTTCCGATGCTAGTTGCCATTTGCACTGCATTCTTCCCATTTCAGCAATTTTTCAATCTTAACATTTCCCACAGTTACAGGTTGGACAGGAGCAAGAGTAAATTAAGAAAAACAGAATTATTTTATGTTCTGCTTGAACATACTTAAAGAATTAATAACCCTGACATTATGTCACATACTAAGAATCAAGATTGTATCAGTAGAAAGAAGCCTGAAAGTATATAAATTAAGTCATTGTAATGCAGAGCGTTGCCAAGGATACACATTACTGTCACCATGCTGTTTCTCTGTGTACTTCTGTGAAAGTGTAAAAGCTTGTATAATACCCTTTTGACTGCTACCAATTTGGTAATTTTGAATGACGCATTTCTCCTGGGCCATGTGAATTGTGGATCGAGGCATATATCGCCCGGAAAATACACAGTCAATCCACTTACATTGTATCCTATGAAGTACTTTAAGACATCTCGATGACGTGATAAGGCACTATATCAAACGCAAAGAGATGGAAAAAGAGAGAGTTAAGACACCCCACTGGTGCATCATCCCTGGGCTGACCGTGGGGGCTGCTCTTTCACTCCCACCCCCACCACTTCAATGATAACATAACACATAACATGAGCAAGCACACAGTAACTGTAAGGCTGAAAGCAGCATTAATATTCCATTCCATTTATTTATTAATTATTAGATATTTATTGGAATGGAATGCATACTCGCTCCCTGAAGGGATGCATCCTGTTTACCTAATTCCAGAAAAATATTTGGTACAGATTGGCAAGAGCCAAGGCCTGGGGACTCCAGAATACACATTAGAGTACTGCTGGAGTCTAACCAGCTAAAACCATAAATATTTCTGCTTGTCCAGCTAGGACCTCCCTACCCTTTAGGGATTTGGCTTGCAGGTTTAACGGATGCTGGACTGGGAAGAGTCCCTCCCCTCAGAGACTGGTCTTCCCTCCATGTCCTGCCGATGAGCCAGTTGGCTGTACTGTCTTTAGCAGTGTTCTGGAAGACTGCAAACCTGCCTGACTCAGGAACTGGTCTACCGAGATGCCACAGAGGATGGGCTCGATTCCAACATGTGGTTGCCAATTATGTCATCTTGGTCAGTTTAGCTTACCTCCACCACGAGGAGGATAGTCACTAGTTGACAAGCACAAGTGTCTGCCCTAACTAGGTGGATGGCAGGTAGCAGGTGAGCTTCTTGGTGGGCAACACAACTCAGCACAAAATGTATGAGAGCATTGACATCATCTTCATGTCCACAGCTCGGATACATGTCCATACATTGAGTAAACGTTCCACCAGTTGGAGGTATGGAGGCAACTGGTGTAACCATTACTCAATGGGAATGGATGTGTGTCTGAGCTGTGGACAGGAAGATAGTGTCAATAGTATTCAATTTGTATACTACAGGCCTCAGTACAAAGTGCTCCAAGTGTATACTACTAAGGTTTTGAACAACACAAAAGAATATGTTGTAAAACATGATACTGTTCCCCTTATTTGAAGTTATAACATAAGTGAATGGCTTCACATTTTAAGTTACAGGAAACCTTGACAACAATTGCTAATGATAATCCTTGCGTGTGAAAAACTGCCTTATCATGTCTTTGAGATGTCTCAAAGCGCTTTGCAGAACATAGTGTAAAGTGAATTGATTGTATATTTTGTGGGTGAAGCGCCCAAGTAGAAAGTCTGTGAAATTGGTTGAGTTATTCTCCCCTCTCCCCTTCACTGAATACCCCCAGTTTTCCAAACACTGTTTTTCATTCAGAGCATGTTTTCCTCTTCAACTGGGTGTCTGCAAATCTTTTTGAGTACACAGAAATCACTGGCCAAGCAATGTTAAACTGATTAACCAAGCTTGTCAAATAAATTAGTGTCAAGGAAATATCACAGGCTTTCTACAAAAAAAAGATATATTTTATTCAGAAGCCGTTCAAAAGCTGCACACAAAATATGATTTGATGCCTGGTGACCTGGAGTTTGCAGAGGTGCAGGGGGACTGGTTTATCATGTTTAACTTCATAAAAACCTTTGTATTTACAGCACAGACGAAGGACTTTCAGCACATTGTGTCTATGCTGGCTATGCTGGCTTTTTTAAATAGCTAATATGAGAGTTGTGGCATATTCCGATTGGCTTCTGAGACTCTTTTGTCCTTTCTTTCCAGGGGCAGGTTGTGTTCAGGAATGGAGAGCGCATGGGGACCATCAAATTCTCGCAGTTCCAAGGTAAGACGCTTGTTGTCCTTAACCCTTGTACAGATAACTAGTGGGCTTCTCAGTGCCAATTGTGTGAAACAACCCATCTCTTTCGCCAGGAGTGGAAGAGAATAAATACATCTTTCTGCAGTTGGTGTTGAATAGCAAAGAACTCTTAATGGCAAAGGGAGCCAGAACATGTAAATCACATTAAGATAAAACATAGTGAATGGAGGTGTAAACAGATGGCTCTCGGAAACAAACTGCAATGGACGGCTTGTTGAATGGAGGCATCAAAAGCTAGTTGCAGGAACATGCTGCTTAGGAGGAATGAAACCTCACACTGTGCTTGGTGTGAGTTTTAAGTTCTAACTTACCTCTTTGCCAGAACTATCGTCAGTAGCAGTGGGTCTTGCATTGTACTGAATCATAAAATAGCAATTTACTGCTGTGGCCCAGAAGCTAGTTCTGGCAAAGAAGTAAAGCAGAACTGGAAACCCATACTGAGGACAGAGTAACCTTTCCAAACTTCAAAAGCAGCTGATTATATAGCTTCTAGCAATCTGTGTCATCTCAGCTGACATTTCTTCCACTCTACCCAGGAAGGTGCAAAGAACAAGGGATCCAGGTTTATGTATTAAAATAGGGAGGAGATTATTGGTGCCTCTTTGCTCTATGCCCTTTAATTTAAATTTCTTACTGTTGTTATTTACACAGCAATCAGTCCAATGATGGCTCCTTCACATCTCCCCTTTGTGCAGGAAATGGTAGTGTAATTGTGCCAATAATGGGATAACAACAACAACAATAACAAGATTACATTTGTATAGCGCCTTTCACGTCAAGAGGACGTCCCGAGGGATAACACCAATAGAGTGAAAAATGTGACATGTGATGTGATACTTAACACTGGTGATTGACTCAGAGAAATGAAAATTGCATTCCAAAATAGCTGAAAATTCAATGATCACCTTTACAATGTCTCCTATATAAATCAAATGGGATAAATCATTGTGTTAATTACTTCCCCACACCCTATGAAGATTTGACATTTCAGTGCTCAATGCAGATCAGCTAAGAGGAAGGGCAATGAACATGTCTATTAATATGATGGGAGAATAGCTTCCTGGTCTAGAAGTGACCAGGGCTCCCTCTGCCTCCTTGTCCTCCTGGACCTCTCCGCCGCGTTCGACACAGTCGATCACACCATCCTCCTCCACTGCCTTTCCTCCATCATCCACCTCAGTGGGACCCCACTCGCCTGGTTCGAGTCCTAGGGAGTCCTGTAGCTCAGTGGTTAGAGCACTCGCTTTGCAAGCGAGAGACCTGAGTTCAATTCAAGGCAGGGCGAAACCTTGGGCAAGTTTCCTTACTCCACACGCCTAATAATAATCTCTCCCAAATCAAAAACAATAATAAATTTGTCATTTTTAATCTACGACTGTTTGTGGGACATTGCTGTGCTCAATTGGCTGCTGCGTTCACCCACAAATATGCAGTCAATTCACCATACAGTGTGTTCTGTGAAGCACTTTGGGACGTCCTCCCGACGTGAAAAGCGCTATATCAAATGCAAGGATTATTATTATTATTACCTCACAAACCGCCAGCAGTACATCTGCATAAACGGCTTCTCCTCCCGCTCTCACCCGGTCACCTGTGAGGTACCCCAAGGATCCATCCTTGGCCCTCTCCTCTTTCTGATCTATATGCTCCCTCTTGGGGATGTCATCCGCAGACATGGCAGACATTCCACATGTATGCAGATGACACCCAACTCTACTTTTCCACCTCCCTTTGCGACCCCCAGTCCCCTGATGTTCTGTCAGTCTACCTGTCAGATCTCAGGGACTGGATGAGCGCAAACTTCCTTCAGCTGAACGTTGACAAGACGGAAGCCATACTCTTTGGCTCTCGTCAACGTCTAAAATCTCATGGTTCTCACCTCCTCCACCTACCCGACCTCCCCCTAAAACTCTCCGAACCCGTACGCAACCAAGGCGTCAGGTTCGACCCCCAATTATCCTTCCTCCCCCACACCCGGTCCCTCAATAGCACCACTTTCTTCCACCTCCGACGCATCGCCCGTCTCTGCCAATACCTCTCCCCAAAAGCCGCTGAAACTCTGGTCCATGCCTTTGTCACCTCCCGGCTGGACTATTCAAATGCCCTCCTCGCCAGGAGGACAAGGAGGTAGAGGGAGCCCTGGTCTCCCATCCACTACCATCCATAAAATCCAACTTATTCAGAACTCTGCCGCCCACATTCTCACCCGCACGAAACTCCGCTCCCCGATCACCCCAGTCCTTGCCGGACTGCACTGGCTGCCTATCCCAGAGAGGATCGATTTCAAGATCCTCACCCTCGTATTCAAGTCCCTGCACTCCTTTGCAACCCCCTACCTCTCTGACCTCTCTCCTCAGCACAGTACCCCTTACCTTCGATCCTCCAGGTCTGACCTCCTCCTTATCCCCCAAGTCCTCCACTCCACCCTCGGCGGCCGTGCCTTCAGCCACTATGCCCCGAGGTTCTGGAACTGCCTTCCTCACTCCCTTCATCTCGCTCCTTCCCTTCCCATTTTCAGGTCTCTGCTGAAGACCTTTCTTTTCGACCGCGCCTTTGGTCACCTTCCTCCCCTCCCCCCTGGCTCGGTCCTGGGATCCGTTACTGTAAAGCGCTCTGAGACGCCATCCAGCGTGGAGGGCGCTATATAAATCCAAGTTGTTGTTGTTGTAGAAGTGGTCCAGAAAGCAATATGAAGTAACTATTCCTCCTCAACATATTGGTGGTTGAATCAGAAAGGACCTAACAACAAAAAATCTTCCAATACAAATAAATAAGAAGTGCAAATACATTTTTAAATACATTTGACGTAAAATAAAACACTTGTGCTAAGCCATTAAGGTCATTATTCACATGCATAGCAAACTGCAGCTTTGCTTGACCTGCTCACTTGCATTCTGACCCTGAATCTCAGACCACATGTGATGCAATAATAAACCTGAGAGATTTATTTTAACATCTGTCTCTCCTATTGAAATTACTCAGCAGATAAGTTAAAGGGAACAAGATACAAGTAGATTTTCAAAGTCACAAGTCACAAGATCCCCAAATCACTAGATTGTTTTGGATGGAGAAGGCCATCTGATCTCATCTCTCCAGAGCACGCACCTTACCGTTCCCCCATCACTTCATCAAGCTGCTTTCTAAATCAGTTTAGTGTCCTGGCCTCCACCACTTTTCCTGGTAACCTATTCCAGTTGTTGATAACCCTATGCAGAAAGAAAAACTTCCTGATATCTTTCCTGAAATTGCCCTTTACAACTCCAAACCTATGTCCTCGTGTTCTGCTGTCATGATACATCCTAAAGTTTTGAACGGGTTTACTTTTTCAATCATTTTGAGCATGTGGATATTTTAGGGTATCCCTTTATAGAAAAGATATCCGAGCCATAGAGAAGATGGAGATAGGTTCACCAAGATGATACCATGGATCCCCCTTAATGATGATAAAAAGGCTTAATAAAACTGTTTCCAATTGAGTAGAGAAGACTCAGACAGATTTAACAGAATGTTGAAAATTATGAAAGGCTTTGAGAGGATAAACAGCCAAAGGTTATTTCTACCAGTTGATGAATTGGCAAGATTATTGCTGGAAGCATAAAGGGAGCGTTTAGAAGATTCATCTTTACACAAACGGTTACTGGGATGTGCAAACATTATTGCAAATGGGTATTGAAGCTTTTAAAAGTGATTTAGATACTTATGCTGTTGTTAATCCATGCTGTTAAAAAGCATACAGAACACTAGGCTTTATAAATAGGGGCATAGAATACAAAGTCAGGAAGTTATGATGAACCTTTATAAAACACTGGTTAGGCTTCAGCTGGAGTACTGTGTTCAATTTTGGGCACCACACTTTAGGAAGGATGTCAAGGCATTGGACAGGGGGCAAAGGAGATTTACCAAGATGGTACCAGGAATGAGGGACTTCAGTTATGAGGAGAGGCTAGAGACGCTAGGATTATTCTCCTTGGAGCAGAGAAGGTTAAGAGGAGACTTAATGGAAGTTTTCAAAATTATGAGAGGATTCGATAGGGTGAAAAAGGAGAAACTATTTCCACTGGCGGGTGGGTCGGTAACCTGAGGACATCAATTTAAAATAATTGTTAAAAGAAACAGAGGGGAGGTGAGGAGAAATGTTTTCACGCAGCGGTTGTTTGAATCTGGAATGCATTGCCTGAAAGGGTGGTGGAAGCTGATTTGATAACAACTTTTAAGAGAGAAGTAGATAATTATTTGGGGAGGACAAGTTTACAGCGCTATGAGGAGAGAGTGGGATTGATTTGGATAGTTCTTTTCAAAGAGCCAGCACAGACATGATGGGCCGCATGGCCTCCTTCTGTGCTGTATTTGAGCTGCCCTTCAGCCGGCTCACCTAGAAACTTCACGCATTCAACCTCCCTCTCTGCCCACCCTAATCCCTACCCTGCCCCCCCACGCTCGGGTGGTGATCCCCGACTGCCTTGGGACGTCCTCCTGACGTGAAAGGCGCTTTACAAATTAAATTTTATTGTTCTTGTATAATTCTATGATTTTATGATAAGCACATGAAAATTAGACTAAATAGCCCCACCAGGGGTGAAAGTGGGCTCCTGTGATAAATTTTCTATTGTTCTGGAGACAAGTCGCAAGGAGATGAGCTTGGCTGAATATTTTTGGAAACCATAAGCCATAAAAAGAGATTCCAGAAAAGATGTTCAAATGTATTTAACTCAGTTGGTAACACTTGGCATCAGATCCAAACTGGGACTTTGAGATCGCAATCTCAACTGATTCTAGGTGAGTGATGCATTGAAACTCATGCTTGTCGGATGCCAAATGACTGACTAATGACTCTTCTCCTTGGGGGAGGTAAAAAGGGTTTCCTTGGAGCTGAACTGGCTCCAAGGTGACATGCCTGGCAATGGAATGTCAGGATTGAGCCAGCCCTCTATGGAGTCTCGGTAGTCCAGTTCCTGAACCAGGCGGGTCGACTGTATTCCAGGCACTTCTGATGTCAGCCCAGCCAGCCTGGCTCATCAGCAGGACCTGGAAGGGCAGACCAGTCACTGTGGGCAGGGATTCTTCCCACTGAGCTCCCATTAACCTTGCAAGCCCAATCCATAACGGGTAGAGTGATGCTAGCTGGACAAGCAGCAGGAAAGCTTGCCAGACAGTGTTATGAATGGCACGCTATGCGGTTTTAGCTGGATGAACTCCAGCAGTGCCCCAACACACACTCTGGAGTCCCTAAACTTTCGCTAACCTGAGCCTAATACTCTCAGGAATTAGGCAAACATGATGCGTCCCTCCAAGGAGAGTACACATTCCAATCCAATAAACAGCTTGGAAATTTCCACATGTAGGTGGGATTCATGGAATTCTCAGTTTGGTTTGGATACTCTTAAGCAATGTGATGCGTTTCCGCATGAGTCAGACATCCAGCTGACCAAAAAGAAAATGCAGGTTTGTGTAGCGTTCCACTCACCTCCTAATCTGAGTTTGACCAGTGAAGAGGGACTGACTAGAGACTGTGATATGTACCAGCAGAGGAGAGCCAAGCTGGGCATTCCCTTTGCCTCTGGCACCCAATTACTGGGAATTGGTAGCAGTTTGGGGGTAGTGTGTTGCTACAGACTCTGACAACCAGCCAGAGGAAGAAAGAATTATGTTTTTAAAGCAATTTATGTCAAAATTTCTCTAAACTCTTCACAGATAATTAATATCAAATAATGACCTTTTTTAGAAGGAATAAAAGGCAGTCATCTGGATCGGCAAAATCCCACAGACAGTCATGAAGTGAATTATCAATTTATCTGAAGGATTGTTGACCAAGACACTGGAAGAACCCCCTTCTTCTCTTTCCAAACAGTATCTTTAATGCTCACCTGAAGAACAGGCAGAAGGAAGATAGGGATAAGACGCAACACAAAACAATGCTACCCAAATATCCATGTAAAAAATAAACTTAAAAATATATTGTCTGCAGAGAGCATTCTATTCAGAATGTATATTCGTAAAATTTACCAAACTGACTGTGGTTTGATAATTGCATCCAATAGTGCGCACTTGGCTGCCGCGTTTCGCCCACAAATATACAATCAATTCACTTTACAGTATATTCTGTGAAGCTCTTTGAACTGTCTGAACATTGTAATAAGGCGCTACATCAAATGCAAGGATTATTATATTATATAATATTGTGAGGCCTGAATGGTTGGTATTTCAATTATTTCATTCCATTTTATTAAGCAATACCTTCAATTCTTTGTTGCTGAGTAGGTGTACCAATAGTTCCATCTCAAAAATTGCTTTGACTCAGGACACCACATATGTACAAAGAAATATAATCCAGACTGGGATTAAGTTTAAATTAAACTGGCATGTTTACATGCATGGTTGCATCACATTGCTCTCTAAATGATTTAATTGCAACCATTTTAAAGATTAAAGTATTTGGATGCAACTCAGACTCATAGTATTTGAAACTGTTTAACTGGAGCATATTTTAATCCCAAGATTGCCAGCAAGTACAATAGAATCACCTCTGGGGGGCCCACACACTGTGATACTGCAGAAATATTCTTATACTAATAACACTACTCAAATATCAGAAAAAGCTTTTTTTTTACCCTGAAGACTAAAAATGTAAAAACTATCGAGAATAAATAATGCAAACATTTTAATTTACATGGATTTGTCCGCTTTATTCAATTTTCTTCACTCTCCCTTACCTTTTTTTAAATTTTAACTTACACTCCTTTTCACACTACTATGTTCTCCTAATTCTAACTTGTATCCTTATTTATTCAATCTTTAAAAGCTACCATTTGCCTTCCTTTAATTTTCACAGTTAAATTGCTATCCGGGACCCAGGATTAAATGGAGCACTTGGCACTTCATTATCTTAAAAGGAAGCATGTTGCTGGAATGAAATCTAATTTTTGATATATATACAGTAAAACCTTTTACATAGAGTGAGGTAGCAGTAGGGGGAATGGCAGGTAAATCGGACTGAATGGATTGTACTTTCAAAGTGCAAGCACGGACGCAATGGGCTAAAAAAGCCTTCCCTGTGCTGTAACTGTCTATGGTTCTATAGCTACACACAGATCACATAGTCTTTGAACATCTGATCATAGAGAATTGGCATGTATGTTGACAGAGGCAAGGTCTGATCTTCTGCCAGTTGAAAAAGATACCACAAAATCTCATTAGTCAGCCAGATGTTGATTAATTTGAGGAATGTTTTAAACATGTTTTTGTGTTTTTCTCAGAATTATCATATTACAAGTGATTTCCCCACGGGTGTCAGTCATCTTGGTTATCACAAGTGCAATATGCCTGTCAACCAAACTTAGCTTGGAGAATGACAGGAAGTGGACTTTGCTGAATGACAGCTGCTCTTTGTAATATTCTTCCAAAATAAATGATGTTTTGAGGTTCTCGATACATTATTGCTCTGATGTCGAATAATTTACCAAATATGATGCCCAGTTACTTTGATGAACATTTTGAAAAAGATTGCAGCCATTTACATCTGAAGAGGTACATGTACACGTATACAATAACTCAAGGGACATCTGTATAATGCCTCACATAGAAGCTACATTCCAGTATTGAGTTCTGTCAAAATGAAAAATGCAGTTTTTCTGCCAGTCTTTTGATTCATACCCAAAGGAGATAAAATTCCTTCATATGTAAAACAGGGGTACACTCAGATCATGTTGTCTTTGAATGTCTGACCTTGGAGACTTGCCACTACATGTCGACAGAAATATGGTCTGATCTTCTGCAAGTTGAAGACAGATATTGATTAATGCGAGGAACCCTACCAACCTGGCCGCTCCCTCTGCTTAGTGGGCATGGCCTGCTACATGTACTCTGCCTTTTCAACCACAAAATACAGTCACTCCACCTTACAATATATTCTGTGAAATGCTTTGAGACGTCTCAATGACGTATAAGGCGCTATATCAAATGCAAGGATTATTATTACCCATCTCAACATCAGACCTTGAGCATATATGCCCCCGCTCTATGGAACTCCATCCTGGATGTCAGTCTCATACAATGGACCTAACTTGCCATTCAAATTTACAAATTGCTGATCTGCTAGATATGAATTATCCAGCTATGAGTGACGAGGCCCTGAGACCCTCAGTGATATCATCTATGAAGTTACTATGGGCATTTGACTTCTGAGTCATGGATTGTAGCATTCAATGGTGACTTCGACCTTGACTCTGAGCCGTTACCCTGTGAGAAGGGCGCTATGTAAAAGCACGTTGTGGTTGTTATTGTTGACAGGTATGACTTAGAAGTATGTAATGTTATTGCCTGGAAAAAGTAATTTCCCATTGTGTAGACGAGTGCCAGCTTCCTTATTCACCTATCTAATGTAATCCCATTCCATTGGTTTCTCTGTATGCCCTTCAGCTAGCATTATTTATCTGCAGGTGTTTACCAATAAATGTGCACATTACTATTTATAGGCTAAAACCATTCACTATGGTGATTGTTTTGAATTAATCTCAAGATCAGTGCATGAAATTCCTTGTCTCCAATTCCAAGTTATTTCAGGATTCTCTAGCATGTCAGATTATGTCGATTTAGCTTGCCAGTGATCCATCAGGAAAGTAATCGGGCACACACCTTGACAGATATAAATGGGCATCTCAATGAGAAATTGAAATCCATACCTTGCGACAAGTTAACCTGGCAACAGATGCATGAGAACCTAATTTGTCTGATTTGATGGCTTATTTATGCATATTCAAAATAGATCCCAAACCATTTAAACTAAAATGGGGATTACTGTTGCCTGGCTGAAACGCAGCAGATGGTGGAGAAGTACAGGTTATTTACATTTGATGTAATCAATGGTACAGTTTTTAACCGTTTGTCAACTTGCAGCTTCTTAACACTGTCATTACATTGATAATGTTTCACAGTTGAATTTTTTTGCAGCAGCACTGACTATTGCTTAATGCATTGTAGCAAGTTGTTGGAATGCTAAGTGACATGCACCCTCTTTCTTTGCAGATAAAGTCGAAGTGAAAGTTGGAGAATATAATGCTATCGCTGACTCATTGGAGCTAATTAATGATACCCTCAGGTTTCAAGGTAAGACAATGAATGCCTATTTATAGCACGAGGAAATGCCTCAAAGTATTTAAGTTATTGCTGTCAGGTGTAGAAACTTTTTCATAGGGAATCATAGCAGTTATTTTGCACACATCAAGACCGCACAACAGGCACAAGTGGAATGCCCTATTATCCTGGGCAACGTTGGTCATGACACCTGGGTGAAATTCAGCTTGAATAGTGCCATGGGTTCTTTAAGGTCCATCTGAACAAACAGACTGACCCAAGCTGACACCTAAGTCAGTGCTCCCTGGGAAACATGGGGCCCAGAATCGTTTATGTTCTTTGGCTTAAGACCATTGTCTTAAAATTTAAGATTGTGGGGTATTTTGAAAACAAGTCTTGAATCAGTGTTAAGATAGAGGCTAATTTTCCACAGTTCCTTTTGAGTACTGAAGAAAATGAGGAAAGCCAGTTTCTGAAATAAGACTGCGTTGAGGAAATTGAAGACTATTATTCCAAAATTCTACATTATATTAAATTTTAAGACAATGGTTTGGGGGCCTTTAGTTGCCATTGTCACGTGGATGTGTGAAATATATCTGGCTTTGTCTTAGTACAAACCTTGACCTGAGCTGCAGCCGTGTGTGTAGCAGTGCTGGTGACTGGCTGCTTCTTATTCACAGTGCAAAGTACCATTTTAACAGGTGATTCATCAGCCATTTACTTGAAATGTGATTTCATTAAAATGTCCCCTAATTCCAATTACCTTAGGCGCCAATTCCATTACTGGAAGAAAAAAAGGGACTTTTTGTAACAAATTTGATGTGATAAATATCACTTCAAATCTTTTATGAAACGTCAATTTTTTCATTTCATTCTCTTCAGAGTGTGCAAACCATCACTGGTATTTCTGAATAGCAGAGCAAGCGAACAAAACCAGAGGCCTGAAACATCTCATCGTCTTAAGACCGTTCTCTTGTTTCAAAAATGTTCCAAAACTTTGCACAACCACTACATTTTAAGATAATAGTTTTAAAGCTTAGAGCATAGAAACATTGGGGTCTCTGAAAGTCAAACACATTTTTGAATGAATTGTAGTTTAATGAGAATGTGCATGATTAGATTCAACTCTTTGCAAATATCCTAATTTTAAATGCTTCAACACGCAATTCGGTGTGAATGACGCTATATAAATGCAAATTGTTGTTTTATTTTGTGGAGTCCCTTTTTTGTTGCTTATAAATTATGCAGATAAATTCCATTGGAAATAAGTCACCTGACTACAATTCCATCCTGACAAAATATTTTTAGGTGACCTTCACAGACTGTAAAACGCTTCCTAAAGTTCAATTTTTTTGTTGAAAATGTCTTAATATAACCAGTGTCATGAGGTGACTACATCTCACCAATGACGCAGTCTGCCTTCCCTGTGAAGATATTAGGTTCTATTTGCCTTATAATTCATCTAGACATTAAGCCACCTTACCCCTGCTGCCTCTATTTCAAAGAAATGTGACATTTTCTCCAGTTACTCTGATTTATACTCCCTCCTCATTTAATTTCATCCCAAATTTAAGATTTACCTCGTTGTTATTTGTAGGACATCGCTGGTGCAAATTAGGTATGATGTCTGCCTGTAGAGCAACATTCACTGAATGACACCAAATAAGTGTAGTTATTGTTTATGCAGCATGTCAGTCCACAATGCCGGCCATTTTAACATTTAAAACAAATATACTTGTTGCTCTTTTTCAGGTCATTAATATATCTCTGGATTCAGAGGTCACAGCTAAACTACACTACAGCTGCCCCTCATGCCGTGTTACTCTTTTCGTAACACTCGCATGGAAATTCCACCATAACTTTGCGATGGTACAAAGCAATTTTGGTCAATTTTGTTGGGTTTTAAGGATTAGAATATGGACAGAAAATGGTATTAAATATATCCACTTATGAAGCTGATTGTAACCTACTTATAACACAGCCACTTACAAATGATCTTATTGGGCTGTTCTCACCAGGAGTTTAAGAAACTCCTACAGTTACCTTGGAAATATCATAAATATAATGTGCTTTTGTCATATGGTATTTAAGAGGTTGTTTGAAGGCAGCTCCAAAAAAAAGTAAACCTTTTGAGAATTAAATGGCTGGAGTCAGGTGGATGAAGTCTTTGATTCATACTATAATTACAATAATAATCCTTACATTTGATTATAGTGCCTTTCACATTAGGATGACATGGCTAATGCTTCACAGCATATACTGATTGTAAAGTGTAGTCACTGGGTGTTTTGTGGGTGAACTGCATTTCTGGTGTGCATCCGGCAATGATTCACAACCATTATGGTAACGATTCGCAATTAAGCCTATGGTATAAACAAGGGCTGAGCCAGTTTGAATCACACCATTGCCTTGCCCATGTGGCTTCAGGATCTTTTTTGCACAGTATAAACCCAGCAGGTCACATCGGTCTGGGATCACTCCTCCATTCTTCTTTCAAAGTTCAAACTTATAAAAATGTTTGCTATATGCTTTAAATATTTTATTTCCTTGTACTTTGTGTCTGGAGTGAAATGGCTTCACTGCCTCAGTGTAAATGCAGCATTCGTAAGGCAGCCTAGATTTGGTTAGCCGGGCAGAAAATAGTTCACCTCTGTTACCATTGCCCTTTTCCCTCTTGTTTAATTGAATGGATTTTCTTGACGGTACACTGAACACTTATTTGTGAATAATATGGTTTGTTGCCTTTCACTGAATTTCCTCTTTCCACTTTCAGGTTTGGAGCCTCCGAAAGACAGGACGATAGTACACCGTCAGCTGCGTCAGATGTCCGTCACCCTGTACAGTATTCTTTCCGCTCTGACCGTCTTGGGAATGTTCATGTCCAGTGCTTTTCTCTTCTTCAACATTAAAAATAGAAACCATAAGTAAGGACTTTGTTTTATATCTTCATTATCTATTGGAATGAAAAATGTGATACAATACACAATTATCTTTCAAAACACAAAATACTGCAGATGCTGGAAATCTGAAACAAAATAATAATAATAATAATCGTTGCATTTGATATAGCGCTTTTCACGTCAGGAGGACGTCCCAAAGCGCTTCACAGAACACACTGTAAAGTGAATTGACTGCATATTTGTGGGCGAACGCGGCAGCCAATTGCGCACAGCAATGTCCCACAAACAGTCGTAGATTGAAAATGACCAATTTATTATTGTTTTTGGTTTTTGGAGGGATTATTATTAGGCTCTGTGTGGAGTAAGGAAACTTGCCCAAGGTTTCGCCCTCTGCCTGGAATTGAACTCAGGTCTCTCGCTTGCAAAGCGAGTGCTCTAACCACTGAGCTACAGGACTCCAGAACGTTCTGACGAAGGGTCGTGGACCCGAAGCGTAGACTCACTTTCCTTT
This sequence comes from Callorhinchus milii, assembly GCF_018977255.1. NCBI lineage: Eukaryota > Metazoa > Chordata > Chondrichthyes > Chimaeriformes > Callorhinchidae > Callorhinchus > Callorhinchus milii. The sequence continues at coordinate 61,352,987 of NW_024704743.1, read as the reverse complement.
CTGCTGGGTTGAATGAAACTGGTATTCTATTCACCAGCACTGAAACACTGTTTAACTGTTTAAAATAGGAAGATAGAAAACGGGGGCAGAAGAAGGCCCTTCTGTCCAATGAGCCTGTTCCATCAGTTTATTGAAACTTGGCAAATCTTTTAAAGCCATTCACCAGTTCTTGTATAAGAAAGACAAATACAGTTAGTGCCTTGGAGTGATTACAAGCTTGTATTCCCACCAAGGATGATATCACAAAAATCCTAAACCGTTTTCAAACAATTCATAGCTGCCATTTCAGCAATGAAATAAGAGAACAGTCTTGAAGTCTCTCTGAGGGAACCACCATTCACAACATATACTCTGAAGGTCCTGAGGGTAATTTTACCGGGGCCAAATTTATACCACCAGTAGTAGTGGAAATAAGCTATGTCACTGATGTGTAACAACAAGCACTCTGCAGCGCTAACGACAGATGAACTCTGTTATAACATGATTTGGGATTCGTACAATCACACCTCAAGTTATAACACATCGCCCTATTAAAATATAGTTAATTCATTTTACAGTATATTCTGTGAAGAGCTTTGAGACATCTCGAAGACGTGACATGGCTCTATATCAAATGCAAGGTTAATTATTATTATTGCAAGCACTGGTCAGTGGATCAGTAACTAGTGGGCATCAATTTAAGGTAGTTAGCAAGCAAGTAATTGGGGGAGGTTAGAAGAAATGTTTTCGTACACAGAGTTGTTAGGATATGGAATGTCCTGCTAGGAGCAGTGCTTGAGGCAGAATCCCTATTAAATTTCAAAAGGAACTAGATAAATATATAAAAATGAGTAAACTACAGGGTTGTGGAGAAAGAGTCTTGGTCTTGCCAGCTAATTGACATAGGTCGGACATGACTGGGGTTTATAGTTATATGAACGGACTTCAAACGTTCGACTATTTTTGCGTAGAGGAAGGGTAGTCTGGCATGGATCACCAGTTCAGGAAAGAAGGAAAGAAAGTGGAGGAAAGAAAAAGGGCCAACATAATCCAATTTCCAGACTTTCTATTGTCTTTGCAAATATCTCAAACATGTCCTTGAATGAAGGATGTTGCCACCCTGAGGGTTTCTGTTCAGTATTAAATCAAATGAGGAGCTGTAGATCAGTGCTGATCCTGTCAGTGCAGTGCTGCTGTGACGTTGGAAGGGGGTGATCCAGTAGTTCAAAACTATCTCACCTGCAATCACCAATATTGCATTATGCTCTGAGTGCACATGAAATACATGTTATTAAGCACATTCTCCTAAGGTGCCTTTCCTGAGTGCATCTTTGTTTAATCCATTAGTTTTATTTATCTAATTAAGACCAGATAAAGTGCTACAGCTAATGAAGGCATGCATTTGAAATCTTTCTAAATATTTATTGCCTCAGGTATCCAATTAAAAAAGATTTGTACGATCAGAACCCATAATACCGCAGGGATGCTCAGCACTGTAGTGAGGTCTGTGCTCCAGTTATGTAAAGTGTAATACACCAAGCAACCTTAATTATCCTGTTTGAATTCATAACACTCTGCCTAAATACCGCAGTTTAAGGTTACAAAATCCTGTCCTCCAAGACTGTTGATCCTGAGGATGGAATTATCTTTGTAGCTTACTCAGTTTATCTGTTTTCTATGCAATAACAGTTATACATATTGTCTTGATTTAACTGTCTATTTACAATTATCTGTATTTTAGTCTAATTCACACTGATTTCTACAAATAGTGATTCTTTTTGTCATTATAATCAGCGTAAACTAATTCCCTCATATCAGTTAGATACGACAGTTAGCAGCTTGGCTCAGCTGATAGCACACTGCCTCTGAGTCAGAAGGTTTGGGTTCAAGCTCACACCAGGACTTTGAACTCACAGTCTAAGCTGACACATCAGTAGAGTTCTAAGGGAGTACTACATTATTAGAGGTGCCATCTTTTGGATGAAACTTTAATTTGAGGTGCTTGTTTTCCTATTCCTATACTGTGTGTAACATTGGGCAGAATTGTTTTTCCGTGCGTTGTAACTCATGATGACCTCCTCAGTTCAGAACCTTTGTGTCCCTTAAGCACCCTTAATAATAATAATAATTAATAATAATAATAATACTTGCATTTGATATAGTGCTTTATCACCCTTCACATAAAAATATCATTTTGGGCGTTTCATAGTGGTAGGGATGGACGCCGAGCAAGAGAGAACGGGGAGGTAAACATAGGCTCGATCACAGAGATAGGTTTTAGGTGGGATTTAAAGACGGATAAAGAGGGGATAAGTGGCAAAGTGGTAGAGAGTTCCATAGGTTAGGGATGTAATAACTGAAGGCTGAGCCACTGATTGCGACATGGAGGAGTGTGGGATGCGTGGCTGGCCCGAGTTTGCCGAGCAGAGGGAATGCGCAGAGGAGTGGAGGGATTTATAGGTCAGGATGAGAAACTTGTACTTGATCCATTGGGAGACAGTGAGACTGTGGAGCATTACAAAGACTGGGGTGATGGGCATGCAGAATTTAGTGTGGGTAAAAAGTAAAGGAGGTGTAAAGACACTTGCTTACGGGGTGCTCAACCGTAAGGATAAACACAAAAGTAAAGAAGAGATTTAAATTTATACCTAACATTTGTTTGTTAGGCCCCCGTTGAGCACTGCATGCAGTTCTTGGCACCCTATTGGTAAGAACACTAGAACTATTAAGGAGGTAGAGGTTTGCAAAGATTGATGCCAGGGTTGAGGGCTTTTAGTAATGATCATCTCAGCCATTACAGAAGATGATGTTAACCCATGCACAAATCTAAAGAGAGGAATAATTAATCAGGATTCCTGCTCCTGATCATTATGCAGTGATCCCTGCTGAAAAGGATACATATGGATGATGCTGTCAGGTTGGAATATAATTAGACTTGTTTGTGATGCTTTACTCAGATAAAAATAACAATAATAATCCTTGCATTTGATAAAGCGATTTATCATGTCTTTGAGATGTCTCAAAGCGCTTCACAGAACATACTGTAAAGTGGATTGATTGTGTATTTTGTGGGTGAAACGTGGCAGCCAATTGCGCACAGCGGTGTCCCACAAACAGTCCTGGTCATTGAGTGACTAATATTTTTTTTGAAGGAATTATTTACTCTGGAAAAGCTATTCACCAATTGATTAACAAACATATTCCTACTTACTGTTAGGTAAACAGAGGCATGTGGAGTAAGGAAACTTGTCCAACGTTTCGCCCTGCCGGGAATCAAACCCAGGTCTCTCGCTTGCGAGTGCTGTAACCACTGAGCTACAAGATTCCACTGTCAAAAAATCCCTTTGCCACTCAATTTCTACTCTAATACATTTATTGAGCTTGATGTGTAAGCCTTCAAATTGTTGCAAGAGTAAAGGGAACTTTGGTGTGGATGTGAGCATACGGAATAAGTTATGCTTCTATGGGGGTATTTTCTTTTTACGATCTGTTTTTTACAGGATTAATGGACTGCATGAATATTCTTCCCTGGTTTGCCTGCAATAATAATAATCATCCTTTCATTTAAGAGCTATCTTTTGATGTCAAGAGGACGTCTCAAATCACTTTACATGGTTTATTCTGAAGTGTAGTGACTGTGTATTTTGTAGGCTATATTTCCGGCCTGTTCAGAACCCATGTTTTGGCCCCACTGAGATCTGAATTATCGAAGAAGATTAACTTCTGTTCCTCAAATAGATTGGGAAAAAAAACCTGGATGAACAGTCATTTTACAAAGTTTGAGAATGAGATACCAGAGATTATTTATAAATCTTCATATTTTATTAAGTACAGACACTGAGCTGTCAGTAATGGGAGATGTGAGCAGCGTGATTTAAGATCTGGAAGAGCGCGACAGATTGCAACCCCAGTGAAATATGTAAAGCTCTGCTTAGATTTCAAAGTGACAGACACCAAACCTGGTTTAGTTTGAAGTACTTGATTGTCGCTCTTAATAAGTGGAACTTGGCAGGCCTACATGCATGACCATTTAAACTAAATAAATATTTGTTTTTCATATAGTGGCTATCATATCTTAAGGCAATTCATACAATGAGTTGTGTGTTTTTTTTAACCCAATTCCTCTTAACTAGCAGAAGGAAAATGGGTTAAGAAGAAACACAAACATTTCTTATTACTTGAATAGTGCCTTTGTTCTTTCATAAAGATTCACCTGCACTCAGCCTCTGTACCCACTGCAGCTGCCACTCCTCTTAGTCAGCTAGCACCTTGCTAGTGATAAAAGAACACAGTCAACTGACTTTACATAGTGCGTTTCCTAATACTGATCATTGAACGGGTTATTTTAACTCTGTTTACGGTGTATCTATCCATGTAATAGGTGACCTGAGAAGATTTGACATTTTGTCTGAGTATCTAAAATGAGAAGATGTTCCATTCCCATTATTCCCATCATAATGATGTGCACAATCATTCACCACCCACCACCCCTACAATAGTAGACAGGGGATAGAAATACTTTCCTACATTCACTAAAATAAGCCCACATTAGCCTGTATCTCCCATTCACAAGAATGTTAAAGAAAGGCTGAACTGAACACTTAAAACACTAAACAAGGAACAGAGAGGGCCATTTAGCCCATTGATCGTTGATTCGCACTGTTAAGCTGTCTGTGAAAATATCATCTTGGGTTTCTTATGCACTCAAGATGAATAGTTTAAGACTCCAAAGCGGACATCATAATGGACCTGAATGAATGGTAGTTAAGATGGGTAAATGCAAGTCAATCTGGGGAAGTGTCTCAAGAATCTAAAAAATTAAACTAATAGTGGGGCTGTGCTGAAAGGAACTGATACAATTACAGGATCTGCCATAAGATTGTTACATTAATTTGCAAAGACATTAATAAGTAGGTTGAAATCCTGTCTCTAGTGAATTATTCCGCAAGTTAATGTGAGGGATTGACACCTTGAGGACTTAAACTCTTCAACTTAAACGTCACAGGCCAAGTCAAACCTATTTTTCCTATAAGTTGTATGTAAGCAGAAATTTCAAAGTATTCTGTGCATAGAGGTCTTTTTTTCATCCTGTGTGGAGTGCACATTGCCAACAGAACTATTTTGTCACGTATCACATGTATGTTCACAAAATGAGCCTGGAATAAAAATGCAGCACCACAGCAATACCATTAAATTACATGGTTTCAGAGAATGCATTTAACATAACAGGCACACAGACTCAGTTCAAATGATGTTAAGTGACCTTGGATTAATATCAGGATACTTTACCACCCAACTTTATCCACCCCAACATTAATCCTTAGCTGTTGCCAATAGAAATTAGACTGAGAAAGAAATTAATTAAAATAATTAATACAGTATAAATTTGTAATAAGTAGGGTGAGTAGAATGAGATTGTAAACACTGTGGTCAAAAATAATTAAGTTCACATTTACTTTCAAATCATTTGCATATCAAAAATGTGTTTGGGCTTTTGTTTCCTGGAATGTTTTGACCAGCTGTCGCACGCTTCACTTACTTATCTTGTTTCACAGTTTGCTACATTTAAGAGACTGAAAGTACGAGGTCTCCATATTTTATTTTCATGTTCAAAATATGTATAATACATGAAAAGTTGCAGTACCAAATTTGATCAGATCTTGTGGCAGGCGCTAATGCCTCTTGTGCAAATCTATTTAAGGAGTCCATCAGGAATCCCTGAAGAGAGCTGGCCAATATTTGGTCATTAATCATATAGCAAAGACAATATAATAACGTAGAAAGAAACAGAGAATGACCTTGTTAAACTAAACATGCCATATGTCTGCTCTTTTCTGCAGGTTGATCAAGATGTCCAGTCCCTACATGAACAACCTTATTATCCTGGGAGGGATGCTTTCTTATGCATCCATCTTCCTTTTTGGCCTTGATGGATCATTTGTAAAGCCTAACACATTTGAGACTCTGTGTACAGTAAGTATGAAGGAGCAAAAATTTCATTAGTGCATATTTCTAGAATCAGAAACAATCTGAAAGTAGTAAGAAAATTATCAGGCAGTCTGAAGGTACAGCCTGTATAAAGAAGCGAGAGGAATTTTCAACAGATTTCATGTGACAGATTGATAAGTAACTTCCAGTCTTCTCTAGTTGCATGGCTTTTCTAGGCACCGGGGCCAATGGTTAAATGTCACCTAACAAGATACCAGTTAGGTAAAGCTATTTATAGCTGCACTAAATCACCATTCAGAGATTGGGAGCAGCAGAAAGCAGAAATGTTTAAGTCAGGCTGCGTTGGTCATTAAGTGAAACACCCATGGTCAAGACAGGCTTATATTTTCTTGATAACTGTCACATATCACAAGGCCACAAAAGAAGTTTGGATGAAGAGGGTCCTTTCATCAATTTTACCTTATCCTTCTAGAATACCAACTATCACACTTTTATTCCTATATTGTTAATTAAGGAGCACCTTCCTCTTACATGGTCATTAGGAGCTCCCATTAGATTATTGTCCAGAGACGTCTACTGACCTGTGTGTGGGTGTGTATGTGTGTGTATGCGTGTGTGTGTGTGCGTGCGTGCGTTCGTGCTTATGAGACATATACACACATTTGAGTCCCAAAATATATATACTTAGCCGCACAATGTAATGGAATGTATTTTCTCCCCTTCGTTTCACAAATTTTCTTACTTACAAAAAAACATTTTTGTCCTTAATTTGTAACAATTACCAATATTCGAATTTGCCTGAAGTTATAAGATATAAATTATATTGAAGTTATAAATAATATTCCTTGCATTTGGTACAGCATCTTTTACATCGGGAGTTAGTCCCCAAACACTTCACAGGATTGACTGTGATTGGGAGTTTGATAACCTGGGTGTGTTCGCTATCTATAATAATAATAATAATCCTTGCATTTGATATAGTGCTTTTTACATCTTCTAGACGTCTCAAAACGCTTCACAGAATAGACTGCAAAGTGAATTGACCGTATATTTGTGGGAGAAATGCGGCAGCCAATTGCGCACAGCTGTGTCCCACAAACAGTCATGGATTGACTTGTTAATCCACAGACTTGTAATCCATAGACTTGTTAGCCATATTTCAATGAGCATTTCTATAACCAAGCTTATGGGATATAAACACTAAAATCAGACCAATCCTCAGATAGATCGATGCCGACTGTGTCACTAATAACTGGGAGCTTTAGATGCAGAGCATAGTATTGAGCTCATAAGGATGTGAGAAGATACCCTCAAATATACTTATAGGAAAGAGTGCATAAAATATGGTAGGGGGAATGTATGTATTCATAAATTACCAAATGCTTTTACAAGTATAGTCCTTAAGAAGGTTGGTTGAATAATAGAAGAAAAAAGTGTGGGCAATAGGAGTCACAGTTGTCTGGATGAAATATTTGGGAAAGAAGGAGCAGGAAGCGCATCCCACTCAGAGCCTTCAGTACAACTGCTAAAGCTCACAAGAAAACATTATCCTACAATTGGCAATGAACTCATCTGGTAGGATTGTAGCATCCAGAAACAGTAGATTCAGATTTGTTTGATGACAAAAAATAAAGCCCACAATGTTGACACATTTGGCATCTCCTTTTACAATCTATCACTAACCAAGGAAAAACATTGTGGCTTATTGGGGATTAAAATTGTGATGATTTCTGTTTCCGAGAATCAGCATCAAGTACATTATGAAAACTTTGCAGGAAAGCTATTCTACAACAACTTGCATTTATGTAACACCCTTCATGCGGGCCAGAGTCTCGGAGTGCTATTGTAAGCTGGAGTTGGTGTGATGTGTGCATCATGTGTGATGTGTAATGACATACTTGCTAGTTGATGGAAGAAATCACAAATCAAATTTCTTAATTATGAAATCCATTTAGAAATACTGCAAAGTTCAGATAAGATGGTAAAAAATGTGATAAATTTTAAGAGATTTATGATCGTGGTCAAATTTGTTAACAAACATGGGAATTTTCCAATTGGTAATTAAAGACTAGGTCCAGATGTGGAACTTACGAATTGTGGAACACTGGATGAAGATTTCAGCAGCCACCTTTGTTGTTGCCAAAACCACTAGGGGCTGCTATTGTTGCTCATGATGTTTAAAAAACAAATGAAGACAATGTTCCTCCCTTCCCCTCACTGCTTCCCTGAAAGCAATGACTCATGATATGGCATTGTTCCAATGAAAAACAGTCTGCTAGTACCATGCTGAAGTATCCATTTTTCATCATGTCAGAAGACTATTCAATCCTGGGAGGAGGGGGAGGGGGTGGAAGCATAGCCAAGTTCATCCAGCCTCATTGCCTTCAATTTTAGAAAATTCTTAAATTAACTCTTATATTTGTTCATTTTTATTTTAAGAACAGCTGAAAACTAGTTTCTAAATCAAGATTACATGATCATAAACTTAAGACAATGACCTTAATGCTAAGAATATATAAATTTTGGGCCTCTACTGTGTATATATATATATCTTACTTGCACACAAGCACACACACACAAATACACACAGATCAGTAGAAGTCTCTGGACAACAATCTAATGGAAGTTCCTAATGATTTTTCCTTTCCTTACCCTGAGGATATATAAATTCTGGCACCAACACCGTCCCAGCCACCTGCTAGAATCAGTTAGCTCAGCATAGACAAGGGATCATACCTGAAACTTCTCTGGTCTTTATGGCTCATTACCAGTTGATGCACTGCATTAAACTCCTGAATCATCAGAGCCAATAGAAACATGTTCTTTATCCAAACCAATGTTCCATGCTTGTGAATTGTTCTCTGATTCAGCAATGAATAATTCTTACTCTATAAATGCTGCCAGTTTTAGATGACAGGAATGGTTATTGTGCCGCTTGTGGAATGTCTTTCTGCTGACATATCTTTTCATTTAGGTTCTGAATTGCATTATTCAAGATCAATTTGATGGAAATGTCAACATCATTAAAATTGTAGCATTTCTGTATTATTCACCTCATTTTGAGGTCTGCTCCATTTTGTGAGTTTCCACCCATTCTTTGATGTGTTTCTTTGACTGGCTTGTGTCATGGAATTTGTTACCTTAGAGATGGTATAATGTCAGATAATTCAATAGTCTGATAATTTGTCAGCAGAATGTGTCACAGTTTTTTTGTAGGTATAGGAATAGGAACTGTGAAGTAGTTGAAAAGATAGATTCAACTGTAAAGATGAGACTGAGGTCCAGTCTGCCTGTTCAAATGGAAGTTAAAGAACCCATGGCACTTTTAGAAAACACAACAGAGATTGAAACACAAATGAGAGTTACAGAGAAGAACAAGTCAATAACTTCACACCTTCACAGTCAGTTCAAGACATAACTAGGATTTAATGTTTAAAAACCCTCTTTTTTTCATGAATTATTTTTTCCCAACCAAACACTTATTTCTTCTGATGAATATAAACCTCAACATACCTCCTGTAAGATTTGTTTTAATGTGAAAAATACAATTACATAGAATATCTGGGTAAAACATCTGTTTATCATTTTGGACATCACCATCAATGGTATTTCACCATTAAAGCTCACCAAAGGCACTGCATGTAACACCTCACTGAATTGTTACCCTCATCGTGTTCTGTCATTGTCAGTAGAAATGCTGTTGGATAATTAAAGGATATTCTTTATTATTTTTTTCCTCATTCAGGTTAGAACCTGGATCCTTACAGTTGGCTACACAACAGCATTTGGAGCAATGTTTGCAAAGACATGGAGAGTCCACGCCATATTCAAAAACGTGAAAATGAAGAAGAAGGTGAGATCTCAATACTAAGCTTTCACTCCCTGACACTGCTGTATATTTACTGTGTAGAGTTTCACTCCCTGACACTGCTGTACGTTTACTGTGTAGAGTTTCACTCCCCAACACTGCTGTGAAATTAGCAAGTCAGGAGCAGGGTTTTGCTCTCAGGCCTGTTTCTTTACTTGGCTGTTCTCGAGATTCTCAACTGGTGGCCACAAATGGAGTCACAGGTTTGCAACTGACAGCATTTTGTAATTATGCAATGAAAAGGATTAGAGAAGGACCTGCAATCCTTCTTATCAGTTGATGTTCATGACAAACCAGCGAGTCTGATTCATTGACAGAACTTGGAGTAACAAACCTGTGACTGGGAGCAAGGATTCTTCCTACTCACATCCTGTTAACCTTGCAAGCCAAAGCCCTGATGGGGAGGAGGCTCCAACTTGGACGATGGTCATGTGGTCCATCAAGTCCTGGATCCCATCTGCAAAACTAGAGCTATCCACTCCAATCCCAATTCCCTGCCTTTTCCTTAAATTCTTTCATTGTTAAATTATGGTTTCTCTTTAAATTATAGTTTATTTTTTAACGTTTTAGCTTCACTACTCTTCTATGGAAGACTCCAAAGGGAAGCTGGCAAGTCTTTGCAATTGCAATCTATACAATTTTAGTTGGTTAAACTCCAACAGTATTCCCAAAGCACACTTTAGGGTCTCCAAGCTATGACCCTCACCAATTGGCACCTAAATGCTTTGGGACTAGGTGAGCAAGATGATATCTATGGGAAAAGAGTGAACACTCCATTTCAGACAATCAGAATCAAGACATATGTGGAACTCTCAGTAGTTCGGTTTGGGGATTTTCAATGGTGATGGGTTTCCGTGTGTGTCGGATATCTGGCTGAGCAAAAAACGGGGTTAATTACACAATTAAGAGCATATTATGTGCGTTTGAACATAGTTAGCTGATAGGCTAATAGCCCATAATAATAATCCTTGCATTTGATATAATGCCTTACCACATCATTGAGACATCTCATATTTTGCCATACTTTAGATCCTGTAATCAAGTTAATTGGGAACGAAATTTAATCTAATATAATTTTTTATTGCTGTAAGCTATCATAAAGTCTAACTTACAAGAGTTGTAAAGCATTTATAACTGGAGAATTCTGCACGTATCTGGATGTGTCAGGAACAACCTGATAGAACTCCGCTCAGATGCTCATAATAGTTCTGACTTCTGTGAAACAAATTGTGGTTAAAAGAGGCTCCAGACACCAGAATGAGATCGAAAGCTAAGGCAAGTTCCAGTGATTCGACTCCTGAGACATCCAGGGCAAGATTTACTGGTTACAAATCCTTTATCATTGCTCAAAAATTATACCTTGATGTCCTCCTGTTCCAGCAACATGACTCTATCAGATTATCATACTAATAACAAAGCAGCAGAAAGATACATGTAGAACAACACTGGCAGTGAGAAGGAATATGAAGAAGATAGTTCGGTGATAGTTTAGTGAAGCCAGTTTGGTAGAATATTGTGCAAGAATTGATCTTGAATGTTTTAATGATTATTGCAGTAAGGTCACTGCAGCTGGGAGCAAGCACAGAGTGTGGGAGGAACATCACTATGCAGCATTGAGGCCACAATTGCTAATCTAAAACTGAAAATAGAAAAGCTAAAGTAACAATAGAGAAATCTTCCCAGCTGCCGTCCTCAAACATGCAGCATTCTACACAGCTGCTGATCCTCCACCCACCAACCTACACACTCACCAACCCATCTACCGGATAACAGGCAGGTGGGATGGGGGTGCAACAATCTAAAAATATCAGGATACAGTGTACAATGTATTATAAGATTGTACACTGCTGGAGTCCACTTGCTATCATTGTTTTTTTTTTTTTGCCTCTTCATTCAACTTTAAAATCATAGAAATAACAACAAAAGGGAGGTTAATAGGCACTCGAGCCTAGGGTACCAGGTCTGGAACTAGAGCTATTCACTCCAATCTCAATGCCCTACTTTATCTTAAACTCTTTTTTATTGTTCCTCTTTAAAAGATATTTTTTTTAATGTTTGTGTGATCTTAGCTTCACCAGTCTTTCTATGGAATATAATTCCATATTCCAATAACACTCAGTTATTTTTCCCCCCAAGTTCTTTGCCTCTGCTTATATCACCTAAAGATGTGAGAGGTGAAACTGTAGTGACTCACCCAAGACTGTTGTATCTCTCAAGTGCCCTGGATTATCCATCACATGACCATTGTATCAGTAAAAATCTGCTTGTATCACCCACGGACCTACGTTTTTAACATTATTCAATTAAGAGTAAAGTTATACATCTCCCTATAAAAATACAGTGTTAGTGGTGATCTAAATGGGTTGGTTTCTGACTCAGCCAGTTATCTGCAGGAATAATATGCAAGTTAGACTCCAATGTCTATTTAATGCAAGTTGCTGACTGGCAGTTCAGTATTACTTAGGTTTGTAAGGTATTTAGAGATAGGATTTGGGAGATCAGGCTGGATGAGAGAGTGAGACTGGACTGAATGAGAGAGATTGACTTAGACCCAAAGGGAAATAATTAGAAATTGAAAGTGGAAGAACTGAAATCAACTTGTTTGAGGAAGTTGAAATTGTGCATTACAGAGATAGACAAAAAGAGAGCGAGCGAGAGAGAGAGGGAAAGGAAAAGCTTGTCAGAAACAGGCTGAAATGTCATCTATCCATACTATTCTAAAAGCCTTTTTTACTGTCAGGTATGAATGATAAACGGTGTGTGTAATAAGAGTTCCACTGATCTTTTTCAGAGACTACATCGGCTTATTTATAAAATAACATGAAATAAAAACACTTGAAATAGAGAGAGGCAGGCAGCAAATGACAGCAACAGATATTCTATAGAAAGATTTATGTTCTTCTACAACTGTGCATGTAACAGCTTTTCATTTTGCTGATGGTACTTGTTCGAACTTGGCCAGAGGAACAAATATTGCATTGATTGGTGCTGCTGCTTCTAACATGAAAGAAACATTCAGCAAACCAATTCACAAACCAACTGAGTAAATGGAAACAGAAAACCATCTGGTTTTCTTCAAGTTAACAAGTTAGACTCCATCTGGTTTTCTTCGGTGTAATAAAATATTATTGAATCTGGGATAGAGATCAGTTGTTCAATGTACATCCCATCAGTTTGGTGATGACTCACACATTGGGAGTTGTGAACCACCAGTGATTTCTGTAATTTAGCGGCAGTGAGGAACTTATGTGGTCCACAGGTGGCAGCAATAATGTTGGCAGATGGAGGCTTGGGCTTGTTTCAGGCTACTTTATTGTGTTGAGGATGGGGAAGTCTAGTGTTCACACTCAAACTAATCGATAATCAAAGAATGCTTTCGACCACAATTTTCAGCAATAATTTCTCCAGTGATACTTATATAAAATGTTGTATGTTTCACCCTAGGTAGTCCTGGGGAAATAATAATATGAATATAATAATCCTTGCCTTTGACATCGAGATGACATCTCAAAACACTTGTCAGGATGTACAAACAGTGTCAGCCAATCTGCATGTATTATTTGAGGGATTGTCGATCAGGGCGCCTGGAGAAACTTCCTTCTATTTTTGAGGAGTGCCATGGGATGTTCCCTCACTGCATTGGAGTGTCAATCTAGACTGATTTGAAAGTCCGAACGTGGATCAAGGACTGTTTTGTCTAATAATTTTCAATCATGAAGAATTTAAGAAACTTCTTAAATGTCACCTTGATTTGAAAGGCAGTTTTGCACAGTACTTAAAATAACTAGTTTCCAAAGTATGATCTTAAGAATTTTCTTTCCATAATTCTTGTGCTGTACATTTTAAGAGAATTTGGCCCTACAGGTTAAGACTAGGTGCAATTTCAGGCCTCTGGGAGCCGATTAAATGAAAAATGGCATAACTTGCCTCTTTTGCTGATCACTCACTCACAGGAAATCTACAAATTACACAAGCTTTTGTCACTGAAGCAGCCATTCCCTGAGTGACACATTTAGATATTGAGCACTGTCTGTCTTCTTCCTGCTGTGTCGCCTGTAAGAGTTTGAAGAGTTCTTGCCATACAGAATAATAATGCCACAGTGATGCTGAGTGTGGCTGGCAGAACATCATTTCTGGGTGCTTTGCATTCCAGGTTGCCTTTTTATTCTCGGGACACACCACGCATCATTTGCTTTCTGAACTCCACTGACCAGTACACATTATTTCTCAGTTGGTGTGATCTGGGAAAGCAAATAATGAAAAAAATAAGGTTAGCTGAAACTCTCCTAAGTCTCTGCTTGCCCAGGTGCCTCAACACTTTGTATATTTATGCTTTTCTGAGTGGCATAAGTACAGAATACATAACATAGCTTACATTACTTTTCACTAAGCACCCTGGAGGTGTAGTCGGATTCAGTCCCATCTATTTGCTAAAGCCCCTTACATGAGGACTTTAAGTATTTGGAGTTGAATAAGTCTAGTTTATGATATTGGACTTGGACCTCAAGAACATCAAGGTATTTGGGGCATGAGAAGCTGTCCTTTACAGGTTCTTCCACGATACTTAGGCCAATGCCTTTGAATAGCTGATGAGAAAACTCTGAAGCTTGGGACGACAGCTGCTGGAAGGCATTAGCTGACGTCCGTGTTCATGAATGCACACTCACGTAAGCAAGGCTTGGATTCCATTTTGATTGATTTGCAGAGAGGTGAATAGCTACTGCTGAAGTTCCACACTTCCAACAGGTGGAAACATCGCTCAATGGGTAGAGATGTGTGTCCAACCTGTGAGTAAGAATAGGGCAGCAACACTCTTACGTATTTCACGCTGTGTTGCGCTGCTCACAAGAATGCTTGCAGGGAATTTCTGGTACCTGCCATCCATTCAGAGTGAGCCCAATCCTGCTCTTTTATGTCAAATGATCAACTAGTGATTATCATCATGGGGGAGGGGAGAGTGCTGTCTTCTAGCAAACTGAGCTGATGTACTTGTCAATGGGAATTTTGCCACTGAATCAACCCTCTGACATATCCTCAGTCATCTGACCCAGTACTTGTCACCAAGCCATGGAGGGGTCACTGGGGTTATTGCCCCTTGGCTCATGGACTAATGGGGAGGGTGCACTAGCTGAACAAGTAGCCAGAAGCTTGCTCGACAAATGCTCACAATGACAAGCTATGTGGTTTTGGCTCATTAAACTCAAGCAGTACCCTAACCCACACTTTGGGGTCTTCAACACAACAACTTGGATTTATGTAACACCCTTCACTATGGTAGCATTTAAGTCTTTGCTCTCACCAGCCACTGTGCTTAAAACCCTCCAGAATTAGATAAGAAAAGTGTGCTCCTTCAAGGGAGAGAGTGCACATTGCATTCTGGACCCTGGGAAATTCTCATGCATAGATAGCATACATATGTAAAACTCTCAGTCTGGTTTGGTGATAGGTTTCTGCATGTGCTACACATGCCCAGCTGACCCCCCCAAAAACGTGATTCTTTCTCTGTCGCTTGTTTTCTGTTTGCTCCCTGATGTTTTTATGCTGAAAACGGAAGTTAGTAAAATGGTTATTTTGAAGGATGAGATCAGAAAGACTGAAGAGCCTTCTTCAACCACATATCTCTTGTCTCCTGTGATGGGGGTCTAATATGGAGCAATTTTGGTGGGCTCTCTTAAAAGTAGCTCAAAGTAGATCACACTGACGCATAACACAATTTACTTTCACAACAGGGTTCCTGCAGATCAAAATAGTAAGGGTGAACCATGAGTTACAGGAAGGCATCCGCACTTGGATCTCTTAGTAAGGAATCCCCTTATAAATCATTGCATTTCCACCTAGTTGTTAGAATATGGAATGCTTGACCATAATTGGCTGTTAAACTTAAACTCGACGCCGGAGCGAGTTCAGCTAGGCAGGGGAGGGGAGGGGTGGTCTGGAGGCGGAGCGGGGGAACTGCGACGTCATAGATTAGTTTTCAGGTGAGTGCGCGCGCACAAAAAAAAAAAAAAAAAAAAACTCCGCGCCCCCCCCCCACCCCCCAGGGCTCACATCAGAGCCCACTATGGTCCTGTTGGGTTCGATGCCCCAATCTGCGGGATAATGCCATCCACCTGACCGCTCGCTCCCGGTCCCCGCGTGCGCACTATGGCTGCCGCTTTGACCCGAGCCCCCTCACCCCCTCCCTCCCTCCCCCCTCCTCTCTCCCCCCAAACCCTCCCCCCTCTGCATCTCTCCCGCTCTCTCCTCCTCTCTCTCCGTCCCTCTCGTCTTCTATCCCCACTTGACCCTCCCACAACCTCCCTCTGTTCCAGCCTGGGAATCCTCCGCCGGGCTCACCGCGGCACTCGGCGTTGGCTGTCCAGCAGCAGCCACACCGACTGCCCCATTCCCCACCACTCTCGCCAGCCACCCCGGACACAGACCCGGGGAGTCAACCTCTCCTCCCTCATCCCCATTCCCCCCACCCCTGCCTCACAACCTGGACCCCCCTCCCCTCCCACACACCCTTCTGTCAACCGCTCCCTCCACATCGGACTGCAAAATGTCCGCTCCCTCTGCAACAAGGCCCTGGTCATCAACGATCTCATCCTTGATGAGAACGTTGATATCATGGCCTTGACAGAAACGTGGCTCACCCCAGGCGACACCTTCCCCCTCACGGAGGCCACGCCACCCGGCTACACCTCCCACCACATCCCCCGCCCCAACCGCCGTGGCGGTGGTGTTGCCCTTATCTCAAGGACACCACTTGCCCTATCCCCCTACTCCACTGGCTCTTTCCCCTCCTTCGAGCACCTCACCCTCTCCCACCCCTCATTCCTCTCCCTTAAAATCCTCCTCCTCTACCGGCCCCCTAAAACCTCTCCCACCTTCATCTCTGACATTTCAACACTCCTCACATCTCTTTGCCTCTCCTCTGATCGCCTCATCATCCTGGGCGACTTTAACCTACACTTCACCCCCTCCTGCTCCATCTCCACAGACTTCTCTTCCCTGCTCTCCTCACTCAACCTTTCCCTACACATAAACTCCCCCACTCACAGTCACGGCCACCCACTCGATTTGGTGATCACCCGGGGCCTCAGTGTCTCGGATGTCACTATTACCGACAAGGCCATCTCCGACCACTACTTCATCTCCTTCACCACCTCCACCCCCCTCCCCACCTCCACCAGACCCACCACCATCTTCTACCGCCCTTGGAAGAAGTTACCCCCACAATCCCTAACCGATGCCTTGGAGTCCTCTGAACTCCTCTCCCTCTGGCCTTCAACCCTCACCGACCCCTCTTCTCCTCTCTCCCTCCTCCACAATATCCTCTCCTCCACACTCGATACTCTTGCCCCCATCACTTCCCGCACTGTCTCCTACTCCCGCTCCTCCCCCTGGTACACCACCCACCTCCGCTCACTGAAATGCCAGGTGCGGGCTGCTGAGCGCACCTTTGTCAAATCTGGCCTAACGGTCCACCGACAAATCTGGCTGGACCTCCTCAAAATTTACCGCTCCACTCTAGCCTCGGCCAAGTCGTCCTTCTACTCCAGGATAATCCTGGAGGCGAAGAACAACCCCAGGCTACTGTTTTCCACCACATCCCGACTCCTCCGTCCCCCCCGCCACCCCGCGCAGGTCATCTCCTCCAACCTTCACTGCGAGGAGATGCTGGATTTCCTTGAATCCAAGATCAAGGGAATCCGCTCCGCGGTCACTTCCCCTCCAACTTCCACCCACCACCCACCCCTTCCCTCCCACACTCCGACTCCTACCCATCCTCCCCTACACACCTTCGTACCCGTTTCCCCACCCTCTGTCACTGAACTCATCCTATCCCTAAAACCAACCACCTGCTCCCTTGACCCCATCCCCACTCCACTCCTTATCTCCCAGCTCCATTTTCTTGCCCCACACATCACTGACATCATAAACCTGTCCCTCTCCTCTGGCTCTGTCCCCATTCCATTAAAAACTGCCATCATCACGCCCACCCTGAAAAAACCCTCCCTTGATGCGTCGCAGCTATCAAGCTACCGGCCCATCTCCAACCTCCCCTTTCTCTCCAAGGTCTTGGAAAGAGTTGTCGCCTCCCAACTGCGCTCTTTCCTTTCCACCCATTCTCTTTTTGAACCCCTTCAGTCAGGTTTCCGTGCTGCTCATAGCACAGAAACTGCCCTGGTCAAGGTCACCAATGATATCCTGACCATCTGTGACCAGGGCTCCCTCTGTCTCCTCGTCCTCCTCGACCTATCGGCAGCATTCGATACGGTCGACCACGCTATCCTACTCCACCGCTTGTCCTCCCACCTCAACCTTCAAGGCACTGTCCTTGAATGGTTTAGCTCTTACCTTTCCCACCGTCTTCACTTCGTCTCAACGAATGGCTTCTCCTCCACCCCCCGTACTGTCTCATGTGGTGTCCCTCAGGGCTCTGTCCTCGGTCCCCTCCTCTTCACCCTCTATATGCTCCCCCTTGGTGACATCATCCGCAAACATGGGGTTAACTTCCACATGTATGCGGATGACACCCAACTCTACCTTTCCTCCTCTACTCTCAACTCCACGACCACCGATGTCCTGACAGCCTGCCTGTCCGACATCGAGTCCTGGACGAGAGACAACTTTCTTCAGCTCAACGTGCGAAAAACCGAGGCCCTCCTGATTGGCTCACGTCAGCGCCTCCGCACCTCAGGCGCTGACACCATCAGCATCCAAGGCTGCACTCTCCACCTCTCAAAGCCAGTCAGGAACCTCGGCGTTTTGTTCGACCCTGAGCTGTCCTTTCTCCCTCACATCCGCACCACAACTGGCACCGCCTTCCATCACCTCCGGAATATCGCCAGACTACGGCACTACCTCACCCCTCACGCTGCTGAAACCCTGGTTCACGCCTTTGTCACCTCAAGGCTGGACTATGGGAACTCTCTCCTCGCCGGCCTTCCCGCCACCTCCCTCCACAAGCTGCAGGTCATTCAGAACTCTGCAGCTCGTGTACTGTCCCGCACCAGGCTTCGGGACCACATCACTCCCACCCTCGCTCGCCTCCACTGGCTCCCCATCCCCCAGAGGATTGATTTCAAGATCCTCATCCTCACCTACAAGGCCATTCACGGCCTTGCTCCCTCCTACCTCTCCAACCTACTATCCCCCTACCTACCTGCCCGTACCCTCCGTTCCTCTGGCTCCGGTCTGCTCCACGTCCCCCGCCCCAACCGCCCTACCATCGGTGGTCGGGCCTTCAGCCTCTCAGCCCCGAGGCTCTGGAACTCCATCCCCCAGTGCCTTCGCCTTGCTTCCTCCCTTTCCTCCTTCAAGGCCGGTCTCAAAACCTTTCTCTTTGACCGTGCCTTCAGCTCCCCTCTCGACTCTCTTCCTCCTCCTCGCTCCCTCCCTTCCCTCCCCTCACCCTGACCATTTCCCCCCTCCTCTCTCCCTCCCTTCCCTCCCCTCACCCTGACCATTTCCCCCCTGCTCGGGTCATGACCCAACTGTGCAGCGCCTTGGGACGTCCTCCTGACGTGAAAGGCGCTCTATAAATGGAATCTTGTTGTTGTTGTTGTTGTTGACACCGAGTTGGGGAATCGGATAAATCAGATATATGAGGAAAAATAGCGTTGATGATAGAGTAGCTCTGTTTGGAGAAGCAGGCATCACTGAGATAAGGGATCAAATGATCTCCTGAGTTGCAAACGTTTTGGTAGAGGTGAGAGGAGAAGTGGTGGACAAGAGGAAAACATTGACTGATTTTATGAATCGAGCTCCAATTGCACTGGAATGGTTGGAATTCTAGGAATATGATGAGGAGTTCCTGTTTTTCTCTCTCATCAGATCATCAAGGACCAGAAGTTGATGATCATTGTGGGTGGCATGCTGCTCATCGATCTCTGCATCCTCATTTGCTGGCAGGTGGTGGATCCCCTGAAGAGGACTGAGGAGGAATACCCCCTGGAGGTCAGTTTGCAGGTTTATAACTGGGCATGTTGACATCTGTTCCACTTGGAAGTCACACTCCTGTTTAGGCACTAAGAAGAAGTATTACTGAGAAATCGGTAGGTAAGTTTAATGTAATGGAGAAAATTGAACTACTCCAGGGCAATCCTTTTATAATGTGGTCATTTGGGTCCAAAGTCTCAGGCCCTGAGTGATAAAGAGGTATGATAATATGGCTGACTTTTGGTACTGACATAACATCCTGCACGTTCTGCACAGTAAGTGCTATTAACGTCACTTCTTTCACAAAACAACAACAGCAGAGCACACAGCAAGTGACATCATTGGTGATCTGACACTCTGGTAATCTCTCATTTTTGTGCGGTGACCAGATTTGTGTGGGGACATTTTTCAGGTAAGAAATATTGGGATCCACAATCTAATTGCATAGCTGTGCTATCGGGAGGTGAGTTATAATAGAGTTGCCTTGTAGTTTGAAACAAATCTATTTTACACCTTAGAGTGATCAGAGATACCTTTGAGGAACACAGCAGATCTGAACCAAAGAATTGCATTAACACTACAGTACTTTTAATTTTTCTCAGGAAATGTGTATTAAAAATAATAATGTTGTCCCATATTGTGGATTTCAACTTTACATTGTTTAAGCACGAGTAACTGTGATGGAAATGGAGAATGTGCCAGGTACCTGGAGTACAAGGCCCAAGTCTGTCCATCACATATTCAAGTCATGTGATATCCTTGTTCAGTTACATCTTCAAAACTGTTGACGAAAGTAGCACTTGTAAAGCAAGCTGACATACTGTTCTACCTCAGGGGGCCTAAGCAGTGGAGATGTCTTCATTGGTGTGAATGGATGCTGGAGACGTGAGTTCAATTCCAGGCAGGGCGAAACCTTGGGCAAGTTTCCTTACTCCGCACGCCTAATAATAAACCCTCCAAAAACAAAACAATAATAAATTGGTCATTTTCAATCCACGACGGTTTGTGGGACATTGCTGTGTGCAATTGGCTGCCGCGTTCGCCCACAAATATACAGTCAATTCACTTTACAGTATATTCTGTGAAGTGCTTTGAGATGTCTAGAAGACGTTAAAAGCGCTATATCAAATGCAAGGATTATTATTATTATTAACCCAGGACAGAAATGCACAGAATGTCCTTTTGTGGTGTTTTATAGCAGAAAATGTGAGTTGGAAAAGGTACTCAGAACAATTAGAATCATAGAATTTTACAGAACAGAAGGAGGCCATTCAGGCCATCGCGGCTGAGCTCGCATTGTTGACAATGATCAGGTAGCTCATTGAGGATAGGATTGGGCTCCTGTTCAGAAGGCCACAGTTTATTAGGAGCACAAAGAGGTTCCACAGGTTTCACCAAGTGACTAGCTGGAGCACTTTGTTGAAGCAGAGGCTTCTGCTTTGAAGAAGATTTATCTATCAGCACAGATGTCTGTCAGTTTACTACAAGTCTCTCTTGAACAGCGTTGAATGTTTCTGTAGTGAAATCCCTGAAATCTACAATGTTCCATCGTCCCAACTGAGATGTAAAGGCACAATATGGGGATAAATTACAGTTTGAAATTATAGAGCAGTAAGCATATTTTAGGAAGATTCATTGAACATTGAAGTGTCATCAGAATGTGAACTGTGAACTCAAAGTTCTGATATGTGGCTTGAAATCATACCTTTTGAAACTTGTAACTCAAAAGCGAGAGTGCCAGGCTAACAGGCTTTATTTTTCAGAAAAGTTTCTGATCACACCAATGCACAGATTGCCATTCCAGGCTGATGGCTTTTGAAAACTTGCTTCAAGATGTGATCGATAGACCTGATTTTATTTTAACTACAACATAGAAATTGCACTGGGATCGTATTTTAATACTTTTCAGATCTGGCTTGTGTGATGAAGTCACATAAGAGCAATGAAAATAACTTCATTGGCACAATGCAGCAATAGCTATGAAGTAGTAGCAACCTGTGAGAATGAATCCTACCTGTGTCAGACAGTATATATCCATGTCACTCACAATACTGTGCACTTCCTCTGTCTAAACACCATGGTCATCAACAACAACAACAAAATTACATTTGTATAGCGCGTTTCACGTCAGTAGGATATCTTTTCATAGCTGGTCATGTATTCCTTTCAGAGCTCGTCATGTGATTGTCGGAATTTCTTCCGTGTAGCTAAATTTACATTGTTTGCTGTGACACAAGAACCCAGATGCAGATAAAATTCTGGCAATGAAGCTAACCAATAATATCCCAGGGGAGTACAGAGGTAAAGAAGTGCAGATGGAATATATATCAAACATAGACTCTTGGATATTTAAATGTGGAGGCAAAGAAAGAGAGAAACAGAGCAGCAGTGTGAAAAAGCACCTCATCGCCAAAAACATAGCCTAATAAATATTTGACTGGCTGATAAGGCTTTGTGCAGTATATCAGAAAATCATGTTGTTAATTAATAACTATTCATAATAATAAACACAGCAGCCAATTTGTGCACAGCAATGTCCCACAAACAGCCATGAAGTGAATAACTACATTTTATCTGCAGATTGATGCAGCACACACCGGCACTGTAATAATAATAATAATACAGTGTTAGCCTGGAATATCAGCTCAAAGTCCCAATGTGTGGCTTGATCCCACAACCTTCTAACTCAGAGGCAAGAGTGCTGCCAACTGAATCAAGGTTGGAAACAAGCATACAGAAGTTACCAGTAGTAAAGCAGTGGCAGCCTATGAGCAAACACCACAGCTGGATTATGTTCATCAGGCTGCCTTATTGTTAAAAATAATAAGTCTTACATTTCATCTAATACCGTATCACACAATCAAGATGTCTCAAAGCACTTCACAGAATATACTGTAAAGTGGTGTGATTGTGCATGTTTTGTGACGCAGAAGCCAATTTGTGCACAGCAATGTCCCACAAACAGCCATGAAGTGAACAACCAATTTTGTTTTGGGGGATTGTTGGCCAGGACACAGGGAGGAACTCCCTTCCCTTATCAAATAGTGCCATGGGATCTTTAACATCCATTTGAACAGGCAGGTGGTACCTCGGTTTAATGTCTCACCCGAAGGACGACACCTCCGACAATGTATCACATTCCCAGTGCTGCACTTCAGTGTCGGCATAGCCTCGATATGTGTTTCAAAATCACAATGTGGGGCTTGGACCCACAACCTCTGACCCTGCGGCAAGAATGCTACAAACTGAGTCAGGCTGACACAAACTTATGAATTTAAATCCCAATATGGGGCTTGAACTCACTATTCTGACCCAGAGGAGAATGTGTCACCCATTGAACCCAGTTGATGAAATGCTGTTGATAAAGTGGTTCAGTGAGACCTACCCTGTATGAAGAGCACTGTATAAATGCAAACTGTTATAGTTGATCTCTGGTCTCAAAGTACTGGCAGCCTACTACATTTTTGTAACTTGCCAATTATTGCTTTATAATAGCCAGCAACAGATTGAGAAGAAATATGTACCCGTTTGCTTCATTCTCACCTTCAAAATGCACTCTCCACAGCTGGGTTAACCCAGATGCAAATGCTGCTCATAGGAGTCCACTTTCAGATCATTATACTCTGCATTGTGTTTGGCTGCACCTCTATCACTAAACATAACAAAGAACCACAGTTCAGCCACACAGAGTACTTTGAAACTCAGGTTTTACGATAGACCTAAAATGTTTTAATACATTTTTGTATAACGGGTGTAGAAAATCGACTCCAAAAGCTTCACTGAAGTCATCAGCAAATAGCCTGACCCGTAGTGACGCATTGGATAACAACAACAACAACAACAAGATTCCATTTATAAAGCGCCTTTCACGTCAGGAGGACGTCCCAAGGCGCTGCACAGTTGGGTCAGGACCCAAGCAGGGGGGAAATGGTCAGGGTGAGGGGAGGGAAGGGAGGGAGCGAGGAGGGGGAAGAGAGTCGAGAGGGGAGCTGAAGGCTCGGTCAAAGAGAAAGGTTTTGAGACCGGCCTTGAAGGAGGAGAGGGAGGAAGCAAGGAGAAGGCACTGGGGCATAGAGTTCCAGAGCCTCGGGGCTGAGAGGCTGAAGGCCCGACCACCAATGGTAGGGCGATTGGGGCGGGGGACGTGGAGCAGACCGGAGCCGGAGGAACGGAGGGTACGGGCAGGTAAGTAGGGGGATAGTAGGTCAGAGAGGTAGGAGGGAGCAAGGCCGTGGATGGCCTTGTAGGTGAGGATGAGGATCTTTAAATCAATCCTCTGGGGGATGGGGAGCCAGTGGAGGCGAGCGAGGGTGGGAATGATGTGGTCCCGAAGCCTGGTGCGGAACAGTACACGAGCTGCAGAGTTCTGAATGACCTGCAGCTTGTGGAGGGAAGGCCGGCGAGGAGAGAGTTCCCATAGTCCAGCCTTGATAAATCCCCAGGGGAGTTCCCTGGTCACTGATATCATATTAGAACTCCTGCTTTACCACCCACTGTACTCGCATTGCCAAGTGGCTGTTGTTTCCTATTAACTGTATCAATTAACTAGTTTAGAACTCTACCTTCAATCCTGCAAGAGCTCATTCAGTATATTCTGAGAACCAAAGATGTAGGGTAGTCACTGCTCAGGTTTATTTTAGCAGTTTTTTGACACCCTCAAAGAATTCGAAGAAACTTAATAAGCTTGACTTTCTTTTCAATTTCTGCAATTATGTGTTATTTTAATTCTCGTTGAATGCCCTTAAATTATTTCCTCGTAATATATTCAATTATTTTCCTCACCACAGACATCAAGCAAGCAGTTCCCAGGAGCATGCTTCTGATCTCTTCTCCAGTTTGACGTGACACTTTCTAGAGCCATGTGTTTGTTCCCCTGTGACCGATCAGCAGTCTTTTACCAGTTTTTATTTTATGACTGCACCACCCACGTCTACTCTCATTTAATGCAGGATTCTTCAGTAAATTCTATTTATAATCACAGGATCAGAAGATTGGTTTGGATGAAGAAGGCCCTTTGGTCTATCCAATCTCATCCTTCTGTCCCTGCATCACAGCATCAACCAGTGTCCTGGCTTCAAACACCTTTCCTGGTAACCTGTTCCATCGTTGATTACCCTCTGAGTGAAGAAAAATGTTCTGGCATCTGTCCTAAAATTGCCTTCAGAATCCATAAAATACTCTCTTTTTTAATAGCCCTTTTTAATTTTGAGTGCTCTTTTTTCCATAAATTTGTATACACCAAATATTATGCTGTATAATCATTCTCCCGAGCAACAGATGTGGAACAGTTACAAACAAAGCAGAAATTCCATCTTCCATTTTACTGTGTCTCTCGCAGATTTCTTGTGGGTCTGTCCTCGTGGAGCTGTTTCCAGATTGTGACAGGACTTTGGTGTAGAGGGGAGGGATAGTCTTTCCTGGTAGAGCAATCAGGAGTATATGATAGAAACATAGGAACAGCAGTAGGCCATGCTTTATTAAGAATAATAAATAATAATAATTTGGTCATTCAATCCACAACTGTTTGTGGGACGCTGCTGTGCGCAATTGGCTGCAAGGATTATTATTATTATTGTAATATTATTGCATAGTCAATTTACAATAATAACATTCTAATAACACATATTGCATTTGATGTATTTGATTTCACATCAGGAGGACATATCAAATCAAAGATCTTCGCAGCATTTACTGTAAAGTGTAGTGATTGTATTTTGCGGGTGTATTTATCACTTAGAATCCACTGTGAACTGAACTATCTTCCAAGATACTGACATATGTTTATTTAACTTCATTATAAGATTTCAGTAACGGGTTTCTTTTGCTTCAAATGACTGTTTCAGGAACAGCTTGGACTAGTCAGGCTTATCTTTTCCAATCCAATGATACTGTTTTAATTAATCCTTTGAGAGCTGACTTTCCTTAACAATGTGAACCTTCTTCACACCCCATTCGCACACATTACACTTATACACACCACATCCACTGCATATAAATACCCACCACATCTCTACACATACCACATATACTCACTCATTACACATACATCAAATGTACATCACACCGCATTTACACATACACCACTTATATACACATTACACGTACATAACCACACATATACTCCCCATATAATAATAATCCTTGCATTTGATATAGCGCTTTTCATGTCTTCAAAATGTCTCAAAGCGCTTCACAGAATATGCTGTAAAGTGAATTGACTGTATATTTGTGGGCAAAACATATATATATATACTCCCTCACATACATACACATACACCACAAACATAGAGCCTATCACATATACACATACACACGTGTATACACGCACATTTCACATACACACCCATCACATATTCACACACATCACATATTTATACCCACCACAGAAACACATACTTCACATCCACACATATTACATATACACAGCCACCACATATACACCACATTAGATATTTACACCATATATACACATCAAATATATGCTCACAATTGTAACTATCATACCACATTTGCAGACAGAATAATTCATTTCTGATGCTTACTGTTATTCATGAAGTGTGAAAATATTATTTAGGAATACAGTAAAAGGTTTGCTCCTTCTGTACTGTTATCTATTGAATACATGAAACTGCTATATAATTTTATTTCTGTAGAAATAAGTCACCATAATTGTTCATCGCTGAAGCAAAGCACGTGTCGTTTGCAAAATATGTGTTTTAGCATCTAAAATATTCAAGCAGATTCAGTAAAAATGTGATTTGGATGTAATAAAATATAAATCTTAATAACGCAGAAAACATCCATTTGCTGACAGTTTCTGTTTACTTTATGGCAGTCACTATTATCTTCCGACATGAAAGGCACTATATAAATGTAATGTTGTTGTTGTTTGTGTAGTGTAAAGCACCCTGGAAGGTTTGAGTGTTATTCAATCCAAATCAGATATTGGATTAAGAATTTTTACAGGCCATTGAATATTTTTGCACTCTTTTTCGCAAACAGATCAAATGATAAATTTTGAAAGGCAGTTTCCGGTTAAAAGTGAGTAGGAATAAGATATTAAAGGCAATTGTATTTTCTATTGTGTCAAGAGTTGTAAATCACTTCAGGTCAGTGTTGCAGTCATTGAACTATTTGAGGATGACAATTGAGACCTGTAGTTCTCTTTCACATTCCTCTTCAGTACAAGATTAGTGCTTTATCATGTTTTCAAAAATTTCAAAGTACTTCACAGGATTTTTCAGCAAGTATAGTAATAATAATAATCCTTACATTTGATATAAATTCCTTCACATTAGGGGAATGTTTCAAAACATTCACAGTATATAATAATAATAATCCTTACAATTGTTATAACGACTTTCATGTCAGTCGGATGTCACAAATAGCTTCACAGGATATACTGTAAAGTATAGTGACTGCCTAATTTGTAGATGAATATGGCAGATAATGTGCTTACTACGGTGTTCCACAAACAAGTCATGAAGTGAATGATCCATATTATTTGGAGGATGTTGGCCAGGACACCAGGAGAAACCCCCTTCTCTTTTTGAACAGCACTGTTCTATCTTTACTATCTTTAATATCCATCTATAGAGTCAGAGGGTTTAACATCTAGTCTGAAGGATGTAGAACACCACTATTGGGTGTCAGCTTAGACGAGTTTGAGTTCAAAATACCGATGTGGGATTTGAATCCACAATCTTCTGGCTCAGAGGCGAGAATGCTACCAAGTGATCCAGGTTGACACACTGTGTATTTGTAGGCGAATGTTGCATAATAATGCACAGGTAACTGCATCTTTCTGGAACATCACCATCATGGTGCTTTGCATCTTTGGTTAAAGTTATCGGTTCCAAGTTTTCTGGGGTACAGCATTCCACATCTTCACAAACTCACAAAAAGCTTCTTGACCTCATTTCTCACTGTCTTGGTTCTGATGTAGATAAATTACATAATAACATGAACCACACAGACACCGGGTTGTGAAGTGTGGAATGTTCTGCTCTTTACACATGAAGACTTCCCTTTGACTGTGTCTTCGGTCACCTTATCCTGCCCCCCCACCAACCCCCACCCTTCCCACTGGCTGGACATCAAGCACCAGGATGTTACCCACATGAAGGGTGCCATATGGAAAGATAGCAGTGGAGAAATAGATAGATTCTCAGGTAGTAGAGGCATTAAGCGGTATATCCTCTTCCTATTCCCATGGCGCTGCTCCAGTGCTCTGAGACGCTTCTCTGCGTGGAAGTCACTTTATACGTGCAAGTTGTTGTTGTTCCTGTTTTGCTATGTTCCAAACACTATTGAAGAATCATTCCCTTAACAGGCTAATTCCTATATCACCAAATACCTTCAAATCTCATCTTCAGTTCAGATACTTGGAAACGGTAATACAACCCCTTGCATTTGAAATAGTGCCTTATCATGTCCTCGTAGCATATCAAAGTGCTTCACATGATATTGCTGTAAAGTGTAGTGACTATGTATTTATAGACAAGTGATATTTGGCTCAATGTAAATTGGCTCAGTGTTCCCAGACTCCAAAGCTGTTAAAACCATTATGTTTTATCAGTGGAAAACAAAATTACAAACACAATAACACAACATATCAGCTGGAACTTTTTGAAAGAAGATGGTATTTTTCAGAGCTAGAATTGTTCAATGTTTGATTTTCTTCCTTTGATCAAACCGATCAAATGTGAATTAGCTCCAAATCCTACACGTCATTATTCTACGTGAGAGTGACATCCAGTCTAGAGCAGTTTTACAATAGAAAAGCAAACTCCCAGCATAAGACCAGTTGTTGAAATGTTCAAATTTCTTTTTGAGGAAATCAGAATCAGAAACCTTGTATTTTCTTTTTGAGGAAATCAGAATCAGAAACCTTGTATTTTCCAAAATATGTAGCCAATTCACTTTACAGTATATTCTGTGAAGCACTTTGAGACGTCTCGAAGATGAGTCGTTATATCAAATGCAAGGATTATGATTCTTATTATTTTCCATTCCTTCATTTCAAGACACTTTTGCTGCATATTCATTTTAGGTATTTTTCACTGGCTGAACGGCCAAAGTGAGTCACTGCTTTGAAGTGCAAATACACTTTAAGAAGGGCATTAAATATTTAAAGTAATTGGTTTGAACATGAAGTCTTTCATTAGCAACTTCTGAAAAATACAGATAAGCTTATGCTTGGATGTTAAATTAAAGAATGTTCTACCACAGACATTGCTGAGGGAGAGTTTGTCTATCCAGAACCAACCTTTTGCTCACTTCCCAGCTGGTTTTCTATGGAAACTACTTAAAGAGGTCAGAGAGTGAAGTGATGCATCCTTGTTAATCTGTAAATCCCAAAGGCTGTCAATCAAGTAAAAGGACATACAAGACTTGAACTGAGAGTTATGATGTACTTCAGATAGACAGGAAAGGATTCTGGAATAATATTCATACTTCAACCTGCGTAATTATTTTTAGTTGAACTGTTAAGTAATGCGAGAAATGAGGTTGGTGAAAATAAGCATCAAGTTTGTTGAATTTGCTTGATAAGATCTCATCAGCCAGTTAATATTTGAATATCATTGCAGTGAGGTACAGGGGATTTTGTTAATGCATTTAAAAAGCTTATGTGCACAGCAAATATTCAATGTTCAATCATTCAATGCAAAAATTATCCCATGAGTGAGTGACAGAACCAAATGCTTAGCCCAATATTTGTGTTGCATGTTTCACTTCAGGAAAGAGCTAATTAAAAGTATAGAACCATAGAAATTACCAGCACAGAAGACGGCATTTCAGCCCATCAAGTCTTTGAAAGAGCAATCCATTCAGTCCCGTTTAATAATAATGCTTTTAATTTCATATAGGGCCTTATTATGTTGTCAAATCGTCTCAATGTTTTTCACAGGATTTACTGTAAAATGTAATAACTGTCTCTTTGTAGGCAAAAGCAGTAGCCAATTTGAACACAATAATGAATCATAAACATTCGTGAAGTGAAAGACCACTTTTATCTGGGGGATTGTTGGACACTGGGAAGAATTCCCTTCTCTTTTTGATTAGTGCTCTGGAACAGACAGACATGATTTAACATCTAATTTGACAGATGAATGAGGTATTTACCTGCATTTTCCCTTACCCTTGCAGGTTATTCTTCAACAACAACAACAAAATTACATTTGTATAGCGCCTTTCACATCAGGAGGATGTGCCAAGGGCTGGACAATCAGTGTTTCGGACCCAAGCTGGGGGTCGGGATTGGGGAGGGCGGGGGGGCAGGATGGCTGGGGGGAAGGAGGCTGATCAAAAGCACGGTCTTCACCTAACATCGATCGATGTAAATAATCTTCCCCCTTTGCTAATCTTGATAACCAATTTTTTTTATTCAAGTATTTTTCATGTCAGGTCTGATTTGTGGAGTGTTTAACGGTAGGTTTCCGGTGTAAATTGCAGTCTAAAAAGCAGCATTTAAAAAAAGTGGACACTTCTGTGCTAGTTTTTGGTTTGGTCAGCCAGGTGTCTGACACATGCAGAAACCCATCACCATGTTTGAGAGCATACAAACAAGACTGAAAGTTCTACATATGTATGCCACCTAAACATGCAGATTTCCCTGGGATGCACACTCTCTCCCTGGAAGGATGCGCTCTGCATACCTAGTCTCAGAAAGTAATAGGCACAGGTTGATATGAGCCAAGGCTTTGGGAACTTCAGTATGTGCATTGCAGTATGTGCAGATCATCCAGAACTCTGCAGCCAATATCCTCTCCTGCACCAGGCTCCATGAACCTATCACTCCGATCCTCGCTCGACTCCACTGGGTTCCCATCACACAGAGGATACAGTTCAAGATCCTGGTCCTCACCTTCAAACCCCTCCGTGGTCTTGCTCCCCCCTACTTCTGTGACCTCCTATCCCTCTACCAACCTGCCAGCTCCCTCCACTCAGCAGGCTCCAGCCTGCTTCACGTCCCCCACTTTTCCTGCCCCACCGTTGGCGGGCCTTCAGCCACTTTACTCCCAACCTCTGGAACTCCATCCCACAGTCCCTCTGCCTCGCCCCCTCCCTTGCCTCCTTCAAGACCCGTTTCAAGACCCTCCTCTTTGATTGTGTCTTCAGTCACCCCCCTTCCCCCACTGCCCGCACCTTCCCTGATCCCGATCCCCAGCTCGAGTCCAAGCTGATTGTTAGCTCCTTGGGCTGTCCTCCCGACGTGAAAGGCGCTACACAAATGTAATTTTGTTTTTGTTAAATGTTACATCATAATTTGTTAGTGTTTAAATTGCTCTATTCCTTGGCAGCCCCCTATCTCTGTAACCTCCTCTCTCCCCACAGCAGTACCCGCTGCCTCCATTCTACTGGGTCCGGCCTCCTCCGCGTCCCCCGAATCCTCTGCTTCACATTCGGCGGCTGTGCCTTCAGCCACTACGCCCCAAAACTTTGGAACTCCCCCCGTCAACCCCTTTGCCTCATCCCCTCCTTCTCCATCTTCAGGTCGCGCCCGAAAACCTTCATCTTTGACTGCGCCTACGGTCACTTTCCCCCTCCCCCTGGCTGGGTCTCGAGTTCCACCATTGTTAAGCACTTTGAGACGCCGCCCAGCGTGGAGGGCGCTATATAAATGCAAGTTGTTGTTGTTAGTGAATCGCAGTGCAAAATGGAAACAACAATCAACTTGTGAAAATTGTTTGTGAAAACTGCATTGTTTAGGAACATAGGAAAACAGTAACAAGATGAGGCCATTCAGGCCATCGCGCCTACTCCACCAGTTTATTAGATTTGGGCAGATCTTTTAATCCTAATGTCTCACCCTTTCATCTTTTCATACCTGTACAACCCAAGTATCAGCTGATTTCTCTTTTAAATATCCTTATTGAATCCACCTCTATAACTTTCTGGGGCAGAGTATTCCTCATTGCTGTGTGAAAAAAGGCTTGCTGACCTCCGGTCTACTTGTCTTGGTTTTAACATAGGTAAATGACATGGCATACACAGATGAGTGGATTCAATATAGTTGTTTAAAAGAGAGACACTTGGGTAGTAGAAGTATAAAGGGATATAGCCAAAGGGTAAGCCATGGTAACTAAAATATCTGCTAAGATCTACTAAACTAGTGAACAGGCTCAATGAGGTGAATGGCCTTTTTCTGTTTTCCTATGCCCTTCATTTTCTATATGACATTTTATGTCTATTAAGGTGAGCAATATATTCACTGGGAATTGGAACACTTGCCAGCATCAAACATTTTTAGGTTAGATAGAAAGTAAAGTGTCTTCTCCTCTGGCCGATTTCAAAATATCAACTGAGTGGCACTTTCCTTTTCTCACTCTTTTGAGTAAAATTGGCAATTTGTAGCTGAATCAAGATTTATGAGCCGATGCCTGCTAAACACTGGGTTGAATTTTTCCAGTCATTCCATGTGAGACTCTTATGGTAACAGATAGCCTATGGAGAACAGCATGCCAGGTTTGAATAGGGGATGCTGTAATTTGTGTTTGGTTGTCTTCGAGGCCCAGACAGCAGCTATACAAAACGTTTCCAAAGAGTAATAGTGAGTAAAGCAAAGTCCACTATTAGGTAGGTCTTGAATATTTTACAGAGTGGGCCCTTTGTTCATTTAATGCCTTTTAGGTTCTTATAGTTGAGCCATTAAAGTTCTCATGTGTCGATAAGAACTGGGGAAAGATGCAATTTTTAGATTTTCTACGTCTTCATTTGGGTCAGAAATGACTGCGGGTTTTCATACTGAAAATTAAAACGTTGCTCATAAACAGAAAGCTTGTGACTTAATCAGAGAAAAATATTTTGGAAGGAATATATATGGAAAAGTGCAAAATTTGCAACTCCTGTTTTGCCATCACATTTTCACTGTTTGTAAACTGGATTCCTAAATGGCTGCCAAAGAGTTTAAGAAAAGGGCAGAGTGAAAGCTGACAGCGGTGAGGAGGTAGAGATTTGCTCTTTGGTCTTTTTGAAATTTGCTAATAATTAAAATTAGAATATGGCAAATATTGAGGAATGAAAATCTCAATTATTGTTTCCCATTCTTTGCCAAATATCACAAATTACATAATTGTTTCAAGCAGCATCAAGGGAAATACAATGGAGCCTCATATGTTTCATTATAACCCTGGTTCACGTGTAACAGCGTGGAGAACAGAGTGCCAGGCTTGAATAGGGGATGCTGTAATTTGTGTTTGGTTGTCTTTGAGGCTCAGACAGCAGTGCTCTGAGATGCCATTCGGCGTGGAGGGCGCTATATAAATCCAAGTTGTTGTTGTTGTAAGACGATACCGTGTGGACCCACAGTTGGCTTTCCCCCATGTTGACTGCTTCCCATATATCAGCTTCCCACGTGTCAGCTGGCTCTCTGAGTGCTACAAAGAGTCAACATCTTGGTCATGAAGCCTCTGCCAAAGTCACCACCAGCTCGCTGTACATGTGGCCTGCTTTGTGCACACATGCACAGTTTTGTCATTGGTTACTGACAGTGATGGTGCCACATTGTAATTTTACAGACCTCACCTCTTCCATCCCCCCACCACCACAACAAAACGCTGCTCTACTGAAGTATGAGTTTCACAAAGAAAAAAAATCCGCACATTAAACAGTGAGTTATTTGCCTGTCTTCAGATTTCTTGTAGATAAAGGGATTAAGGGATATGGGGATAAGGCGGGTAGGTGGAGTTAAAATAGATCAGCCATGATCGTATTGAATGACGGGGCAAGCTAGAGGGGCCGAACAGCCTACTCCTGCTCCTAATTCTTATGTTCTTATGTTCGTATGGGTTAAGGGTTGCCAAACTCAGTTCAAATTGATATCAATATGGGCTGCAATGAATTGGTCAGTCAGTATCAAACACTGTTTTTGAGACAAATTTCAATTATATAGCACACTTTCTTATGGGGTAGCATCTTGGAGCGCAACAATAGTAGCTGTAGTTAAGATTGAATAAGTATGATCTGAAGACAGGCAAAAAAGATACTTGGCACAGTGAGATAAGCAGGGAGTTCCAGTGTTTTGTGTCATAGTAGCTGAAAGCATGACCACCGCTGGTGGAACAGAAAGAATGAGAGTCACACAGAAGGCCAGAGCCGGCTAAGCGAAGGGGGTAGGTAGAGGAGTGGGGTGTGAGCAGGTTTATGAGTTGGGTGTTGCCAGGGTGTGATGAGTTTTGTAGGTGAGTGTGAAGATCTTGAAATCGGTCCATTCTGCAACAGGGAGCCAGTGGAACCTGGCAAGGACTAGAGTAATGGGGCTGCAGAGTTTGGGACCCATAAGGATTCAGTTGGCAGTTTTAAATCAATTGAATTTTGTAAATGGTGAAACTGGGGAGACCGGTGAGGAGAGCATGGGAGAAATTTCAGATATGTCTAGATTCAGTAACATGAACAAAGAGTTTTACTAAATCCATGTTTAAGCACTGCGCTAGTGATGTTCTGTCACAGGTGATTCATTCACTTTCCTTCAAACTCTAATCTTCATTGAACTTTGCTGCTTAGATAGTGCCATGTTGAATGATGCTCATGCTGTTCAAGATTAACTCAAGACGAATAAATAATGAATGGCATGTTATTTAATGGAGTGCACTTGTGTTTCTAGAGATGACTCTTGGATTACTAGGAGTTCAATGACATTGCTGCTAGTTCAGGATGATATTACCCAAGGACATTGTAGTGTAGGAACATGGGAAAAGAAGAGGTCATACAGTCCATCGAACCTGTTCATCCAGTTTATTCGATCAAAGCATGCGTTTGGGATGTCTTGTGAAAAGCATTATAGAAATGCAAATTTGTATTGTATTCTACACTAGATAATAACCGATTCTGTTTAAGATCTGCGCAAAATTTAAAAATTATTCGCAATTCTGTGCATACTTTCCACAATTTCTTGCCTTAAATTTTAAAACAAAATGGCCTTACAGGCTAAGACTAGGTGGAATTTTAAGCTTGAAGTGAATTGTAGCCAGGTGGCAAGTCCGGGTAGATTGAGTCATTTTCAGTGCTCATTACACTGAGTTATTTAAGTATTTGGAGGTAGGGAGGAATGGAGGGGAATAGGAAGGTCTCAGGCTTTTGACCACCTCATTTGTAATCTGCAAAGTGCTTCTGAGGGTCAAAATGAACAAACAGAAGCATCTCTCTGGCTTTCTGTGAATATTCTGTGCCTGTGAAATTTAACACTGATCTCACAGAACAGCTGACCCCATTGACTGCAATAATAATAATCCTTGCATTTGATATAGCACCTTATCACGTCTTCAAGACGTCTTAAAGCCCTTCACAGAATATACTATAAAATGAATTCACTGTATATTTTGTGGTCGAAATGCGGCAGTCAATTGCCCATAGCAGTGTCCCACAAACAGTCATGAATTGAGTCACCAAATTATTATTTTTTGAAGGAATTATTACCCCGGAAAAGCGATCCAACAATTGACTAACAACCGGGTTCCTACTTACTGGTAGGTAAACAGAGGCGTGTGGAGTAAGGAAACTTGCCCAACAATCCGCCTATTGGGAATCGAACCCAGGTCTCTCGCTTGCGAGGTGAATGCTCTAACTACTGAACTACAGGACTCCAGACTGTAGTAAGGCCTGCTGGGAGCTGGCAGAGATCAATAATGCGCTCATCTCCCTATCTCACCCCATGTTGTCAAAGAGAGGAAAGTGTGCAGTACATTGTGAGTTGACGGTGTAAGCAGATCCCGGGAGATGTTTCAGGAGGACTGAAGGAGAATTATATCACAATCATACGATACACCAAGAAACCCCCTCAAACCTATTAAAATATGCTCAATTTGACCAGTGGTTCATTCATCTTAAAGACACAGGGGCTTATGCTACTTGCTCATTGCACAATAAAGCAATAATCAAAATGATCCTTGCATTTGGTATAGCTCCTTTCGTGCCAGGAGGATGTCCCAAAGCGCTTTGTAGGTTTTGCTGTGAAGTGTAGGTACTGTGTATTTTGTAGGCTCATTTCAAAAGGAGTTGGATAAGCATTTGAAGATTAACAATATAAAATGGTACGAGTGTGAGCAGGGCTTAAGATTAGTTCTGTTGCATGACCTGGCGCCAACACAGGCTCGATGGCCTGAATGCCCTCCTATGTTATACTATCTAGAATTCTATTCTGTGGATTTGTGCCGATTCTGCTCAGAATTGCCATAAGACCACATCAGCAAATAATTTGCACGTATGAATTAGTCAATAATATTTTAAAACATTTTATTTTACTTATTCAATGGAGTCAGAAATTGTCGGTTTCACATCAGGATGTACTGATAGTGGCTCAGGGTCACTGACAGGGAATCCTGCTGATAACCAGCATTCAGCCACGGACTGACAGAAACCCTGCGATCTTCACCCAGCGCTTCACCTGTTAACAACTCTGAGCAATACTTATTTGACCCCAATGGCTTGTTATCTATACTTGTTGAATTGCATTGGTTACATACCAGTATCAACCAATGGTGGCGAACCTTTTAAAGACCCGTCCGATCCCTCCGCGCAGCTCTGGCCTGCTCCATGTCCCGCGCCCGGTCCATTCCATCATCAACGGTCAGGCATTCAGCCACTCTGCCCAACGCTTTGGAACTCTGTCCCACAGTCCCCTTCACCTCACTCACTGCCTTGCTTCCTTCAAGGTCCATCTCAAGACCCTCCTCTTCTATCTTGCGTTTGGTCACCCTCCCACCCCTACTCTCCCTGCCCTGCACCCATTCTGATCTCCCCCCACACCCCGCCAGCTCGGGTCCAAATCCCTGACTGTCCAGCACCTTAGAACATCCTCCTGATGTGAAAGGCGCTAAACAAATGTAACTTGTTGTTGTTACTGTATGACCGACTTGGATTGGGAACTCACTGGGTGGAGTAATCTCACGTCTCATGCTGCACCATGTCAGTGCATTCCCATGTGGAATACCTGAGGCTCTCAGCAATGGCTCATAATTTGTAAATACTGAATCTGGTACCCAACACATCTGCATTCTCTTCAGATACACATTCCAGTGCCAAACGCTTTGTCATTAGACAAGGAGCAACTACTCCTGGAAGAAATGACTGGTTAGCTTCCTGTCACCATCTGGATAGTAATTAACCTCACTGACATAAAGGTTAATTCTGATCACACACACATCTAGAAGTAGAATCCATCCTGTTTTTCACTGCTATAGTCTGCCTCCAAATCAGTAAGAAGAAGTTTCCCAGAAGCGTTTTGAATGGGTTAACTGGAGCTGCCATTTCAGTTCACTGGCAAATTTACTTTCAACATTTCAGGGGCTGACAGATTAGCCCCGGGATATTTTGTCAGGTTCTATTCTTCCTTCCATTCTTTATTTAAATGAATTTTAAATCAGATTACTGACAGAAATAGAGCAGTGGAAGAGGAAAAAGTTCTCATCTTTGAAACAGGCATTTCATTTGAGCTTCACTTCTCCCAGTGCATTCCCCCTGGTGCGTGTGACTGATCTGCCTCCAGCGTCACTTGCAATACCTGCGTTCAGTGGTGATTTTTGTCAGTGAACAGAACATGAAACCCAAAATTTGTCATGGATCAGTTGTCCTGCACCAATAAATTCTGATGGAAACAAAATTCTTTCATTGTTGCTATTTAAATGGGGTGTAATGGGTGATATTTGCAAACCGGATTTGATGCGCAAATTGTAACTTCCGGGGGTGAATACTGAAAAGCATCCCATCTCCAAACAATTACCCTGATATAATTGGCTATTCGTTTCATGACTATTTGTGGGACAAATTGGTTGTCGAACACGACTACAAAATACAGTCATTTCACTTTACAGAAATTACCCCTGAAGCTCTTTGAAATGATTTGACATTATTGACCTTATATCAGAAGTAAGGATTTTTTTTTGTAATCTTCGCAAAACAGTCCATTGCACTTTCTGAAGCTGGCCCAGTGTGACAAGAGGCCGAAAGCGATGGAGACAGATGGCATTTTGCTCTTCAGCCTTCCCATTTTGCTGGCATTTGGAAATCACAATTAGACACTTGCAAATGCCTAAAATAGTCACCATTTAATATGTGCAACACCGTCAAAAGTGGTTTGTGAATATTTGCATGTTGATATTTGCATTTTTCACAAATTGGTCCCCCTGTGTGTTAATTTAAACCATCCATTTAGTCCAATTTGTAGCACAATATTGTGTTTCCATTTGATGCTTTGAAGGTAATAATAATAATCCTTGCATTTGATATAGAGCCTTAACACATCATTAGGACGTCTCAAAGCTTCACAGCATTGAAAAAGTGGATTAACTCTATATTTTGTGGGTGAAAGGTAACACTGTATTAAAGAATGTGTTACATTTGCTGATTTTCTAAATGTAATTCAACTTTGGAGTGTAATTTGCTGTCTTACTGATTTAAATTATTTCTAAATCAATTTATTATTCTAAGCTTGGATTCTTTGTTCAGAGAAATGGTTTGTGCCCATTGTTACCAATTTGCCTCGCAGGGTGTGTCCTGAGAGGGAGAGTGCAAATTCCATTTCAGACATAGGGAAATTTCTATGTGCAGGTGACATGTATATGTGGAACTCACTATCCTAAGGTCAGATACCCAGCCAACCAAAATAAGAATGTTTCAAAATGCTACACGACTAAAGTAAATCTGACCCAGGTGGAATTTCTCCCCAGTTTGTTCATCAAATTCCTGTTATTATAAATCACACTATGCAGTAAAATACAATTGTAAGGAAATAAAATAACAAAATAAGAAATGGCATAATCTTTGGTGCAGCATCTTACTTATTACAATACACATAATGTTGAGCTTCTCTTCAGAATAATAAGCAGATTCACAAAAACAGCTGAAGATAAATTTCTTCCCATCTGTAAAACTCCATACTCACGACAAGGTCATAGCGATGAATGTATTCTTTCCCTGCAGTTCCCATTATGCTTATTTGTTTACTTTTTGACAAATGAGATGACGTCTCAGTTCTCGGAATTAACAAGTGTTGTGTGCGTTCAATTCACATTCACAAGAATATTTAGCAAATATCAGTTTGCCTCTGTTGCATTGAAGTATGATTTCAATGTCATTATCCTCTCTCCACCCTTTCTCTGTCTCTAATACGTGTTGGCTTCTGGAGTTTATGTTGCTCACAGAAGGTGCCACCTATTGCTTCCTGATTCAATTTACTTCTAAATTGAGGAGGTGAGTTCTGATAATGAATTGATTTTGACCACCTGACCCTGAGGCTGACTGACTGCTGTTACACCAACTGATGTCCGTGCAGAGCCCAAAATACAAAGGACACGCATGCTCCCAGCCCAGCAATCCCGTATGATAAAAGGTTGCACTTTTAAATAATTGTCTTTAAGAAGAATGATAATGATTTAAATCTTGTCTAATTTTCATTTTAAATTTAGACATTTGTATTGTATCAATTGTAAATGTCCAGATGTATATGTGTTCGGCCACAAAACACACAATCACGTGACTTTACAGTATATCCTGTGATATACTTTCAGGCATCCATTATATTATTATTATCATCGGTGGATTCCCTGCTCTCCACCCTGATACAATTCTCAATGCCAGCATCTGCAAAGCATTCAACATCTGTCCCACAGATCTGGGCATTCAGCTGTAGGTCAGTGGAATAGCAACTTACTTGAGCCATTTGCTTAGCTAATCTGTAACTTTGAATCTTGGTTGCTTTATTTTTAAGACGATGAATTGATGCAGCTGTGGCTTTTACTTCTCATGTTTTAGTCTTTCGTTGAGGTTTTGATGAATGTGTGATACCACATTTTCGCACTATCTATTTGTATTTTTTACATACTTTTTCTTAGAGGATTTACAGTGTGTTCTGCGAAGTGCTTTGCGATGTCCTCCAGATATGAAAGACACGATATAAAATGTAAGAATATTATTATTATAACAATACATTTCTGTGGTTCTGTGAAATGCAACATTTTGACTAACATAGTCACAGGTGATGCTGTGGCATATTGTTTGGTTTACAAATTCAGTTACAAGTTTTTTGTTATGAGTTGCTTCCAACAGATGGTGATGTCTTTTTAAA
Organism: Callorhinchus milii; assembly: GCF_018977255.1. Classification (NCBI taxonomy): domain Eukaryota; kingdom Metazoa; phylum Chordata; class Chondrichthyes; order Chimaeriformes; family Callorhinchidae; genus Callorhinchus; species Callorhinchus milii. Next base: position 61,313,202 of record NW_024704743.1, on the reverse strand, counting down.
TACTGAATTCAAGCCTCCTGGGAGGGCAGTAAGAGCAAGAAACTGGTTAGACATAACATTGCTGTATTTCTTAGTGGATGAATGAGAAGCAGTGCACGTTACGCCAGCAACAGAGTGACATCCCAAGCATGCTGCGAGGAAGCTTTGCTCTGAGCCCTTGCAAGCCCTTGGGTTCTCGCAGTTGCTATCAAATTCTCCAAACCTTTTACGAGTTTCTATGAATTGTGGCACTGCAGTTCCGTCTGATCCAATAACATTCTGTCTGAGACAGTCCGTGCTGCTCCCACTGAGCAGGTGGCTCCACATCCCCACTGCGTTTCACCATGCTGATCACTAACGTAATGACTACAGGAAATTTTCTGTAGCTGACGTAAAACAAATGCACCATTGATACACTGCAGCAGTCTTACAACCTCTGCATTTTGTCTAATTTAAATCTACGGAGTTGAATTCCCCATTTTGTGCGGGTTAGAAATTCTTAAATTGAGTTTTAACTTGGAAGCCGGTTCTTTTTCAGAACTGAGGAAAGCTGTCTAAATTAAGGAAAAATTTAAGAATTGTTCACTAAATCCACACAATCGTAAATTTTTGAACAAAATTATACTGTAGGCTAAGACTAGGTAGAATTTTGGACACTGATGTCAAAACATGAATGAGGTATTACAAAAATTCAAGCCAGGATTATATGGTTTGGACAGGTCCTTTGGCCATCTATTGGTTTCAGAGTTTCAGGGTAGGCTGTTTCAGGAGCTAAACCAACCTTAAATATCCTCAATACTCTTTCAATAATTCATGCTATGTTGAAGAGAACATGGCAGACATGCACTCTGAAGCTAATGGACTAAACTGTGCTTCAGCTTCCCCCACCTCCAAAACAGTGCTCCCCTCTGCCACTACTTCTTCTCTTAGGCCACTGAGACACTTATCCATGCTTCCATCACATCCAGACTAACCTATGTTAACTTTCTGCTCACCAGCCTTCCCAATTCTTCCCTCTTCACAACTCTCACCAGACCATCCAGAACTCTGCAGATCGTGTTCTCTCCCGGGCTAGGCTCTGTGAGCCTGTCATTCTCATTCTTGCCCAGCTTCCCTGGCTCCCAGTCCCCCAGAGGATTGAATTCAATATTTTTGTCCTCATTTGTAAATCTTTCCACGGTCTGGCTGCACTCAACCTCTGCGACCTTCTTAAACCCTGTCTGCTTCCTCCGCTTGGTAGGCACTGGCCTGCTTCGTGTCCCCTGCCTGCCTGCCCACCATCAGCAGTCAGGCTTTCAACCTATCTGCTCCCACCCTCTGGAACTCCATCACGTAGTCCCTTTGCCTTACCCCTTTCCTCGCCTCCTGTCTGAAGACCTTCCTCCCCACTATCGGCTCCCCTTGGCTCTCACCCCTCCAAATACAGCCCCCAGATTCACTGTCCAGCATCTGGTCTGTCCTGCCGACCTGAAGGATGCTATTTGAATGCAGTTTATTGTTCTTTTTGTATACGCCAACTGAGCTATGGTCTTTACACTGACTGTATTTCCCTGGTAAGATGTCCTTGTTTGAAAATCAATGGCTCACAATTTACAACATTGGAATTAAGTTATATAACTCACGGAAAGAATGTGGCTGTATTACAGTAATTTCTCATGTTTAATTGTCAGATTATTTTAACAAATGCCCACATATTCTGATATTTACATTTGACTTAGACAGGGTAGGGTATATTTCTAGGAAACAACTGAATATATAGTTTGGACAGGTCCTTTGACATTTTGCTGGATCCATTCACATTTTCAAGACGGATGTAGGTAGATATTTGTTAGGTCAGGATATTAAAGGATTTGGGGCAAGGGTGGGTAACTGGAGTTGAGGTACAGACCTGCCATGATCTTATGAAATGGCAGAACAGGCTTGAGGGGCTGAATAGCCTACTCCTGTTTCTATGAATGCTGTGTGCAACCATCATTGTGCTATATCGGAAATTGTCACACAGCATGAGAGATTGTATTAATGTTTTACTGCTGTACCAGCAAGCTTTTGAGGGAAATTTGCAGGGACCCGAGGGAAGGTAGGAACAGGTCAATCTGAACAGCCAGACCCTCCAGGCTCCTTCTTCAATCTTTGATTCCCAGCGCAAGTCAATTATTACTCCATGAGTCAGAACCACTTGATACAAGTTTTGGCTTTTGTTTGAAGCATTTTCTGGTAGTTTCAAGTTTTTGAAAATCACTTTCTGGCTCGAATAAAGAACTCTCTATTTACACTGACAGGCTCTCATGGGGTGATTCGAAGGCAATTATGTCACAAGATGGGTTTGGATGAAGACGTTTTTTCACCTCATTCGATTTCACCCTTACAGATATCAACCCTACAGTTTTTCAATATTATTACAATATGAGACCCCAAATTCCAACCAAATGGCAGCTGTAAGATCATTTCCTTTAAACATAAAATGAACAATGATCTTTAATAATTGCATTTGATATAATGCATAATCAGTTTCGCCAACAAAATATACAGTGAATTCACTTTACAGTATATTCTGTAAAGCGCTTATAGATGTCTCAAAGATGTGATAAGGCGCTATATCAAGTGTAAGGATTATTATTATTATCATCATATTGTCAAAACTTCTCAAAGCACTTTACAATATTTACTGTTAAGTGTAATGAATGTTCATTGTAGGCGAATACGTTGCATAAAGTATAGTTTATTTCTTCTATCCTATTTGAGCATTTTATGGACTGCTCCACTTTGAGACATCACCTTTCTGGCTTATCTAATTGCTCTTATACCTTTAACACTCAATCTTCTTGCTCTCCTCTCTGCACTGTCTGCAGAGTTTGGGTGATCCCTTATGTCACAGTGACCAGAAGGGCTTTGTTTGGTAATAATAATTATAAGAAATAATCATAATAATTTGTGTTCATCAAGTGCCTTTCATGTAAAATAATCCGATTAAAACAGTTTATAAAATAAAATTGATTGGAGAAGTGTAATAGGCAAATGTGGCAGCTAATTTGCACCAGAAACATAAACAAAATGAGATGTACATTGTTGTTGTACAACAATGTAAGTGCAAAATGGACAAGTATGGTGGCTCTTTTGAGTTCATCTGTGTTTTGATACTTTAATAATCTGTGTTAGAGTGTAGGATTCTCAAGACACAATAGCAAAAAACAATCAGGTGTTACACGTTAATCTATTAACACTAATTCTTAAGCAATCTGTGACACTGTGTGATGGACCATGGGTGAGGAGTGCTATATAAATACAATTTGTTGTTGATGTTACTTGTTGCTACACTGGAGATGTTATTAGGTGAATATTTGAACACTCAAGGCCTGAAGTTACAATTAGTCTCAGCCTAGAAAACCACTTTATCTTAAAATTTAAGCCGAAGCAGAGCTGTAGAAAATTCTCAAATTCAGTTTTAATTTAAAATTTGGTTCATGGTAAGATCTGCAGAAACCCAGCTTCCAAATTAAGACTTAATTTCAGACTTTTTCCACAATTCTGCATGATCTTAAATTTCAAGATAAAATCTTCTTACAGGCGTTTAAAGCCATCGACTGACAAATTGCCTATGTTTCAGGCCATCGACTAACACACTGAGTTCTCCAGATATTAATGATGAAATGTGCATTGAAATGATATCAAGGATAAATCAATGTTCAACAATTTTCAATTGTTTCAGAAAGTGTATTGTTTCGGAGAGTGGGAAATTGAAACAAATCCTGTAATTTAAGATTTGATCTCAGTTCACCTCTGACAGCCTGAAATGTGAAAGAATTGTTCCATAAGGTTGCTATGTACTGTCGTGATTGTGTATTTGCAGGCTTACATTGCAGCCAATTTGTATACAGCATGTCCACAAACAGCCATGGAGTGAATGACCAATTTTATCCTTGTCTTTTTGAATAATGCCACGGGATCTTTATTTTCAACCTGAACGCAAAGACAGACCTCAGTTTAATGTCTCAACTGAAGGCTGGTACCTCCAACAACACAGTGCACCCCCAGCATTGCGTTGGAGTCTCAGCTGAACTATGAGCTCAAAGTTCTTACATGGAACTTGAACCCACATCTTTGTGATTCTGAGAATTATCTAAATTGAGCCTCATAAACAGAAACAGGAGGTGGTTATTCAAGCCATTGAGCCTCTTCATCCTCTTGATTTTTGATTGTGGAAGATATTTTAATCCCATTTCGCTACCATATTCCTTAATATTCTTGCCCTTGAAAACGTATTTCCCTTTTAAACATTGCAATTGATGTAGTAAGACTGGATGCAGAAATGAGTGACAGACAGAACTGTGCAAACTTCTAACATCCATAAACTAGGTTAAGCTAGCTTCTTTAGATTTATAGTTACATGCTCTTGAGATGTAATCTAGCATTTAATTAACTGTTAATAACAACTTCACATTGACTGGACACTTTCAGTGAATGATCAATATCACACTTGATCCAATCTTTTTTGCTGCTACACAAACTTTCATCATGTTGCTGTTGTCTCTTGTTCCAATGTACATTAACTTGCAAATATCTACATTAAAGTCAGAGAATGAAGTGGTAGAGAATGAAGTTATGCAAAATTATCAATTCTACAAATCCTAGGGGCTTCTATAAATACTCTTAATTGTACTGTTTAAGGAGTTTCATTTTCCAGGAAATGCAATGTGATGATGGAATTGGGATATTCTTATTGGATGAACTTATCTATCAAAAAGTGTTGCTACATTGTGTAAAGCTATTTATGGGCCGAATCACTGATCGTCCATAAATTCATTAATTTTCGTGGTTTAATGGGATTTTTCCCCATCATAATCTCACACAAGGTCTGTACATTTACCAAAGGTTAAATAATTGATCCACAGATGTGCTCTTCAATCAAAAATATGAAGAAGGAGTTTTGGTTCCAAATTGGCTCAGGCCATTGCAGTGAAGCTGAGGTGAACCATAAGCCAACAGTTTTCAGTCATATGTGTTGTTTCAAGTCACATAATAATCCCATCTGTTTCTGGATTTCTGCATCATTTAGTCATTTGCAAAGGTCAACACACAAGTTGTCTTCATCTTGACAACAATAGTAGCTTTTGACATGAAATATGTATGCAAGTGGCTTACCTCTGTTCCTTTGAGGTTTTAGTAAACCTATATTAAGCGCAGTAGAGTAGCAGGCTCATGAGTATTCCTGTATGTTACTCTGTGGAACACATATTTCCATCGTTTCTTCCTACTGGAAGAGGGTAAACAGCAAGGGGCAGATGTTTACTGTGTTTTGCTTTCACTAATGTCTGAATTCAATTTTATCTTCTGCTCTATGAAACATCAGCTTGTACAAGATAGAACATTTATGAGCCTTATCTCAGGGAAATACAGCCTGGAGGTTCCCTGTGCTATTGGATATCACTGCTAGGCTATGACCAGGAATCTAACAGAAATTCTGCACTGAGAATAAAAAGGTTCTTCCAGTGTTCATGCCTGACAATTCCCCAGATAAACCGGGTCATTCGGTTCATTGGCTGTTTGTGAGACATTGCTGTGCCTTATTTAGCTGCCATATTTGCCCACAAATATACAGTAACTATATTTCATAGTAAAGTCTTGTGAAGTGCTTTAAGAAGTCTCAACAGTGTGAGAGGTGCTATATAAAATGTAAGGATGTTCTTATAAAGACACAATTCTGATAGTTCAAATGGAAGTAGAGGCTCTGTTAACAAGTCTATTAACACAGAGCACATTTCACATATGGTATGGAGTTTAACCAGCTGGAACCCCAAAGCTTGCCATTAAGAGCACTGTCTGGCAAACTTCCACTGTTTGCCCAGTTAGAACCACCTTATGCATTAGGGCTTTGGCTTTCAGGGTTAACAGCAGCTGAATGGGTAGAATTCCCAGTGACTTGTCTTCCCTCCTAAAAATAAGCCACAGTTAATGGTCGATCAACAATAGTGCCTTGGAATACTGTGAATCCATCAGGTTCAGGAACTGTACTACCAAGACTGCTAGAAAGGGTCAGCGCAATCCAATATTCCATTACTAGACACACCACCTGCTAGAAATCCAAGGTGGTGTTTAAAATATTTGAAAACACCCCTCTCCTCAACTTCAGAACAATTGGTTTTGTTACTATATCGAGTGCATTATGAAGCATCACAGCTTCATTCCCTATGGTGTGATTGTAATGTTTTATATGCAATAGGTGGAAATAACCACTAGGTTTTCAATTTATATTCATTTATAAATAGTCATCCCGTATTTACAACAGTTCAGCTCCAGTTCAGTTGCAGAGCTGCATGTGCATGATTAAGATTGGTTTGGTCATAGTCGTCCTACCTTGAAGAGGTGATATTGAGATGTGCAGTGTTCAAAAGGAGAAACCCAAAAATATTTTTTGCAGGGCTTAAACAGTTGCTGTAAAGAAGCCACAGCAGCTGGATGCCATGTTAGTGAAGGTGCGCTCATCAGCACTGTTGACCTGTATTATTGTTGTACCTGCTAGTCCTGTAATTACCACATGATCATTCTGAGTAGGCTTCTGTTAAGGTGGTTAGTGTGTGAGACAGTAGTAATTGCTGGCAGCGCTAGCATATTTTAATATGCAGCTTTAATTCCATCTAGGTGAATTGAGGATTCAGCAGCTAACTTGCAGAGCGCTGTCATTTTATTTTTACACCGAGAGTTCCAAATTGGAGGCATCTTGACCTTTGTCCTACCTCAACAGCTAGTTTGTCTGATTCTCTTTTTTTATTTTTACAGTCCACTGACAGTGTGGGCACCACAGCAAATACGTACAGTCAGCTTTTTTTAAGAAGTGGGGAAGATGGGGGAGTGAAAATGAGAATTCCCTCAGCAACAATGGTCACTTTGTTCAGACATTTCTACGAGCACAATTTTACAAGGTACATTATTTGACAATTAAATGACCTTACAATGATAGTGTTAATGGGAAGCCGAAGATGAGGAGGCAGCAGGTACTTTCTGCATTGATTCGTCACTTTGAGAATGTATACTGTTTTTAGTCACATATAGTATATGCACGTTAGTGCTCCCTTATGGATAGATGGAAAAAAACACAATTGCCGATTACTTACCTTAAAAAACTCTACTGTTAAAATGGGTTTACAGATTGATTTTGAAGCCATTATTTGATCCAGGTTTGTTTACGGGAGATTACTACTATTTATGATGATCAAGACAAAATATCAAATATGATTATGGTCTATGTAGCAAAAATGCAAAGCAAGAACTGACATTTTTATACTGTCTTACCATGTTGAAATAGCATGAAGTACTTCTCAAATAATTCCAGTCAGGTATAATTAGTGAAACTCTGGAACTCTCTCCCTCAATACCTCCGCCTTGCCCCCACTTTCAAATCCCAAAGACCTTCCTTTTTGATCATGCTTAATATGACCTCCCCTCCTCCCTCTCCCCCTGTCTCGGTGTCAGATGTGCCACTGTAAAGTGCTGGGACGCTACCCCGCATGAAAGGTGCTGTATAAATGCAAGTTGTTGTTATTGTAAGCAATTGACACTTTTTGCTCCAGCAAAAATTACATAGAATTACATAGATTCATATGGCACAGACACTAGCCATTCAGTCCAAGTCCATTACCATGTTTATACACTACGTGGAGCAAACAGCCCTCTATTCCTTTCACCTGGTTATGGGACATTACAGTATGGAAATTGGCTACCAGGTTTGCCCACAAATACACACTGTCACAGTATTTTAATGTGTATCTTGTGAAACACTTTGAGACTTCCCAACAACTTGATAAGGATATATCAAATGCAAGGATTATTATTATTAATTTATATTTATATAGTGCGCTTCACGCAGGAGAGCATCTCAATGAAGCAAATTGCATCATGTTTTCTCATAATTACATAGGTGCTTTTTGCTTCAGCTTTCAGCAGTGAGTTCCACATTCTCTCCACCCTCTGCATGAAGAAGTTCTTCATAATCTCCATTTTAAATCTACCACAAGCTATTTTATATTTATGTCTGACAAACAACTGGGAAATGAATGACCAGGAGGATTGGTGGCCAGAACACCCCTCTGTGGAGCTGGACACCATGATTGTGTGGGATGGATTTGCGTTGGGATCCAAGGTAGCACAATGCATTGGTTTAGAATATTAAGTACACTGAAATGCAGGGGTCTGTTAATTTCACATGGCAGGGAATAAATTACTACAGCTAAAACCACAGCTGACTATAGAAACTGTTAAACCTCTGCAAGGGTGGAATGAACTCTGAAGCTGCTTCTTTCACAGTACAGTAGTTTAGACTTTAGTCCTGAAGCATGGATTTATTTATTCATCAGTCACCAACGATGAATTTGAAAAGATATTTTACAGTTATGTATGCTCAATATTATTACCAACTTATGGGTTAGGGATGAATGTTGAGCTTTATTATGAAGGAATGTAGGAATTTTACAGGACTCAACAAGAGAATTCCTCAAGAAAAATTAAATAAATAATAATTAGGTCACTAAATCCACGACTGTTTGTGGGACACTGCTGTGCGCAATTGGCTGCTGCATTTTGCCCACAAATATACAGTCAATTCACTTCACAGTATATTCTGTGAAGCGCTTTGAGACGTCTAGAAGATGTGAAAAGCGCTATATCAAATGCAAGGATTATTATTATTTATTATAATTGTGATCCATTGAGCTGAGCTGAGTAAATACTCTCTATCTCTCAAACTCCTCAGTCAACTTCTTCCCCAAATAGCTGTCCAATCCCCTCTTGAATTTGCTGGCACAATCAGTTTACATTAGCTTCCATTCTGTTTATTCACCCCTTTCTGTCTGTGTTCATAGAATCTAAACAGAATATTTGTTAATTCTCACTTGACCATGAACGTGTAGACTACCTCTTAAGTTCACATGCACAAAGCGGGATAATATGAGGCACAATATTTAATTTTGACGTTAAAGTCTAGGCAATGAGGAAGCTCTGCATTGTCAGGGTGATGTCCTTCATTTGAGATGTTAAACCTAGTGTCTGCCAGTAAAGATCCCGCAGAATTATTCAAAATTAGAAGGGAGTTGGTGCTTGTGCCCTGGCCAACAAACTGCCAAATAAGTTAATCATTCACCTTTCTATCTGTGTGACCTTACTATGTGGAAATTAACAGCCATCCAGTTTGCCTAACAATACAGTAACAAAATGAGACAACAATTACTGTGACTTACTTTGAAATGTTTGACATTATGGGAACTGCAACTTTTTATTAATGGTGAAATGTTCCATTCTAACTTCTCTTTCCTTAATTTCTCTGTCCTATTTGGTATATTATATAACCCTATAATGTTCCACTGAAGATGTCTCTTTCAAGGCTGAATAACCCTAACTCATCTCATTGTTCCTTGTGGTTTAGTGCCCTATCACTGGGTTTAGCCTGGCTGCTTTCCTCTGCACAGCCTCAAGATTCATCTGTCTGAACAAAGAGGATGCAAGGAAGACAAAACAAATGTTCAGAATGGAGAACCACACATTCTTATGATCCCACTAAAATAATTACTAATGCTGAATGGCTAGCACCTGAATCCAAAACACCTGCTAGTAGGAGGTTGGAGTTTAAATTGGGTTATCTTTAAAAGCTTTTCGAAAACAGTTAGGCAGGTAGAGCTCATGGTATGTTAAAGGCAGTAATCAATTTACTGTTGTCTCCTCAGGTAACCATTAGTTTGCTGAACTGGATGTCAATGAGCTGTTGGGGTTGCTTTTCTGTCATGTCTCACCAGATAATTGACGGCCTAGTTATTACACCTATTGCATTAGTTCTTTTGGCCTTCAAAATATCTATGAGTTTTACAAGGAGGAATAACAAATGTTAACTCAGTATTGATTCTGAAGAGAAGACATACAACATAAAGTGATTCAGTAAAGGGAACCGTGTACTATGGGTGTTTGGTAGTCAAGTCCAACCAGCATTGTGGGGCATCAACACACCTTGAGCTAGTTTTAACCATTATTTGAGAGGCTCAAAATGAGCTTGGCCTTAGAATCAGAGTTCTCTAGAACTCTGTTCCAAAGTTAGCTTCGCCTAAAGGCTCTCTCCCTGCCTTCAAAACCCTCTTAAAAAATGATCCTTTGACCAAGGCTTTCGTTAACATCGTTAAACCTCACTTCGTTTCCATCTTGTTTGATGAAGCACATTGCCTTTACACAGCATAAACAACAACAACTTGCATTTATATGCATCCCACACGCAGGATAGAGTTCCAGAGTGCTTGACAGTGGTGGAGCATGACAGGGGAGGGAGGAGGTGACCGTAATCACAATCAAAGAGGAAGGACTTCAGGTACGATCTATAAAATGCACTTAATGTGTACAACTTGTTGTAATTGACAGCCATTGAAAAGGATTGGCTGCAATTTGCATGATTAAGAAAGACAGATGTTATTTGCTAGAAAATAGAGATTGTTGGGAGCACTGAACAGGCCAGGCAGCATCTATGGAGAAAGTAAAGTGGGTCAACGTTTCGGGTCCATGACCTTTCGTCAGAACTGGGGGATGTTGTTAGGGAGAGGTTTTAAGGACTAACAGGAAGAGAGGCAGGGCAAGAAAGACAAAAGAGAAAATGGGCTGGAGGACAGGGGATGATGGGTTAAAGAGGTGTAAAAGCACATTGAGTTTACATAGAGGTTATTTGCTGCTGGATGTCAGTCCTGGGAATATAACACTTTCCCATTTCAGGTGCTTAATGTTAGCATCAACCACTTCGAGGTCAAACATTTTAGCTTCATGAAGGTCCCCTCCGCTTCACCATCGGTAGCTGTGCCTTCAGCCACTACGCTCCGAAACTTACTCCCTCGATCCTTCCGCCCTGCCCCCTCCCTCTCCGCTTTCCAATCCCACCTAAAGAACTTTCTTTTTTAATCATACTTACGGTCACCTCCCCCCTGGCTCGGGATCAGACTCCGCCACTAACAAACGTTCCGGGACGCTACCCCACGTGAAGGGTGCTATATAAATGCAAGTTGTTGTAGATAAAGCAAAGTATAAGCGGTGACTTACAGCCCTGAACAGTAACGATAGGGATTGTACCCTTGCAACTAAGGATCCCCACAATCACCTCTGGAATGAGATGAAAAATTATTTGTTTGAGTGATGCAATAAATTTCAGTTTGTCTATAAAGAGCCAAAGATTTACTCTACTGTAGTTTTAATTAAATCATCATGTCTCTCTTTCAAGCATCAAACAGTCATTTTGATACATACACAATAAAAATTGTATGTTTATAGATGCAAGTCATTCAATAAGTGTGAGCAACTGGTCGCTTTCCAAGAACCAGAGTTCAGTTGCAACACATATCTGTAAATGGTTTATACCACCTTTGTTGGTAGTAATCAGCAATGTGTGCTGGAGCTGTCCAAAAAACATTCATTGCACAACCCTGATAGACAACCTAGACATATTGATTCAAATGATTAGTGTATGAAGCAAGAATGAAATTAGTTTGGCGTAAAAGATTTAAAAGATTTATTCCTTATTTTCCCTGGGAGGATGGTGGATGGGGGATTTGCAAAAGAGCTTTGGGAATTGCAATCTTGAGGTGCGATCGATAACAATTTTGGAAAGCCATTTCTTGTTAGCTTGGAGATCACTGCACACGATTAGAAATAGCCAAGTTGTTTATAATTTCTCAATGGACGTGATGGGAAAACAGTAGAGGAAGTGATGCAAGTGTGCAGACCATAATAACAAAGTGTGGCAGTTAAAAGCACTGTGACAGTGGTGAACAATTTGTCACATTGAACCAAGGTTACTTGCAGCAGTTACCTTAAAATAATTGTCCTTAATTCAATTGCCTCATCAATACCATTGATTATGCACCATCAATCTCTAGCGTATTTCCTACTGAGGTTTCTTTATCACACAAATGAAATACTGGCAATGATTTCTGGAGTGAATCACTCCACTCAGAACATCATGAAAGGAATTTGTTTTTACTGCAATATAAATGTAGAAATCCAGCTTTAAACCTGGTTATTGTAACAATATAATTCTGGAATTAATAAATGATTTATCTGTTTTTCATACATTCTAAATTGAGTTTTCATACATTATAAAGCTGGCTTTGGTACAGTATAAATCTGGTTTTAGTAATAAGAATAATAATCCATACATTTGGTATAGCACCTTTTACATCAGGAGGATGTACCAGGATATACCCAGTGCAGTGACTGAGTATGTTGTGGGCAAACATGGCAGGAATTTGCACACAGCAATGTCACAAAAATAGCCATTGAGGGAGTGACCAATTTTATTTGGGGGATTGTTGACCAGGGTATCAGGAGAAACTCCCTTCTCTTTTCGAATAATACCATGGAACTTTAACCTGAACAGGCAGACTTAACTCTGTTTAACTTTTAATCCAAAAGACACAATATAGTATAATATAAATCCAAATCCAGTAGGGTGTAAGTAAGGTTTTATACAGTGTAAATATTGTTTTAGTACAGTGTAAATGTAGTTTTATGAATATTACAAATTAGACAACAACAACAACAACATGATTCCATTTATAGAGTGCCTTTCACATCACCTTGATGTGAGAGGGGAATAGAGGAGTTTTGGTTGTTTTCTGCATGAACTTACACTGCACATTTTAGCATCAGTTTTATGCTACCTAGAAACAGTAACTCAATCAAATCGTACTCACACAAATTACCTTTTTTTTTGATGGGCCTTCAGACTTTGCCATCAAGGTTCTTTTGTCTGCATGGATGAAATGTAAACAGGTAGGAATGATGGTATGAAGTGGGCAGTGTAGTCAGCTTTTTTGTAATGAGTGATTGTTGTTTGATGATGAGAGAAGAGGGATAATATTTTGTATGTATCGTCAGATTACAAGGAATTAATGTAGTTTTTATACTATCAAGAACAAAGCTGCTTCATCCTGACAGGCACTTGTTGAGTCAAAGCCTGTTTTATACAACAAAACAAAAAGGTACAGGGAAAGAAAAGGGACTTGGATTAAGGTGCTGAATATAGCTCTAGTGGACAAGCTAACATCGAGATAGGCTAAAACGCCAAACACCTCCCTCTACTGCAATCTCCATATTTCTACGATTGCACAGTTCACTCCTTATCACTATCAAAAAAAGAGTTACTTCCTAGAAATAAGGCCTACACTTCAATTGGAAACTTTTTCAGTTTTCTAAAAAATACTACATTGAAAATCCCAAGGTAAATTATATGGAACTCCAGCAATAGGAGGTAGAGGAAACAGAAGATTTGTTTAATACCTGCTTGCAATCTTAGAACCTAACCATGATTTTGGTTATTTGCGTGCAGTTTTAAATCAATTAAATCGACAAATTTAAACCTTAGGAGAGACTGTTTCATTGAGAACGTTGTTGGGATGGGGAATACCACGTTAAGTAAGGTAGTAGAAGCAGAGTCTATTCTGGGTTTCAAGAGGGAAGTAGATAGGCATGTGAAGGGTTTAAGGGATATGGGAATAAGGCAGGAGTAAGGAAACCTGCCCAACATTTTACCCTGATAAGAATCGAACCCAGGTCTCTCGTTTGTGGGGCGAGTGCACTAACCACAGGACTCCACAAATGTTAATGAACAGACATGTGTCTGACAAACCCACATCAGAAACCCATCATCATGCTTAAGATTTTCTAAACTAAGCTGAGATTTCCATGTATCCCATCTACAAATGGAAATCCCAGAGATAGATTTTTAGAATAGAATGCACACTCTCTCACTAGAGGGACGTATCCTGCTTACCTAATTCCAGAAAGTATTAGTCGCAGGTTGGCAAGATCCAAGGTATGGTCTTAAATAATACAACAGCAACAACAACAGCTTGCATTACATCCATAATATATGGATGTAAAAAAGTTAATGTGAGTTGCAGCAGCTTCAGCCAAAATAGCCAAGACAGGTGACATACCTTGCGCTTTTGTTTACTCCACGGTACAAGGAAAGACTAGATTCAATTTAATCTGACAGATGGTGCTGAACACCATTGACCTTCAACACAGCTGTAAGGAATAGTTTTTGTTTCTGCAGCTCTGTTCTAAAGATTCTCTAATGTAGCATTTGGGTCATAGTCCAACTGTAGTTAGAGTCCGTGGGGAAACAAAGGTGATATTTGACAAACCCAGGATGTAACCATTAAATCTGACATAGAAATTGCTCCATTATTCTTTTTCATCCGCCCTAAGATACTGTATCAAATACAAGGATTATTATTATTATTATTATTGATGCCTTGGGGAGAGGTATTGATGAGTGTTCAGGCCTGTATTATTATAACCTAGCACCAGTCATAGAAACATAGAAACAGGAGTAGGCCATTCAGCCCATTGAGCCTGTTCCGCCATTCCATAAAATCATGGCTAATCTGTACTTCAACTCCAATTACCTGCCCTTAACTCACATCCCTTGATACCCTGACTTAACAAATATTTATCTACCTCAGTCTTGAAAATTTTAATGAATCCAGCATTCACAGCCTTTTGGGGGAGAGATTTCTAGATTTCTGCTACAATTTGGGTGAAAAACTGCCTCCTAATTTCATTCCTAAATGTCTTAGCTCTAATTTTAAGATTATGCCACTTGTTCTGGATTCCCCACCAGAGGAAGTAGTTTCTCTGTATCTACCCTATCGAATCCCTTTATCATTTTCAAAACCTCAATCAGATCACTCCTCAACCTTCTAAACTCAAGGGAATGTAGACCAAGTTTATGCAACCTGTCCTCATAATTTAACCCTTTAAATCTGGAGAATCTGCGTGGCACCCCCTCCAGAGGGGGTTTGACCAAGGCTCTATAAAGTTGAAGCATCATTTTCTCTCCTTTATATTCCAGCCCCCTTAAGATAAAGGCCAACATCCCATTAGCCTCTTTGATAATGTTTTGTATCTGTGAGCTTGTGTTTATTATTTAGCTTGTTCAGTGTCTTGAAGAAAGGAGAGGAGCAAACATGGGGATAAAAGATTTCTGTTGCTGGGTACTGGTTTGTCTGTTTCACACCAAGAAATGTCCCTCGTTCCACATTTTGTTTTTGAAGAAAATTAAACAGCACTTCAAAACACCACTTAATGCTAAACAATTGAACTGCTTAGAAAACCATCAAAGCATCACGTAGCAAATCTAACAAATCTCACAGGCATCACGTTAGTTTATGAGAGGCATGAAAGCCATTAATACTTGGGGACTCAGGGAGTGTAAAGGTAATAATAGACAGAATATTACGCAACTTCACAGGAATATTAACTGGTGAACTTCATCAGAAATCCCACGTGAACGCTGCTGGGCAAAGAGGGAACTGATTCGCAGAATTAGTGCAGAATTTTCTTTTCATCCCCAGAGACCAGCGCACTAATCATATGACTTCTGCCAGGTAATATCCTGGAAGATGGAACCATTGGGTAGATTTTTTAAAAAGGATTGTATATTATTGGTAGCTTGTTTTAAACTCCCGAGTGACGAACCCTCATCCATGCCTTTATTACTTCCCGGGTGGACTATTCCAATGCCTTCCTCACTGATCTCCCCAGCTCATACACAAAATTCAACTAATTCAAAACTCTGCTGACTGGATACTCACCCTAAAGAAACTCCGAACCCCATCACACCAGTCCTTACCAGGCTCCCAATCACCAAACAGATCGATTTCAATCATTTTCAAATCCCTTCACGCCCTTGCACCTCCCTACCTATCTGACCTGCTTAACCTCCACTCCACGCTGCCTCTGCTCGGCTGACTCCCCTGCATGAAGGGCGCTGTATAAATGCAAGTTGTTGATTGAAAAGCAAGGAATCGTCAAGTGGCACACCATTTGCGCCTGCCTCTGCCCTTCGATCCAAGGGTCTTTGAAGGGTTTTATTAGTATATTGCCTATGTTTAGAATCATCTCTCTGTAAATAGATGGTGAATAATAAGCCCCATCTAAATAACATAAACAGCATTGGATTTCTGCCAGTTAATAAGCACTCCTTCTTTGGTCAAGGTTATTTGGGGTCACTGAAATTGTCAGGCTGACAATTTGTTTATGACAAAAACAACCATCTCAATAAACAAACACTTTGCCACCAAGATTTATAATAGGTGACTTTCACTTATTAATAAGCACAGTAATAAAGTCGAAATACAGAGACATACACACAGAAGAGAGCCATTGCCTTTGCCACAACTATGCCTTTAACGATCACTGAAATTATTTTCACTTTCTGTTTCAGTGGGTGGGTTTTGAGAGCATATAATCACGAGATGAGATTAGGTTAGATTAAAAAGGTCTTTCAGCCCATCTGATCCTATCTTTCCAGAACACCCAATCTGCCATTCTCCTACCACATCATCAAGCTGTTTTTCAATGAGTCCAGTGTCATCCCACTCAACATGGTTTGGATACTCTTAAGCATGGTGATGGGTTTCTGCATGTGTCAGACATCCGACTAACCCCCCAAAAATACTTTTGCAGTTCTATAATGAGGAATGCATATGAGTCCTCATTTTATTTTCCCAATGATAACAAGACATTCACGCATACATGGTGTGTTACCTGGTTTAGTCTCTCTCATGCTGAGCTTTACATGGTTGCAGCCACACCAACTGCCCCATTCCCCATTACCGCCACACGCCACAAGCCCTGACCTTAGGGGCTAACCTCTCCTCTCTCATCCACATCCCCACCCTCACTCCCAACCAATCCACTACCCCCTCCCATCCGACACATCCCGCTGCCAACTGTCCACTCTGCATTGGCCTTCAAAATGTTCGCTCCATCTCCAACAAGACCCTGGCTGTCAATGATCATCGATGAGAACATTGACATCATGGCCCTCACGGAAACTTGGATCACCCCAGGTGACACCTTCCCCCTCACTGAGGCCACACCACCCGGATACACCTACCACCATGCCCCACACTCCAACCGTCGTGGCGGTGGTGTGGTCCTCATCTCTAGGGAGTCACTTGCCCTATCCCCCTACTCCACTGGCTCGTTCCTCTCTTTCGAACACCTTACCCTCTGCCATCCCTCCCACCTCTCTCTGAAAATTCTCTTACTTTACCACCACCCAAAATCCTCTTCCATCTTCATCTCTGACATCTCCACCCTCCTTGCTTTCCTCTGCCTCTGCTTCAACCGCCTCATCATCCTAGGCAACTTCAACCTCCACTTCACCCCCTCCTGCTCCACCTCCTCAGACTTCTCTCTCCTCTCTTCTCTCACTCTCCCTTCACATCCACTCTGCTACACATACCCACGGTCACCCGCTCGACCTGGTGATCACCAGCATCTCGGATGTCACCATCGCTGACAAGGCCATCACTGACCACCATTTCATCTCCCTCAACTCCCATATCCCCACTGCCTCCAAACGTACCACCATCTTCTACCGCCTGTGGAAGAAGATATCCCTGCAATCTCTCTCCGCTGCCCTGGAGTCCTCTGAACTCCTCCCCCTCTGGCCCACCTCTCGCACCAACCCACTCGCTGCACTCACTCTTCTCCACAGCACCCGCTCTACCACACTCGACATCCTTGCCCCACTCACCCCCCGAACTGCCTCCTATTCCCAATCCTCACCCTGGTTCACCAGCCACCTCTGCTTTCTTAAGGGTCAGGTGCGGGCTGCCGAACAAACTTGGCCTAATGGTCCACCGCCACACATCTGGCTGGACCTCATAAGACCTACCTCTCCGCTCTTGCCTCAGCCAAATCATCCTTCTATTTCTGGTTAATCCTGGAGGTGAAGGGCAACCCCAGGCTCCTGTTCTCCACCATCAACCGGCTCCTCCGCCCTCCCCACCACGCCTCACAGATTCTTTCCCCTGACTCTCACTACGAGAAATGCTGGACTTCCTCGAGTCCAAAATCGAGGGAATCCGCTCAGCTGCCACTGCTCTCCCAAATTCCACCTCCTCCCTACCCACCCCCCCCCACACTCCGACAATTACCCATCCCTGCTTCCACACCTTTGAACCTGTCACTTCCTCCTCTGTCTTCACTACCGTAACCTCCATGAATCCCATCACTTGCTCCCTGGACCCCAGCCCCACCCCTCTCCTTAAATCCCAGTTCCACCTCCTTGCCCCACTACTCGCCGACATCATTAATCTCTCCCTGTCATCTGGCACTGTTCTTTCCCCCCTCAAAACAGGCACTACCACCCCCACCTTGAAGAAACCTTCCCTTGACCCATCACAGCTATCCAGCTACCGGCCCATCTCAAATCTCCCTTTCCTATCCAAGGTCCTTGAGAGAGTTGTTGCCTCCCAGCTTCGCTCTTTCTGCCTGTCTGACATCAAGCCCTGGACAAGGGCCAACTTTCTCCAACTCAATGTCAGCAAGACCGAAGCCCTCCCGATTGGCTCGTGCCAGCGCCTCCGCACCTCAGGCGCTGGCAGCATCAGCGTCCACAGCTGCACTCTCAACCTCACTAAGCCAGTCAGGAACCTGGGTATCTTGTTTGACCCTGAACTGTCCTTTCTCCCCCACATCCGCATCATGACTGGCACTGCCTACCACCACCTTTGCAATATTGCCAGACTCTGCCACTGCCTCACCCCTCAGGCTACCGAGACCCTCACCCACGCATTCATCACACCAAGGCTCAACTACAGGAACTCCCTCCTCATCGGCCTTCCCAACTCTTCCCTTCACAAGCTGCAGATCATCCAAAACTCTGCAGCTCGTGTACTCTCGCGCATCAGGCTCCGTGACCCCATCACTCCCACCCTCGCCCGACTCCACTGGCTTCCCATCCCCCAGAGTTCAAGATCCTCGTCCTCACCTTTAAGGCCATCCATGGCCTTGCCCCCTCCTACCTCTCTGACCTGCTGACTCCCTACCAACCTCTCCGCTCCCTCCATTTAGCGTGCTCCGGCCTGCTCCATGTCTTCCGCCCGATCCGCCCTACCATCGGTGGCTTTCAGCCTCTCTGCCCCCACACTCTGGAACTCTAACCCACGCTTCCTCGCCTCGCTTCCTCCCTTGCCTCCTTCAAGCCCAGTCTCAAGACCTTTCTCTTCGACCGTGCCTTTGGTCTCCCTCCCACCTCTCTGCCTTCCCTCACCCCTACACCACCCCTCCCCCATGCTCGGGCCCCAACACCTGTCTATTCAGCGCTTTGGGACGTCCTCCCGACGTGAAACGCACTCTATAAATGTAATTTTGTTGTTGTCGGATTTCCTGTAGATAGAGAAGATCTGATTTTGAATAGGGTGTTCTCAATTCAATGCTGAATATTTTACATTAGGAATTACCTTCACTGGTGCTCTTGGCTCGAGAGACAAACTCAGGAGGTGTACTTGACTGTCAATTGGTAGCACTTTTACTTCTGAGATTAAAGGTTCAGCCCCACATCGGGATTGTCAAAGATAAGAATTATTAAATTATTTTGCAGGCTGTAGGTAACCTATATACAATGTGCTTCAGGCATACTTTGGGATGGCATATGATCAGTTCTACTTGAGAAGAGGCAAGTAATCTCTATCTCTCTAACTCTGAATTAATCTCATTCAACAGAGTAGGGATGGTCGCATTTGACTTTAGTGCAAAGTTTCATTAAGTACCATGATGGTTGTGTTCAAGTAGTTTTCCATTCTGATCACAGATCCATATGTGAGTGGAACTAAAATTAGGATGCTAAATCAGTTCATTTGAGATGTGAAACAGCACTGAATGTTCAGCTCTGAGACTGAAAATATAAAATTGCACCTCATATCTAAAATCACACTGATATTTTTTGAAAATGAGCTGTGGACCAAACTTTGTGTCATATTCAGAAGGAGAACGGAAACTATAATAATAATCCTTGCATTTGATATAGCGCTTTTCACGTCTTCTAGACGTCTCAAAGCGCTTCACAGAATATGCTGTAAAGTTAATTGACCGTATATTTGTGGGCGAAACGCGGCAGCCAATTGCGCACAGCAGTGTCCCACAAACAGTCATGGATTGAGTGACCAATTTTTTTATTTTTTTTTGGAAGGATTTATTACCCCGGGAGAAGTGATCTGCCAATCGACTTACAACCGGGTTCATACTTACTGTTGGGTAAACAAAGAAGAGTGTGTGGAGTAAGGAAACCTGCCCAACATTTTGCCCTGCTAGGAATCGAACCCAGGTCTCTCGCTTGTGGGGCGAGTGCTCTAACCACAGGACTCCACAAAAGTGGATTGAAAATGACCAATCTATTATTGTTTTGTTTTGGAGGGATTATTGGAGTAAGGAAACTTGCCCAAGGTTTTGCCCTGCCTGGAATTGAACCCAGGTGTCACGCTTGCAAGACGAGTGCTCTAACCACTGAGCCACAGAACTCCACATAATTAATAATAATAATAATCCTTACATTTGCTATAGTGGCTTTCACATCAGGAGGACATCACAAAACACTTTACAGGATTTACTGTAAAGACACTGTTTTTTATGGATGATCGCTCACAAGATTGAAACTGTTCAATTCCAGTGGCAGTCTTTAGGAATGGATGAAAAATGTGGTGTGTCAAAACAGATTCAATCTGTTATCGCATCAATACTTTAATGAAAAGTTGTATTTAAATATTACTCCTGATTTGCCTTAATTATCCACACCAGCGTGGTCCAACTGGCGGCCCGTGGGCCACATCCGGCCCAGCGGGTGATTTTATCCAGACCGAGACCATTTCCAACATTCTAACTTCCGATTCTACTCCTTCCCTCCCTGATGAAAGTTCTCCGAGCAGCAGGAGCCGGTGGTTGGGAGGACGCAACGAAGAGTGGAAATAATGCCGGCCGTTACTGCAGTCTTTCAGGAATGCAAGCGAGTCTCCTTATCCTCTGCGTCCTTAGCAACCACAGGTTCCTGCAACCACTGCAGTTAGTTTGATTGGGAGAGAGGAGGGGGAAAGGGAGGGGAAGGGAAAGAGAGGGGCAGAGAGGGGCGGGTGGTGGGGAGAGAAGGGAAGATGCGAGCGGGAGAGATAGGGGAGATAGTGTGATTGAATGAGAGAGAGTGTGTGTGACAATGTGAGTGAGAGGTGATAGAGGGAGAGAGAGAGGGTGTGATTAAGAGAGAGAGAGAGAATGTGAGGGAAAGGGGGAGAGAAAGAAACAGAGGGAGGGAGCAGAGAGAGATAGTGATTGGAGTCCTGTAGCTCAGTGGTTAGAGCACTCGCTTTGCAAGTGAGAGACCTGAGTTCAATTCCAGGCAGGGGCGAAACCTTGGGCAAGTTTCCTTACTCCACACAGAGCCTAATAATAATCCCTCCAAAACCAAAAACAATAATTAAATTGGTCATTTTCAATCCACGACTGTTTGTGGGACATTGCTGTGCGCAATTGGCTGCCGCGTTCGCCCACAAATATACAGTCAATTCACTTTACAGTGTGTTCTGTGAAGCGCTTTGGGACGTCCTCCCGACGTGAAAAGCGCTATATCAAATGCAAGGATTATTATTATTATTATTATTATTATTGAGAGAGTGTGAAAGGGGATAGAGAGAATGTGTGGGAGATGGGGGGAGTGAAAAAGCGTAATTGATTGAGAGAGTGTGAGAGGGTATAGAGAGAGTGTTTGAAAGAGAGAGGAAAAGAGGGATTTGAGAGTGATTGAGAGGGAGGTGGGGAGAGAGAGTGAAACGGAAGAGAGGAGAGAGATGGTGTGAAAGGGGAAGTGAGAATGTGTGCGAGACGAGTGCGTAGAAGAGAGGGGGTAGAGAGAGAGGGAGAGAGAGAAAAAGAGAGAGGGGAGTGATTGAGAGAGAAAGAGCATGAGAGCGGGGGAGAGAAACAAAAAGAGTGAGAAAGCAGAGAGAGAGGAGAATTGAGGGCAGGGTTTTGTGGTTCACTGTCATCACAGACGACCACCGGGGGGAACCGAGGGCAGACACTGAGTGACGTGCTGTGCAGTTTCCTCATAGAAACTCCCTTTCCCCAGTGAGAAACTCCTCTATGGCCTTCATTCCACCTCCCTCCCCACCCTACCTCTGATCTCCTGACTCTGCTGTTCCCTCTTCAGGGCAAACACCAGCTTGCTTCACCCCATCTGCCCCACCATTGCCATTTTGCTCCGCTCTCTGGAGTTCATCTTTCGGTCATCTTTTCCCCTCCACATCTGACCTCTCGGCTCCCACCCCCAGTTCAGGTGTCCAGCTGACAGTGTGAAGCACTTTGAGATGTCCTTCCAACATCAAAAAGGTGCTGTGTAAATGCTGTTATGTTACCGGCAGGGAAACATAAACTGTTGCTTATGTGGCCCGCGGATCTTTCTCAGGGAATCCATCGCCGCAGCCAAATGGTTGGATCACCCTGACCTACGCCATCTGCTGAATAGCAGGAGCTTAAGGCCAAGACCAAAAGTGTACTATAATTAACAATTAAACTTCAAATCTAATTGCAGTGAAGAAAGCTTCTTGTTTGCCTGGAGGTCAAAGGCATATTTCCCAGTAACACCCTGCCGTATTTCGCCCACAAATATACAGTCAGCTCACTTTACAGTATATTCTGAGAAGCGCTTTGAGACGTCTCAAAGACGTGTAAAGCGCAATATCAAATGCAAGGATTATTATTATTAAATGTACCACGAGTGGTGATAGGAATTGTTAAGCCCTCTAGTAAACTGTCCGGCATGAAGGCCGCTATATAAATACAAGTTGTTGTTGTTGTTGATGTGATACAACAAGGGTGGCAATGATAAAGAGTTGGTGTGCAAGTGTTTATGTTACTGATCTGGTTGTGTGCAAGATTGCAATCCTGCTTCCAATCGCTATTCCAATGCATAGAATTTTCTCACAGACCGTTCCACAGTAATAAGCATCTTCTGCTGATCCACTATAATTGGGTACATTTAAAAGTGTTCGAGCAACAATCAGCAATGTCGACAATAATGAAACTGCTAATTACATGAATAAAAATTCATATCAAAATACATTTAGAAAAGTTAGACATAATGAATGTTTAATCATACTCAAAGCCATTATTAATTCAAAAGTTCATCAAATCTTCATGCAGTACCTTTATGAGTGTTTGCTCACAGCTAACTTTCAGACAGTAAGGCTTATTAGTGAACAAATTAAACTACGCTTTAAAAACTACATAAAAATCTTTGCATTTGGTATAGCGCCTTTCACACCAGGAGTTTCACAGGATATACTATAATGTGGAGTGACTGTATTTTATGAGCAAAACCAGTAGCCAATTTATACACAGCAAATATCCCACAAAGAACTGTGAAGTAAATCAGCAATTTCATTTGGGGAATTGTTGGCCAGGACACAAGGAGAAACTCCTTCCTCTTTTTGAATAGGACCATAAGATTTTTAACATCCACCTGAACAGGCAGACGGGACAACAGTTGAACATCCCATCAGAACTATGGCACCTCCGATGTTACAGCACACTCCCAGCACTGTATTGGAGAGTCATCTCAAACTATATGAGTTCCAAGTCCCAATGTGGATGTTGAATCCATATGCTTCTCATTCATAGGCAAGAGTGCTTCTAACTGAACCAAGATGACACCTTTAGAGAATAACCAGACATTTTCATAAGGTAAACAGGAGCAAAATAACAATTCCATGTTTTAGGACATTTTGTGTGAACAGAAGCATTGAGTGTCTTTGTCCCAGCTTCTGCACACTTTTAGCTGCAATAAAGTTGTGAGGTCTATATATTGCAAAATATTACCATTCCCAGTCGTGGTTCTATTCTTATGCCATATTTATTGCACATTCAAATTGCTATAGACATCACTCATTACAGCAGAATGCCTCACAACAGGAAGGTATTAGAGCAGCTTAACCCAATCCAGCTCAAATGTAACAGCCTTCAACACAATATGCCATATAATTCAAATTCATTGGAGTTGTGTCAGTGCATTTATCAAATCCTTGAGCATAACAGATTATGTAAATATACTCGGAATTATAATTTGGGAAGTCACATTTTTACAGTTGAAAGGAGAAGAATCAGCTTTTGTAATCCGTCTTGATTTCTGTATAACAACAAGTGATCTCATAAAGAGAGAACTCAGAATTGCTGCTGGAAAGCAGGTGTTTCTGAGTGTAGTGCCTGACCATAGGGCTGTCTGAATCAGCAGAAGCACAAGTGTCAGCCTGGCTCACTTGGCAAAACTCTTGTCTATAAGTCAGAAAGTTGTGGGTTCAAGTCCCAGTTGGACCAAGTGAACCAAATCCATCCAGGGAGGGAGGGGAGGAGAGAGGAGGAAGGATGTCACTGAAGGTGTCCGTGGCCTCTCAAACCTACTGAAACTCAATCGCTGTGCCATTCCTCTCCCAAGCGAGGCTCTGGCACACAAATGTCTTACTGGCCACCCGGTACTATTTGAAACGGGAAGGGGAGATTTTCCTGATGTCCCAGCCAACATTCTCCCAGATTAAATTGGTCATTCAATTTCCGGCTGTTTGTGACAAATTGCTGTGTACAAAACAGCCTTGTTCACTTACAAAATGCACAGTCACTACACTTTGCAGAATATCCTGTGAAGCTCTTTGAAGCAGCCTCCTGATGTGAAAGGCAGTAAATCAAAGGCCTGCATTATTATTATTAGGATTATTAATCAGGTGTGTGAGAGTGCAGTGCCTGACCATTAGTGAATCAGAACAGGCACTCTGGTCATTATCATACAGTTTCCAGTAATTAGCGAGTGCTTCTTTACAGGACACCCAGCCCCGAGCTATAAGTGATGAAAACAAATCACTCTTGACAGTTAAACTCACAGGGGTTGTTAAAACGCTCAGAAAGAGTGGGAGTATGAAAAGTTTCTGAAAGTGTCTCGGAGCAGATTATTATCTGTTTTCACAAGGTCAACATATTCTTTTTTTCCCTATCAAACCCATTATCAGATTTTCTTGTTTGAGATAAACAAACTATGGTTTCATGGGTTTATTGAAGCAGAATTATTGTTCCATCAAAGTGGATGGTAAGCATGTGATTCCAGTAACAGCAAGTGAGTCGCAGGATGTCCCAGATGAGAGGGCAATCTTTTCCTAAAATGTAATCCAAATCCAATCATCTGTTAGCCATTGTTTCCTGAATCTTGAAGTGGTGTTTTCATTACAGTGAGACATGTTACCATGAGGATAATAGAGTGATGACATTCTCAATACAATGGCATAGAAGGCCCCAAATTCCCCATGGTGAAGCAGATTGAAAATGTTTGCACTATAAAAGACAGGACATCAGCTGCAACACTGATTTGTTGCTGCAGCCAATATGAAGTCAGCTGTTCCAAGAGCTATACAGGTCTGAAAACGCAACGCAACAAGACCCCAGGGGGTTCTGGTGCAAAAAATGTTTTGCTCCTCATTCGCACCTTAATCAAATCTAGGCTTGATTATTCTAAACCCATGGATTTAATTCAAGATCCTCATCCTCACATTCAAATCCCTCCACAGCCTCGCTCCACCTTACCTTTGCAGCCGCCTAATGACCTGGACGCTCCCTCCACTCAGTGGACACTGAGCTTGTTTCAAGTCCCCAACCTGATTCACCTTCAGACTTGCCCCTTCTCAATCCAAAAACTGATTGTGGGACACTGCTGTGTGCAATTGGCTGCCGTGTTTCACCCACAAAATATACAGTCAATTCACTTTACAGTATATTCTGTGAAGTGCTTTGAAACGTCTCAATGATGTGATAAGGCACTATTTCAAATGCAAGGATTATTATTATTATTTGATGACACTTTTAGTCATCTTTCTCTCTACCCTCTTCAGCTCTCTTCTTAGCTCAGATGCCCAGTCAGCTGTGTAAAGCACTTTGAGACGTCCTCCTGATGTGAAAGGCACTACATGTATGTAAATTGTGACGATTGTACACAGGAGGCCATTCAGCATCTCAAGCTTTTTCTTGTTGCCACTCTTCCATTGGAGCAATAACCTATAGTCCAAATCCCTCCTCTTACCTTTACTCTTTTATGTCCACATATTTATCCAATTCCCTTTTAAATATTGATTTGCTCTTATGCCAAATAAGAGCGAAGCATTTGTGGAAAAGCATTACATTTTCTGAAAACATTTGTATGAAACATAATAACACATCCCTTAATACTCTTCCTTCCATGTATCCATCCATGCATGGATAGAAGGATGGGCCCACAAGGTTATGGGGGCCCAATACATTGGTGGGGAATCTTGTTGGGGTGGAAACATACCTCTGCCATCCAAAATATTTGACCTATTTCAGAAATACTTACCTGGATTCTGGGTTCAAAGTGGGCTGATATGTGCTGATGTGGTAAGCAAAATTTTAGATTTCAGAATCGGGAAAGGGGCCCCTAAACATTTTTTGCACCAGAAACCCCTGGGGTCTTGTTGCGCCACTATCTGCGTGCACCCCCCCACCCACTCACTCATTCATCCATTCTCCCAATTGATTCTGCTTCTTCAGCCTTTTAGGTTAGTGCATTCCACATTGTCTCTTGTGTTTGATTAAATGTTTTCTGATCTCACTAATCAGCTTTAGTTAAAATTTGCTATAGTTTTATTTTATGCCTCCTTATTACCGAAACATGAGTCATGTGAAGTTAATGTGTAAAATGAGGCCTGTGGGATTGGGGCAAGAAGCTGAATCTTTAGAGTGTTCGCCGTGCTTTAAGGGAATAAGAATTTTTTGTGATTATTTTATGATCTTCGTATTGACTTAAAAGCTGTGATGAAAAACTGTCAGGTCCTGTTAATTTCCCAAATTCCCCAGACTGTTTCTATTTCTAATCACGCAATAATGAATAAGTAGACAGAGTACCGAGATCTAAATCAGTCTCTGAGAGGGCAAAACCCCTGATATACTGTACGTACATCTTGCACTTCATTATTGCTCATATACACTCTATATTGAAGTGAAGGCACATTGAACCTGTAAAATTAGACATGCTAATGTAATTTTCCAAGTATGTTTGAGCTTTATGTGATGGTGTATAAACCACCCACAATGTTGATATTGTGTAAGTTGATATATTGTAAGTGATCTGAAATACTATATATTAGGTTCTTAATTCCCTTATAATTCTTCTCAAGATCTGGAAATGAATCCTCTTGTTAAACCCTCTTTTAAATTATGCCAAGGTCTTGAGAGTGAAAGATGTAAAGTGTACAATGGAATAAGTTGCAATTTCAATACACAGGATGTAGGAGAAAGAAGCAAGACATCCATTGATATATTTAGAATTTAGATAGTCCAAAGGTAGAAAGTTCAAAAGATAAACAACAATAGTAGTATTGGTAAAATAGAGAAATACAAGAATATTATGGACATAATAACCCTTGCATTTGATATAGCAAGTACGTTGAGAATATTCCAGAGTCCATAACAATATTTCTATCTAGTATAGTGACTTTATATTTTTTGGCAAATTCAGGAGCGAATTTGTGCGCAATAAACAGCCATGTGGTGAATGAATAGTTTTAACTGAAAGATTGTCAGCCAGGTTTATATCAAAAGCAAGAATTATTATTATTATTTGGTTGCGATTAGGTTTAGTAGGTAAATTTGGACTTTATTATAACGGATTGAGAGTTGTTGAGGAGAAATATGTAGTGTTGGCTTAATTTAACAGAGATCCTGGTGCATGTTGCAGACAGAAATATTAATTTACTACTGAAACAGAGGCAAATCCGTCCCTGGGTGGCACAGTGCTGTAAACCTCCTGTGCCACTCACTCAGAAGGTTAATTTGGAATTAAATGTTTCCCTTCTGTTCCTGCTGCTGGTGCAACCATCTGCCATCTTTGAAGAAAAGTCTATGTTTTCTACATTATGTTCCTTGGCATTTCTGATGAAATAACAATAATCATCTCTAAGGGTCGTCTTCACTTTATACTGAGAAATTGCTCCTTGGATTGAAATCTCCTTATACGCAAGGGTCTAGTTTCATTATTGGCTGATTATAGATGGTAGAACCTTAGTAATAAGACTATAATTTAATTGGCATTCCAGATGACACTCATAAACCATTCAAGCTTTGTTATCACAGTTTATGACATTGTTTTAATCTCTTGATCAAGTTACAACCTCGTTGGTGACTCCCAACTGAGTATAATTGTAAATATCACTTAAACTATTGGTATTGCAGATCATGTAGTTTGTAAAGCTGTTTTACTTGTACTGCTATGCTGACAAAATCTCACTCAGAACTGGGGTGGGGTGGGGGGTTTCAATTATTTGAGCTGTTCCATATCAAATAAAATAATAAATAAACGAAGCTCAGAAGTTACCAATTAAAAGCACGAACACATTGATAGGTGTACAGTATCGATCAGTATCAGTAGCAAGTGATCGCTACAGTCAAAATGATCTAAGTGTTGCCCAACCAGGATCTTTGTTGGATGGTGCAATGAGACCAGACTCTCTCCTTCCCGAGCCCCTATGATAGGGGAGCAAGGAGACTTCACGTAACAAAAGGGAGGGATACAGCTGAAATTTCAATCTCTGAATTGAGGACCTTCCATTTACAGGCATTTTGTGGAGTCCTGTAGCTCAGACGTTAGAGCGCTCGCCTCACAAGCAAGAAGACCCAGGTTTGATTCCCAGACAGGGCAAAACTTTGGACAAGTTTCCTTACTCCATGCCTCTGTTTGCCTAGCAGTAAGTAGGACCCCAGTTGTTAGTTGATAGGTGGATTGCTTTTCTGGGAATAATAATTCCTTCAAAAGAAATGATAATATTAATAAATTGGTCACTTCAATCCATGACTGTGTGTGGGACACTGCTGTGTGCAATTGGCTGCCACGTTCCACCCACAAAATATACAGTCAATTCACTTTACAGTGTATCCGGTGAAGCGCTTTGAGACATTTCGAAGACATAATAAAGCGCTATATCAAATACAAGGATTATTTATATTGTATTATATCAGTAAACTGCAATGTCACCAGAATTCAATCTATAGTAAATAATATCAGCCAGATTTCTTGTTGATTGGACTGATCTACTGTAATCCTACCCTACATAGTAAAACTCCAGCACTATACCAACGAACACTCTGGGGAACCCAAGCTCTTGCAAACCTCTGTCTAACGCTCATCAGAAATAGAGAAGCAAGGTGTATCCATCCAGAGCCGTTCCGGACACAGGAAAGTTTCCATCCATAGATGGTACACATACATAGACATAGCTGATTTCTAGGTCATTAATGCTCCGGGACCCTACCCCGCGTGAAGGGCGCTATATAAATGCAAGTTGTGGTGGTTGTTGTTGTAATAAGTCGCCATCAATGGTTTGGATACTTTTAAGTATGGAGATAGGTTTTCACTAGTATCAGACATCCGGTTGACCAGAAAAACATTGAGCGAAGGACATACTTGATGTCCACCATGAGAATATTCTAAGAATACGTCAGCTTCCTAGCAATGCAGTGGGAGTATTTTCCTGCACTTTGCATAAATTTTCAAAACTTTGGCAATTTGTTGTTTTTCCTCCATTGTTCCCAAGCCCAGCTTGGGTGCCCAACCAGCAGTGTCAAGTGCTTTGGGAGGTCCTCTCAATGTGAAAGCTCTTATATAAATGTAAGTTTGTGTTGTATTGAATCTATTGAGATTTTCACACCAATTGTTCATTTTAAATGTATTGGACCGCCAACACCAAAAGTTATATAATACACTCACTTTGATTAGTTAATGCAAGTGTCATGGGATTTTCTGTCAGTGATCATACTAAACATCTTTTACAATTTTGTTCATTTGGTTGAGCAGTGTAAAAACTGGGGAAGATCCTTTAGTTCAAAGCCCTGTCAGAACAAATTAAAACAGTACTTTAATCCATGTCTTTATGTAGCTTGCTGCAGAAAATGCCAATGGGGTGCTCTGAGGGTTAAATTAAATACATGTCCTCTTAGATATTACAGGAAAAGGCTGACTTTGACTAATTCATTGTCTAATGATATAAAGTCTGTTCACAATTTATTCACCTCTTCCTTCTACCTTTGGAAGCAGAATCTGTATTGTGTCGGATCGTTCCCAAGAGGAGAAAGGAATGTGCCCAATGACCACACCTCTGCTCATTGTGGTTCATACACTGAAAGGCACCAGCTGTCATTGACAGAAAAACATGTCTCCCATCAAACTGAGTCCTCTATTTAAAGTTTCACAGCCAAATTTTAGATTTCCAACAGCACAAGGAAGAGATTCAATTTCAAGTGGCTTCCTTTGCTTTAAGAAGAAAAAGCTGAGAAGCCGACAGAAAATTTGATTTTGATCCTGACTTTCCTTACATTTCATCACTGCCTCACTATCAGGGCATCAAAATTCATTTTAATAATCATTTGAGAATTGACTGCTTGCAGCAACCCCCTGAGAGCTCACTCATCTTAAATAAATCCTGGCAAACTAACGTAACGCAAAGAATGGAAGTGTGAAAACTGTTGATTTTATGTAGTGGTGACTTTATTGTCTTTATGTAGTTCACCACATGCAGCTTTCAGTAGGACTAGTTGCAGCTTGCGCTCAGCACTGCTGTAATTAAATTGTCACAAAGTGCCACATGAGTGGTACCAGAGAATGCAGTGCTTAATTCTGTCATAAGTGAATGAGTAGTTTATTTCTTTATCTGACCAATTCACCTTGTAACAAAATTATAATAATCCTTACATTCAAAACAGCATCTGCTTTGCAGTTCATTTCTGTCATGTGAAGTGATCTATCTATCTGGAGGCACACAGGACAGCCATTTTTCATCCAAAAGAAGCCCCAAAAAGAGCCATGAAGTGAATAGTTAATGTATCTGGTGGATTGACTCCCAAGCTTCTGTTTCAAAACGATTTCTGCTCAATGGGATGTCATTCACTTATAAGCAGTGCAGTGAAATATTATCAAAATATTGATTTTGGTCAAATCGTTGGATTGTTTTCTCATTTTCTCACTTCTTTCCTCAAAGGTCCCCTTCTTGGTGAGACTAAACAGTGAGAGAAAAACAGAATTTGATTTAGATGGCAATCTGAACACTGTCTGAATTGAGCCGGTATTCTGGTTTTAATCACACCAAGATGACGCTCTCTGTGATCAGGAGCAGTACTGAGGAGACATCCTCAGGTGGGACAATTGTACCGAGTTATAGTGGGGAATGAGAAGCAGAAACGAGTGATTCTATGAAAAGGCCACATTGAGGGTAATCAAGGTGGTTATTTCCATAGGTATTGTTTACAAATGGCTCAAAATAAGCGTCATTCCATGGTAATGATCATATCCAATCTGAAATGAATCACAATAAATTTCACTCCTAGGATTGATTCTGTGATGCAAGCCTCAGTGAATCTTTGGTGAAACATATACTGCTGCAATGGCCCACTGGCCACTCCTACATTTCGTGAATTTTTGTGCTGATTAATGGTAAGGTCATCAGCATAGGGTGATTCCTCAGATATTCCTGGAACAGAAGTAGTTGAACTGCAAGCAAAGTAAAGCTCCGTCTACTCTGTCTCAACTTTGGAACAACCCTGTGGAAGCATGAATGCTCATTTCTTATGGATCCACCCCTGTGGTTTCTCTCAGTGACCCCTCCGTTAATTAGTCCTGAATTATGGCTGACTTTATACTGTGCCTTTGGCTCCCACTCACTAATGTTCCTCATTATCAGAATACGCTCACAGCCAGCAGAGAGAGGAGACTTTCTTGCAGCGCAGGTCTGAAGGAATTCAATCTAGGAGCCAGAGGTGAAAGAACAGCATCACAAGACTGGCTCGGATGAAGAAAGCCCTTTGGCCTATCTGATTGCATCCTTCCAGAATGCCCACCAACAGTAATATGTTCAACATTTGCACTGTCCAGTTGCTCTAAATGGATTTTCAAGATGGCAGTGAACTTTTTGCCGACAAAAACAGTCACTTCACTTGGCAGTAATTACTTGTGAAGCATTTTGATATATTTCAATGTGATGAGGCAACAAAAACAACAGCAAGATGTCATTTATAGAGCGCCTTTCACGTCAGGAGGATGTCCCAAGACGCTGGACAGTTGGGTCGGGACCCGAGCAGGGGGGAAATGGTCAGGGTGAGGGGAGGGAAGGTAGGGAGCAAGGAGGGGGTAGAGAGTCGAGAGGCAATACAAAAGGTGTGCTAATATCTGTGGACAATCTACAACAAAATCTAATTTGCAACATTAGCAGAAGGGATGAGAAGCACTTGTTTGAGCCATCTTGGTTGGCATGAATGGGCAGGTGGCCCGGTGGGGATCAGTGATTTCCAGAAGGTACTAAAATACAAACAGTTCCGTGGGGACATGGTCGTGGGAGATGGCTGTTGTTCACCAGTCTTTTTTCCGCTTCCCACAGCAAATATCACAGATTAGAAGCCATTTACAATGGTTCTCATTCAGAGGAGTAGCTAGAGGAGAACTTTCAATGGAAATACTCTCCAGCTAAAAATATTCAAGGCACTCTCGTTCTCACACAGGTCCTGTTTAATACTATCCTCACTGCCAGCTGCCAGTTTGACTGTAGGAGTGGGTATGGAATTGAGATGCTGAGCTGCCTGACAGGGATCAGTTACAAGTGTGTAATCCTGAAGAACCATAGAACAATATAAATTTACAGCACAGAAGAAGAACATTCAATCCATCATGTCTGTGCCGGTTCTCTCAAGAGCAATCCTTTCAGTTCCATTTACCTGCCCTTTCCCCATACTGCTGTAGCTGACTATTTTTAAGGTGTCTGTTTAGTTCTCTCTTGAAAGCCAATATAGATTTTGCCTCAACCACCGCAAGGCATTCTGTATGCAGTTTGTACTGATCATTTACAAAACCTGGACAATCTGGGACCTGGAATTCTTTTTCAAAATACAGTACAGTCCTGTTATAATGTGACGCATTTAATCCTGAATTTAATTATAACACGGTTGCACTATGGAGCCCATTCATTTTAAATGAACACTGGCTGACTTTTCACACTAAACTGGTTGACTTCCAGGTCATTAGGCCACTAATATCACTTCCTTTTTTGTGCACACAAAATAAACAAGCTATTTTACTTTTAGCATGGGAACCAGGTAGCACATAGGCAGTGAATTGGCTGGACACAGTCAAACCCATTATATGGTGGCTCAGTGTATGAATGTTATACACCTCTAAACGTACCTCTTTGACCTCTTTCGATCATTGTTTCCCCTTCCTCACCCCACTCAGCTCCCATCCTGAGCTCTGCTGCCCAACCAGAATTGTCAAGGGTTTTGGGACATCCTCTCAAAGTGAAAGATGCTATGTAAGTGTAAGTTGTATTGCATTTATGGATCCTGAACACTGTGTTAGAATGGGTACCACTGAGATTTTCTATGATTTCGCCTCTACATATGAGACTGACTCATGACTTTATTATGTATGAGTTGAATAGTTTTCCTCACTTCCCAATGCAAATTAAAATCTTACTCCCATTCCATTCTTCAGTCCTTCCTCTATCTATTTCTGTACAAAACCACTTCCTCCTCACAAACCTCTTATCCCCTTTTTAATGTAAAGTAGGGCTTCTTAGGTGAATAGCCACATCAATAGCCCCTGAATAAATTATGATCATATTTTAGTATTTGATTTCTTCAAAAGGACACTGGATGATTCACCATGTCTTTTCTCTGGGGCTCATTATTTTAAGAACTGGTCTCATTTGAATTGCTACCAACTCTCATTTGTTTGATTGGCTGAAAGTAAAGCATTGGAGAAAGAGAAAGATCAGAGCGGTAATCATCAAACAACTGACTGTTAATTGTTTAAAAGAGAGATGGACAGATATGTGGGTAATAGAAGTATCAAGGGATATGATGAGCTTAGGAGAATCTTTTCACACTGAGTGTTATAGGGACGTGGAATGCTCTGCCAAGTAAGATATTAGAGGCAAGTGTCCATTGTAGGTTTCAAGAAGGAAATAACAACAATAATCCTTACATTTGATATGGCGCTGTGTGTTTTGCGGGTGAAATGCAGCAGCCAGTTTGCATACAGCAATGTTTCACAGACAGCCATGGAGTGAGTGATCAATTTTATTTGGGGGATTATTTGTCTGTACACTGGGAGGAACTCTCTTCTCGTTTCAAATAGTGCCATGGGATCTTTAACATCCGCCTGAATGGGCAGACGGCACCTCGGTTTAACATCTCATCTGAAGGACGGCACCTCCAACAATGCAATATCCTTCCCACCCCCAGCACTGCATTGGAGTGTCAGCTTGGACTTTGTGATTCCAAGTCTTGACATGGGGCTTGAACCCACAACCTTTTGACTCAGAAGCAAGAGTGCTACCACTGCGGCGGGCTGGCTGACAAAAGCTTTTTGAAAGACAAAGGCTTGAAGGGATATGGTTAAAAACCCAACGCTTGTGTTAAAAAGTAATCAGCTGCCCCTTAGTCCACCACCATTCACAAAGTCCAACTAATTCAAAACGTCACTGCTTGTATCCTCACCTTCACCAATCTCCTCACTCCCATCACCCCGGTGCTTGTCATGCTCCACTAGATCCCTCTGACAGAATAGATCAATTTCAAGATCCTCACACTCACCTACAAATCGCTCCATGCTCTGGCGCCTTCCTATCTCTCTGACCTGTTCAGACACCACTCCGCAACCCGACCTTTTCACGCCCCGATCACTGGAACTCCATGCCTCAATTCCTCTGTCCTGTCGCTTCTTTGTCCATATTCAGATCACACTGAAGACTTTCCACTATTCTTTCTCACTAGCTCAGCATCAAACTATCCATCGTTAAGTGCCCCAAGCTCTACCCTGCATGAAGAGCGCTATACAAATGCAAATTGTTGTTTTTATTGAATCCTAAACCCTAAGTTGGGCATTTGTGTCAGTTCTCGGATAGGTTATTAAATTCAGTCACTCACACAACATTACGTGATGCAGGAATTTCCATCTTCTTATCCATTGACCCATCACAGAGTGGCTTCGCAGAATTGATCCCAGTGCTGGAACTTAGTCCCTTGATCCAGAATCAGTTGTGTGGTTGTGAGAACTCTTTAAAATGAGAGTCAAATGGGCATTAAATCATGAACAGAATTCTCATTGTTAAAGAAGGCGTTCTGCCGTGGTCCAGTTTTATTTCTGGTCTGTTTTGTTCATTGATGTTATTGGCTGATTTGGGTTCGGTTCTGACTTATTTCTGTTTTGCTTAATTTTTGTTCAGTTCAGTTTTTTTTCTACTTTCTTCTGTTCTGCTCTGTTTTTGTTTTGACCTGGATTTGCAGATGCCACTGAAGACAACAGTGAAGGTATTGCATTTTCTTTAACTGCTGTTGTAGTCTTCATGGGTTCACTGGTGTCCTGTGTTTGTGGATGAACCCGATCCTTAATCCATCGTATCTGCAAACCCCTGGGTGCAGCAATCTACATGAGATTACAAGCAGGATCAGAAATCGTATGACTAATCTCCCCTGCTGTTTTGCTCTCAAAATTTTCACAAAGAACAACCTGAGTGGAGTGACAGAATCTAGTCCTGCTCTCCTAACAGGCATCATCATCACCACTGGTGGATAGTAAGAGACAAGAGGAAAGGTTAGCAAAACCATCGTCCTTGGCAATAGCCTCAAAGGTCTGGTATAAACTGGCACTGAAGTGGGTTGCTCCAGTTTATTTTTATAAATGGATTCTTTTAATACCCACCAGCACAACTCTAGGGTTAATAATGGTGTTCTTAAATCATGTCATGGGCAGGTCTGATAAATGGTGATTTCCATTGCAACTCAAATCGTGTCACATCGACTCAGGGGAGCTCCACTCTGTCACAACCTACTTTCAGAGTGGAATTGCTACAAGTATTCTGGCTTCTGGGAGGGGTCCTTCCACGGATTCCTTATTAAAAAATTCCTTATCAAGGAATCTGATGAGAAATGGCTGTACATTAGACCACACTGTGTGCAGAAGAGGGTATAGTACTTTTCGAATACATACACTGCAAATCTGCACTACTGAGAAGCCAAATCTTTTAGTCTAAAAGCTGCGGAACTGAAAGAATGGAACCAACTCAGCAATCTTACTGAGCTCCCTGAAAAAAGCAAGACACCTCTTTCCATAACAGGGAATTCTATATTATCTATTCCTATTCAAGAATACAATCCTATCCAGTATTTTCCTATATCATAATAATAATAATTCTTGTATTTAATACAATGCATTATCACATTGTTGAGACGTCTCAAAGCGCTTCACAGAATATACTGCAAAGTGGATTGACTGTATATTTTGTGGGTGAAATTTTCCTATCCAGTATTCCTATCCAATATTCTATCCAGTATTCATTATAGGTTAGTCACGCAGTTAGGGAACACAAGGGGAATCCTTAAAACATCATTGTGTCAATAGAAACTACAGCCTTGTGGTTTATGTGCATTAACTGTTAAAGGATAGAACTTATAAATAAATTAAAATTCAAGTTTTGTCCACTGTCCCTTCTTGAATTTCTGTAATTGTTGCTGCATGTGGCCAATTCCAGGTCTGATGGTTGTGCCTGAGAGATGAAACTGCTTATCCTGTGAGCTATCCACAGCCATTGTACCTTCACATTCATCAAAATGAAGGATCACCTTCATGTTTAGCAAACTATCAGTACCATTCATAATGTGATCACCTTCCTCTCTACACAGCTAAACTTGCAGCCACCTCAACCTCTCCACTACTGCTCAACATTGTGAAGCTTTTAATAACTATAATAATAATCCTTGCATTTTGCATAGTCATTTTCCATGTCAGGAGGACTTCTCAAGAAAGTGCTTCACAAGATTTACTGCAGTGTGTACTGACAATTATCAAAGGAAACACAGCAGCTAATTTGCACATAGCAATGTCTCACAAATAGCCATGAAGTGAGTGACCAATTTTATTTGGGGGATTGTTGGCTAGGACATCAGGAGAAACTCCCTTCTCATTTACAACAGTGCCATGAAATCTTAATGTTCACCTGAACAGGAAGATGGGACCTCGGTTTAACATCTCATCTGAAAGATGGCACCTCCAACAATGCAGCA
Organism: Callorhinchus milii; assembly: GCF_018977255.1. Taxonomy (NCBI): domain Eukaryota; kingdom Metazoa; phylum Chordata; class Chondrichthyes; order Chimaeriformes; family Callorhinchidae; genus Callorhinchus; species Callorhinchus milii. The sequence goes on along the minus strand of NW_024704743.1, from coordinate 61,276,275 downwards.
CTCCTACAGCACTGTATTAGAGTGCCTGCTTGTGTGTTCAAAGTCCCGATATGGGGCTTGAACCTGCAATCTTCTGACTCAGAGGTGAGAGTGCTACCTACTGAGCCAGGCTGATACCTGATATGAAGTCACTTGACGCTAACTGAGCTTTTCTGTTTTCACAGCCAGACCCCGGTGACAGAGATTTTGCAATCCGTCCATTCCTGGAACACTGTGAGAATACCAACATGTCCATTTGGCTAGGCATCGTCTATGCCTACAAAGGCCTTCTTATGGTAAGAATTGTGCGTTATGTTTTAAAAAATGTTTTTGGATGAATCGCATCGATTATTTCTCATTTCTTCTGATATTGTGACACAAAGTTGAATTACACAGAGTAACAGAGGTTATCAAACAACCTGAAGTGGTGCAAGTGAAATTACCATCTCATACAACATGATGTTGAAGCTGCTCGTGTCTGGAGTTATGAAGAACTGAGATATCATCAGGTCTCTCACAGCTATATGATATCAAGTGACTCACCTGAGCATTTGAGAGTTGGTCAATTCCCAAGTATCCTCTACCTAACCCTTCTTTAGTGTAAAGGAATGGCTGTGTGTTACCTTTATTTGATGAAAGGTACAGCAGGGATGAGCTGCAAGAGCAGTTGTTTTGCTATTTTAATAATAATCCTTATAATCCTTACATTTGATATAGCACCTTATCGTGTCATTGAGACGTCTCAAAGCGCTGCGCAGAATATAGTGTAAAGTAGATTGACTGTATATTTTGTGGGCGAAACACGGCAGTGTCTCACAAATAGTTGTGGATTGAATGACCAATTTTTTTTAAGGTGTTATTACCCCCAGAAAGCTATCTGCCAATTGACTAACAACTACTTACTGCTAGGTCACCAGAGGCGGGTGGAGTAAGAAAACTTGCCTAAGGTTTCGCCCCACCTGGGAATCGAATCAGAGTCCTCTCACTTGCGAAACAAGTGCTCTAACCACTACGCTACCAGACTACACAGTTTAATTGAAAGATTTTGGAAGTTGATTCTCCTGAAATTATCTGCATCCAAACTTTGGGAAGAAAATTCAGCCCAAAAGGGAAATGGCCATCTAATTGCATGACCGCTCTGTCTCTCCCCACTTGCTTGGATCATATGCCTGATATTTGTTGATGGAAGATACCTACTGACAAGATATGTTAAGTGAAAGGACCCATCTATAATCATCATTGGTTTCTCAAGATTACTGCACAAAATCACAAGAGAAATTCTGATGAAGAAAAACCTTCAACTATTTGATCACATCCATCCAGAATGCACGCTACCTTCTTCTCATTACAAAATCATGCTATTTGTGAAATATGTGCAGTGTCTTTAACATCCTTCATGCTACTTTGTTCCAGCTGTTAATTATCACACTGTAAGGAAAAATACTTTCTGGTGTCTGCCCTAAAATTGCTCTTGAACAACCCTGGATCTGTAACCTGGAGTGTCTGAAAGTATTCTTGTGGATTTACGTTCACTGTCCCATTTGGCTTCTTGCATATTTGTAAAATTACCTCTGCGATATCTCTTTTCAAGACTGAAGGGAGGAAATTCATTCTCCACAAACACTTATTTTATATGTGTTTGTGAGTATACACGAATATATGATCATATTTTTGATGTTGAAACTGATAAAGATGGTCCCTCAAATCAAGTAAAACAATAGCCTAAAAAAGTCCCTCATCCATAGCATACCAACAACAACAACTTGCATTTATATAGTGCCCTTCACACGGGGTAGTGTCCTGGAACGCTTGACAGTGGCAGAGTCTGACAACGAGCCAGGAGGAGAGAGAGGAGGGAGGTGACCATAAGCATGATCAAAAAGGAAGGTGTTTAGGCAGGATTTGAAGTTGGGGAGTGAGGGGGCCATCGTCTTACATATTACTTAAAAGACTCACAAGATCACAAGATTGGTTTGGATGAAGTGAACCTTTAAGCCTATCTGATCTCATCCTTCCAGAATACCATCCCTCCCATCCTCCCATCATTGCATCAAGTTGCTTTTTAAATGAATTTGATGTCCTGGCTTTAACCATCCTTCCTGGTAACCAGTTGCAGTCATAATCAGCCCTCTGAGTAAAGAAAAACCTGTCATAAAATTGTCCTTTGCAAGTACAAACCTCTGTCCTCTTGTTCTATGGCCTTGGCGCATCCCAAAGTTTTGTTCTAAGTTTACTTTTTCAATTTACAATTTTATACTCCTCTATGAAGTCCCTTCTGAATCACCTTCTCTCAAGCCTGAAGAGGCTTAGCATGTCTAACCATTGCACATAACTCATTCCTCATTCCTCTACCTCATTGCTCTCCTCTGCACTGCCTCCAGAGCCTGGGCAGCTCCCTTATGTTGAAATGACCAGAACAGCATGCAGTGCTCTAGCTGAGGCATGACCAGGGCACTCTATGGCTTGTCTGGGCATCTAAACATAATATGATATTTGGGAATCTAAATTCAACTGATTTAGCATCAAGCCCAGCATCCTGTTTGCATGGTTTATTGTTGCCTCACACTATTTTAACATGGTAAGTGATGAGTCAACTGGATCACTTTCAGCTTACCCTTGGCAACTTCTATATCATCCATGTTGCACCCTACATGTACTACCTTGCATTTAACAGTATTAAACTTCATTTCCCAGCCCATGTGCATACCCTATCAAGTTCCCACAAAATATGTAGTCAATTCACTTTATAGTATATCCTATGAAGCGCTTTGAGATGTCTTGAAGACGTGATAAGGTGCTATATCAAATGCAAGGATTGTTATATATTATAAACTCCCTGTTGGACCTTTGCTGTCTCCATCGATTCCACGGTTCTCTCCAACTTTGTGCCATCTGCAAATGTAACTACCTTTCATTGAATCTGCAAATCCAGGTCATCAATATATTCAAGAAATAGGGGGAGTCCCAGTACAGATGTCTGTCAGCCTGGCTCATTTGGTAGCATGCCAGGATTTGGATTTTTTATAGTCTCAACTGACACTGCAGTGCTGGGGGTGTGCTGCATTGTTTGAGGTGCTGTTCTTTGGATGAGACATTAAACCAAAGCCTTGAGTGTGCCTGTCCAGGTAGATGTTAAAAAACGTTTGGCACGATTCAAAAAAAGAAAGTTTCTCCTGGCATCCTGCCAACGATCCCAATAATCCCCCAAATAAAATTGACTTCATGGCTGGTTTGTGAGGCACAAATTAGCTGCTGCTTTTTCCCACAAAACACACAGTCGTTACACTTTACAATGTATCCTGTGAAGCACTTTGGCACATCTTCCAAACACGGAAGGCACTGTATTAGATGTAAGTATTATTATCATGATTATCACCATTATTATTATATTATTATAGAGTCCTGTAGCTCAGTGGCTAGAACACTCGCCTCGCAAGCGAGAGACCTGGGTTCTATTCCCGGCAGGGCGAAACAGCAGGGCAAGTTTCCTTACTTACTTACTCCTTACTCCACATTTCACTACATTAAATGTCATTATAGTCGTGACAACAGCATTGGTGTTAATAATGCATAACAAAGGGGTGGGGGGAAATTACAACAAAATAGGCAGACCAGAGAGAGAAAAGGTATGTCTGGGACCCAGATGATGTGGTACTGGTCACAGAAGAGGGGGAGGGAGAAGGTGAGCTGTTATGGTCTGAAATTGTTGAAATCAGTATGGAGGCCAGAGGGCTGTAAGGTCCCTAGCAGGTAGATGAGGTGCTCCTTCTCGAGCTTGCGCTGTGGTTCATTGGAACAGCGTAGGAGACCATGGATGGAGAGGTCAAAGTGAGATGCTCACGATGTGGTCTCCTTTACATTGGGGAGACGAAATGCAGATTGGGTGACCGATTTGCTGAACATCTCTGATCTGTCCGCAAGCACAACCCTGAGCTTCAGTGTGAGGGACGCTATATAAATGCACATTGTTGTTGTTTATATCTGTGATTGTCCCAGAAATACTAAAAAACAGTAGTTGCATTTAACTGTTCACCTTGACCAGGGATTTCTGGCTTTGCTGTAGGGAACAAGGCCTGGTGATGTCCAGAACAGATTTAATGTGACATCTTGATATTTTACCAAGTATTCTAATCCTCACAGCTCGCCCTCCCAAACAGACAGTTTGTTTAACCTGGTTTCTCAGTTGCCTGCTGTTCAGTGCTATGTGGTTGGGTCATTCGTGTATCGGATCATACTGTGCTGATATGTTTGCCCACTCTTGCCTGGTGTGTCTTAACAGGTTTACTTTGTGAAGTGTTCGTGTCTCCATCCTGGAATTTTGTTGAATGATGAGCCTCTGTTCTTCCTGTATCCTTACTCGATACATCCCTGAACAGAATGAAAGAATTTACATTACTTTATCCGGTTGAAACACCACAAAGCAAGTTATTACCATCAACTATAATGACCATAAGGCAGCTATTTTCACCAGAAATGTCCCGCAAACAGCCATAAGATAGATGGCCAATTAATCTGAAGGATTGTTGGCCAGACACTGGGAGACTTTTATCGTTTTTAATATTATCATGGAATTGTTAACATCCATCTGAAGAACAAGTAGAAGTGGTCTATTATCTTCTAAAAGTAGCACCTCTGACAGAAACTGAAAGTGTTGACCCTTTGCTCTCAAAATAGTTGATCTATCTATGACGTGTCTGTAATACCTTCAGTTTAATATTCTAATGGAAAAATTGAGTCAAGGCTCCTGAATAAAACAAAAATAGTTGTGTATAAACTTATAAGCGATGGCTTCAGGGCTCCAATTTCTAGCACATCAACTAGTGTAAATGTAACTCGATCTTCTCGACTGTCAAGAGAATTTGTCTGGTGACTTGTCTGGAACATTTTAATTGGAAAATTATAGTAAAGTTGCAACCAGGTCAGAGCACATGGCAGCAAATTTGCTATGTAATAATAATAATGATCCTTACATTTAATATAGAACCTTTCACATCAGGAGAATATGACAAAGCGCTTCATAGAATATAGCAACATATTCTGAAGAGATTATATAGTGCTCTTCACACAGTGTAACGGCTTAGAAGTTTGAGTGTCAGTGGAGTGTCTGAGAAGTCAAATGTGGTAGCTAATTTGCATATAGCAATGTCCAACAAATAGCCATCAAGTGAATGACCAATTTTATCTGGGGAATAGTTGGTCAGGTCACCAGGAGAAACTGCTTTCTGTTTTTAAATAGTGGCAAGGAATCATTAAAGTCCACCTGAATAGGCAGACAAGATATTGGTTTAACATGCCATCTGAAGGATAGCACATCCAACAGTGCAGCACACTCCTAACATTGCATCGGCGTGTCATCATAGATTATCTGATGCCAAGTTCTGAACCATCTATTTTAAACTCTCTGGAGCTATTTTCTGGTCGTATTTTCTGCTGGTCCATAAACGTACAGGCTTTGATGCAAGACGGAGAAATTCTGTTATATCACTTACCCCTTTCCCACCTGCATGTGTTCTTTATTTTAAGAACAAAATTAAATAATTTCTGTTTTGTGGTTTCTTTCAGTTATTTGGATGTTTCCTCGCTTGGGAGACTCGGAATGTCAGCATCCCTGCGCTGAATGACAGCAAGTACATTGGGATGAGTGTTTATAATGTGGGAATCATGTGCATTATAGGAGCTGCAGTTTCTTTCCTTACACGGGACCAGCCGAATGTCCAGTTCTGTATTGTGGCTCTGGTCATCATTTTCTGCAGTACCATCACTCTCTGCCTGGTCTTTGTGCCAAAGGTAAGAGAAAATGCTTCTGTTCATCTCAATCTCAACCTCATAAAGAGAAGTCCTACCTAATCAGAGAAGTATATTAGTTAAAGGAACATTCTGGGCTATATTTTCCAATTTCAATGAACATCATTCACTGGTTATGTCAAGCAGTTTGACAAGCCCCCCCCCATATATATTTTCCTAGGTTAATAACATCAATGAAATTAATTTGTAAATTACTTTCTGTGCAGCTCGTATCTGCAGGCTGTTCTACTGCAGAGTCCATCTCACTCAAATTATCTTCTTTAAAATAACTGTTTGGTGGCACATCAGCTGTTTGCATTTGCAAAAGTAGATTTCAATGTTCAACTTGTTCAACCCTTCAGGCAGATGGGTATATCACATGATGATTAATAGAACAAATGAACCTTGTTGTTCCGTGTTTGTCGGGGAAAATCCCATTATGAAACATAATGAAACATTTACTAGTGGTAAGGAGTTCATAGCCTTGAAGACCCGAGAAAGAATGAATTAGAGTCAGAGGCAGTATAAGGAATTTTGACTCCCAACACAGTGAGGATGCAAGGAGGAAGTAGAGAATGTAGCATGTTGTATTTAAGCTTGGGAGAAATAAATGAAAATTAAGAGCAGCAGTGACCATAATAATATGAGCTCTGACATTTCAACAACAACTTACATTTGTATGGCACCCTTCATGCAGGATAGCTTCTGAGAGCACTGTACATTGCTGGTGTTGGACACTGAGCAAGGGAGAGGGGAGTGGAAAGATACCATATTCAGGGTTGAAGACATAGGTCGTCAGGTGTGATTTAAAGATGCACAAAAGGGGGTCATTGTGGAGAGACTGAGGCAGGGATTTCCTGAGATTAACAGAGTAGTGGCTGTAGCCAGTGATGGTGACATGAGGGCAAGGGGGCTGCTCAGCAGGCCTGTGTTAGCTCAGCAGTTTAGCTGACTTAAAGGGATGGGTAGAGGAGTCGGGTCAGAAAGGTAGGCTGTTCACACTCTGCCTCAAGTCTAAAAAGATTGCTTGTACTTTGCAAAAAACAGTCCTCTTTCAAACCTTCCTCAACAGCTGATTACACTAAGAACAAACCCAGATGCAGCCACTCAGAACCGAAGACTGCAATTCACACAGAATCAGAAAAAAGAAGATTCAAAGACATCAACCTCGGTAACAAGTGTGAACCAGGCAAATACATCTCGATTTGAGGGACTTCAAACCGATAACCATCGTCTGCGGATGAAGATCACAGAGGTATTTATTTTGTGTTCAACCATTTTTGCTAACTATTTTCTTTGTTTCTCCCATTTTCTCATTAGAAACTGTTAGAACTAAAACCAGCTGTGGTCTGGAGAATTCCAGTTTGTGAGTTTATGGACTTCAGCAAGAAGGATCTCAATCGGAAATCAATGCTGAATTTCTGGGGCTTTTTTTTAACTAGACATTGACAATAATTTAAAAATACACAGTCAATCCACTTTACAGTATATCCTTTGAAGTGATTTGAGATGTCTTCACGACATGATAAGGCGCTATATCAAATGCAAGGATTATTATTATTTATTATAATTTGGTCACTGAATCCATGACTGTTTGTGGGACACTGCTATGTGCAATTGGCTGCCGCATTTCGCCACAAAATATACAATCAGTTCACTTTACAGTATATTCTGTGAAGTGCTTTGAGAAGTTTCGAAGATGTGATAAGGCGTGACATCAAATGCAAGGATTATTATTATTATTAAGAAGAATGAAAGAGGAGGTCAGAGAAAATGTCTTCACAACCAATAAGCAAGATTTGGAAAAAGAATGCCCAGCATTAAAATTTATTTTTAAACATACAATCTACACATAACAATAATGCTTACAGTTAATTTTGCTCCTTATCACATTGTCAAAACATTGCAAAGTACGTCACAGGATGCTATCTAAAGTGTAGTAACTGCATATATGTAGGCAAATGCCACAGACAATTTGTGCACAGCATTATCTCACAAACAGCAATGAAGTGCCTGTACAGGAAGACTAGACCTCAGTTTAGCATCTATCCACCGATACAGTGCTCCTCCATCACTGCTTTGGAGTGTCAGCCTGAACTGTGAATTCAAGGTCCTATCAAGGGGTTTGAACCCACCATCTTATGACTCAGCTCCCTACTGAGCCAGGCTGAAACCACAATAACATGATGAATGTTAATGGCAAGAAAGTGAAGAGAGACTTTGCTTCAAGGGCAAGGTTTATTTCCTTCCTGCTGATTGATTGCCAGTGATTTCAAATCAGTCCTAGTACACTTTGTTTGCTGGTGATGTCCAATGAACAGGATGTTTAATCTCAACCAGGCAATGCAATTATCTAGCTCAACTGCAGCACAAAACATGATGAGAGTAGAGCACTGAATCTTTGAATCATTCTGAAGAACAGAAAAATTCCAAGTTTTGGACCTGGTATAATTTGCAGTCGTGTTCCTTAAAGACATCAGACACTTGGCAATTCTCTTTGCTTTACTAGATCATATCGGTTCCTCACACAAACACATAGGATTACTGCAATTGAAATTAAGCTGTACTCATTCAGACTGTAATGTCTCCCTTTACAGCTTGACAAAGAGCTTGAAGAGGTTACAATGCAGCTACAAGATACACCGGAAAAGAGCCAGTACATTAAACAAAACCACATGCAGGAGCTCAACAACATCCTGAGTACACGCAATTTCACAGATGGAAAAGGTACGAGCATCTGTCTATATTGTCCTGGGAAAATTCAAGCACATTTGAAAGCAGAAGCAGTCAATAGGCATCTGTGACGTACAAATAATTTTTGATGTGTAGCCATATTTTGCTGGTCATTTAAATTATGATTGCCCCAAACTACAACAGTTTATCTCTTTGTTCTGATGCTGCTCAAAATGCTCTTGGCTGCAGTTAGCATTCCAATTTTCAACTGGCATGTACGTCTCTGGATGCATTATCCTAAAGATTAGTACCAGTTTGGACATCGGGTTTATTTTCCCCATGGCTGCATTCTCTTATTGGCAACACTCTGACATTCATGGAGACACAAATAGAACATGAAATCCCAAAGAAGGTCTGAAGCAATAACAAGGCCCAATAGGTTTGATTTTTTTTCTGGGTATGTGATTTCTATAGCGTAAACATCAAGAAGATAATCAAATTGAGGTTTGTTGCAAGAGAAGGTTACCAGCCAACTCACAAACCTGAGATAAAGGAAGAAGCAGGCAAAATATTCAATCAACACTGGACACAGTGACAGTGGATTTTATTGATGTAACTTGCAGGGCATTCCTTTGTTTTATTTCACACCATGAGAATGGCCATCTAGGAAACCAAGCGATGTATCTAATACTTTTAATATGGCAAATATCTATCAATTTATTCATAGAATCATAGAATCATACAGTACAAAAAGAGGCCATTCGGCCCATAGAGTCTGTGCCGGCTCTTTGAAAAGAGCAATGTATTGTCAATCCCACTCCCCAGCCGTTTCCCCATAACCCTGCAAACCCGTCCTCCTCAAATACCTGTCCATCGCGTTTTTAAAAGTAGTTATCGAATCTGTCTCGACCACCCTTTCAGGCAATGAATTCCAAATTTGAACAGCTCGCTGCGTGAAAAAGTTTCTTCTCACCGCCCCTCTGCTTCTTTTAGAGACTATTTTGAATCTGTGACCTCAAGTCACCGACACACCCACCAGTGGAAACAGTTTTTCCCTTTCTAGCCTATCAAATCCCCTCATGATTTTGAAGACCTCTATTAGGTCTCCTCGTAACCTTCTCTGCTCCAATGAGAATAATCCCAGCCTCACTAGCCTTTCCTTATAATCAAGGTCCCTCATTCCTGGTACCATCCTCGTAACAACAACAACACCAACAACAAGATTTCATTTATAGAGCGCCTTTCACATCGGGAGGACGTCCCAAGGCGCTGGACAGTTGGGTCAGGACCCGAGCAGGGGGGAAATGGTCAGGGTGAGGGGAGGGAAGGGAGGGAGCGAGGAGGGGTAGAGAGTCGAGAGGGGAGCTGAAGGCACGGTCAAAGAGAAAGGTCTTGAGACCAGCCTTGAAGGAGGAAAAGGAGAAAGCGGCGAAGGCACTGGGGAATAGAGTTCCAGAGCCTCGGGGCTGAGAGGCTGAAGGCCCGGCCACCGATGGTAGGGCGGTTGGGGTGGGGGATGTGGAGCAGACCGGAGCCAGAGGAACGGAGGGTATTTCTCCACATTGAAATTCATCTGCCATGTGTCTGCCCATTTTACCATTCTGTCTATGTCTTCCTGCAGTTGGCTACTATCCTTCTCACTGTTTACTACCCTACCTAACTTTGTGTCATCCGCAAACTTGGAAATGGTACTTGCTATACCCAAGTCCAGATCATTTATGTATATTAAGAAGAGCAGTGCTCCTAATACCAATCCCTGGGGTATGCCATTGTACACTTCCCTCCAGTCAGAAAAGCCATTGTTCACCACAACTCTCTGCTTTCTGTCTCCCAGCCCGTTCTGGATCCATGCTGCCACTGTCCCTTTGATACCATGGGCTTCTATCTTTCTTACAAGTCTTTCAATTGGCACTTTGTCAAATGCCTTTTGAAAGTCCATATATACTACATCAACTGCACTACCTTTATCCACCCTCTCCGTTACCTCATCGAAAAATTCTATTAGATTTGTTAGACAAGATTTGCTTTTAACAAATCTGTGCTGGCTGTCCCTAATTAACCCATATTCTTCTAAGTGAAGATTTATTCTGTCCCGGATTATAGTCTCCAGGAGTTTCCCCACTACTGATGTTAGGCTGACTGGCCTGTAGTTCCTAGGGTTGTCCTTCTGTCCCTTTTTGTACAGGGGAGTCATATTGGCCACTCTCCAGTCCTCTAGCACCACCCCTGTGTCCAACGAAGATTGAAAAATTGTAGCCAAAGCCTCCGCTATTTGTACCCGTGCCTCCCATAGTAAACTTGGTTGCATCCTGTCCGGACCGGGCAGCTTATCTACCTTCAGCGCAGTCAACCTTTTCAGTACTTCCTCTCTGTTTATACTTATCCTATCCATTTCCTCTACCCTCTCCTCCGATACTGCGGCATTTGGTGCATCCACTTCTTTTGTGAAGACAGATGCGAAGTACTCATTCAGTACGTCAGTCTCTGCCTCCACAATAAGATATCTCCCTTGGTCCTTAATTGGCCACACCCTACCTTTGACTAACCTTTTTTTCTTGATATGTTTGTAAAATATTTTAGAATTCCCTTTAATGTTACTCGCTAACCTTTTTTCATATAATCTTTCTGCCCCTCTATTTCCTTTTTCAAACCTTTTCTGCACTTCCTATATTTTATTTGGTTGTCTCCTGTGTCTTGGGTTTGACATTTGTCATACATATTGATGAACATTGCTAGACTTTTGCTGGCCACTTTAATCATTGGAATATTTAATCCTTAATGCTGGTCAGCCATCCGGAAGGAGTCAGGAATATCATAACAAGAAATAATAACTAAATAAAAGAGAAGTCATATCACCGACATCATCAACCTATCCCATATCACCGACATCATCAACCTATCCCTCTCCTCTGGCTCTGTCCCCATTCCCTTAAAAACTGCCACCATCACGCCCACCCTGAAAAAACCCTCCCTTGATGCGTCGCAGCTATCAAGCTACCGGCCCATCTCCAACCTCCCCTTTCTCTCCAAGGTCCTGGAAAGAGTTGTCGCCTCCCAACTGCGCTCTTTCCTTTCCACCCATTCTCTTTTCGAACCCCTTCAGTCAGGTTTCCGTGCTGCCCATAGCACAGAAACTGCCCTGGTCAAGGTCACCAATGATATCCTGACCATCTGTGACCAGGGCTCCCTCTGCCTCCTCGTCCTCCTCGACCTATCGGCAGCATTCGATACGGTCGACCACGCTATCCTACTCCACCGCTTGTCCTCCCACCTCAACCTTCAAGGCACTGTCCTTGAGTGGTTTAGGTCGTACCTTTCTCACCGTCTTCACTTTGTCTCGACGAATGGCTTCTCCTCCACCCCCCGTACTGTCTCATGTGGTGTCCCTCAGGGCTCTGTCCTCGGTCCCCTCCTCTTCACCCTCTATATGCTCCCCCTTGGTGACATCATCCGCAGACATGGAGTTAACTTCCACATGTATGCGGATGATACCCAACTCTACCTTTCCTCCTCTACTCTCAACTCCACGACCACCGATGTCCTGACAGCTGCCTGTCCGACATCGAGTCCTGGACGAGAGACAACTTTCTTCAGCTCAACGTGCGAAAAACCGAGGCCCTCCTGATTGGCTCACGTCAGCGCCTCCGCACCTCAGGCGCCGACACCATCAGCATCCAAGGCTGCACTCTCCACCTCTCAAAGCCAGTCAGGAACCTCGGCGTTTTGTTCGACCCTGAGCTGTCCTTTCTCCCTCACATCCGCACCACAACTGGCACCGCCTTCCATCACCTCCGGAACATCGCCAGACTACGGCATTACCTCACCCCTCACGCTGCTGAAACCCTGGTTCACGCCTTTGTCACCTCAAGGCTGGACTATGGGAACTCTCTCCTCGCCGGCCTTCCCGCCACCTCCCTCCACAAGCTGCAGGTCATTCAGAACTCTGCAGCTCGTGTACTGTCCCGCACCAGGCTTCGGGACCACATCACTCCCACCCTCGCTCGCCTCCACTGGCTCCCCATCCCCCAGAGGATTGATTTCAAGATCCTCATCCTCACCTACAAGGCCATTCACGGCCTCGCTCCCTCCTACCTCTCCGACCTACTATCCCCCTACCTACCTGCCCGTACCCTCCGTTCCTCTGGCTCCGGTCTGCTCCACGTCCCCCGCCCCAACCGCCCTACCATCGGTGGTCGGGCCTTCAGCCTCTCAGCCCCGAGGCTCTGGAACTCTATCCCCCAGTGCCTTCGCCTTGCTTCCTCCCTCTCCTCCTTCAAGGCCGGTCTCAAAACCTTTCTCTTTGACCGAGCCTTCAGCTCCCCTCTCGACTCTCTTCCCCTTCTCGCTCCCTCCCTCCCCTCACCCTGACCATTTCCCACCTCCTCGCTCCCTCCCTTCCCTCCCCTCACCCTGACCATTCCCCCCCCCCTCGCTCCCTCCCTTCCCTCCCCTCACCCTGACCATTTCCCCCCTGCTCGGGTCATGACCCAACTGTGCAGCGCCTTGGGACGTCCTCCTGACGTGAAAGGCGCTTTATAAATGGAATCTTGTTGTTGTTGTTGTATTTATTCACCGTTTTTTTTCCAGACATTAGTTTAACATCTTATCCGAAAGATTTATGTGCCATACAACTTAGTCAATTCTTACAGCATTTCAAAAATGTCTCAATCTACATTTCTCCAGTGAGAAGATGCTCATGTATGTAGCACAGCACAGCTTATCATTTGATTCTCAAAATTGTTATTCACCTTTCAATTTCTTCCAATACATTAATAACCATTTACAGGGTCAGGAAGCAGGGAATCAGTATTAGATTAGTTAGTTTCAGTGGAAGTGCTAACACCATGGGCTGCTTGACCTCTTCCTAAGCTGTAAAAGCTATAATTCTTTGAAGTAAGTTTTACAATTCTACAACCTGGCTTGCTAAAGGGATACAATAATCTGGTTTGACTTGTGATCAAGTGCTTTCGAGGTAGATCGCAGCATTTGATTTATCTTTGGTGACAACGGCCTTGTACTGTCTCCCCACTTTCAGTGTATTCTCACAATCACACCACATCGGTGCTTAAAATGTGATATTTGCAAAACTAATTTGCACAATGTGACCCCTGCCTGTAACCAGAGGCACAACCTGCCAACCTGCAGGAACTCCGCGCCAGAAACAGCTCACATTGGAACAGAGCTCCTGTGGGTCAGTGGAGCACAGACTCAAATATTTACTACTTGGAGATGCTGTTTATGAATAACCCATTCTCAACTGCTTTCCACCTTCTACTGTATTCATGTTTCATTTTTCCTGTGCTGTATTCTTCCAGGTGAAACATTATCTGCCATTCCTTGGTCCACTGGTTTAATTTGTTCAGATGCCTTTGAGTCTCATTAGCATTGATTTCCTGCCTCGAAAGCCTGTCATGACTCCACATCATTTATGCACAATAAAAGTTCCAGACATCCATGCCCTTGTGAACTCCACTCACTTGTTATCCAGGCACAGACTTATCTATTCATCATCTACTTCTGCTTCCTATTGTCATTAATTCCATATCACATCATCATCTGTAGAGGCCTTGTGTGTGGAACCTTGTCATTTGCCCTCTAAAAGTCCAGGCATATTAACTCCAGTGAACGCCTTACGTCATATGGTCTCTGCACCAAGCTGATATCTTATTGACTGCTTCTTAAAGTAATACCGATAATGTGCCTATAAAGTACCATTGTCTTTCCTACTGATGTTACACCAGCTACTTTAACAATTACTCAAATCACATTTAGTTTGCAGTTTATAAAACTGTAGAGTAATATGTTAACATCAAAAGTGAACAATCAAGTGACCTCAGTGTCGAGGTCTGTACAGGTGTGTGTATGTGGAGGGGGAGAGGGCTTGTACAGGTGTATGTATGTGGGGGGAGAGGGCTTGTACAGAAGGTGGGGGGGTGGTAAAGGGTTTGGATAAATGAACTAAATTTTGGTTGATTGCTAAGTGGATTATAATCATGGAATCGTAGAAATTTACAGACAGAAGGAGGCATACCTGGAGTCCTATAGCTCAGTGGTTAGAGCACTCACTTCGCAAGCAAGAGACCTGGGTTCCATTCCCGGACAGGATGAAATGTTAGGCAAGTTTCTTTACTCCACCTGCCTCTATTTACCTAGCATAAGTAGGAACCCGGTTGTTAGTCAATTGGCAGATGGATCTCTTTTCTGGGGAGAATAAATCCTTCAAAAAAAATAATAATAAATTGGTCACTTCAATCCATGACTGTTTGTGGGAAGTGCTGTGCGCTATTGGCTGCCACGTTTTGCCCACAAAATACACAGTCAATTCACTTTACAGTATATTTTGTGAAGCACTTTGAGACGTTTTGAAGATGTGATAAGGCGCAAGGATTATATTATTATTATTATTATTATTATTATTATTATTATAATGGTTTGGTCACAGATTCCACGACTGTTTGTGGGACACTGCTGTGTGCAATTGGCTGCTGTGATTCACCAGCAAAATATACAGTCAATTCACTTTACAGTATGTTCTGTGAAGCGCTTTGAGACGTCTATGGCAATAAATCAAATGCAAGGGTTAATATTATTACTTGCCCCATTATTGCCAAAACCATTTCATAAAATTGTTTTCATCTTCCTAATTTTTTCTAACATGAGCCACGGAAACATGATAGGATTAGATTACATTCGGCCTCACTCCTCTCACTTTCAGCTGAGCTGGAGAAAGCAGGAGAGTAAACTGCGAGGAGCTCAGACTTAGAGGACATGCTGAGAGGAGTAAAGATTGAGGGTACAGGAAGGGCTGAGATAAGGGATATGCTGGGAGGAATAAAGGCTGAGCGGACAGGCTGGGTTGAGGTAAGGGACAAGCTGAGAGGGGTTCAAGCTGAAGGGCTTAGAAGATTTTCTAACAGAAAATAGAAGAGGAAACTTGTTCTGGTTAAAGAGTCTTTGAAGATATGTCTTTAGACCCAAAATGACAGCTCTAAACACTGATCTATTTTGAAGGTAGAAATCAAATAGCCTCACATACTCTATTCAAGCTTACACTGCACTATCTTACAGTAATCCTGCAATACTTTCAACTTGCTTGAAACTCGCTTCCCTCCCAGCTACAAGGTGCATGATTCATTTGTTTGAAATGATCTTATTTGATATCCTATGAAATCTGCATTTGTGTTCCTATGACACGTTTGTGCTATATCTCATGACAAATTTCCATCTTATGGGTGTTCTATGTCGAGGGCATCAGTGTTAAAGAGAGAAATGATCTGCAAGTGCCTCTCAGGGCAGGGGTAATTCTAAAATATGAGTCTGGCACTCATACTCATACCCATACCGTTATCATTAAATGATGGTATTCACAGCAGCTATGATCACTGGCCACCTCCACTAATGTATCCATATGTGGTGAAGAATGTTGCCGTCAGACAGCACATATTGATATTTCAGTCAGGAGTGCTATAATGATTTCTCTGACTAACTAGCCAGCCAGTGATGGGGTCAGGTGCATATGATTGACAGGCTCGAGAAGAGATCTTTCCTGGTAATGTCAACCTGGGTCAGTTAAGACTTCGAGCTGTTAGAGCTGACACTCCAATGCAATGCTGCGGGTGCCGTCCTTCAGTTGAGAAGTTAAACCAACGACCTTTCCGCCTCTTCAGGTGAATGGTAAGGCTCCAATGGCACCATCTTTGAAAAAAGAGAAGGGAGTTACTCCCGGTGTTCTGGCCTATAAATTCCCCCAAATAAAATGTGTCATTCACTTCATGGCTGTTTGTGTGACATTGTGTACAGATCGGGTGCCATGGTGTCCATGAAATGCACAGTCATTACATTTCAGTGAATCCTGTGAAGTGATTCAAGGTGGAGGTAGATAAATGTTTGTTAGGTCAGGGTATTAAGGGATACGGGGCAAGGGCGCGTAACTGAACTTGAGGTTTAGATCAGCCGTGATTTTATAGAGTGGTGGGACAGGCTCGAGGGACTGAGTAGCCTACTCCTGTTTCTGTGTATCTATGAGATGTTTAGACAATGTGATGAGGAGCTATGCAAGGATTAATATTTTTGTGGGTTTGCTATTTTCTGCAGCCTGGTTCTGTGTGTCATCTGGGTGTAAAGTAGTGATATGTGTGGCCTCCTGAAGCCATGTGATAATAAACTGAGGGGAAACGCGGAAAGCTAGTCACAGAAATGAATTGATTTAACTCATCAGAAAGTCACAGTGACAAAAACGGAGATTTGTTTTCAAGGACTTTGCGACTGTAACATTGCTATATCTATGGCAGGTGTCAACTCTCCGACATGGTGGGGATCTGCTGTGACTGTCATTGGGTTATTACAACAAGGTTCAGAGCTGAATTGATTTGTAGCTTGTGTGCGTGGTGTGGCACAGCAAGGCATGACTGCTGCTTGCTTTGTCCTCTTGCCTTTTGAAGCTTTCCAAGATGAAAAGGTGCCGACATTTGCATCTGTACTTGCATTTAGTGACTGTCATGTTTAAGGCAGTTGAAGTGCTACAAAGAAAAGAGAATTCAAAAGCCAGGACTTGTACAGTACAAACAAATTGCAGGGGTTGCTTTATTCTGCTCTGTGTGTTCCACCTCTTTAACCGCACTTTCAGTCATCTTTCCTGAACCTGCCGCCTGGACTCCCTCGCCCAGCTCGGGTTCCCACTCAGCATCATTAAGCACCTTGGGATGTCCTCGTGACGTGAAAGGCATTATGTAAATTGTATTGTATACATTAACTGATATAGGCAAAATGTTACTCTGCTCTGATTGGTGTGTTTTGCCAGTTCTGTTTACCAATAACTTTAATGTAATTTTCTATGTTTAGTTCTAGTTTACATTTAACAGATCTTGTTTTTATATTGCAGTGCATCTATTTATAAGCACAGTAAGAAATTGGATAAATGTACTGAACAGCGCAGAATCCTGCAGCTCCTTATCACACAGAGCCACAAAGAGCACTTAACCCATAATCATACACATTACCACACAGAGACGCTGCCATTTAAACATTGTCACCGGCGATAATCATCGTCAGTGATAATCATTAAATGACTCAAAACTGGGATTTGAACTTATTGACTTGTTTAGCTCTCAACAGGTTTGGAATTGAACAGACCCCCCCACCCCCCCACCCATCCCGACTTAAGCATAATGGCTTGACACGTGCTGTTGTCCTGGCTGGTGTGTGCTGTTCCCATGGCTGGCATGTGCTGTTCCCCTGGCTAGCGTGTGTTGTTGCCTTGGCTGGTGTGTGCTGTTCCCCTGGCTGGCGTGTGGTGTTCCCCTGGTTGGGTGTGGTATTTCCATGGCTGGTTTGTACTGTTACCCTGGCTGACGTGTGCTGTTGCCCTGGCTGGCGTGTGCTGTTGCCCTGGCTGACGTGTGCTGTTGCCCTGGCTGGCGTGTGCTGTTGCCCTGGCTGGTGTGTGCTGTTGCCCTGGCTGGCGTGTGCTGTTGCCCTGGCTGGCGTGTGCTGTTGCCCTGGCTGGCGTGTGCTGTTGCCCTGGCTGGCGTGTGCTGTTGCCCTGGCTGGCATGTAGTGCTGCTCTAATGAGGCAGATATAAGCCACAGCATTCTCTCCCTTTCACTGAATAGAGCAGGCAGTAAAGCTGTCTGTGGCACAGGAAGAGATATAATTGAAAGCAGCCTCTTTTGGTTTGGTACTAATAATCTCAGTTGCTTTTTCTGTGACTTTAGAGGACCTACCTTAGGTTACTTATAAAATATTTATAATTTGTCAATATTTCATTATTTTTCCAGTAAACCTCTGACAAGCACATCTTATTAGCCAGTAGTAATTTAAAATAATCAGCAAACTAACTTTCAGCCCCATGGGACATACTCCTGATGTGAAAGGCACTATACAAATGTAATTTGTTTTAACTTTTGCTCCAACTGAGCTTGACACAGGAACACTGAGAGGACAGACAGGCCCCAGAGGAACTTTTTGTTGATTTCTTTTATGCAATTTTATTTCAATTATGCAGGTGTCAGGAGAAGGAGAGCTTTCAAAATGTGTAAATATGGGGTATATATGCAGAGATATATATATAAGCTTTTGTGCTGCATAAAGCTTCCCATCTGATCTCAGCTGTAGTATATATATATCAATAAGATCCCTTTCCTATCAGAGATTCTCAAACGCTTGTTTGTTAAAGTGGTGAAATTTTACTTGATGAAATTTTCTTTCTGATCAAATTTTACTGAAGTTGATGGATGTTTAGGCAGAAAAATGAAATACCTTCCATGTTAGACATTCACAAAAGAAGTTTAGATGAAGAAGACCCTTTGGTCCATCTGATCTCATCCATCCAGAATAACTACCCTATCATCTTCCTCATCACAACATCAATTCGCTTGTTGAATGAGTGTCAGTGACTTGACCTCAACCACAATTGCTGGGAACCTGTTCCAGTTGCTAATTACTTTCTGGGTAAAGAAATGCTTCCTGATGTCTGTCTTGAAATTACATTTTGCAATCCTAAACCTATGTCCTCTTCTGCTGTTTCAGTGATACCGAAACTATTATTCTGAGATCTGACATACAAGGCAGCCATTTAACACTAGTAAACTTTTCATATCCTATTCTTAACACAGGGTGAAAAGTGTGTTACCGATAGTGAACAGAGTATTTACACCGACTGACAACAAACACTTTAAACACCAGTGTTTATTCGCTCTGAAATGCTACCCCACATGAAGAACGCTATATAAATAAATGCAAGTTGTCCCCAGTATCAAGGACTTCCTGGTCATGTACAGTCTGGTTACCTGAAGAGAAAAATTTCCTCTACTCCAGCAACACTCTTAACCCCAGAGAAGATGCAATTTTCCACTTCAATGGTTATTTTATACTTGAGCTCATGGTCCAAGCTTACACTCCAGTGTAGCATTGGGGAAACACTGCATTGTCAGAGGTGCCATCCTTCGGATGAGACATTTAACTGAGGACGCATCTGCCTATTTGGCTGAACGTTTAAAGATCCCATGACACTATTCAAAAAGGGTTTCCTGACCAACACTGCTCCAGACAAAAATGGTCTTGGCTATTTGTGGTGGGACTTTTCTGTGCATAACTGGCTGCAGTGTTTGCCTGAAAATACAGGTCACTTTGCAGCAATTACTCTGAAGCACTTTGAGATGTCTCAGAGTGGCAAGGATTCTGTTTAATTACTCTGACTGAGGTGAAAAATATAATGTTTCAAAACAGGTTTGTTCATTGCCAACTGTTGGCAATTCTGGTGATTTGTTAAGGCAGGGTTGTGCTAGGAGTCCATATCTACTCGGCACTGACTTGAGACTGCTCAACATCAAACATTTTACAAAGAGAAATCAGCAGCTACGTTTAGCACTTGATGTAGTAAAGATTCTTTAAACAAAGAGAACATGTATTCCTCCTTGTAATTATCGCATACCCGGGGGCATTTACAAGTTTATGTGATTAACAGCATTTGATGAATGGTGAACTATTTTGATTTCAACTGTTTCCCTTTTTAATGTTGAAAGTGAAATGCTTCTTGTAATTATTTGATCAATGTTTAACCAGTGATTTTGATAATTATTTGTTTTTTCATTTGTATACTGGAAGCAATAAATGGTAAATGATACAACCACTGTATTGATGACCAGCGACAGACTGGCTCCCTGCAAGGGCTCGGGATTCTGATGTACAATGGGGGAACTGGTTCATACGGCGCTGGTTCTTGCTGGTGCCAATTCTGGGGATGCAAAAAGCATAAAACCTCAGCGTGTTTAAAAACTCTGTCAGGCGTAAATGGAACTTCTGAACTAGGCTGCAAGGGGTGGTAAGTTTCGGGCACCGATCATGGTCAGGAAATTTGCTGATTTCCTGTATACACAATCCCATTGATGACTGTATCAGTGTCAAATGGCTAATGCTTTGGGCTCTTGTACAACCAATCTAATACTTTCATGCTTGGTCTGTGGCTTCTGTTGGATCAGTATGTCTGGAGTGTAAACTCTCCTAGGTCTGATCCTAGTGCACCTGAACTATTATATCTAGCTATCTCCGAGACAGCACTGAGGCTGTTATCACTGATGACAGTGATATTCACATTAGACCTGCTGGGAGAAAATAACCTGTGGATATGTTATGTTAACCTAGGTATAAATTTACAGAATACAATTTACAATATAGCACCTTTCACATTGTGAGGATATCCCAAAGAGCATTCACAGTACTGTTTGGGATCTAGAGTGGGTGTGGGAGCTGAGTTTGATGGGGAAGGAAAAATTAGGTTTGTTTTAGGTTATACATTTTGAGAAGAAAAATAAGGAGAACAAGTATCTGCTGGGTGGTAAAATATTAAAAGGAGTGGAAGAGCAAAGGGACTTGGGGATTAATGTATATAAATTAGATAAGTATATACATCCTAAAATAAATCATTGAATGTGGGAAGGCAGTTAGAAAAAGGTGTCAAAAATGCAAAATTGGAAATTTACCAGGTCGGTAGGTTTGAAGGTCAAAGAGATAGGATAGGGCAAGACTGTGGAGGGTTTTAAAAATGAGAACGAGGATCTTGAACTCAATCTGATGGGGGAACAGGAATCCATTAAGAGAGATGATCAGGACATACTACATTATTAGTATACAATAATGTAACTGGGGCTGAAAAAGTGCTCTTCTTGAATGTGGCAATGTTATTGGCCACCAGAAAAACATAAGAATACAAAGAGTGTACAGCACGGAAAAAGGCCACTCATCCCAACGAGTCTGTGCCCGTGTTTATAATAATAATCCTTGCATTTGATGGAGTGCCGTATCACGTCTTCGAGACATCTATAATCGCTTCACAGAATATACTGTAAAGTGAATTGACTGTATATTTTGCAGCCGAAACATGACAGCCAATTGTGGACAGCAGTGTCCCACAAACAGTTGTGGATTGAGTGACCAAATTATTATTATTATTATGTTTTTAATTTTGACGGGAATATTACTCCCAGAAAAGCGATCCCCCAATCAACTAACAAATGGGTTTCTACTCACTGCTAGGTAAACAGAGGCGTGGAGCACTAGGTGGAGTACAGGTGGAGTCCTATAGCATATTGGTTTGAGCGCTCGCTCCACAAAAGTTTGTAGTTTATACACCACACAAGTCATTACCCACTCCTTACTCCATCCAATAACTTTCTATTCCCCTCTCCCTCAAGTGAAGGTCTAACTTCCTCTTGAATGCATCTGTACTATCTGATTGAATCACTACTTAATGTAGCGAGTTCTACAGCCTCACTACTCTCTGAGTGAAGTAGTTCCTCCTCAATTCTCTTTTGGATTCCTCAAGTCACTATCTTATACTTACATCCCCTGTTACAGTCACCCCAACCAGTGGAAACAGCCTATTTATGTTAACCTAATCAAACCCTTTTATAATTTTAAACACCTCTATCATCTCCCCTTCTCTTCTCCAGCAAAGAAAGGCATAATCTATTCAATCTGTCCTGTTAACCTGCCATCCCGGTATCATCCTCGTAAACCTACACCATACTCTTTCCAATTGCTGCTATATCATTTTCACAGTGTGGAGACTAGAATTGGATACAATGCTTCAAATGTGATCGAACCAAGATTTTGTATAAATTCAACATTACCTTCTCACTTTAGTAATCTAACCTTCTGGATATAAAACCCAAGACCCCATTGGCCTTTTTAAAGCCTTACCTACCTGTGTAGCTATTCTTAAAGATTTTTGGACCTGAATTGCTGGATTTCTCTGTACTTTCTACTTCTCTTAGATTCCTACTATCTAGACCAGTGGTTGCCAATCTTTGAGATGTTTCACATAAAAAGATACTACGAATATTTATTTCTTTAGTAATACTTTACGTGTAAACTGATGGCCTTTTGATAAAGGATTATTATCCTTTATCAAAACGGAGATTATTCCCTAGCAGTCAGAAGGAACCTGATTATTAGTTGATTGGCGGATCACTTACTGGGGTAATACTCCCTCAAAAAATATAAAAACATTTGGACCCTCAATTCATGACTGTTTGTGGGACACTGCTGTGTGCAATTGGCTGCCACGTTTCGCCCACAAAATACACAGTAAATTCACTTTACAGTATATTCTGTGAAGCACTTTAAGACGTCTCAACTATGTGATAAGACACTATATCAAATGCAAGGATTATTATTATTATTGGAAGGCCTGGCACTATTTTCTCTAGTTTCTGAGCCACCAACTACAAGTCAGACTGGGTTGTGGTTTCTGACTGGTGAAGTGCTCATATCATTGACGGGATTAACTGCCTTAATTAATTCCTCACTGTTTCTCTCGCAGTAAAAAAAATGCTTTTTAGAAATTAATTTTCACTAGAATGCCTCCTGTCATTTAGAGATAGATTTCCTTTTGTCCCTTTTGATTCTATCCATATCTCCATTCTGTCTTTTCTGCCTGCACTCATTCTCTCAATTCATCTCCATCTCTCACTCTTCTGCCATCTGCCATTCATTTTGAATGAGCTGTCTTTCACTGTGATGGTGACATTATTCTTGACATTATTCTTACCAAAGAATAATTATTTCCAAAGTCTCCTTTTCAGCCACCTTCCCGTTTCGCTTGTCAGTCTTCATCACCAGTTATGTCTTCCAAAATTCTCTGGATTCTGGAACGGTTCCCATTGATTGGAAGATTGCAAATGTAACACCACTATTTAAGAAGGGTGGGAGAGAAAAGATGGGGAATTATAGACCAGTTAGTCTGACATTAGTGGTAGGAAAAATTCTTGAGTCCTTAATTAAGGATGTCATTATGGGATTCCTGGAAGACCATAACAAAATTAGGCAGAGTCAACATGGCCTTACAAAAGGGAAGTCATGCTTAACTAATCTTTAGAGTTTTTTGGAGATGTATCTAGCAGGTTAGATAGGGGGGAACCAATAGATGTAGTATATTTAGATTTTAAAAAGGCATTTGTCAAAGTGCCACAAAAACGGCTATTGCACAAGGTTAAGGCCCACGGGATTAATGGGAACATATTAGCATGGATTGAAGAGTGGCTAACGGGTAGAAAACAGAGAGTAGGGATAAACGGGTCATTCTCGAATTGCAGAATGTGACTAGTGGAGTGCCACAAGGATCAGTGCTTGGGCCTCAGCTATTTACAATTTACATCAATGATCTAGACAAGGACATTGAATGTAACGTATCTATATTCACGGATGACACTAAACTAGGTGGGAGAGTAAGCTCTGAGGATGATGCAAAAAGATTGCAACGGGATATAGATAGGCTAGGGGAGTGGGCGAGTAGGTGGCAGATGGAATTTAATGTGGGGGAAGTGTGAAGTTATTCACCTAGGTAGCAAAAGTAGAAAAACAGATTATTTTCTAGAGGGGGAGAGATTAGATAGTGTTAGTGTTCAGAGGGATTTGGGTGTCCTTGTACACCAGTCTCAAAAAGTTAGTTTGCAGGTGCAGCAAGCAACTAAGAAGGCGAACGGCATGTTAGCGTTCATTGCAAAAGGTTTAGAGTACAAGAGTAGGGAAGTTTCTTGCTGCAACTGTATAGGGCCTTGGTGAGACCGCAACTAGAGTATTGTGTGCCGTTTTGGTCTCCTTATTTAAAAAAAATACTTGCCCTAGAGAGTGTGCAGCGTAGATTCACTAGGTTAGTTCCTGGGATGAGGGGACTGACCTATGAGGATAGGCTGAATAAACTAGGGCTATATTCTCTAGAGTACAGAAGAATTAGGGGAGATCTTATTGAAACATATAAGATTCTTAAAGGGCTGGATAAAGTAGACGTTGAGGGACTGTTTCCCCTGGTAGGAGAATCTATAACCAGGGGTCACAGTCTTAAAATTAAGGGTCAGCCTTTTAGAACAGAGTTGAGGAAACATTTCTTCACTCAGAGGGTAGTGAATTTGTGGAATTCACTACCCCAGAAGGCTGTAGGTGCTCAGTTCTTGAACATCTTCAAGGCTGAGATTGATAGATTTTTTAAAAATAGAGGGATTAGGGGATATGGGGATTGGGCAGGTAATTAGAGTTAGGTCTGAGGATCAGCCATGATCTTATCAAATGGCGGGGCAGGCTCGAGGGGCCGAATGGCCTACTCCTGCTCCTAATTCTTATGTTCTTATAAATCCCAGTTAAACAATCTGTTAAATGCTTGAAAGAATCGTGATTTTTAAGCAAGTAGTAGCTCAGGAATTGAGCTGTGGGGTACATATTTATTTTGAGTTAAATTGGATGATTGGATGGAAGTATTATTCACTCTGTACCATACTCTGTTTCTAATTGTTAAACAGATGAATTCTGTGTAATCATTTGTAAGAAGCTTAACTTGTGGCTCAGTGCTGGAGCAATGGAATCTGTTGAGTCCAGGCTTTTTAGGTCAGGAATGGCAAATAGATTTTTGAATGATTTAACAATTAGGTTAAAGAGGGAACTGCACTCTGTTCCAAAAATGAGAGTCTTTAATATTCTGGAGTGTAACATTAGATTTCATGATTTGATTGCCAGTAGGTACCAATAATCTCTTTCCTGTGTTGTATTCCAAATATCCCCAAGAGGCTTATATCCCATTAAAGAGATCACAAGGTAATCTGAATGAAGAAGGCCCCTTGACCCAGATGATTGCACCTTCCAGGATACAAATCCTACTGTCTTCCCAAAACAGTAAACGGAATTAAGCTGTTTCTTAATTATTCTGCGAGCCCTGACCTCAGCCATCCTTCTTAGCAACCTGTTCCAGCTGTTAATTAATAGCTATGTAAAACATTGTTGCTGTAGATGAGCAAAATTCCACTGAGTCTTAGCCTGTTTCGGCCTTAAAACTTAAGATTGGGCAGAATTCTGGAAGATTCTCACATTGTCTTAATTTGAAAGTTTTTCAGAACTTCTTCTAAAACAGCTTCTAAAGGAAGAACTGAATTTAAGAATTTCCCACAATTCTGCGCAATCTTAAGTTTTAAGGCAAAGTGAATTTGCCTGTAGACTGGGCAGAATGTGAAGCCTCCGGTGTCTATGTTACAGTTGGTTGAAGGGATTAAGTATCTATGGGGAGCACCAGAGACAGGAGAGAGTGGTGCTGCTGTCATTCACGTGTCACTCTGTGCTCAATGGCACTCATCGGCAGTGTAATATGACATTAAAAATAAAATTTTGTTTGATTTTGCTATTACTTGAGTTTAATTTTCAACAAGATTATAATAAGCCCAGGAGTGACTTTAACACTTCCCATGTTTTTATGTGAAGTAGGCTGTCACCTTGCTCATTTCAAGTCTTCCCACTCTCTTGAAAATCCCATTAGCAGGAATTAATGTCAGGAATTATGGAATAGTGGTATGACGCCAACAATCATAAATCTTAATAACCTGCTACAGAACCACTTTAAAATATGCAGGCGAATGATGCACTGGATCTCTAAATGTTAAAAATAAATGTTAGCTGTAGCTGTAGCCAGGCACTATACATCTGTGTTCAATTCTGTCCACATCCCATTGATTTAAAAATGTATCATGTCCTTATAATATTTACAGTTACTTTGAGTCACACAGCCAGAGACTGAAATTAGCCCCTGACAAGTTACTGCAATTTATTGTTTGAGCCTTTTCAACTAAAGTGTGGAAACCCAGTTCCATAACGTGAATCATTTATGCAACTGAGATCTCATTGATTATAAAAGCATACTCAATGCTTTATACCTTCACACCGCTGGTTTCATAGCAGTGATAAATTGAATTCAATCATGTCACAGTCATTAAAGGGGAAGTGCATTGTAGTGAGCTGCCGCATAACCTTAATTGTTATCAAGGGAGTTATTGTGCGCTTGGTAATCGCATGTCGACATGCTTCATGCTTTGAAGCTGCTCGCTCACTGCAGCCTCTGGGACAGATTTGTTTTCTTGATCACCCCTTATATAACTGTGAAGATTCTTCACCATGTTACCGTCAGAGTGATGTTAAAGTCAGTGTTATGTTCACAGTCAGTGACACGATTACAGTCAGTGACACAATTACAGTCAGTGACACGATTACAGTCATTGACACAATTACAGTCAGTGACACGATTACAGTCAGTGACACAATTACAGTCAGTGACACAATTACAGTCAGTGACACGATTACAGTCAGTGACACAATTACAGTCAGTGACACGATTACAGTCAGTGACACAATTACAGTCAGTGACACAATTACAGTCAGTGACACGTTTACAGTCAGTGACACGTTTACAGTCAGTGACACAATTACAGTCAGTGACACGTTTACAGACAATGACACAATTATAGTCAGTGACACGATCACAGTCAGTGACACGATTACAGTCAGTGACACGATCACAGTCAATGACACGATTACAGTCAGTGACACGATTACAGTTAGTGACACAATTACAGTCAGTGACACAATTACAGTCAGTGACACACTTACAGTCAGTGACACAATTACAGTCAGTGACACGATTACAGACAATGACACAATTATAGTCAGTGACACGATTACAATCAGTGACACGATTATTACAGTCAATTACATGATTGCAGTCAGTGTCACGATTACAGTCAGTGACAGGATTACAGTCAGTGTCACGATTACAGTCAGTGACACGATTACAGTCAGTGACATGATTACACTCAGTGACATGTTTAGTCAATGACACGATTACAGTCAGTGACACAACAACAGTTAGTGACACGATTACAGTCAGTAACACGATACAGTCAGTGACACAATTACAGTCAGTAACACAATTACAGTCAGTAACACGATTACAGTCAGTGTCATGGTTACAGTTAGTGCTCACACTAACATTCTTCACAGGGAGAAAAATAGTCGAGGAAGCTGATTTTCTGTGGTTCTCTTGGGGTAATGAGGACAATTTTTTTTCAAATTAAAAGTGAGTTTAAGACTTTTGGAAAATTCTGCACAATCTTAAATTTTAAGACAATGTTCTTAAAACTGTGAGAAAGTTCAGAGCTGAGGATTCTTGAAGCCTGAGTTACCCATTTCTGAACATCAAGCAGTAGTTAATGATCGGCATTAATATTGCTCTGATTATTCCTGCCTTTCTCTTAGTTTAAAGAATATACATCTTTATATTGTGAGTTCTAATGATAGTGCAGAGGAGCTGGCTTGAAGGAGTCGTTGAACTTGACAATGCGAGGGAATCAAGTTAACATTAGTAGAGATATCAGCCTCGATTTTGCTGGGTGGATGGTCACAGCTCACCACAAGTCGAAAAAAGTTACAATATTCAAGTTACTGGCCTATTATTTTTCTAATTTTCTCCCCTCATCCCCTCATGCGTGGGTGTAGTTCCACTGGCATTGGTTGTCCACTGGTAACCCCCATCGTGGCCATTGTTCATAGGTGAGCCTTTGGCAGTGAGTGTCGGCAAGCCACACAGGAACCCCAGCTGTTTTTACCCTCCCAAACTGTGGGAAGGCTGGCATCAATTTAGCCTCCCCCATGCAACTCCAGCTGAGAGCAGCAAGCTCCTGGTCTGTAGGCTGTAGCTTTAACCAATACACAATTGGAGCTGCCCGCCAAGCTCATTTTGTTTCATGACAGAAATGGCTTTAAATGGAAATGAAAGGGAAGGACACACAGAAACGTTCATAGCAGAACACTTGCTTTTCATGATTCAATATTGTTCTCGCTCTCTCAGATGTGAACTCACAGCCGTAATTCTGCCCAATGAGGACACAATGAAGTAGGCTCGACGGGCTCAATGTCTGCTCATGTTCCTATTTTCTTATGAGAGATATCTGTGCGGAATGTGGTGATAGACAGGTAGAACAGGACATCTGTAAGAGGCTTTGGGCCAAACCACTGATGTGAAATGAAGGGGGAAGGGAGGTTTTACACCTAAACCAGTCGATAATTAAAGACTGATTTTGATTGCAATTTCTGCTATCTGCTAAATGTTAAATCATTCCCCCCCCCCATAGAATATTTACAGCTTAAAAGGAGGCCTTTCAGCACATCATGTCTGTTGTGATGCTCGCTCTCTCACTTTTCACAACACCTTTAATATTTAAAACTATTTTGAACCATGTTTTTTGTTTGTAAAATTGCTGTAGGAATAGATATTTTGCCATCAACAATGAATTTATGAAATCTATCTACTTTTTAACTGTAACTTTCAAATTTAAACCGTAGAAAACGTGGGAGATATATTAACTCTAATAATCTATCGGTGAGGACCGCCTTATCTCAGACACCACTGCATTGCAGTGTTTATGGAAGGACATCTGCAGGGATGGGGTGTCCTAGGAGCTGGAAGTTCACACGTTATCACATTTCTTTACAGACAGCGAGAAGCCTCTCTTGAAAAACCACCATGATCAGCGGTCACAGGCACCATGGGGCACCACATTGGAGACTTCCAGAACAAACAAAGATGTCATAGAAGACATCAACTCTCCAGAACAGTAAGTAGCGCACCAAGCACATTCTCTCAATGCAACCCAGATCTCAGCCGGTATTATTAGAGCATTAAAAGGAATAATCTAACCAGATCTTATCCCACAAAATCATTATCTATTTTTACATAAATCCACTTTGTTATTGGTCTTGTTATCTTTAAACCTATCTCAAACCTGCTCTTCCTGGCCAAAGTTACAGAACGTGTTGTTGCAAATCAACTTCACTCACACCTCTCCCTCCAATCCCCACTTGAACCCTTCCAGTCTGTTTTTCGCCCACAGCACAGAGCCACCGCTCGTCAAGGTCACAAAGAGAGAGGAAAGTCACAAATGACGTCCTCTCTCTTTGTGACCAGGTCTCCCTCTGCCTCCTCCTTCTCCTAGATCTTTCTGCCAAGTTCAGCATAATCGATCACGCCATCCTCCTCTACCACCTCTCCTCCCTCTTCTACATTAGCGGGACTGCACTTGCAAGATTCGAGTCCTGCAAGGCAAAATGTTGGGCAAGTTTCCTTACTCGATACGCCTCTGATTACTCAAGCATATGTAGGAACCCAGTTGTTAGGCGATTGGCAGACAGCTTTTCCCGGGGTAATAATCCCTTCAAAAAAAAGCAATAATATCATAAATCTCTCCCTGTCCACTGGCACTGTTCCCAACCTATTAAAAAAACGCTGTCATCACTCCTATCCTTAAAAAACCTACCCTGGACCCATCTCTACTCCCCAACTACCCCCATCTCCAACCTCCCTTTCCTCTCCAAGGTCCTGGAATGAGTTGTTGCTTCCCAGTTTCACTCCTTCTTCTCCCGCCACTCTCTTCATGAACCCCTCCAATCGGGTTTCCCTGCCAATCACAGTATAGAAACAGCCCTGGCCAAAGTGATAAATGACATTCTGTCCATCTGCGACCAGGGTTCCCTCTGCCTCCTCAGCCTCCTTGACATCTCTGCTGCCTCCGACACCATCGACCACTCTATCCTCATTCACTGCCTCTTCTCTCACCTCAACCTTCACAGGTCTGTCATTGACTGGTTCAGATCATACCTCTCACACCGTCTCCACTTCATCTCCACAAACGGCTTCTCCTCTAGCCCCCGCACTGTCTCGTGCGGCGTTCCTCAGGGCTCTGTCCTTGGTCCCCTCCTCTTCAATATCTATATGCTCCCTCTTGGTAATATCATCTGCAGACATGGGGTCAACTTCCACATGTGTGCGGATGACACCAAACTCTACCTCGCTGCTTCCACCCGTGACTCCAGGACCACTGCTGTCCTGACAGAATGTGCGTCAGACATCAAGTCCTGGATAAGAGCTAACTTTCTTCAGTTGAACATCAACAAGACCGAGGCTCTCCTGATCGGCTCCCGTCAGAGCCTCCACACTCCACCTTGCTAAGCCAGTCCGTAACCTTGGGGTCTTGTTTGACACTCAACTATGCTTTCTACCCCACATTTGTGCCATGACCCGCTCTGCCTTCCCCCACCTCCGCAACATTGCCCGGCTCTGCCATCATCTCACACCCAAGCCACCAAAACCCTCATACATGCATTCATAACATCGAGGCTTGATTATGCAAACTCCTTGCTTGTCGGCCTCCCCAACTTCACCCTCCGCAGGCTGCAGATCATCCAGAACTCTGCAGCCCGTGTCCTCTCATACATAAGGCTCCATGACCCTATCAGCCCCTTCTTCGCCCGACTCCACTGGGTTCCCATCACACAGAGGATACAGTTCAAGATCCTGGACTTCACCTTCAAAGCCCTCTATGGTCTTGCTCCCCCCTATCTCTGCAACCTCCTAACCCCCTACCATCCTGCCCACTCCCTCCTCTCGACGGGTTCCTGCCTGCTTCACATTCCCCACCTTGCTGTCCCCACCATTGGCAGATGGACCTTCTGCCATTCTGCCGACACCCTCTGGAACTCCATCCCGCAGTCCCTCCGCCTCTCCCCTTCCGTTGCCTCCTTCAAGACCGTGCTTTCAATTACCCTGCTTCCCCTCCTGCCCTCCATCCTCCCTGAACCCGACCCCCAGCTCGGGTCCAAAACTCTGACGGTCCAGCGCCTTGGGACGTCCTTCTGACGTGAAAGGCGTTATACAAATGTAATTTTGTTGTTTTTATTGTAATAATTTGGTCACTCAATCCACATTGTGGGACACTGCTGTGCAATTGGCTACCTCGTTTCGCCCACAAAATATACAGTCAATTCACTTTACAGTATATTCTGTGAAGCCCTTTGAGATGTCTCAATGACATGATAAGGCGCTATATCAAATGCAAGAATTATTATTACTTAACAAACCCCCAACAATACATCTTGCCAAATATTTTTTCCTCCCAAATCTACTTCTCCTCTCCAGCAGCAACTCCCAGTATGATGATGTTCTGTCAGCTTGTTTGACGGACAGCAACAACAACAACTTGCACTTACATAATGCCCTCCATGCAGGATAGCGTCTCAGAGCGTTAAAATATGATGGAGCCTGACTCCGAGCTGGGGGAGCTGGCCGTAAGCATGGTCAAAGAGAAAGGTTTTCAGGCGGGACTTGAAAAAGGGGAGAAAGGGGACAAGGTGGAGGGATTGAGGGAGAGTGTTACAGAGTTTTGGGGCGTAGTGGCTGAAAGCGCGACCTCCGATGGTGGGGTGGAGGGTGTGAGGGACAAGCATGAGGCCGGTGCCAGTCGAGCGGATCTAAACTCCTCAACCTCCCTGGGCTCTCCCTTACACTTACCGAACCAGTGAGCAATCCAGGGGTCCGGTTTGAACACCAGTTGTCCTTCCTCCCCCACATCCAGTCACTGACCAGGACCGCCTTCCTCCACCTCTGCCACATTGCCAGTATCTTTCCCCAAATGCTCCTGAAACCCTTGTGCATGTGTTTGTCACCTCCTGTCTGGATTACTCAAACGCACTCCTTGCCGGTCTCCCCAGCTCCACCATTCAAATGATCCAGCTCATTCAGAACTCTGCTGCCCACATACTAACCCGGACCAAACTCCGTACCCACATCTCACCAGTTCTGTCCAGGCTCCACTGACTCCCCATCACCAAACGGATCGACATCAAGATCCTCACACTTGTGTTCAATTAACCTTCACTCCCTGGCACCTCCCTACCTCTCCGATCTCCTCACTCCCCAATCCACCACCCTGTGCCTCCGTTCGACTGGCACCGGCCTCCTGCTTGTCTTTCGCACCCTCTGACCCACAATTGAGGTCACACTTTCAGCCACTAAGCCCTGAAACTATAGAACACTCTCCCTCAATCCCTCCGCCTTGCCCCCTCTCTCCCATTTTTCAAGTCGCACCTGAAAACCTTCCTTTTCAATTGTACTTACGGCCACCTCCCCCCCCACTCCCGGTTCGGAGTTATTGTTGTTGTATGATGGGGAGGTAGGAGAGGGAGGGGGAAGAAGGAATTTTTCATTCTCACTGAGTTTTAAACTCTAATAGATACAAATTCCATTCAGCGTTACACACCTCACCTTTCCAAGATCTCTGAAATGCTACCCTGCATTCGGGGTGCTATATAAATGCAAATTGTTGTTGTAATTCTTTGGCAATGTAAGACACTAATGGGATTTTGTATTATAACTGTGCATCACCACAATGATCACCATAATGATGAATGGAATTTTTAACCCCAAAGTGACCTGAATAGATTCAATTTGGTTACTTAATTAAATGCCAAATTTGGGAACCTCTCCCCCCACATCAGATGGCCCGTTTCTTTATGAACAGTGTCACACATTCAGACTGTCATGTATGATGCCCTTCTGTGCTATACACATCCCAACATTTGATTGAACCAACAGTGATAGATATTCGTAATAGGAGTCGTTGATAACAACTTTGAATTGCAAATAGAAACTCTTTCCGGCATCTGGAATTACATCATGCCAATCCATGAGACCTTCGCTCCAGCAGAACAGAACTCTTGAAGATTGATGTGACGCACTTCTGTTTACCAGAAAGAGATTTTGTTTGCAACACAGAGCTGTTATTTCCTGACGAGAAAGATGCTATACAAATGTAATTTGTTGTTGTTTTTGTTGTTATTAATATCTCTTGCTATGGATCACTCGGTGACTAACTACAACAAAAGGCAACTTATACTCATATAACATCTTGCACATAGGATAAATATCTCAAAATGTTTTACAATGACAATTATGAAGAGATGCCCGAAGGTATTAAAATGACAATGCAAAATTATTAATTGATTTTTTTACAGATAGAAAATATTGAATAATTATCCAGTTGTATGAGGGTTTCAGCTGCTCAAATAAAAGAGAGCAGGCCTTGCTCAGAGTGTTTGTGAGACAAATATTTGGAAAATAGTTTTCTTGATATTTTAAAATTGTGTAACTGTTGTTACATGTCAATTTAACATAATGAAAATTCTTAGAAGAAATGTTACAATGCGCAAAGCTACTGAATACAGTTTAAATTCTTTAAATGTTACCTGCTTCTGAGGCCACAATCTTCATGGTTTTAGCTCATAAGACCATCTTATTTAAGATCCTGCAGAATTGTAAAAATGTTTTAAATCCAATCTTAATTTGGGAGCCAGTTTTCCATTAGTACTTTTGGAAATATCGACTTTCAAATTATGACCGAATTTAAGAATTTCCAGAATTCTGTACAATGTCACATTTTAAGACAAAGGTCTCGGATGCATTACATTTCAAGCATTACAGTACAGCCAACTGATTGATTTCTTCTATTAATCAACTAACTGATTAATCATCAGTGCTGGTGCTCATCTAAGACTGCCCCGCCAATTATTTATGTTAATCAAAGAATTGGATCAAATTAGACTCAATTTGGGGCGATAAATGGTCCTGTTTGGTCACTGCTTGAGTTTCTAGTTCACTGCTAGGATATTCTCTGGTGTCCTATTTTCTTATGAAAAATAAGTTATTACAGAGCACCTGCGACGTGTGAAATGATCATCAACAGAATGAGAGCTGTTTTGACTGCATTGATTGTCCAGCTCCCTTCCTCCTTCAACAACTGTGTTTATTGGCATTAAGAACAGTAAGTGCAGACAATCAATTAGGGGACAGACTACAGTACAGAGTTACAGTCTTGAATGCACTTGAAGTTTCATTGGCAGCACTTACTGGGACATTTTCTTTGAACTGGCTTCAAATTAGGACCTAATTCAGTACTAAGATATCTGTATCTGTGATTTAGCATTTTGGAATCTTGCAGCTCTCTGCAAAACGTTCATTAGAGTGAATTATTATTATTGATTTGCAGTAAACAGATGAATTGGGGATACAGCAATAGGAAGATAATCAGTGTAAACAGTGAAGCCTCATTAATGATGCTTCCTTATTAACATCCAGGATTATAGAAAGATATTGCTGGCTGCTTATAATGAAATTCTTTCTTGCTAATGCCAGTTAGTTTCTCCGGTGCAGTTAGTGAACCGAACATTGTCAGTAAACTGGATATCCGTAAGATTCAAGATTAGTTTTGATGAAGAAGGCCCTATGGCCCAACTGATCTCATCCTTTTAGAAAACCCTCTTCCTATCTTCCCATCACAGTATCAAGCTACCGTTTTTTAATGAGTCCAGTGCCCTGGCCTCAACCACCCTGCTGGCAACCTGTTCTAGTTTTAATTACTGGCTTGGTAAATAAATACTTCCTGGTGTCTGTCCTGAAATTGCTCTTTGCGTATCTAAATTTACGTCCTCTTGTTTTACACTCTTGGTACATCCTTGAGTAGTGTTCTGGGTTTACTTTTTCAATCCCATTTAAAATGTTATATACCTTTATAAAGTCTACTCTGAATCATCTTCTCAGAAGAATCTTATCTTGTCTAATCTAATCTCTTTATCCTCTTTCTTGCAGTATACAACGCAGACTGTCTTTGCAGCTACCCATTCTTCATCATGCCTACTTGCCATCGATAGGTGGAGTCGATGCAAGTTGTGCCAGTCCGTGTGTTAGTCCCAATGCCAGCCCTCGGCACAGACATGTCCAGCCGTCATTTCGAGTCATGGTTTCCGGGCTGTAAAGAAAAGGCTTGCAGCCTGAACTGATGAGTACTCAGCATTTGGACTGTGTACCCCACCTAGTTCTCTGCTACGTACACGATGCACGCTCTCCATACCACAGAGGAATAGGCATTTGAAACAGACACAACTGGGTTCCTGAGCCAGCTTGTGTGGTCTGAGAGAGATGCCCTGAATCTGACCTGTAGCCTTATCTGTGAAGTTTTTGTTTCTGCATAAACTGGATGTATGTTTCCTTCCCAGAAAGAGTGATGGGTTTTCTTAAGGAAGCAGGGACTGTCGTTTTATCGAAACTGCACAGTTTATTTTACATGCCACAATCAATAGAGGGAGACAAAATGTGAGTTGCTATGCAAAATCTAATGTATAAATGCAGGTTCACAACCAACATAGAAACTAAAATTTAAATTTTGGCGTAGAAGCAAATATTGTCACCATTTCTGCACCGGCACACGCACCAAATGTATTCTCTAATAGACCAATAAGCAAAATGTTGTAGTGGAGAATGGAGTTCTGTAATAAATATATGTAACATGGGAGTGCGGATCTTCTATGGAAACATATAATTTGGTCAGAAAGACATATACAAATAAGTCACTGGGGTCTTTTGAACATGACACCTGAGCAGTATATAGATTAATATAGAAGTGAACTAATTGTCAGCTTTGATCAAAGGTGATTTGTGTCACCTGAAAGTGTTCTGCTTGTGTTCACACTTGTCTACCTTTTGTGCTACACTCTATCATTTGCTGGTGTGAGGCATTGATGACTTCAAGTTCTGGTACGCATTCTTAGTGTTAAAGCCTGGCATTGCCTTGTGGTTAAACTAAATAATGGTCCTCAATGGTAACTGTGTCAATGTGGTCACAGACATAGTTTGGAAGTAACAGAAGAAGTGGACAATCAATAATGAACTTTGTTACTCTGTGTTCTGTTTTTTGTTCACTACTTAAATTTATCAAGCTTGGATTCTCCCATTGTATATACACACCATCAGGGTTAGTATATTTACCAGCAAGCGGAGAATAACCCTCATTAAGTCTACCTCTGTCTCCCTCAGTATATTCATTCATGATTACCTTGGTTAACATATACCATGACAGCTTGAAGAGCAATTCACTGTTCACACTGATTAAGTATAGGAACAGAAGAGGACATTCAGCTCACTGAAGAGATCATTCAGCCTATTGAGCCTGTTCTGCCACATTAATAGATCATGGTAGATCTTTTTATTCTACTTCCTGCTTTTCTCCCTCAATACCCTTCTAAATATCAATCCATTTTCCTTTTAAACATCCTAATGGGTTCTGCATACTACCTTCTGGGCAGTGCATTCCACATTCTCATCAATGAAATGAGTGACGTAGGCAGACATGGGCAGATATTATTATCTGCTAATCTAACAGGTTGGAAGCTGTAACACCACCCCCCGCCACACACACACACACACACACACACACAAGCTAATTGGATTTCTTTAAATCCAAAGGTATGATATGGGAAATTCAAGTGTAGGCTGTGAGCTACAGTACAATTGTTAATACAATTAACAGGTGTCAACAGAAGTGATAAGAAGCATTTGAATATTGAAGTAATATTTATTGCTACTGACTTAATATTTGTATATAACGTAAATTGACATTTTGATCACGTCCAAAACCCCCAGTGAAGTGCAGGTATACACTTTCCTGAGAGACAATTTCACATTTCAGTCAAGGTAGTAAAATCCTATGTTCATTTGTTCCAAAAGAGCATGCTCAGTGCATTGATTCACCGGTCATAATAAGCTTCCAAGTACCGTTGTGAAGACATGTTTTGTGGTATCCTGAATGGTGACCTTGGCTGTTAATGTATTTCCCTGCCTCCTTAATTCAACTTTAACCAGGTTTATTTCTGAAGACACCAGATCATACGGAAGGAGGACTGAATACTGTATATAATGTATACACACGTTCTCTGTAGAAATATTATTCTAACATAGCAGGAAAACAAACAAAAAGTATTGACTGTTGGAGGTGAGCGTGTGTGTGTCTGTGACTGTCTGTGAATACTGACTGTGTGCAGTTTATTAGGTTTAAACCATGCAGTACATTTCTCTGTCTTAATGATACAGTAGTTATTTCCCATAAGGAAATATTTTTATTTCCTGCAAATATCAAAGACCCACAAAGTAATATAGTTATTTAATGTTTCTGTTCTTTTATACAGCAGCAAAAAAAAGGGTAAACTTATGAGGAGGCTGTGCCCTGACGGCATTTTCCAAATCATATTAGTGCACAAATGCTTTAAACTATACTGGAACTGCCAGGATAAACTGTAAATGAACAGAAGGTTTCTTGTACCCTTATACTGCATGAATTTTTAATAAATTGTTGCAAATCTGTTTTTATGAATAAAATACAAAAACTCACGATTCTTGTATTCTTCTGTCATGTGGAATAAACTGACTTGACATACCTGAGAGGTGTACACTGGGTTCCTCTTCCTGGCCAGACAACAGCATTGGGGAAAGCCAGTGGATGTCATGTTTACGTCTGAAAATTATGCAGCAATTTGATTGATACCTGTATATCCAGAGGTTAACGATACAATTCACCATTGGTGCATTTTTTTGTACCCTTTTCATGGAAAATCCTTAAATTCAACCTGAATTTGGAAGCTGTTTTTTTTTGCAGTTATTAAAAAGTGTGTTGTAAATTTCAATCAGGATACTAAGTGTAGTAAAATTCAAACTCAATTTAAGAATTTTTGACAATTCTATACATTATTTAAGACAAAATTATCTTACAGTCTAAGACTAGGTGAAATTAGTGCAAAGATCCAGAATTTCAGACAGGTAACACCAAATCTCACTCAGAATGAATTTAATCTAAGAGTATGAGTCATATTGCTTGGCTGGAAATATGCAGAATGTTAGAGATATCCCAATGCAGATGAACAAACATATGGCCAGGATCATTTATTACCTGCTGAATGTTCTCAGCGACTTCTGTTTTTGTTTCAGATTTCCAACATCTGCAGCATTTTGCATCTTTTTTTATATGGAAAAAGCTGTTTATAAGGAAATGTACGTTTGATTTGTACATTAATTATGGATTGATTATTCATTATCGAAGATGTAGCATGGCTTGTGCTATAACCTTAACCTGTAGTAGAGCAGAGTGACATATGTGATCCAGATTGTTGTTGTTATAGTTTCAAGCTTGAATACACCGATTTCTAGCTAGATCTCAATGGGGTAATACTTCTTTTGTTCCTATGATAGGGGAGCTATGTATTTTCCTCATGCCACTGTGGTTAGAGCTAATAATTACTCAATTGAGTGAATAGCTACAAACAGAGTTAGCATGGACCTCTGCTAATTTATCAGTCTGCTCTCAAAAGCAGAAAATATTATCAGCATATTTCAGAATGCAGATTAACAATTCAATACAACAACAATACAACTTTGTATTTATATAGCGCTTTTCACATCAGGAGAATTTTCCAAGGGTCCTTGGACAAACTATGATTATATACAATAACAAAATTACATTTATAGAGCGCCTTTCATGTCGTGAGGACGTCCCAAGGCGCTACAAGATTTTAAATAAGATTTTAATATGAAATCATATTGTGAAACAAGCACCAGGCTAATAATAAATAACAAAAATATTAATAAATACATTTAAAAACATTTTTGGTCAGTTGTGTGTCTCACATACGCAGAAACCATCCCTATGCTTAAGAGTATCCAAACCAAACTGAGAATTTCATGCATCTCACCTACACATGGAAATCCCAGAGATGGAATGGAATGGACACTCTCTCCCTAGAAGGATGCATCCTGCTTACCGAATTCCGCAAAGGATTAGGCGCAGGTTGGCAAGAGTCAAGGCTTGGGGACACAGTGTGCGTTGGGGTACTGCTGGAGTCTAACCAGCTAAAACCATGTAGCATGCCATTGATAGCACTATCTGACAAGCTTTCTGATTGCTTGTCTAGCTAGGCTTTGTCTTGCATTGTAAATAGAAGCTGAGTGGGATGATTCCCTTCCCCAGTGACTGGTCTGCCCTTCCAAGAATTCAATCAATGTACTAAAGTTTGTTTTACAGACTTATGCAGACATAGGTAGGTAATAACCTCAATCATTTTTGATACAGAACAGAGCTCTGCATGGAATTCAAGAAGATTCATTAGATTTGTTCAGTATAAAAATGTAAGGCCATTTGAAAATAGATGTCTCAGCAACTTCCCATGAGGAATAAGTCATCGTACAATATGAGAACATCAATCTGATGTAGACGAACAGAACTGAGACTGTAGCCAAGCACGCAACAGTTTTCCAAACAATCGTAATCTGCTGGTCTCATGAGGTACAATCATTCAGTAAATGGACCTGGCCATTTTCCCAATGTTGGAGACCCAGATCACCTTTGTTGGCATTTTGAGCTGATTGGCCATCTTTGTGATTATTCTCTGGGACCTCCCCAAACCATACCAACCCGGCTACTCCCTTCACTCAGGAGCAGCTGGGTTGATATGGTTTTAGGAGGCCACAGATATGGGGTGAACACGTAGGCTTCATGTCCTCCACCCTATTTATCCCACCATCAGTGGTCAGGATTTCAACCTATCTGCCCCCACTCTGAAAGTCCATCCCAAAATCCCTCTGACTCACCTCCTCCCTCATGTCTTTCCCCTCGCAAACCTTTTGCCTCCCACTCCCACTG
This sequence comes from Callorhinchus milii, assembly GCF_018977255.1. Classification (NCBI taxonomy): domain Eukaryota; kingdom Metazoa; phylum Chordata; class Chondrichthyes; order Chimaeriformes; family Callorhinchidae; genus Callorhinchus; species Callorhinchus milii. Next base: position 61,236,678 of record NW_024704743.1, on the reverse strand, counting down.
GGGTTCAAAACTGTCAAATACCTTGGGCTATCCCTAACGTGAAAGTTGCTGAATAGATATACTTGGAATTGTCTTGATACTACCAATCCCTACACAGTTGTATAGTGTTGTCCTTTCAGAGATGATCTCGTGGCACTATTCAGAAAGGGAAGGGAGGTTCTTGTTATACCCTGACAACAATCTCCCTGATACGATTGAGCATTAACTTTATGGCTGGTTGTGGGGCATTGCTGTGCACAAATTGAATGCTGTTTTCACCTACAAAATATAGTCACAATTTACATTAGTCGTGTGAAGCATTTGGAGGTGTGTAAAGACATGAAAGGAGCTATATCAAGTGCAAGGATTATTATTATTATTATTACATATCAAATAGTGTAAATGGAATATTAGACCCAAAGTTAAGCTGGTTGACTTAAGAAATCATAACATTTGCTTAAGGTTAGTTAACTTTTTTCTGCATAAATCTCAAGAAAGAGGGAACATTTACAGACAAAACTAGCTTCACAAATGCCATTATCTTGCTTTAGACAATCTTCAGTAAAAATGCCTTATTGCAATAACTGCCCGTATTTAAATTGGTTATTCTTAGGCTTTTTATTCATTTATGGATGTTTAATCAAGATGTCACCCCTTGTTAATAATAAGGTAATGGGAGAGTTCTGTGTTGGGTTGTCTGCATTTTAAATGTTTAAACAAATCGGAGAGCAAAAGAGTTCTGCAACCGTCATTCTGTAAACGAAGAAAAATTACAGTGCCTTTGAAGAAGAGAAAATACCATCCCACAAGGTCTGTGAATCAGAGCAATTTTATTGATTCAGCAAGAAAGCCTATTCTCATCTCATGTTGGACTCGTGAGAGTTTCTGACTAATATGTTGATGGACCCAAATTAGACCACTTCATGCAAATATCAAGCTGTGGATAATTAAGACTACTTGATCTAAGCAGTGAACATTTACCTGGCAGTGAACATTTATCCATCCAGGGCAGTGTCTTGCTGGAGCTTGGGTTGGGGAAGGCAGGAAGAAGGTAATTCCACTTCATATTTAGATGTGCTTGTGTTTTAAAAATACACACTTCAGGGAAGATTTTAATGAAGATTTATCAATGTTTGGGCTAGATTTTACTGTTATTGCAGAAACTATGTGCACTGGGGAGAATATTGTGTCGAATCCACAAGGTTCCTCTAAAGCGGCAGCATCAAAGGTAGGTGAGTTGAGGTGAATATATATTTAATAATCTATTTCTTTAACTGGGGGTAGGGAAAGAGAGAAAGACAAAAGAAGTGATATCTAATTCCTGGTATATTGATTGGAGTGAAATGGGGCTATGCAGTTTCTATTGAAACTCTTGTGTGTTGACACTCGGCAGAGTCAACTTATGAAGATAATTTCCCTAGTCTGCTTGACATTGTGTCACCCTGACGAGAAGCAAGGGCAAATGAGGTTTTGGAGACAGAATGCCGAACATTTTTTATTAACTAAAAAAATCTGATTTTGCTTTAGTAAAAAACAATAAATGGTAATAATGGTAATTACTGAGGCTGCCTCATAAATTTGTTTTAAAGGGAACAGATGGATCCTGAGATGGATCCTTGATGACGTGTATGTGGAGTGAGCACAGGCTAGAACTAAACTGGAGAATAATTGTGGTCAAAGAGAAAGACCAGCAAAGATACTAGTAGTGATATTAATGTGCTGGTCTTCAAAACATATTAAGCTTCAACTGCAAATTACCCAAAACTGATAACTGTGGACATGTCCTACAGCCTACTCTGAAGCTCAGCAAGAACAACATCTGCGCACCAGCTGATGAGTTTCATTACAGCCTGCTGGCACTACTGCTGTTACACCTGGTGTCCTTAACATTCAGAATATTGAGATAGCAGGTAGCTGTCTGTGAACTCCAGTGGCATCATGTTCTCACACCCATTCTCGGTATCTGCTTTAACAGGTCCAAATGCCTAATGTACCTCATTGCATTCACATTACTGCTCCTTAGCACACCAACATCCTGCTCCTTAGTATTCCTTGTCGAGATCCCGACTCAAGCCCATAGGAGTCAGACTTGTTAGGTAATGCGGAGAAGATATGTTCCGGATCAACTCTACTAGAAAGTGTGTACGTGCGGACATTGGATAAGGATGTGATTGAACTTATGATATCCTTCATCGTTGATAAAACTGAGTAATAATAATTATTTCTACATGTCAGTGAGTCAGTGTCAAGTGTGAATATTAAATAATGATAAAAGGAATTAAAAGAGATTACACAGAAAGTAGTTGGAATGGGAATTCTCTGTCACAGTCCATTGCTGAGGCTGTCTCATAAATTTGTTTTAAAGGGAACAGATGGATCCTGAGATGGATCCTTGATGACGAGTATGTGGAGTGAGCACAGGCTAGAACTAAACTGGAGAAAAATACCATTGCAGACTTGATGGGCCAAATGGTCTGTTTTTTATGATTCTAACAACACCTAAGTTCTCAAATCCTAACATCGAAGTTGTCACACTTTTCACACACAAAAAAGTAAATTTCATCCGATAGAGGTTTATTTCCCCTAGAGTTTGCATCGTTAAAGGCAAAGGGTAAAGGATTCCTAAAATGCTTCTGAATAGAACCCTTTTGGTTAAGAGCTGATGTGTCAGTTAACATTTGTTTATACATCCCTTAACCATCTGTTTGCATTTGGCCCATGAGGCCGACTGACAATCATCAGTGAGGACCAAGGCCCTGTGATGACATCATTATTCTGCCTGTACATGGGTTGCCTGAGCCCTGAAGTTGTCACATTTTATCATCTTCAAGATTGACAGCAGCGTTCTCAAACTCACCGAAAATGTCGAGCATTATTTACTCGCAATTATAGAACCCAATACATTTTTTCCTTTTAAATTGAAATCATTGGCAACATTGCTATTAGGTGGTAAATACATTCTTCTATCAAATAATGGATATTTGCCAGAAATGCTAAGATTGATTTAGTGTTGGATTCTAATACATGACGTGTGATGGATGTAAATGTCATTAAAAGCTGGTAGAACAAATCAGACAAGACCATGAAACAAAGACAGAATCATTAGTTTTATAGCCAGAGTTTTTCTTGGTTAGCCAGGTATTTTCGACAATACGGAAACTTATATCCACACTTAAGAGCAGGGCCGATTGCAACCCATGTGGCTGTCAAGAAGCATCCCTCCCTAACATTCGCATTAGTTTAGGTAAGTCTGTGTTCCGTCAGTCGTGTGTTTCCAGGTTTTCTTGATTGAATATTTCTTGATTTATGGCATAAACCAAAACAACCAAAATGATTGGCCAAGTTTCATGTTTTCCACTTACACATGGACATTTCTGTGTATTGGAATCGAAGAACAAAACAATATCAAGACCTTCACACTCACCTACAAATCATTTCATGCTCTAGCACCACCCTACCTGTGCACACCCCATTACTCTACCTGCTTCCTTCACTCAGCGGCTTGGGCCTTCTGTGGCGTCCCTTGACCTCTCCACTTCATGATCAGCGATTGATTGTGTTTTCAGCACTGCAACCAAACCTCTGGAACTCCTTGCCTCAATCCCTCCATCTTGACTCCTCTTTGCCTGTCTTCAGATCACGCATGAAGAACTTTCCTCTTTGACTGTGCTTTCAGTCACCTCCCCTTACTCCCGGCTTAGCGTCAACATTATAACCAACGTTAAGCACTCCAAGGCTGTGGAATTTTCTGCCACAAATGTTAGTCACAGCAGTCCATAGATTGGGAATTGGTTAGATTTTTATAGAGCAGGAATTTTAAACAGTATTATGAGCAAGCAGGCGAGTGGGATTAGATTAGGTGGTTCATAATGAAGAAAAACACCAGTGCAGACTTGATAAGCCGAATAGCCCATTTCTGTGATATAAAAATCTATGATTTCTGTACATTTCTATGTTTCTACAATTACTAAATTCACTAGCAATTTATAAACAATGAATACCCAGGTTTTATTAAACTACATGGGTTTATGGATGACATCAACAACAAAAGCAATGTTTGAATTCCTTATTCCTTCAATTCTGAGGTTCTTCAAAAAATATTCTGGCCGTGGAATTTGGAAGGCTGGTTTTAAACCTGTTTTACAAATATTTCTGCCTAACAGTTGAGACTATTAGGGCATTGCAGGTACAGCCAGGCCTCTCTGAGCAGCTAATATGTGAGGAGATCCACATTGAAAGATCAAAGATTATGAGATAATAACTGTGAGTTCACAGGAACAGTACACTATATAAAATCTGCTCTCCCTCACTCTTTTTCTAGTTCAGGTGTTGATTCGTGCTAGAATGGGTTTCCACAGGTAGTGGCAGTCATTCCATACATTGATCAATGGCAGTTCTTCATGTGTGAGCCTGGACAGAGTGTCAACAGGCTAAAGGGCTAGCGAGTTGAGTTTCACAGTACAATGGTTGAAAACCCCTTTATCTTTTGATGTATGGTACTTTTAAAATGAAATTATTGATTTTCTACACAGCCTGAGAAATAACAGTACAAGAGAACTACAGCAGCCCCCTTTTAAAGTAATACATATATAATATATGGTGTTGACATCAAGAGCTGTAAAATTTGATGACACAAACTCCATCACAGAGGCCAAAAATATATTAAAAGGATAAACATAAATAAATCCAAACTTAAATGTATTGCTGAACTTTGACTGAAAGTAAAGTTACCTCCTCCCTCCATCACAATGCTGAAAAGTATCCAAACCAGACTCTATATGGCACCTACACCTGAAAAACACAGTGTCTGGAATAGAATATGCCCTCACTCCGCAGAAGAATGCACTGGGTTTATCTAATTCCAGAGAGTGTTGGACATAGGTTGACAAAAGACAAGATTTGGGGACGCCAGAGTGTGTGTTGGGCTACTGCTGGAGACTAACCAGCTAAACTTGTATGCCTGGCAAACTTGCCTGCTGTTCGGTTACCTTATCATTAGGGCTTTGGCTTGCAGTGTTAACAGGAGCTGAGTGGGAAGAATCCATGCCCCAAGTTTACCATTCAAGTCCTACCAATGAGCCAGGCTGGGCTGTCTGCCATTAACAGTGCCATGGAGTCTTACAGATATGCCTGGCTCATGAACTGGACTACAGAGACTGCCACAGATGATTGATTTAATTGCAACATTCTTTTGCTAAGCATGTCAGCTTGGAGCCAGTTCAGCTCCAAAGATACAGTTCCCGAAGAGGACAGTGAGATTGCACCTAAAAGCAAATCATTCCAAGATAATATTTTTGATAGTGAATTCTCCCACTGGTAGACAATGGTTATATGCCAGTATAAATACTCGCTTTGCCACCAACGTTGAGAAAGGAATTGATCTTGCCTCAAGATGCACAGTATCTGAAGATACTTCATTCCAAACACATCCTTTCAATTGCGTAGTGTATCCATAGGTAATTGAACAGCACCCTCTGTTGGTTTGTTAGGGTTATTGCAAAATCACAACTTCTGACTCTTTAAAAAAAAGAAATTGTAACTGAAAACTAAATCATTTTATTGCTTATTCTTGTAAAATATCCTGCTCAACTACAATTTAGAGCACTTGCACTTTACAATATCATTTAGAACAAATGTAAACAGTTATTGTTGAAACATGGAAGGAAAACTAACTGGTGCAGAATGAAACTCTTGTTCATGCCTACATCACCTCCAGGCTCAACTATACAAACTCTCTGCTTGTCGGTCTTCCCAACTCCTCCCTCCACAGGCTGCAGATAATCCAGAACTCTGCAGCCCGTGTCCTCTCCCGCACCAAACTCCGTGACCCCATCTTCCCAACTCTCGCCCGACTGCATTGGCTCTCCATCCTTCAGAGGATCCAGTTCAAGATCCTGGTCCTCACATACAAAGCCCTCCATGGCCTCGTCCCATCCTACCTCTGTGACCTCCTAAACCCCTACCAACCCACCTGTTCCCTCCACTCAGCCGGCTCCGGCCGGCTCCACGCCCCCCGACCCACCCGGCCCACCATTGGCGGGAGAGCCTTCAGCCACTCTGCATCCAAACCCTGGAATTCCATCCCCCAGTCACTCCGCCTCACCCCCTCCTTAGCCTCCTTCAAATCCCGCTTCAAAACCCTCCTCTTCGACCATACCATCGGCCACCCCCCCCCCCCGCCCTCCCTTTCCCCCCCAACCCCAGCTCGAGTCTGAAACCCTGTACTCTGTCCAGCACCATCCTCCCGACGTGAAAGGTGCTATACAAATGTAATCTTGTTGTTGTTGTCTGTAGACTAATAATACTTGCATTTGATAGCGCCTTATCATGTTTCGAGACATCTTAAAGCGCTTCACAGAATATACTGTAAAATAAATTGATTGTATATTTTGTGAGCAAAACGCGGCAGCCAATTGCACAGGGCAGTGTCCCACAAGCAGTTGTGGATCGAGTGACCAAATTTTTTTTTGGTTCGAAGGGATTATTCCCCCCAGAAATGTGATCTGCCAATCAACTAACAATTGGGTTCCTACTTACTGCTAGGCAAGCAGAGGCATGTAGACTAAGCAAACTTGCCTAGTGTTTCACTCTGCCCGGGAATCAAACCCAGGTCCTTCGCATGCGAGGCAAGTGCTCTTTAGCCACTAAGCTTTAGGATGCCAAATCACTTCTATGGTGGACTAGGCAAGGCTGATTCCCTAGGACTCATTTTCCCTCTTCCCATTGGAAACTAGCAAATTGCACTTAAGGTCTTGAAAGACAATACAGTACACTACAATTTACAACTTGCCTTTACATGGCACCCTTCACGCAGGGTAGTATCTTGTATAAATTTATATGTATAAATGCTTCATTCAAATTTTACAAGTGTTGCCCTGAAGGGAATTACAGTCACTAATCCACCAGCAAATACAGACAAATAGTGAAATTAATGACCAATTTGTTTTGTTGATTTTGGATGAGAAAAGATTAGCCAGGAATCTACTGTTCTGCAAAACAGTGGTCACTGGGATCTAACATCCACCTGAACCACAACGCATAAAACAGGAACTAAGTTTGTCTCATCCAATACTGTTGAGCTCTGATTAATCCACTGAAATGCCAGGGTACATTTTACATTCATGTCCTGGTGTAAAGCTGACAGAGAAACATGTGAGGTATTTTTCATCTGAACAGAAGGAAGTAGCTTGTTGAAGAATCCTCTCATTATAGTGCAACGAGCCTGGGAGATGACTGCAAACAGAAACTAATATAAAAGCACCTGTTGACATAGTCGAACATTATTTGCACCATAAACTGTTAAATAATTAGAAAAATGTGGTTGAATGTTGCCGTGTCTAATAGTACCAATTGTGCTTAGAAACAGAATCTAATTGTTGCTATTAACTAGTACAATAAGACTAGGAATAACTTAAGTGTTTCAAGAATTCTAGTAGTCTTATTTACATTGTGCCTTGCAGTTTTCAATGAGGCTTTTCTGATATGTACTGAAAGATACAGTTCTGTTTAGGATTTTAGATGAATTAGTGAAGAAATCAGGGATGACAATTTAACCATTCTCACAGGTCCTCTGCCAAAATCACTTGGCTTTCAGACAGATCAGTAGACTTACCTCCATCAATAAGCATCTTAAGGTGCCATTACATTTCACAAAAGGGTCAAAAATCAGATTGAAACTAAAAATGTAACGATTCCTTAAACATTGGATATAAATTTTGCCCACAAAACATGCAGTTAATTCACTTTACAGTATATCATGTGAAGTACTTTGAGACGTCTCGAAGATGTGATAAGGTGCAAGGATTATTATTATTAATAAATTACCTCTGTGTGCAGGAGGCAGATTTCCTTACATTATTCTCAATGTCAATGCCCTGAAACTGAGTTGCACATTTGCTTTCTGGCTCAGGGCATTCTCAATGGGGACTTTATTTGGGAATATCAGACTTTAAATGGGCGTGAGAAAATAAACCCAAAAAATATTTTCAGATAGGCCGGGCAACAGGACAAAATAACACAGATTTAGAGTAAGAGTACAGTTTCAAGACAGATATCATGTTTCTTTACCCAGAGGGAAATTAACAACAAACAAATAGTAGGGTGGACATTCTGGAAGGACGAGATCAAATACGCTGAAGGAGCTTCCCTTGTGATTGTACGATCGGTAGTAACAACAAAATTACATTTATTGAGCGCCTTTCACGTCAGGAGGAAGTCCCAAGGCGCTGGACAGTCAGGGGTCAGGACCCGAGCATGCGGGAGGGGTGGGGTAGGGGTGAGGGAAGGCAGAGAGGTGTGAGGGCGACTGAAGGCACGATCGAAGTGGAGGATCTTGAAACCAGTCTTGAAGGAGGCAAGGGAGCAAGCGAGGTGAAGGGACCGTGGGATGGAGTTCCAGAGTGTGGGGCCAGAGAAGCTGAAAGCCCGGCCACTAATGGTAGGGCGGGAGACATGGAGCAGACCGGAGCCCGCTGAACAGAGGGAGCGGGCAGGTTGGTAGGGAGTCAGCAGGTCAGAGAGGTAGGAGGGGGCAAGGCCATGGATGGCCTTGAAAATGAGGACAAGGATCTTGACTTTGATCCTCTGGGGGATGGGGAGCCAGGGGAGTCAGGCGAGGGTGCGAGTGATGGGATCACGGAGACTGGTGCATGAGAGTACACGAGCTGCAGAGTTTTGGATGATCAGCAGCTTGTGAAGGGAAGAGTTGGGAAGGCTGATGAGGAGGGAGTTCCCGTAATCGAGCCTTGATGTGACGAATGCGTGGGTGAGGGTTTCGGCAGCCTGAGGGATGAGGCTGTGGCGGAGTCTGGCAATATTGTGGAGGTGGTGGTAGGCAGTGCCAGTCAGGGCATGAATGTGGGGGAGAAAGGGCAGTTCAGGGTCAAACAAGATACCCAGGTTCCTGACTGGCTTAGTGAGGTTGAGTGTGCAGCCGTGGAGGCTGATGCTGCCAACGCCTGAGGTGCAGAGGTGCTGGCGCGAGCAAATCAGGAGGGCCTTGGTCTTGCTGACGTTCAGTTGGAGAAAGTTGTCCCTCGTCCAGGACTTGATGTCGGACAGGCAGTCAGTCAGGACGCCAGTAATCCTGGAGTTGAGGGTAGAGGCAGAGAGATAAGAGTTGTGTGTCATCCGCATACATGTGGAAATTTACCCCATGTCTGCAGATGATGTCACCAAGGGGAGCATGTAGAGGGTGAAGAAGAGGGGACTGAGGACAGAGCCCTGGGGAATGCTGCACGAGACGGTGCGCGGGCTGGTGGAGAAGCCGTTTGCTGAGACAAAGTGGAGGCAGTGTGAAAGGTAGGACCTGAACAGTCAAGGACAGAACCTTGGAGGTTGAGGTGGGAGGAGAGGCGGTGGAGGAGGATTGAGTAGTCCACAGTGTTAAAAATTGACGGCGAGGTCGAGGAGGCAGAGGTTCATGTCTTTACTAAACGTCCAAAGAAAAAAACTGCATTTCGGTTAACCAACAGTTGAAAGTCACTGTATGAAAGTGAATTGGGGGACAGCATCAGGATATCAATATTGAGAACAATGTCGTGGGTTGGGAGTTCACTTTTCATATATTAGTTATTCATATTTGGCACTCAAGCAATGTATTAACTTAGGCCACAAATTACATGTCAGCGTTGTGCAATCCTCTGTGTGTACATCTTTTCTCTGTAATAGTGAGCATTTCTGCAGCAAACTTAGCAATTTAGTGGATCATTTAACAATTAAGCTATTTAACTAAAAATTAAGAGCCTATCGCCTGCAGTTTCCCATTACTGTCCAAAGAAAATCAATAAATTTAGTCAGCAGCTATTAATTATTGTCAGTTCAAAGGGAGATTAAATCAATAAGCACAGTGGCCAAATGACCTCTTCCTGTGCTATAAAATTCTAATTCTAAGAATTGAAATAAAGGAGGGGGAAAGTGCTGAGAAATACAATAAATGTAGCTAGCACCACAAAGGCAGAATAAGCTGTAACAGCCTCTTTCCATGCCTAATATTATACTTTTTATGATTGTATCTATGAAAAAATTGAGAAAATTGTTCTATTCTTGGTAAATGTTTAATAAATGACATCCAAATTATTGTAACTAATAACTGGAATTGGTTATGACCAAACCGAAACACAGCCCGAGAATAGGCAAGTTTTCAACATTTGTTTAGTATAGTTTTGTACCAGCTAAATACTTTATTATGCAAATCAATTTGCTGTACTTTGAAACCAAGTACATGCTTCAACAATACTGCAGGAACCCGTGCTGCAAAGATTACCTATAGGTCCGGTTGTCTTCATTCTTTGAATTAATAACATCATCCACACTCTACAGGATTAGACCTACCTGGATCTTATTGGGGATTTCCAAAACAAACCTTTCTAATTGCTCATAATAATTCTTGCATTTGATATAGTACCTTATCATGTCTTCAAGACTTCTCAAAGCTCTTCACAGAATATACTGTAAAGTGGAGTTACTGTATATTTTGTGAATAAAAATTGCGCACAATGACGTACCACAAACAGTCGTGGACTGAGTGACCAAATTCATTGGTTTCAAGGGAGGTCAGCACAAGCTATTTAATCAACCCAAACAAACACTGAGCTGACTCCAGCCTGCCATGTCCTGTAATAATATAATTATAATCTTGACTGATATTTCACTAAAGTACTTGTGGAGATCTACATTGTCTAAGATACTGTCCTTCGAATGAGATATTAAACCAAGGTCCCACCCATCTGTTTTTAGGCAGATGCTAAAGATCTATTCCAAAAGAGAGGAACCAACAGTTCTCTAAATAAACTGGTCATTCACCTCTTGGTCATTTACGACTCTTGATGGGTGCAAAATAGCTGTCAACTCTCCTTGCAAAAATATTCACACTTGATAATAAGTTCTATAAAATGCTATAGAAATTTACAATGTTTGAAGGTGCTATAAAATGCTAATTATTTCCTTATGATCTTGAAAGTTTATGTTTTAAGAAACAATTGAATTCCAAGAACAGTAGATTGCAGTCAAGCTGATACATCAACCACTTTGTTCAGACACCTTGGATCCAGAAAGGGAGGGAATCATTGGACTTCTTGAGTACCTGAAGAAATTTAAATAGCACCCTCTTCTAGCTGTGCTTCTCCATGGCTGCTCAAGATGGTAAGCTGTCAATCTCTTCTGTTAGTATCTGCGACAGAAAATATTGAGAACCAAGGCTGGATTTGATAATATTGTACCACAGTAACAAGGTGCCAACCTACAAAAGAAAAGAGGTTATCTATTACTAGATAGCAAGTGATAATTGAAATCATCTCCTAGTCAACTGTTCACCTTCTTGTCCTGGGTCATCTTACTTTTTTTTAAAAAAAAGCATAATTCTGATTTCCTAGTAAGGAAGGACAAAGTAGGAGGAACTTCCCCTGATATCCAGCTGATACAACTCAGTCATACTCAAACCCGAAAGTAGATGGTCACAAAGGAATTTATCATAGGAGACAAGTTTCTTTGGATGTCCCAACAATATAGACCTTGGTGGACTGTTATGTTACTGTGTGTGAAGCACAGCATGTTGAGAATGGAAATGCATCTTTTGACTGTTGGAGCAGGTTGAGATATTAGTTTAATGTTCAGCAAGCAAGTTTTCCACACAGCCGTAGCCATTCTCTTTGTATTCTGCCAGAAGTACCACTAAAAATATTCAACCTCATTGCTCAGTAACACAGGGATTACAATAATAATCAATTCCATTTTATTGATACAGTAGTAAGCTTGGCAACACCAACAATCCTGTAATCTGCTTGTCCATCCAAGGAGCTCTTAATGACAATGTGGGGGAGGAGGGAAGAATAAAACACATACACACATCCTACTATACATTACAAAACAGATGTCAATCCACTATTCAAATAAAGCAATTCTAGCACGATTAGTACATTTCGGTCAAATGTCCTCAAATTCATCGTGTGAAAGGAAATATTTACATCTCAGGGTAGTAACAATTCTTACATGTGAACAATAACAATAAGCAACTCGGAAACAGGTCAGTCATCTCATTTTGAGATTCATTAAAGGCCTGCAGAAAATCTCACAGCAAAAGGATTGGGATTTACTCAATAAACTAAGTTCATCAGCCCCTTTTTTCTACCACTACTATGCTGAAGACATTTACATAAAAGGGACTGAATTTTGCAAGGCAGGTTTTGAGCAGTTTACTCTACATTTTATTTGCAACCTTAACAGACTCCCTGGTCATTGGTCATTGGTTGGAAGAAAGTCAGACAGAAACAAAAACTGTACCAACTTTTAAGCAACTGGTGACTGTGAGTTCCCAGATATCACTCACTTTGGTGAAACTCTGTTATTATTCAAGCGCACATCTTGGACCTTTTTAATAGCTCACCAATATCAATGAGAATTTTTCCATAATATTCTCCAAGTTTTCTTACCAAGCAGCCTGGACCATACATTAAGAAAAACAGGAGACATGTGGGATATTTGAATGAAATGTATTTATTTTGAAAAATTAAAATTAAAGGCGAGATCTATCCACATTGAAGATCTTAATACTATGATCAGCACTACAACTAGCCAACTGTAACCACTTGCTATCAGATTCATCATTGCAACCTGCTCTTCCCACCGATTGTCTCCAACGCAGCCTCTTGACAGCTAGAGTGTGACATTGCCTGGAACAATTGCAGTTAAAGAAGTAAATAAATATCAGGTGAATCATAAATGTCAGAATAAGGCAAGGTTAAGAATTTAAATTCCATTATTCATATAATTAGAGTTATGATTTACTATGGTCTGTTGTGAATGACTGACATACAAGAAATATTAATGATAGTAGTGAAAGATTTATATTCATATCTACAATTAATTCCAAATAAATTCCACGCATCAAATTCAAGTTGAAACAAGTCACTCATGTCGGGGCTAACAGAGATGCTACAGTGAAGATAAAATGAACACTGAAGATTACTAAGTGTAATTTGCTGTATTTTTTGATGTATTCACTTCCAAAAAATCAGGACATTGATATTTCACACATCTGACAAATAACTTTTAAAACTTTGTTAGAAAATAATGAATAATTCAGAGCACCTCACTTCTAACCAACCGAAGGAACAGAGTATTTTGAAAGCTATCTTCTGCAAGGAATCACAGGTGTTGTCTGTCCTCTGCAGATACAACTCACCAAACCAATTCCTTGGCTTCCAGTTTGATCGTCAGTTCTACCTTCTCTCTAACATCCACTGTCTGACAAGCTTTTCTTCTACTCTGTCAGATCACCCCTTATCTCAATTCTACCTCACTCAAGCTCCACATGGTGATTACTTTCTGCATGTGTTAGACACCTGACTGACCAGAAACAAAACACATCACTTTGGAGCTAGCTCAGCCCCAAGGAGATCCCATATTATCTTCCCTTTTTAGATATGTGGCATGGGAACAGGAGTAGGCTATTCAGCTCCTCGAGGTTGCTCTGCCATTCTATTAGATTGTGGCTGATCCAAATATGGATCTTAACTTTTAGGTAGTGAGGAAGGATATTGGCACCTACAAAGCATGATACTGAAATAGATTCCAACATACATGATGATGGGAAACGACTTTTGCAAGCTTGATTGTAATATAATTGAACCTTTTTAAGGCACTTAAACAGAAAATAAGTGCTTATTGACAGATATATACATGCCATTGTGATTGCTTGTATGCTAGAAAAAATAATTAAATTAAGTAATTCCCAGTTACCAAACTAGAAGTCAGGGGTTAGAATTCTATAATAGTAACTCAACAAAAGCAAGATTTTACGTACAGTACACCATTTCTTACATAGAACACAATATCTGATCAGAAAGAATCTTGAAGGGTTTGAAATCCTAGAAAGCACTTTAAATTCTCTATCCAGATGGATTAACCAACGGCACTGAAACTGAAATTCCCGTGCAAAGTGGTTCAAGGAGAGACTATAAATAGTATGTTTAGATCATGAATTTTAAATTATAAATCACACTTTGCAGCCAAAGGACAGACTTCATGTTTCAATCTGTTCAACAAGAGAATAATCTATGTTGACATCAGTTTTGTTGAATTAAAGAGATAATTAGAGGTAGACTTATTGGTTTCTGATTTTAGAAAGGTAGAAATCGGTATTCATTGACTTTTAAATTTTTTCCCAAATCAAGCAAATTGAATTCTGATTGTTAAACACCTTTTTAAATAAAGCATGATGATGAGTTTCTGCATAAGTGAGACACCCTCTGATAAAAAAATTGTAACTCAGCTCTAAGGAGAACCTGACTTTCAGTAACCTTAAAACTGAGAGGTTTTGTAATTAAATTGATCGCTAAAAATGGGACAAAATCCCAAAAGGTAAAATAAACATCACTGTTATTCAGTAAATTTAAAAAAAATTAAAACCAACAACCCTAAACATGCAATTCAACCATAGCTTCTGAATCACTTGGTAAAGTGGTATATTTGATGCACACAAAGGATACGATTTGTCCAGTTCCAGACATTTGATCCAGTCTATATTTTGAGTGGTTTCTGCTGCTTTCCACTTATACAACATTATCTTGCCACACTCCAAACCTACTGCAAGAATGTAGCTGTCAAGGGAGAAGAAAACATTAGATCTCATTTTACATCTATATAAAGTGGGCATTTCTCAGCTGCTTAAAGGAGAAAGCCATAGATATGAAAATGTGTATACAAATGGATACTTGCAACACTTCAAAACAAGTATACATTTACACATACAGCAAAATCCTACATATCCTCTTGGATCAATAATCTGCTATAGCCACATGTACATAATCTGAGAATAACTTTAGAGTTCAGGCAGATCTATAGCCAATGAATGCTCATCATTTCCATAAGTATTCAATGTGTTCTTTGGTCATCTTCCCTCCCCACTAATATTACAGTAATATAAGTACTCAGTACATGGTTGCAGGTTTACACAAATTTCTGAGAGCCATTTGTTGAATTTTCTGATGTATTGGAATTTTTTTATTATGCTAATCTCAGTCAAAACCACTAAAGTTAATTCACAAATGTAAACAAAAATGAAACATTGCCTATTTTCCTATTCACTATTTATTCAACAACAAAAATTTGTCTGTCTTGGGGTTGCAAACCCTCGATTGTCCAGCGCCTTGGGACGACATCCTGCCGATGCCAAAGGCGCTATATAAATGCGATTTGTTATTGTTACTATTTTCTAACTTTTCTAAACTTTTTCTACCTTTAATATTTTTCACTTCTCACCTACATTTTAGAACTTTGTTTATATATAGCCACTATATATATAGGTCAGATTGCTAGACTGACTAATGCTGTAGCCAACTGAAAAGGTAAATATTGAAGGTGGGAAGAGTTTGCGGTGTTGAGTTACTGAGCTCAGCTATCCCATTGTGAGTTATCAGCTCGGGAGGTGGGTATATACTGAAGGACAGCCAGCCTGAAGCTACCATCCAATCTCAGACAGACACTAGTTGAAGAATGGCCAGATGTACTCTGTTATGTATGATGCAAACAAATGGAGCAAAAAGAAATAGCAGAGAAAACATTCATTAACCAGTGTCACATACAAAAAAATCCTCACATAAAACTTGATTGCAACTGTTGAAATGTCTATCTAACAGCTATTTGTCGAGAGCTGGTAATTAACTTCCAGGGCACGATAATGAGCAGAAGCAGCTAATTTGGTCACAGTTCTATAAGGACTACAATTCAATAATTAATTTTATAATTACTGCTATTAATATGTGGTTTTATAACCAAACCTTTTTATCTATGGTAGAAAAAGCTATAACTTCCTTTCTTTAAAAAGACGATGCACGTAGAGGTGTAAGATAATGAAAGAGTTTCAGTGTATTAGTGGAGAACTATAGCTTAGTGGTTGGAGCACTCGCCTCGCAAGCAAGAGGACCTGGTTCGCTTCCTGGGCAGAACAAAATGATGAGCAAGTTTCCGTACTCCACAGGCCTCTGTTTACATAGCAGTAAGTAGGAACCCAATTGTTAGCCGATTGGCGGATCGCTTTTTCAGGGGTAATAATCCCTTAAAAAATAATAACATGAAAAAATTTGGTCACTCATTCCATGACTGTTTGTGGGACACTCATGTGCACAAATGGCTGATGCGTTTCACCCACAAAATATAATGAATTCACTTTACAGTATATACTGTGAAGTGCTTTGCATAGATACATAGACATAGAAACAGGAGTAGGTTATTCAGCCCCTCGAGCCTGTTCCATCATTTTATAAGATCTTTGAGACACCTGGAAGATGCAATAAGGAGCTATATTAAATGCAAGGACCATTATTATTAACCACGAACAACTCTCTGTTGGTCAGGGATTCGAGGACACAAATTTCAAGATTGTGACTAGAGGAGTAAAAGAAGATGTTTAGAATAATTTCTCCCCTTGAGGGGCCTCTCAGCCCCTAGGCTCTGGAACTCCATCCCCCAGTGCCTTCACCTTGCTTCCTCCCTTTCCTCCTTCAAGGCCGGTCTCAAGACCTTTCTCTTCGACCGTGCCTTCAGCTCCCCTCTCAACTCTCTACCCCCTCCTCGCTCCCTCCCTTCCCTCCCCTCACCCTGACCATGTCCCCCCTGCTCGGGTCCCGACCCAACTGTCCAGCGCCTTGGGACGTCCTCCCGACGTGAAAGGCGCTCTATAAATGAAATCTTTTTGAATCTTGTTGTTGTCACTGTTTGGTGTGATTTGCCAAATCTGGCTGTTAATTGGCAGTAGGTTGGGGTATTTAAAAACAAATTGGATAAATGCATGCAGAGAAAGAGAGCACAAGGAAACAGCAAGGTATTGGGATTATGCAAGATTGTACCTTGGAAAAGCAAGCCAACACTGTATCATACTGATGGTTCTATGACATAAAGTAATCATTCTGAAACCTTCAGCATACATTCAGAACCATAAATGGTTAAAAGCAGGAGTTGCTTTGTGAATAACAGCTTTGCTTCCACCTCAATTTCCAACTATTCAAAATGTATTTTTTTATTTATGAAGCCCACTTTGCTGCAGTTCATGTTTTATTCATTTAGACCTAATTCATTTTCATCCTCTAGATAAAAACTAGGCATCCATCTTCTTCCAAGAACTAGACGGGTTATTTCCTTGAAGTTCAATGCGCTACAATTTACTTTACAAGTAGAAGACTTTACTTACTGGATAGTAAGTAATAATAATAATTCTTGTGTATGACATAGCGTTGAGATGTCTCAAACGCTTGACAGGATATACTGTAAAGTGGTGTGACTGTATATTTTGTGGGCCAATGTGATAGTAAAAGAGGAAACCACTCTTCTGACCCAGACAGAATGTCCATTCACTCTTAGCAAAGGGATCACATGATGTTAGCCTTAAGACCACTGTCTTGCAATTTAAGATTGTGCACAATTTTGGAAAAATTGGTCTCTGCTTTCTAAGTATTAGAAATGTTGCAAGAAAAGAGTCTTGTTCTGACCTTGGTCCAGAATTGGCAAATCAGACTTTGACTATTAGCATCTCTCACAAGCTTTTCAATAAAACAGGTGCTGCCAAAAAAGCAACTGGAGTTTTACTTCACTTGGAGACAAAACCAGTCTTTTGTAGCTAGTCTGAGTCTAACTCTTCAGTAATGTAAACAATCTCCAGACATGTAAGTTTTACCTATCTGTTCTACTTTTTCTAGGCAGTATATCTATAATAGCTGTATTTTATGTTGCAGTTTGTTGACATAAACTGAACTCCAGTCAGGATACTGAAGAGAAGCACAATAGCATATGAACTTACCTTTCATCTGGACTTGCAACAGGACCGAAGCTGACAGCTGTGGCTGCATCTCCTACATCCAGAACTGACGAGCATGGCCTGACAGACCTCAAGCTACTGCCTTCAGGTTTCCCAGCTGAACCCATTTCACCCCATACAATTATCTACCAGACAATTAAAGACAATGAAAGCACCAAACCATTCACTACACAACATTGTTGAAAGGATGGAATTTAGGATTGTTGGATTCAGGAATTGAGAGGATATAGAAAATAACTGCAACAAGCAAAGGCTGTGAAAAGAAATTACACGTAAAATAAATATGACTTCTCTGATACTGAAGCAGGATTGCAATGCCTGTGCTGTCAATAGCATTTAACACTGTGCAGTTAAACATTTCTGCTTCAGTGTTCAGCTCTGGTCTCTCAGTAACAATTATATAATAATAATAATAATAAATTATTTCTCTTTGACCGAGCCTTCAGCTCCCCTCGACTCTCTTCCCCCTTCTCGCTCCCTCCCATCCCTCCCCTCACCCTGACCATTTCCCCCCTGCTCGGGTCATGACCCAACTGTGCAGCGCCTTGGGACGTCCTCCTGACGTGAAAGGCGCTTTATAAATGGAATCTTGTTGTTGTTGTTGTTGTATATTCTCACTTTATTTTCTGAAGTCCAACAATGAATGACCATTTATCCAAATTGTTGATATTCCAACGTACTTCAAGTAAAGAGGAAATATGTTTGCTTCTATAGAGAGCATAGAGAGTTTAATTAAAAGATGACCTTTTCCCATATAACTGGAGAACAGAACTGCCCCTGATGGCTATACTTTCACAACGAGGTGAGGCCTACAGAAATTTTCAGGATCGTTGAAGGCCATTTGGCCCATCATGCATGAACCAAAGCACCAATACAAATAGTATCAGAATTGTTCATTTGATATAAAACCTTTCACATTGTGAGGACAAGCGCATTTACATACTTACAATAGAATTAAACATTGACCTTGATTTCTTTCTTTGCTTTTTTTTAAACCCTTCTCTTCTCTTGAAGCATTTTGATTATTTTTTCCTCCTATTGGAGTTTTTGGCTAGTCAGGTGCCACATTTTTGGATATCTCCCACAAGTGGCCAATATTCAGGTGTGAGTCTTGACAATAGGTGTTATTTAAAACATGGACATCATAGTTGAGCCCAATAGTTCCCTTATCTAACTCCAAACACAAGTACAGGCCAGGAGGAATTTCAGAAACATGAATTCTGGTTAATTTATCTTCCATAACCCAGGAAGGTAAATTGCATTGCTCCAAATGGTTGTGGTTTAGATCATCCATTGCAGAATAATTAACTGTAACCTAGATACATAATGCTGTACAAGACAGTACCTTTACCCACTAGAACACTGAAGGGACTCGTCTGTATTTGCTTCCTGACTGTATGCACAATTGGATGTAAAAATTGGTGAGAAGTGTTTTTTAAAAAAAGTATGAAACTACAAATACCGAGCGAAAGAGAAGTTTTAAAAACTGCCAACTTGCTGCAGACATTAAGATTATTTCCCCAATTATTCTACTAAAAGCATTAACAAAGATTTCCCAGTCATGTTTTCATCAGATCACTCCTTGTGCCAAGCTCCAGACCACTCACCTTCTTGTCACGACTACCGGTTACAAAATATTTGCTATCAAAGCTCCAGTCGCATGTCCAAATGATTCGGGTGTGCACAGCAGTGTTTTTATCCGTGTGTGCAAACAGAGAGAAAAAAGGCTCTGGAATTAAATGTACATTGTATAAGCTGGATGAAGATATGTATTTCATACAAACAAAATAACTTTCAACATCATTAACGTAGCTTTAATTTGATGAGAATGTGTCACATATATACAAGGCAATCTTAACCTAATGTCACCAAGTTAGTTATAGCACCATAAAGACATCTTTTGGGCCATCTCCATCAAGGAAATTTACCTGCAGTACACCACCAGCAAACGTTTTAAACCAATTGGTTTGTTATTTAACAAAAATAAAACAACACAACTGTAAGTGCAATACAGGGATTGAAGTGCACTGTTCTGATATTCTTGCACAATACTATCAAGTCATGGCTGCCATGTGTTTGTGAGATCATAGGTTTCTAACTGCAAAGTTTTTCCCAACTGTTTAGATTTATAATAATTTTTGCATTTGATATAGCGCTTTTCCCGTCTTCCAGCCATCTCAAAGCTTTTAAATTTAAAAGATTTAAAACAAGATATAAATAAAGTAATTTTAAATGCTTTTCTGCATCTTCGCCACATTATCTACCTCCATCCCTATCTCAATGCTGCTGAAACCCTCATTCACCTCCAAACTTGACTTATCAATTGCTCTCCTTGCTGGACTTCGCAACTCATCTTTCACCTTCAGCTCATCCAAAACTGTCAACCGCAACATTACCCTTACAAACTGTCATATGCCCATCCTCACCACACTCCACCAGCTCCCAGTTTCCCAACAGATCAACTTCAAGATCCTCACCCTTACCTACAAATTCCTTCAAGCCTCGCAGCATTTTCCTACCTCTGTAAGCCTTCTTATGCTCTTCCTCTTTGCTCTGCACATTTGGGCCTGCTATGCGTCCTCCAACAACGGCAGCTGAGCTATCAGGCACTAAGCCCCACCCTCTGAGACACCCTGCTACTACCATCCATTTTGTCCCCAAATATAATTTGTCGTCGTTGTTGTTGATCTTATCTAAATATCAATTTGTTTGACACAAGCCATCTATTCAGTATTTGTCATTGAAAGACATTTTCTATTTCTAAAAGCCTGAAAGGTCTGAAACAATGGCATGCAATGCATCTGCAGCAATCTGCAAAATCCATACATTCTAACAAACATCACTCACTCTGAATATTAGCAAAGAAAATAATTGCTTTATTCGCTGAGAGTTCAATTTCACTAGCTATTATTGCTCTAGGTGAATTCTAATCTAAATGAATTTGTGTATAGCTGTATTAGCAACAAAAACAATGCATTTTACTGTGGAAAGAATGCGTCAGGAACAATCAATATGCTCAGTAAGCCCAACGTAATTATCTGAGTCCCTTGAAGGGTGGTAAACCCAGTTGCAATTTTGAAGCATGAATATCCAGCGCTTTAATTTAACTTGGTATCAAAACAGCATACTGAATGAGGAGCTTAGGTTTAAAGCAGAGTTGTCCAACCTTTTGGCTGCCAAGAGCCAGATGCCTTATTTGAGAAAGGTCCACAGATCACACAAGCAATAGTTTTGTGTTTTCCCTTCCAGAAACATAACATCACCCTCTCTCAATTACTCTCTCTCACTTCCTCTCTCACATTCTCTCTCCCCTCTAAAACGCACATTCCCTCTATCTCTCTCTCTCTCACTCCCCCTCTCTCCCGCGGGCTGCCTGTTGAACCACACTGGTTTAAAATCACGTGCACCACAACTAGTTGCAGAGATGTAAACAATGGACATTCAGCATCTCAGGCATATGCACGTTATTAAAAAATTACTACAGCTAAACAAAAACTCTGTAGCATTGGTATAAGATGTAGAACATAATTATATAAATAAAAGTGAAACTAAATAGCCTGATCTGATAGTTTAAAGCTATACATAAAAGTACAATTATTTGATTTCTTAAGACAAATTGTACAAAGGATGAACAAATCCTTATTAAAAACAGCTAAGTATCTGATTTGAACATCAAATAATAATTATATCAAATAGGATTTAGTTGTATCATGTGCTGATGTCCTCCCGACGTGAAAGGAGCTCTTGCAAATGTAAGGATTATTATGTTTTACTAAACAAATGCTTTATTAGATTCAATATATTTGTGGTGCAAGAGTTTAGGGTGTAGTCTGAAAAGGGAAGGAGTCCTGTAGCTCAGTGGTTAGAGCACACGCTTTGCAAGCGAGAGACCCGAGTTCAATTCCAGGCAGGGCGAAACCTTGGGCAAGTTTCCTTACTCCACACACCTAATAATAATCCCTCCAAAACCAAAAACAATAATAAATTGGTCATTTGCAATCTACGACTGTTTGTGGGACACTGCTGTGCACAATTGGCTGCCGCGTTCGCCCACAAATATAAGTCAATTCACTTTACAGTATATTTTGTGAAGCACTTTTGGACTTCTAGAAGACGTGAAAAGCGCTATATCAAATGCAAGCATTATTATTATTATAATAAGGAGACCAAGTTTGAATAATAGAGATGGGGATGAATGAACAATGGAATTATTTCATTCCCACTTGGGAGTTTTTAATTCAAGTGACTTTGGAAATCAGTGAGTTTCAAAGCAAAGATTTTCCTCAGGAATTATGGTGATTGTATTCTTTCCTGTGTTCTCATGTAGGTTTCTGAATTGGCGTAGCATACTGAACAGAATATCAGCCTGGTTCAGTTGATAGCACTCTTGACTCTGAGTAAGAAAGATATAGATTCAAGATCAATGTCAGGACTCTTAATTCACAGTCCAGGCCTACAGTCCAATACAGTGTTGAGGGTGTGCTGCATTATAGGAGGTGTTTTCCAACGGGTGATATGTTAAACTTTGGACCTTTGTGCCTGTCCAGGTGGATATTAAAGATGACACAACCCGATTCGAAAAAAGAAGGGATGTGTCAGGCCATGTGTCCAGGCCAACAATTTCCCAGTTAAAACTGACCATTCACTGGCTGTTTGTGAGACATAGCTGTGTACAAATTGAATGCTGTGTTCATCTACAAAATATCATCACCACGCCTCGTAGTAAATCCAGTGAAGTGCTAAGACATTCCCCTGAGGTGAAATTAAAATATGGGCTCTTAGGTTCATTAGATTCCTGACTGTTCTTTGCAAGCATCTTTGTTGCACAAGTCAAAGCACCAAAAACTGCTATTACAAGCAGTTATACCTTTGTATTCGATTTTTAAGAGATAATGATGCAAGACTTTATTTAATGGTTATATAATGACACCAAGAGGATTTGGTTTCTCAAACCATTAACTCCCAATGAAATAAAAATTGGAATGAAGATATTCCTTTTTAAAATGTTTTCTCCAATATTCTCTCCTCCTCCTAACTAAATGTCAGGTAAGGTTCAATGGGCGCTGGTCATTATAGGGGCTGATACTCCCGACACACCAATGAGGGAGCACTATGTGGTTGGATGAGCATTACATCACCTGATCAGTTGAACATTAAAGTTCCCCGTAGAAATGTTTAAAAAGTGAAGGGAATTTCACCTGGTATCTTGACCAACAGTCCCCCAGTTAAAAAAAAACAAGTTATTCACTTCACGGTTGTTTATGGGACTTTCCTGTAAGCAAACTAGCCCTAGCATTCACCTACGAATGCATACAATAATTTTTCGGCATAATAGGAACCAAAGTATGACATTGTAGGAGTCATTTTGTACATCGATGTTTGCTCCCCAAAAAAACTCACCCATCCTAATCGCAGAGCTCAGGATTCTCACCTTCAGATGAAAGAGGGACCCTTGGATATAGCAAAGCAGAAATCTTCATTCTGCTGTCGGCTGGCAGCATTTTGGTGGTGAGTTAGCGGCTGCCAACTTGCTGATGAACTGTCATATTAATTCTTTGTGAGATCTGAGGCCCTCTACAGTACTTCCTACCAGACTTTAGAGGATCAAGCTGTCTTTTACATAATTTTATATATATATTATAAGGGGCATTTATTGTACCCAGGAATAGCCTAGGGACCTATCATGATGTATGTGGTTAGTTAAATGCAAAGAATATAGAAAAACACTGAATGATAACAAAAACACGCTATCCCTTCCATAAACAATATATACTTGCAAATAACAGTATATACATGCAAGATACATGCAAATAAATGAAACCAAGTATTGAGAATGCAATTTAAAGAAAAAGACAGCAAAATAAGACAGTCAGGAATCAACGCACTTACATTACCATTCTACCCAACTAACAAACTATTAAAAGGAAAAACTGATTGGAAAGTCAGCTGGGAATAAAGAGGACAGCTCTTATCTGGAGGACATGATAAACAATGCAGAAAACATACAATACTGATAAAGCATTCAGAAAGAGGCATCTAATAAATACTCGGTGACATAGTAAATCTGGATCTAAAATGCAAACAGCTGTAGCAGAGAACCTGACACAGAACAAGTTTATCAGACATCTGGTCTCTCACTGAGAGAGTCAGCAATGACCTGCACAGAAAGCACAATGCACCAAAAATATCAAATAAAAATTCAGTCTAAAGCTAATGCGCCACACTCTTCACAAAGGTGACAATTTGAGAGCAGTACACATACATTAATGTGTCACACTGTTTTTTGGGGTCACCTGGACATCTGACACATGCAGAAACCTATCAACATGCTTCAGAGCTTCCAATCCAGGCAGATACATGCCTGCCAGCAAAACATGGAAATTCCTGTGCTTGAATGGAATGCATTCTTCTTTCTCAATTCTCAAGAGTATTAAGCATAGATTCACAAGAGCCAAACCTTCAGGAACCCAGAGTGTGTGTTAGGGTACTCCTGAAGTGTAACCAGCTAAAACCACACAACTTTTCATTGAAAACACCATCTGGCATGATTGCTTGCCTTTGCTTGTCACAAGGACCAACCTACCAATTGGGTTTTGGCTTGCAGAGTTAACAGAAGAATCCCTGGCCTCAGTGAATGGTCTATCCCTCCCAAGTGGTACCGATAAGCCAAGCTAGTTGGTCTCCCATCAGCCGTGCCCTAGAGTATTGCTGACCCACCTGATTTAAGAACTGGGTGACTAAGACCACTGCAAAAGATTAACTCAATTCTGATATTTTGTTACCAAGCAGGTCACCAGTTCAGCTCCAAGGAGACTCTTCTTGCCTACCCCCTCAAGGAAGATAGTCATCTCACATTCCAAACAGCCCATCCAGCTCCTTAAGTCTCACTTCCTGAAACCATAACTCAATGAAGACGAGAAACCAGGCCCAGAATAATTACACTAAAAGCTATTATGCACCACATTAACAATTTAAATTTATATAGTGCCATTCACAAAGATGGGACACTAAGCAAGAGAGGGGAGAGAGAGGTAGGGATGGACATGTAGAAAATTTAAATTCCTGACTGTGACAAGGAAGACTAAGATTTCTTAAAGATTTACATGTAGGTTTGCTACTCACCCTGATCACTTGCATGCATCAGTTTCATTAGAATGGGAACACCAACAACAACTTGCATCGATATTGTGCCTTCAACATGAAAGATGGTCTCAAAACACTGATGCCAAGAAGTTTTGGTGCTCACATATCCCCTGGACGTGAGAGGCGCTATACAAATGTAATTTGCTGCTGCTGTTGTTTATAATAAGGTGGTGTGCAGACAACACAACCGTCAGGTGTTCATGGCTTTGTTTTCTCTCTCCTTAACACAACACACAATTTGGCCAATGGTTTATTTTAGCATCTAATACCCCTGGAATTAGCTTAGCAAGATGTGTCTCTCCAGGGGGAGAGTGAGCATTCCATTCTAATTCACCACAATTTCCATATGTAGATGGAACTCTAAAGTTTGGTTTGGATACTCTAAATTAGATGTCTGCTACTTCAGAATTGCCCTTCAATTCTCTTACTGATCTTAAGACTCCAGGAATGTTAATAACATCTTGTCACAACTATGAACGAAACTTGAACAGGAACACAGAGAAATCCTGGAGTGAAATAGAATTTCACAGCAGCTGGTGAAATGTCTGATTAGAATAGATTTGGTCAGGCCAACTGTTATGTTTGTTGAAAGATGCTTACAATGCTATATGTAGATTAGAATGCTATATGTAGATGGGTGCTGATACAGCTCAAACTCTGCTGGTCAGATTTTAATGAAGTTGTTTTAATTTATGAGGCTTGCAAACATGTTTCGTTTGCACAATGGACATTTCCAAAAGACTGCAAAACCTGCCAAGGAACAAACTTCAACACTTCAAGTGTCAACAGTATCCATTCATCAACTGCATTAGACATGTCATTTTGCAATAATCACATTTTTTAACCTAGACTACAGTGACCTTCAAAGAAAAGAAAAGCAAGCAAAGAGTAGCTTTATTTTCCCTCCTAACCTACTGATAATTGCAAAACACATTGCCTTTATATTGGGAGGACGTCTCAAAACACTTGACACATCTGGTTGGGCATCCGGGCAAGCAAGTCGGAGGGACTTTGAGATAAAGATCTGGAAAGCAGGAGCAGAATGGCTAAAAGCCCGCTTACCGATGGTGGGGTGGATAATGCAAACATGAAGCACATCAGCATATTTTTATAAATTGAGAGTTCTTATATTTGTAATTTTGTGTGTGGGAACTGAAAGCCCGTGAGTATATCTGCCCTTGGGGATCTATTGAACCCGATTGGGAAAGTAATGTTGTTAGCAAAATCCTTTTCTCCCTGAATACCTCAATATTAATGCGATAATGTTCATCCCTACTTATGAGAATGACTCACATTAGGAACCGGATGTCATAGTGGGTTTAACAGAATACTTTTTACCTTGGGGATAAAAATACAGTAACATGAGTAAACCTGTCGCTCCTTCAATCCTGCCCTACCATCAAGTCTATTGTAACTCTTTATACTTCCCTGTCCTTTCTCCTTATAATCTAATATCCTAACTTACCAAATACATTATATCCATCTTGCTTCAATGCATCAACCAACTCTGTATCTATGCATTATGTTACATATTCTCACAACTTTTTGTTCAAAAATCTGGGCTTGAGTTTTCGGTCAAGAGATCAAAAGTCATCAGTCTTTAATGCTGCAAAATTCCTACAAATGGATGCACTCTCTCATCACAGCAAACAAATGAAAAATATAGCACTCTTTCCCGTGACAGGTCTTACGGGGAACAGCTGATATGGCAAACACAATTGATACAGATAAGAGTGCTCTTCATAGACTCAGATATATGTGAGTTGCTCCGATAAAAGAGGAGAATGATATAATCTGCATTAAGATGACTGGATGAAAACTTTGAAAGTGTGAATGCATCAAAACAAAATCTGAACAATAATAAAGCGCTCCTAGAACAAACTATATGTAAGCAAGTTTTCCTTGAAGCACTCATGTTCAATAAGAGGCAAAGAGTGGACAAAGTATTCCTGGCTGGGAAAAAAATTCCTTTTATATCGTACAATATTGGGGAGAAAACCTGCACCAGCACAGCCAAATATAGAAATAATTTTAAAGGCTGTCAACAACTACAAGTTTTCTCAGAATATAACACTTCATAACACAGAACATGTTTTTAAAAACTACTTTAAAATTGCTGCTCATCACATCAGCTACTTACCCGAATCAAATTGGGCAGGTTCTTGCTGTTTCCACAGAGACCATGTCCGGTCTCGCGAAACCGCTAATAGGAATTGGTCGTCAGGTGAAAATGCCAACTGGGTCACGGTCAGGCTGTGCAGTGGCAGACTGAGCAGTTGTTTCCAACTGCAAGTACTCCACAAAATAATTGCTGCATACTCCATTTTAGAGGCCTATAAAACCACACAGGACAGGTCAGCAAAACAATCTTTTTATTTCAGTTCCAACCATCCACATGAAAAAAAACATAAATGTGCACTTTCCTTGAGAACAATTGGATTTGTTCAACTATTTCTATAGTTTCTTTGAAAGAAAAACTGGAAGCTGAAATAGAGCAAGTTTAAATAGTGCAGACACCAATGAAATATACGTTTTGGTCTGTCTGGATTCCTTCCATAACATCTCTATTTAAAACAAAAAGGGAATTATTGGTTTGTTTTAAGTGATCTCAACTAATGTCATGATGGAGTGGCCTCGAGTGTTTTGGGGGAAGGAGGAACTGGAAAGCGAAACAAAATGAGGATTCTCAGTCCTGATCCAGTGAAGTATACTAGAAAGTACAGTATAGCCCTAATTCTACCCTTGTCCTCACTTACAAGCAAGTGTGGAGCAAGAGTGAGGGAGGGACAGAACCAGGTTCAGCTATGATGCCACAGTCTCCAACTCACCCAGAGTCAAGCACCTTGTCATTGTTTGCACTCATAGGTTAAGGATGTAAACCTTGCAAAGTATTGAAGGGTTGCTTTGCCAATAGAACTTCACTCCTGCATGAGTCACCACTTTCAGGGGAGAAGTGGGAGAAATTGGAATTGTTTAAATTTTCTAAGGTACAATCCAGTATCCTTAATAAACACTTTTAAATCTATGGCTCTCCACAAGCTCTCAATAAGTTTGGTTAAACACATCTTCTACAATTTGTGTCGTGCCAAATAATGCATAATCTTAGGCTGCACACCTCCCTTAATATGTGTGTGAGGAACAATTCAAAATAGGACAAATAGTCTGGAGAGAGACAATGAAAGATTGATGCTGTATCCCTCAGATTCATTTTTATTTAATCCAGTACAAAATCAGAACTCTCTTATTTTAAAATATTTATACAGGTTATGTGCTCAAAAAGAACATAAAAACTTAATTAGCTAAAACAAGCTTGCTTTCATCTGATACTTTCCTGTCAGATATGCACTTAAATGAAAGCTAACGTAAGCTGAAGCTTTCTTTTGGGTAATATGGAAAACACTTAATTGTCAACACTAGTGCTTTTTATATAATAACTGAGATCATGCTATGCCTAGTACATAACGATTGAGGAAGGTCCAGGGCCATGATAAATCACATTTCTGTTACCATGGCTTCACATTGTTAGCTTCTGATCTAATTGAAGGAGTCCCACAATGCTCAATGTATAGTTACCAAATTAATTTAGAAATGTGAACCATACTATAACAGTATGCAAACTGCAGCCAGAAGTTCAACTATACAACTAAAGGATTTGCGTCAGTATTCTTTAATATTCAATCAGATAACCAGTGTTCAGTATTATGAGACATTTCAATAGAAGATGCTTTCCTTTTTATTGAGGAAAAGGCTAAAGTTGCTATGACACAGTTATGGTTTGGCGCATGGATTGACAACCCATCTACCATAACTCCTGAACATTAAATGCACCACAATTGGATATGCAAACAATCTTAACAGAATAATAAGAAATTGCTTTGTATTAAGTCATCTTTTGACAAATATAACATGTAATTATTCAAGTAAAATAAGTGAATAATTTTAATCCAATATTGAATATTGGATTCAATATTAATTATCTTCCTATATTAACGCACAATACCTTACAAGCTGATGCCAACACTGTCCTTGAGGTATTGCAGGCAACACAGAATACTTCATACCCATGCCCATACCTATTCAAAAGAAAATAAGTATTTGATTCACAAACAGTAAAATGCATGCTGTAAGCCCAACTGTTGCTTAGGTGAAATATTCAATGATACTCACCATGTATACGTTTGTACTTTAGTTGGGGAAAAGTACAATTTATGTAAGCAACATGATTTGTGCTTATCATTAAGAAAAACATGCTGTGCATCCAACTCTGTTCTTCACCAACACAACATTTTATCAAGGTTAATGCAAATTGTTTTGTTATAGTTGGGGGTGACCAGACAATTAGACATGAAGTGTGTTTTGCTCTTTACTTAGCTCGAGGTTAGGGTGTAAGCTTTGCTCAGTCATTAGCATTCTCACCGCTTAGTGAAAAAGTTTGGGTTCAAGCCCCATGTCGGGATTTTGAGCTCATAGTCCAGGCTGACAATCCAATGCATTGATGGAAAAGCATTACATTGTCATAGTGCCATACTTTAAATAAGGTCCTGTCTGCCTGTTCAAATGGATGTTTAAGATCCCATGCCACTATGGGAAAAGAGAATGGAGCTTCTCCCAGTGTTCTGGCTAACAGCCTTCTAGACAGAATTGGCCATTCACTTCATGGCTGTTTGTGGATATTGATGTACGCAAATGGCCACCAGTTGCCAACAAATACACAGAGGGTACACGTTACAGTAATTTTTGTGAAGCTCTTTGAATCGTTTTAATGATGTGATAAAGCGTTATGTAAAGGCAAAGATTATAATATTAGACTAGATATATGCTCACTGAGTCCCTTTAAAAACACATAGAACGCAGTTTTGTTCAGAAAGTTCTGGGAAACATTTTTCTCTCTCATCTTTTAAAGATAGAGAGCTGCAGTTCAATGTGCACGCTAGCCAGTCCTCCAGTGCTTCACCCATATAACAATTCTTCCTGCGTTTCAGACAATGGGAAGAGGTTGTGGGGTAAGGCCCCACGTCACAACTTGAGCTCACAGTCAGTCTAGTCTGATACTCCTGTGTATTTCTGAGAAAGCACTACATTGTCGGAG
The DNA here is from genome assembly GCF_018977255.1 of Callorhinchus milii. Lineage (NCBI taxonomy): Eukaryota > Metazoa > Chordata > Chondrichthyes > Chimaeriformes > Callorhinchidae > Callorhinchus > Callorhinchus milii. Next base: position 61,206,658 of record NW_024704743.1, on the reverse strand, counting down.
AATATCCCTTTGGTTAAGATATTAACCTGAGGTTCCACTTGCCTGTTCAGTGAATGTTAAAGATCCTATGGCACTAATTGGTAATTCACCTGATAATTGTGGGAGCTTTGTGAAAAAAAACAGGTGCTACCATGAGAAAAAGTTACTGCAATCAACAGTAAATTATGTGTGAAGCATTTTGACTTTTGATATTATAAGCACAATATTAAAATACAAGAATTTATTAATTCATCATAATTTCTAACTGTAAAATAGTCAGACAGCTTGGTTTTTTTCTTAAAATTCTATATTCATTTGGTCTGCCAGACATCTTTTGGTCTGCCGGAGTCCTGTGACTCAGTGGTTAGAGCACTCGCTTTGCAAGCGCGAAACCTGAGTTCAATTCCAGACAGGGCGAAACCTTGGGCAAGTTTCCTTTCTCCACACGCCTAATAATAATCCCTCCAAAAAAACAAAACAATAATAAATTGGTCATTTTCAAACTATGACTGTTTGGGACTTCCACATATGTATGCAACTTACATGTGGAAATTTTCCCATCTCTGGAAAGGAATGTGCACTCACTCCCTGGAGGCATGCACCTTGCTTACCTAATTCTGGAGAGCATTAAGTTATTTTATCTTTTATCCCAGAGTATGTGTTAGGGTTCTGCTAGTTTGACCAACTAAAACCATAGAGCTTGTCATTGTGAGCTGTCTGGCAAGCTCTCTGTTACTTGTCCAGCTATGGCCACCCTACCCATTAGGGTTTTGACTCCCAGGGTTAACAGGAGCTGGGTAGGAAGAATCCCTGCTGGCAGTGACTGGTCTGTCCCTCCACATCCTGCCAATGATCCAGGTTGGCTAGTCAGCAGTGCCCAGGAGTATTCTGGACCTACCGCGTCAAGAACTGGATTACCAAGATTACAACAGAAGGTTGATTTGCTTCTGGCATTCCATTCCCAGACACACCACGTTGGAGCGGATCAACACATAAGAATTTGCTAGGTATAAAAAGACCAAGGTCGATTTAGCTTGCCTTCCACTATCCTGGTAGTCGCTTGACATGTTGTTTCCCAAACTATATACTGTATCCCAAGGTATTATTTTCCAGCAGAAATGTATCTAATTTGGTCTAGAAACAAACACCATTTTCTGCTTTCAATGTCTCCCAAAGGAACCTGTTCCATAAGTTTACTACTTGTAAACTCCAAGTGAAAGACACTTACCTCCCAAGGAGGATGGTTTCTCAAAAATGGCACCAATACCATTTTCATAACAAGATAAAACCAGCACAGAATAGACTCCTCCTGTGCTGCAATCTCATTCTATTATTCTTACGAAGATAGTGTGGAGTTGAGAAATGGCAAGACCATTTATGATCTAAATTCCTTTCTTGCAGCTAAGACTCTTTGCCTCACAAGACCTTCGCTCCGATCAGATCTCGGATCCAAAATACAATTTAAGTTGTGAAGTGTTTTTTCCAAGGGTTTGAATAAGAAAATTGGCAGCATCTACTTTTCAAATGCTTTTGCAATCCCAATCTGGGGAAAAGCGAAGCCACTCGATTTTAAATCCTTTTATTTCCAAACAATTATTAAAAATAGGTCATAAAGCAGTACATATGATTATTACAGATATATTATCGCAATTTCAAAATAGCTGCACGTTATTTCCCTGAGCAGCATTGCTTTGATCCAATTTAAATGAGTTGGCTGACGTTTACAAATTGTCTAATGACGTACACAAGCCCCACAGGAAATGTAACGCTTTTTCAGTCTGATGTTTTTTCCCCAAAATAATGTAGCACTGATGGCAAAAATAAATCTGTAGTAAGAACATTTCACCCCTCACTTTTAAGTGAAAAGTACTGGTATGCCTCTTCACATGGCTTTCCCTTCAAGATGACTGCACTTAATTAGCATCATTTTTTTATTTTAAGAAAGAAAAGCCTAAAGCATTCTTCTAACCAAAATGAGGATTGAACACTGGTGCTAAAGGTAGAGTAGAAAAAAAAACTCATACTCTGCCTAAGCTTCATTGACTTGACCCAATTCTGTCAATATAGCAAGCTTGTAAGCCTGGAATGAAATGGCAGCTCTATGGCAGCGCAAATGCGCTTCCAGGCTTTACTAATTTTCCACAGGATTTTTCTTTCATGTAGGAGTCCATACATTTTATATCCCAATTCCTCTCATATCATTTCCATTAAGAGCAAGATGAACTTGTAATTTACTGAAAACTGGACTTTGTTATATGCATTCATACCATGCATCTTTCTGGTGTAGGACATGAGAAAACAAGAGAGAATGATGATGGATTCCATTCTCCCTCGCCCAGAAATCTACATTAAAAATAGAGAGGAAGTAAATGCGGCTATGCAGAGATTCAGTTTTCATACACAAGCAGAATCAGCTTTGAAATCTCTGCATCCTCTAAGCACTGCATTTTATTGAGGATTATGGGAACATGGAATGCTTTACCACAAGTGGTGCTTTGAAGATCAGACCATGACAATATTTAAATAGTAATTAGATAAACATTTGAAGAGGCAGAATATAAAAAGGCATGGGGGAAACAGGAAATTGGGTTTAAATTTGCTAGTTCCTTATTGCCAGTTTAGAAAATCACTGAGATCATCATCCCATGCAAGAAATGCAGGTTCCATTTCTTATTAACTGTTGGGGGAGTTTGTAAAGGGAATAAAAACAGAAAAACCTGAGTATGTATGAATTTTATACAGCAAACACAAGGCACTACTGTCAGCTGATTACAAGGGCAGTTATCCAATTTAGGGGCTGAAATGATACCTTAAACTACAAGAGTAATGTTCATGCACTCTATCTAAACCATACAGCATGATCACATTGACAGGAATCTTCCTCTGAAAAAAGTTTGATCAATATCCTTCTTTCAATCAAATACCATTTTAAATTGGATTTCTGGCAGCAGCTTCAATAATGGCTGTTTTCAAAAAGCCATTTTGGGGGACCGGACTAGATTTTGTGGGACCTGATTATATTTGATAATAAATGATACAAACTAAAATTTTCTGTATAATTATTCCTAATAAAGTCACCACGTATTCATAATACAGTCACCAGGATGGGTACTATAGCTAATGTTTGGAAATACTGTTGATGTACCCAGAGTTTAGCCAGATTCTTAATTTTAAACACATTGGAAAATCACATCATATAATCTGCATTAATCTGCAATTAAGGGTTGTATTTTGCAGCCGTTGCTTTGGTTGTATTCCAATGATCTAATAGCTATGAACTCCAAAGTAAAGAGACTGGATCAAACATAGAGAAGACTATAAATTAAATTAAATGTTCAATGTGCTAAATATACTGAATGTCTTAAATTCTGTTTACAATGTCATTTGCAGGTCGGAGCACATCTACCACATCCACATCCCCCACCCGGCGGTCGGGCCTTCAGCCTCTCTGTCCCCACCCTTTGGAACTCCATCCCACATTCCCTTCACCTCGCTCCCTCCCTCCCTTGCCTCATCTCAAAACCTTCCTCTTCGACTACGCCTTCAGCAACCCTCTTACCCTCCCTGCCCTCCACCCTCCCCAATCCCCTAGCTCGGGTCCAAATCCCTGATGTCCAGCTCCTTGGGATGTCCTTCCGACTTGAAAGGTACTTATACACATGTTGTATTGTAGTGTATCACATTTAAATGAAACCTGATTAATTATAAAGGGTAAACTCTCTGAATTCTTTTATCCTAATTTGTCTACAACAGAATCAAATTGAATAGATTTCACCAGCTCAGAACCTAGACTATATTATACCTGGTTTCACTCAAGTATTCGCTCAGTTCTTCACAGCATAGGTTAATGAAAATATTCAAAGGTATTAACAAAACAAAGGATATTATGTACCATTTCACTACTCCAAAGAACCAGAAACATAAACAAGATAGTTCGGTCTCACAACTAAATGTGTTAGTGTTTATTGTAAAGTATTAGATGTTCCTTCAATTTAACTGAGAAAACCAGTGGTGAAAGAATTCACAGCAAATTTGTTTGACTGAGAAAATGATGATTAACAAACCGCTACAGGTCATTCCTTATGGAGTGCTGAATTTTCACTAACTTTTATATTTTTAGGGCATAAAATGAGCCAAAAGTGAAGAATTAATTAGCAGTGTTATTTCAGAGATAAGTGCTGAAATGAATTTCAATAAAGACAAAGCTCTGACTTGTGTCATCAGGTGATAATTATTATTTATACTCTGAGCTTCAGGTTGGATATGTTAAACTATATTCATCTATGAACTGATCACTTGCAATCACCACCATGCTGTCATTTAATAAAGCAACACTGAAAAGTCAGATTACTGAGCAGGTAACTTACAGCTTCTGAATCTCCACCCAGAGTGTGTTCTGCAAAAGATGATCTTCTGGAGGTGGTTCTGTCGAGAATTAATGAAAGACAAGGAGCCAAAAAAGCACCATCCATTAAAGCATCTAGCTTGATATTTTACAAGACCTAGGCATCATGTTTTAATATTTTAAACCACAAACAAATAATAAATCTTTTTAAAAAAATGAACCCTTTTTTCAAATTGCAGGACTTTACATGAATTAATGGAAGAAATAAAAACTTCTTTATACACAGGAAAAGTAAGCCAATCAATCTGGACAGCACTTGGTCATCTCCTAAAGACCAGTCACAGGGCAGAATGCCTACCCTGCTCCCCTTGGCATAGATAACTAGCAAATAACACATATTGCTCTCTAATAGAATGTTACAACATAAGAATAATCAATATCAACACATAATTTGGGTCTTTTACCAGACTCAATGCTAATGTCAATCAGTAACAAACAGAAAGATTGGTTAAAATGCTGCTATGAAGTTCCAACAATCAGTTTTTTCTTTTAAATCTCAATAGTATTGTATTAATCTTCAAAGGAAGCCACTACAACTTTCAAAACATCCATCCTTTTATATTTCTATCGCACATTATTATGAAGTAGAGTTTGAAAAGGACACAGAACGAGGAGCCATTTCTTAATCAACAGAGATTAGATCAACAAATAGTGTTTCAAATACCACTGTCAGTTAGTTAAGGATGCAAGGAATTGGTTGATTTGGTTTGTCATCATTGGAGCCATTAGAAGTAACAAGGAAAATTATATCTGAAGGAATCTGAATTCCCAGTTAGGCAATTCATCACACAATGCCGGCCCTGTATCAGCATTAGCATCAAAGATTAGCTGCAGAGCGGTAGACATGATGAACACAATTCCAACAAGAAGTAGCAGATGCTGTGTTGTTAACTCCCTCAAAAAGGAACTGAATAAATACAGTAGCTGCTTCAGACCAGAATTGGAGAATATAGGGATTAGTGTAGACTATGGTTCGGGGCTGCGGGAGAGGAGAGGGGAACGATATTGTCTATGGAGAGGAGACTAAGACTGAATAGAAAGATAGGTGTTTGGAAGAATATTCCTCAATGGTGTTTTTTTCATTTAACATTTTCTCATGTTACTTCTAACAGGTATTCAGAATGTGATAGAATGTGACAGGTTTAAGCAAAACCACGTGAAAATATGGACAAGCGAAATCCAGTGAAACTGTTTAAGCTTGGATTGAGAAATTAATGTTTATAGACAAGGAATATAAGAGCTTGTGCTTCCATGTGCACACATGGATAGGAAAGAACACAATGGATGGGAGAGAGAATGTAAATATTTTAGTGGAAACTATAAATAGTGGCTTCTCAATATTTCATATGGATAATAATAAAGTTACAAAACATTTCCATTTCCAGTCCTGTAGCTCAGTGGTTAGAGCACTCGCCTCACAAGCGAGAGACCTGGGTTAATTTCCCAGCAGGGCAAAACCTTGGGCAAGTTTCCTTACTTCACACGTCTAATAATAATCCTTCAAAAAAAAATCAGTCACTTCAATCCACGACTGTTTGTGGGACACTGCTGTGTGCAATTGGCTGCCGCGTTTCGCCCACAAATATACAGTCAATTCACTTTAGTCTCTTCTGTGAAGAACTTTGAGACGTTTAGAAGACGCAAAAAAGCACTCTATCAAATGTAAGGATTATTATTATTATTATTATATAGATAAATTAACCGCCCCATAAACTGCAAGGCAAATCTTCTTGGGTCTTATAAGCACTTACCTGTAAGGCTAACTGCCTGGAAATAAACCTGAGGGTACTGGTCAGCAGAACTAAGTGGTTTATTTCTATCTGTTTCCCTTGTATTTGCAGTCAGATCTCCTAGGGAGAGGGGTGAAAAGATTATTTTGCCTTGATGAACAGTTGAAGAGTACAACAACTTACATTTACAGTGTACGGCACCTTTCATATCACGAAGATGTCCCAAGTCACTGGACAGTCAAAGGCACCCGAGCTGGGGAGTCAAGTGGGGAGGAGGGAAAAAGGGTTGGAGGTGGGAAGATAACTGAAGGCACAATCAAAGAGGAAGACAGGCCTTGAAGGAGCTAAGGGAGGGAGAGCCACTTCGGGACAAAGTTCCAGAGGGTGAGTTCACATCAAATCTGACTTTTTATATTTTATCCTTATAAGATTTGTGTAGCATCCAATATGTATATATATATTAAAAATACAGCACATTTTCAAAGCTAGAAGAGTTGTTTCATTTAAATGTATTCAATATGAAATCCATAAGCAAGAAGCACTTGTCGTTTTCTTTTTTAAATAATTTCTAAGCTGTGCATACAATTATACTTTAGAGAGTAAGCATGAAGCTGCTTTTCCGTGCATCACTGATTTGAACTTTTAAAAAAAGTACACTGGTGTTTAAAAAGTGGATATTGGGAAAACAGCTGCATAAATAGAACCTTGCACAGGAAAAGGAGCCTTGAAAATTTAAGAATGTCTTATGCAGGAAACCCCATGTATGTCGCACAAATTTGTTAGAAAACTTAGCTCCAACCAGAGATCTCAGCAGAGCCAAATTCTTGACGTTGGAAATGATGTACCCTGGAGGAAGCAATTTATATTCTAAAGCACTTTTATGCTGCCGTTTTCCCAGTTTTTATACTGTCGCACTTTCACACAATTACTGTATTATCTAATGGCCCTGTTAGAAAGTACTTCTTAAATCAATGGTAGCTTCATTACTTTCAACATCTCAAGTAAGTGCAATAATAGGTTTGACTAGGGGTCCTCTCACAGCACATTCAATGTGCCAACCTCACACACAGTACCTCACCCATATCGAGGTATGGAGGGGTTTTGGTGCCTAAGGAACAATATCTTAAACAGCACCACCTTGGTAGAAAATGGCAGGATATTTAAAACAATGCAAAGAAAAGTTAACTGCATATAAAATGGTGCATCTTTACCAGTTTACAAGGTCCTTTAACACCTGAACACTTTAAAGCACCACACATGTAACCTTAGAATACTCAAACAAATACAGGATATGATTTCCTATACCTTCAAAGACAGCCTTGTTTGACAACCCTAAAGCTGGAACGCTGGCACCTTCAGGGATTTCTCCAGTCGCCTGCTGTAAGAGAAATAATCATTCTGGGCAGAGTACGCATATTTGTAGTAAGCATTTTTTTAAAAAAAATTAAAAATAATAATTTGGCCATTCAATCCATGGCTGTTTGTGGACAATGCTGTGCACAATTGGCTGCCGCATTTTTTCCCACAAAATATACAATTGATTCACCTTACAGTATATATTTGAGACGTCTCGAAGACGTGATAAGGCACTATATCAAATGCAAGGATTATTATTAAGTAAGCTCACATCCTTCATTATATATTAGCAGGATGTTGAAGTTTAACATCTACTGCTGTAAATTAGACATTAATGAAATTATATCAAATGCAAGGATAATTTATTATTATCACGTCATCAAGACGTCTAAAAGCACGACACAGGATTTTACTATAAAATCTAGTGACTGCTGTACACAAATTGCTACCATGTTTGCTTACAGATACAATGTCCCACAAACAAGTCATGAAGTGAATGAACAATTTTACCTGAGGGATTGTTGGCAAGGATATCAGAAGATCAATTGATTGCATTGAATTGATAGCATAGACTATAAGGTTCCAAATACTGCCATTAGATTGCTAACATCCACCTGAACAGGCAGATGGTACCTCGGTTTAATATTTCATCTGAAGGATGGTACCTCCAACAAGGCAGCAACCCCCAGCACTGCATTGGAGTGTCAGCCTGGATTGATTGGTTTATTTCCATCTGTTACACTTGTATTAGCTGTCAAAGTCCCAGCATGGTGTTTGAATGCACAATCTTCTGACTCAAATGTGAAAGTGCTACCAATTGTTCAATGGCATGAAAAAAAACACACTGGCATCTTAAAAGTCCTCTAACAACATAACCATCATTGGACTACCAGCAAAATCATCTGCAACTTAAACAGCATTTTTTTTAACCAGGAAATCCCCTTGAATACGCAGTTCGCAAGAATTGGCTCAGAAGCAAGATCTCGTCAGATCCAAAGTTTCATGAGTGTGCTACCATACAGAGGATTGTCGTTTATGTTTCAGCTGCTTTTGCCAGTAGTTATGCCGCTAGAGTACTTTTTCACTGAAATATCAAATGAAACATGACTAACAGAACAGCAACCATGGAGGACAGAAAAATGTCATATTTAATCAATCTCATCACCAGGCAACTTTCTTCATAGAATGATGGCAGTATGCATCTACTATCCATGAGCAAACACAAAACAAAAACTATAAGACAAACATTTGATGGAACACAAAGCATTCTTAGCTCCTGTGCAGTTTCAGCTACTTTTGACCAGATTGCCTGGGATTTTGACAAAGCACTACATTTCCCAGCACTCCCAACACATCAACATTGAATCTATGTTACAAAGTTCTGGATTAGCTGGGTTAATCAGGATATGCAATAAAGTAGGCTGCTTCTACTTATTGGTAAGGGGGCATAATAATATTCCTTGCATTTGATATAGCGCCTTATCATGTTGTTGAGACATCTCAAAGTGAGTACAGGGCACACTGTAGAATGATGTAACTTTGTTTTGTGGTTCAATGTGGCCAATCTATACATGGCAATGTTCCATAAACAGCCATGGAATCAATGGAGCCAGGACACCAGGAAAACTCTCTTTTCAAATAGCGCCTTTAACGGCCAGCTGAACAGGCAGGAGGGACCTCAATTTAAAGTCTCAGCTGAAGGATGGCACCTCTAAAATGCATCACACCCCCATCATTGCATTGAATTGATAGCACGCACTATAAGGTTCCAAGTCCCGATGAGGAACTTGAATCCACAAGCATCTGACTCAGAGGTGAGAATGCTACCAACTCAGCCTTGCTGACACACAATGAATAAAATAATTTGCAGCAGATCTAAATGGGAGTTCGAGTTCAAGAGAAACGTCTTCATGCAGAGAAGTGACAATGTGGAACTCAATACCAGAAGCTGTGGTTGAAGTAAAACACATGAATGTAAAGAAAACTTGATGCATGCATGAGGTAGAAGGGAACTGAGTGGAATATGATGGAGGAGATTCTTGTGGAGTATATATAACACCAACCTAGATAATTTATACAATACTTATACAATTTACACTTATGTAGCCCCTTTCATGTCAGGACGACATTTCAAAGTGCTTGCAAAGCACCTGAGTTGGGGATAGGAACTATTTCATTCCATGTAATTAATTTCTTCTATAACTATCAGGGCAGTGGGCACACGACAGGACCACAGTCCATAAAGGTTCACTGTCAGCTCCATGCTCAGTGGCTCTGCTTGGCGGGACAGAAATGAGAATGCAATACATAATGACTTGGGATTCTCTGAAAGTACATCAAAAAGCACACAGCAACATAAAGCTTTGATTTTTTAAAGAAATATATAAAAGTTCAATTTTTCTAGAAGCAATAGCCAATAAAAACTTACCTGACATTTCCAGTCTATGTTGCTGTACGGACTTCATTCCAAACACTAAAAGTGGGATACTATTGAAAACAGGAGCGTGCAATCGATCATTTTCAGAGTAAGACTTACAAGTGTAACATTTATTCTGTCTGACAAACAAGTCGAGTTGGGACTTGCTGACTGACAGCAGTGACATTAGTCTAACTTGTAGTTATTTCCCTGCAGTCCTTATATGGGTTCAGTACGAATATATCAACACATGGAAGACATTCCTTCATGATTGAAAATGTTCCTTTACAACTGAGTGAGCATAAGTACTTTTGTTAGATTGGATCTGCTCACCCAGAGTGAACATTTAGTAAAGCATATTTTGCTAAACAACTTGGGTAAATGTATTTCTGAAGAACATGCAGAATCATCAAGAATTGAATACATTAGACTTAAAGACTACAGGGTGCGAACTATTAACAGGACTAATCAATGGCAAACGTAGTACAGCATTATAAGAGTGGAAATGCCAGGGATGTTTTTATTAGCCATTGCTTCTATTCAGTATTGAAAAATTTTAATTTTATATATTAAAAAAAATCAAAGCTTTATGCTGCTGTGTGCTTTTCGATGCTTCAACCTTATGCAAAGCTTTGCTGCTTTTGAAAATATGTTTTTCAATTTTTGTTTCAGACACATAATTTACTGCCTTTTTATTTACATTTTTCAGCAACTCATATTGTGGTCAAGACAAATATAACCCTCTGCCAATACTGCTGGGTTTCTAAGTGCTACTCTGCATGAAGGGCATTATATAAATGTAAGCTGTTGTTGTTGCTGCTAAGTCAGTTGTGAGAGGGTGCAACAGTGGCAAAGAACAACTATTCAACCAGTCTTCAATCCTTCCCTGTATTATAATGGTAATAATAAAATGTACAAATAAAGATTATAAAACATAAAAAAAGCTTTTTAAAATACCATGTCCTGTATATGACTTATTCATTTTGATGTATCAATATTATCAGTCTTCAAGACAAATCATTTACTTTTCATGACTTACATTGGTTGAGAGAAGGTCCTCAACTGTGGTACCTGTGATGAAACTGAAGTTTTCCACAAAGTTTTTAGTGGCAGAGAAAACCCGAAGCACCTTCTCATCAGCACCGGAAACAAACTGAAAACGGCCAATCATTGCTAGGCACTGCATGTCATAGCCATGTATCTGTGGGCGTGCAATTTCATGCCAGGTCACCTATATAGAAAGAAAAATATACGTTAGTTTATCTCAGGTCATAGCACTCTTCCTCCTGCATTGGGATGTTATAGGTTCATGGCCCATGTTGTGTCTTGGTTCAAATGACGAAACTGACATTCCAGTTCAATACTGATGAAAGCTCTGCATTGTCAGAAGTGCTGCTTTTAATTGAGACATTAAATAAAGGTCTGCCTGCACAGGTGGGTGTTAATGATTCCAAGACACAGTTCAAAACGAAAAGGACATTTCAATGATGAAAGGATGAGTAGACTGGGGATATATCCTTATAAAAAATGTCAAGGGGCGATTGGATTGAGATATTTAAAATAATAAAAGGGATTGACAGGTTAGGTAAACTCAGCATTCTCCAAAATCAGGCCACTGTGTATTCCCTGCCCCACCATAAGCATCCATGCCTTCAACAACAATAAATTACATTTGTATAGTGCTTTTCACGTCGGGGATGTCCCAAGGCTCTGGACAGGAATTTGGACCTGAGCTGTGGTTGGGATCGGGGGCTGCAGGGCAGGGAGGGTAGGGGTAGGAAGGTGACCGATGGGGCGGTCAAAAATAAGGGTATTGAGATATGCCTCGAACAAGGTAAGGCAGGGAGCAAGGCGAAGGGACTGCGGGATGGAGTTCCAAAGGTTGGCGGCAGAGAGGCTGAAGACCCAACTGCCGAAGATGGGCGGGGGATAGTGGAGTAGGCCAGAGCCTGCTGAGCGGAGGCAACAGACAAGTTGATAAAGGGTATATAACAGAGGTAGGAAGGAGCAAGACCATGGAGAGCCTTGAAGGCAAGGCCAAGGACAAGGATTTTGAACTCTATCCTCTGAGGGATGGGGCGTCAGTGGAGCCAGTTGGGGGTGATGGGATCATGGAGCCCGGTGCGGGAGAGGAAACAAGCTGCAGAGTTCTGGATGATGTGCAACTTGAAGAGTTGGAAAGGCTGACAAGCAGGGAATGAGGGTTTTGGCAACCTGAGGGGTGAGACAGTAGTGGAGTCAGGCAATGTTGAGGAGGTGGGGGAAGGCAGAGAGGTTCATGCCACGGATGTGGGGTAGAAAGGACAATTGAGGTTCAAACAAGGTTACGTACTGGCTCAGTGAGGTGGAGTGTGCATCCATGGATGGTGATGCTGCCAGTGCCTGAGGTGTGGAGGCGCTGACAAGAGCCAATCAGGAGGGCCTCAGTCTTAACAACGTCCAACTGGAGTCACTATGCCCCAGTTCTTTGGAACTCCCAACATCAACCCCTCCACCTTACCCATTCTTTGCAGTATTTAAGGCCACACTTTCAGTTTATATTCAGTTAACTGTGTTTCTAATTTTGTATGGTCCCTACTTTTCTTTTTTTTAAATGTTATTTATCTGCCTTTCCAGGGACCATTCAGTAGCTGAGAACAAAAATATGTCCCCATCCCTTGACCAATCCTCTATAATCACCCAATAAGAAGCAAAATAGTGAGGAGGCTCTGATGATATAATGGAAAGGCAGGAAATCTGTTGTTCGGGAGGAATAAGACCAAACCACTAATGGACCTTTTTCTTCCAAACCTCTCTTTGATTCTGTAGCAGAATCCCCCTCTTTCAGCACTGAAGTGTCTAGATTGAGAACATACCATGTGGATTAATTGCAGCCATAGTAGTATCTACATTCTAAAAACATGTGGCTTAAAATGTTATTGTACCAATTGATTTCACTGCCAAATTGCTTTTAGAAAACTGCATTTTCCAAATGTATTGCTTCAACCAAAAATACCATAATCTAAAGGGCAATGAAATCATTTTAAATGCACACAAGTTTAAAAGCGTAACCTGATCCAATATCCCTCATAGGGAATATAAAATCCAAAGGTTTGGCTCAGCTCTACTGACCTTGTATACTTCTGATGCTAATCAGTGTTGCAAACATTACCTGTTCATGTTCTTTCCGTCTCCATGGAGCAAACAATCTGGTTGTCTGATCAGCGCCAACACTCAAAATAAACTCTCCCTCAGGATCCCAGCTCAAGTCTTGTACAGCTCCAAAATGTCCAGAAAGCACCACTCCTGGGCTCCATTCTCCCTGAAAGCATTTGAGGTATCAGTGTAACAGTACAGCTCACTTAGAGGCTGTTACAAATACAGATAGAATATTGGCATCAAATTAAGTGGTGTCCCCAATTAATGCGATTTGATTGCACACACAGAAATCAATTTTACATAGTGATTGTTCCATAGGAAACATCTACAGTTAAAAATAAAGCAAAATAAATCATAACCTCTATATGCACGATTGGTAAAACAAAAAAATGAAAAAAGGACACGATGGTAAGTGCTTGACTGCTTTTGCCTAATTCTTCATTTTATCTTGCTATTCAATGCTCTGTATCCTTCAAGTACAGCTATTCCAATTACATCACCTGGAAACTTAGGCTGATCGCAACAAGAATTAAAAGGGGAGGTTAGAAAACATTTCGTTTCCGAAAGGATGGTAGGAATTCTCTGCCACAAACAACCGTTCAAGCAGTGTTATTAAATTATTTTTAAAGGGAATTGGGTAAACATTTGAAAAGGAGGAATTTTTAAGGGTACAGAGAATGAGCAGAATGGTGCGAGTAAATTAGAAGGTTGATTTGGAGAAAACGGAGATTTGGAGATTAGTACAAATAACTTGATAATCAGGTAACATACTTTAATTTATGTGGGGGGTAATAATAGTTGACATTGAATTGACATAATAGGCAGATATGTCAATTCTAAACATATTTTCAAGTAACAAATTTCACAACCACCCTCTGGAACTTGGATATCTTCATCACAACATCCAGGAGTAACCCTCGACACATCAGGTTAGTTACAAATTTTTTTGCAAACTCCATCCAAATACTTTTGTCATCTGAAAATCCACTGAAGGAAATAATTATTAAGACACTTATTTTAGAACATAAATTTTAAAACAAAGATTCTGGAATAACTACTCAGACCAGGTTTGAAGGCCAACTGTACTTAAAGAGATTTATATAATAAAAGCGGCACCAGAACTAAACCGTGGGATGAAGATGCCATTTACACCATCAAGCTGGCTCCTTCTATAAGCCATTCAAAATCCACCATAACAAATTCACCCTTAGAATCTACTGTTGAACAAATGATCTTATAAAAACTAACAGCAATCATGACTTAAAATGCAGATTAAGTTTGAGACAATTCCTCCCCCACCCACCCACACCCGTACAAAATCCATTTGTTCCACACACATGATGTCACCATTAATGAGTTACTGCCTTCAAACCACTGAAACTACCCTGTGATATACTTTTGTTACTGTCTTCCATTTGTCTGCTATAGGAAGGGGAGAAAAGCAATGCCACAGTAGATAGTGGAAATCAGCGGGCTCCCGTGCTTAAGTTGCAATTTGGTAAGAAACAACAGCAATTTATTTAGCCCAGACAGAGGAATTTCATGAACTTACATGTGATATCAAATAACTTTTCAACACCTATTACATTCTCTCTACTTTCAATTTTTGTAATCGCTGTTAAAGAGGTATATTCCAAAGATATTGCTGACAGCTTTAACTTTCAAATTGAGAGCAGTTTTCACAGTTGAATTCAAAAAGCATGACTATGCATTTCTGTTCGGTTTTATATTAGGGGACTGACATTGGTGCTGGGAAATGGGACATTTTCCTTATTTGGCCTAAGTTGCAGAAAGCACTGCCAAGTCAGATATTGACAGAGTGCAGCTCCCTCTGCTCTGCTCCAATACTAGGTAATTATTTTAGAAGAACACTCACCAAGCATTCTAATGTAAAGTAATCTTTATGACATCTGATTGAGAAACTGCTCATTTTGTGTTGTGGCCTTACCCTCACAAGGAATAGATTGGAAGCTTCCTATGACAGTGGGAGATTCACTAACTTCAGAGAAAAAAAAATGTACAACATGAAATAAAAGGCAATTGCAATAATCTTCATTTTCATATGATTTATCCTTGCAATNAAAAACATTACTATACATTAAAATGCCGTAAAATAAAAAAACATGGGAGACTATCACTGGCAATACAAATTCTTCAATGTAAAAATTCACCACAGTCCTACAAGAGAGAATGATCACTGAGAATATATGCACATTAATGGTTGTCAAAAATACCATCCAAAAGCAGATTTGCTGAATAAATATTCAAGAGTGTGGCAAAAAAAATAATCTTTTTGAACTTTTTGAACTCCAGCCAGACCACTCAAACTGAACTCACAACACATACAAAAAAAAACCCTAGGATAATTTGGGTGTTTTTCTTGCCAAAAGTTGGGGTCTACTTTTAGCAGCCAGGTGGACATGTACTGCTTGCATGTTTGAAGTTTGCCACATACACATATTTTCTAACAAAAAAACGTCTCAAGAAGCTATGAGATTAAATGGATGATTTATTTCAAGCAAATCACAATTGTGCCTTAAAAGTTTACTTTATCCCTCAAAAAGAAAAAAAACTGTTTATCCAGCAAACCATGGGAGAAGGTTTGGAATCCCACCAATGGGTAAGTCCTCAAGTATGAAGGGTGCTGGATAAACCCAGATACACAGTCTTACATCCTTTCAGGAACCATTGATCCCTGTGTTTTTCTCTGCTGCATTTACAATTTTTACAAGATTCACCTATCTCAGTAGCGATCAATCCACAACCATTTGTGGGACACTGTTATTTGCAATTCGCTTCCGCGTTTCTCCCACAAAATATACAGTCAATTCATTTTACAGTATATTCTGTGAAGTGCTTTGAGACATCTCAACAACGTGATAAGGCGCTTTATCAAATGTAAGAATTATTATTACTTAACAAACCCCCAACAATACATCTCGGCAAATGTTATTTTACTCCCAAATCTACAACTAATTGAGCCACTGTAGTACATTTTAATTACTGAAAAGTCTGGTGTTCGAGATGAAGACAGGTACAACATACATGACTCCCTGATGTCAGATTGTGTGATAGGTAGCGAGAATAAAACAGCACTTTTAATACTGCTCACAATCTGGTTAAGCAGCTTTGCAATCAATCCAGTTTTGAACCATGATTCTGGAGCATTTGGAAGCCTTGATCTACTAAGTATCCCATTCTTCTTTGTTTTTTTTCCTTCCATCGGAGTCCTGTAGCTCAATGGTTAGAGTACTCGCCTTGCAAGCGAGACACCTGGGCTCAATTCCAGGCAGGACGAAACCTTGGGCAAGTTTCCTTACTCCACACACCTAATAATAATCCCTCCGAAACAAAATACAATAATAAATTTCTCATTTTCAATCCACAACTGTTTGTGGGATACCGCTGTGCGCAATTGGCTGTCGCATTTTGCCCACAAATATACAGTCAATTCACTTTACAGCATATTCTGTGAAGCGCCTTGAGAAGTCTAGAAGACGTGAAAAGCGCTATATCAAATGCAAGGATTATTATTATTATTATTTATTTTCTAATCCAATTCAGTGGAAGAAACTATTACTTGTTTCAATGGAAAATTAAGTCATCAGATGATCTACTGAGAGATGGCAGGGAATTAATTGCTCGTGATGAAAAATGGGCTTGATTGTTAATGTAGGTATCAAGAAGCCGTGCCCTGGGCCAATAGAAAAGTGCCGCTGCACTTTTCCCACGGAATCCACTACAACCACCCTGCTCAGCTACAAACCCGCTATAATTGCAGTGTCTGGCCCGTGGGCCTCTTGGCTGTTTACTTGACGTCACTGTGGGTGGGGAGGCTACAGACGCGCATGCACGGTACAGCGCAAGCGGCAAATGGGCTTCACTCGGAGGCCCATTATCTGTGTGTCTCTCTGTGTGTTTGTGTGTGTGGGTGTGTATGATTGTCTTTGTGTATGTCTCTCTATCTGCATTTGTGAATGTCTGCGTGTGTCTGCGTGTTTCTCTGTTTGTGAGTGTCTGTGTGAGTATGTCTGTGTCACCCTCTCCTCTATGTGTTTGTGCCTGTGCGTCTCTCTATGTGTTTGTGAGTGTTTCTATGTGCGTGTGAATCTCTCCGAGAATGTGCGTGGCTGTGTCTGTCAGTGTGTGTGTCTCTCTGTGTCCGTCAGTGTATGTGTGTCTCTCTCAGTGTGCGATGCTGAGCGCTGAAAGCTTCTGTAGCCTCGCTGGTGTACCCATTCAACCCCCACAAAAAAATTGCCACCCAGCTTTTTGTTAAAGAAACAATCAATATTTTTTTTGCAACAATCTAATATGCTTTGTTTCTTCATGTTTAGTTTTTAATCAATAAAATGAAAATATGTGGGTTGGGAGTAAAATGTACCAATTTCCCGCAGAATCTCCAAATCTCCCCGCAATTTTGGCAAATATCTTTTCTATTGGCCCAGCCCAGGACACACAAATGCCAGACAGAAACTTTTTTTTAAAAACATTATTTGTTTATCAAGCGTGTTATATAAAGCATCATTCACCATTTAATTAAATACCTGCCCCATACTGTAGACGTTTATTAGGCTGATGAGTCTATAATTTTCTGTAGTCTCATCATACCCCTTATAAATAGGCACATCTATTAAACACAACAGCACCAATTTTTTATCTGGTTCTATTAATAGTTAAAGACCATATAGTAGAGCCTACCACAACCTATCGTACTTACATAAAACCTCAAGGATTAAGTTCAAACAACAACAACTTGCAATTATTGTTGGAACTTGTCACTTAGATACTGTCCCGGAGCGCTTTACAAAGCCAGGGTCTCTGTAACTCAAAATGCAGTCAGAGACTCAGACTCCGAGAGTAATCTGCTGCAGTTTGATTGATGTTGGGCTCAGTTTGATCTCCTGTGAACCTTTTCCTCTGCTCCACGTTCGCCCCCGCTGGTTACTTACCCAAACTCTCACCCTACCCAGACTCCCATTCCTTGCATGAAGTGCCTTGAAATATTTTTCTACATGAAAGGTACTATTTAAGTGCAAATCGTAAAGTTTTTACAATTTTACGGCCGTTGACACAGTCGACCATTCAATCCTCCTCCACCGCCTCTCCTCCCACCTCAACCTTCAAGGTTCTGTCCTTGACTATTCAGGTCCTACCTCTCACACCACCTCCACTTTGTCGCGGGAAACGGCTTCTTCTCCAGCCCCTGCACTGTCTCGTGCGGTGTCCCTCAGGGCTCTGTACTCAGTCCCCTCCTCTTCACCCTCTACATGTTCCCTCTTGGTGACATCATCCGCAGACATGGGCTAAATTTCCACATGTATGCGGATGACACCCAACTCTTACCTCTCTGCCTCCACCCTCAACCCAGGACCATTGGCATCCTGACTGACTGCCTGTCCGACATCAAGTCCTGGTCAAGGGCCAACTTTCTCCAACTCAACATCAGCAAGACCGAGGGCCTCCTGATTTGCTCGCGCCAGCGCCTCCGCACCTCAGGCGCTGGCAGTATCAGCCTCCACAGCTGCACACTCAACCTCACTAAGCCAGTCAGGAACCTGGGTGTCTTGTTTGACCCTGAACTGTCCTTTCTCCCCTACATCCACCCCATGACTGGCACTGCCTACCATCACCTCCGCAATATTGCCAGAATCCGCCGCTGCCTCACCCCTCAGGCTGCCGAAACCCTCACCCACGCATTCGTCACATCAAGGCTCGATTACAGGAACTCCCTCCTCATTGGCCTTCCCAACTCTTCCCTTCACAAGCTGCAGATCATCCAAAACTCTGCAGCTCGTGTGCTCTCACGCACCAGGCTCCGTGACCCCATCACTCCCACCCTCGCCCGACTCCACTGGCTCCCCATCCCCCAGAGGATCAAGTTCAAGATCCTCGTCCTCACCTTTAAGGCCATCCATGGCCTTGCCCCCCCACCTCTATGACCTGCTGACTCCCTACCAAACTCCCCGCTCCCTTCGTTCATTGGGCTCCGGTCTGCTCCATGTTTCCCGCCCGACCATCGGTGGCCGGGCTTTCAGCCTCTCTGCCCCCACACTCTGGAACTCCATCCCACGGTCCCTTCGCCTACATCCTCCGTTGCCTTCTTCAAGGCCAATCTCAAGAAGCTACTCTTCGACCATGTCTTTGGTCTCCCTCCCACCTCTCTGCCTTCCCTCACCCTTACACCACCCCTCCCCCATGCTCGGACCCCGATACCTGACTGTTCAGCGCTTTGGGAAGTGCTCCCGACGTGAAAAGTGCTCTATAAATGTAATTTTATTGTTGTTGTTTTCCTCACTGGTTAGTTCCATTATTCATCACTGATATAACTAATGCAAGTGACAATCCACCTAATTATCTTCTCATTACATTTCATTCACTCTTCTAAACCAAAGAGATAACAAGTCCTTCTGTCAGCCACTGATCATGCAATCTCCTCTTTTGCCATAATTCTAATATTTAAATCTCCATCTTCTTCAACATCAATCTCCCAAGATTAATATACATTTAATTTTCCTAATTAAACAATCCCTAGAAGGCAATAAGGCAACCACTATTAAATGAAGACAAAGCACTTTGCTCTGGGTCACCTCAAGGTTAAGCTCAGCTTTAAGTACGGTATATAACATACTTAAAACTGTGCCAATGCTAGGGTGAGCAGTGAAGCCGAATCTTAGTAGATTTTTTACTTAGGAACATAGGAACATAGGAATTAGGAGCAGGAGTAGACCATTCGGCCCCTCGAGCCTGCCCCGCCATTCAATAAGATCATGGCTGATCTGCTAACCTAACTCCATCTGCCCGCCTTATCCCCACATCCCTTAATCCCTCTATCCTTTAGAAACCGATCAATCTCAGTCTTGAATATGTTCAAGGACTGAGAATCTACAGCCTTCTGGAGTAGACAATTCCATAAATTTACTACCCTCTGAGTGAAGAAATGTTTCCTCAACTCAGTTCGAAAGGGCTGTCCCTTAATCTTAAGACTGTGATCCCTAGTTCTAGATTCTCCAACCAGGGAAATAGTCTTGCACTGTCTACTCTGTCAAGCCCCATAAGAATCTTAATTGTTTCTATAAGATCACCCCTAATTCTTCTATATTCTAGAGAATATAGGCCTAGTTTACTCAACCTCTCCTCATAGGTCAACCCCCTCATCCCAGGAACTAATCTAGTGAATCTACGCTGCACCCCCTTTGAGGCGAGTATGTCCTTTCTTAAATAAGGAGACCAAAACTGCACACCATATTCTAGGTGTGATCTCACCAAGGCTTATAAAATTGCAGCAAGACTTCCCTACTCTTGTATTCTAACCTTTTTGCAATAAACGCCAACATGCCATTAGCCTTCCTAGTTGCTTGCTGTACCTACGTACTAACTTTTTGTGACTGGTGTACAAGGACACCCAAATCCCTTTGAACACTAACACTATCTAGTCTCTCTCCCTCTAGAAAATAATCTGCTTTTCTGTTTTTACTACCTAGGTGAATAACTTCACACTTCCCCACATTATATTCCATCTGCCACCTTCTTGTCCACTCACCTAGCCCATCTATATCCCTTTGCACTCTTTCTGTGTCAGCCTCAGAGCTTACTCTCCCACCTAGCTTAGTATCATCCACAAATTTAGATATTTTAAGTTCTATGTCCTCATCTAGATCATTGATATAGCTTATAAATACTTGAGGCCCAAGCACTGATCCTTGTGGCACTACACTAGTCATATCCTGCCAATCTGAGAAGGACCTGTTTACCCCTACTCTCTATTTTCTTTTTTCTGCCACTTCTGCTGCCATTTCGGCACTTAGATATAGTTCAGTGATATAGAACATTAGCCTTTGGTTTAGCACCTTGAGGACTATTAAGCAAGACAGGTGACAGTTTCACCAGAGTCCACCAGTAAGCGCCAATTATAGGTAAGTCACCCAGCAGCTAATTAACTTTCCAGTTCACTTGCCAACAGCTCTTCTTGAGGACTCCCTCCTCATCAGCTGCACTTTCCCTTTAGGATACTGATGACTTGAGTCAAATATGTGGAGTATTTCTCTTAGCAGCCTTTTTTCTGCAATTTAACACATGCTTCACTATTATGGCAGGGCAGAGCACTCTGTAATCTTTGACTACTGCAATTCATTAATCTGTGGACAAATAATCTTCCCAGAATCAACTCAGGTGAACATCACCACCAATAACCTGTGTAGCTGTTTAATGTAGCGCTGTAAAATACACAAAGAGCCTCTCAGCAAACCCAAAGTAAAATAGTAAAGGATAAAAGGGTATGTGATAAACGTCATGCAGTATATGATGTATCAATTATTGAGTATTTCAACCCTATGAAATGCTATCCTGTATAAAGGGTGCTATGTAAATGTAAGTCACCATCACCATATGTTGTTCAGTGGGACTGAAAGCAGTGATTATGGGTGTCAATAACAAGGACAACAAGTCTGCACAGAAACATAAATTACATATTAATGCTGAAAAGTCTTCATAGCAAATTATGCATAGTGATAAACTGCAGCATTTTCAAAATAATACCCCAAACTCACCTTCTTAGATTGGTTTTGGCACCAGATATGAAGCGCTCCATTGAATGCATGTGCCAAAATCATTGATCCATCTGGACTAAACTGGCAGCCATAGAAACCTAACGTATTTCCTCCAACCTCTCCCACGCGAACCTGATGAGAAAAACAAAAGGATCTTTTAGTCTCCCTTCAGCAAAAATAAACAATTAAATAGAGTATTTTGCACAGAAAAAATGATAGTAAAACTACTTTTAGTAAAAAGCTTGTTCCTTTGAAAAACAAACATGAGACAGCAAAGGACTAAATCTTTTCCCTTCCCATCTTGTTTGGCCAAATGGCTGCATTTGCCTAGAAAAACAACAGTTATTACACTTGACAATCTTAATTGTGAAGAATTGTGAGACATTTGTACATGGTAAAGTTATATGAATCTAAGTTCTTTCTTTCTTCAGATTAATTCAAGTCAATAAGAGTCCATGCCTGTGCAAAACTATTTATGTTCCCTTGAAATGATTGAATTTGATGGGACAAAATATTCTTCTAGCATTTTGTCACAAAATAATAATCTTTACATTTGATATAGGGCTTTATCACGTCTTTGAGACGTCTCAAAGCGCTTAACAGAATATACTGTAAAGTGAATTGACTGTATATTTTGTGGGTGAAACGTGGCAGCCAATTGTGCACAGCACTGCCCCACAAACAGTCGCGAATTGAGTGACCAAATTATTATTATTACCCCCGAAAAAGTGATCTGCCAATCAACTAACAGCTGGCTTCCTACTTACTGCTAGGTAAACAGAGGGTGTGGAGTAAGGAAATTTTCCCAAAGTTTCACCCACGTCCTCTTGCTTGCAGGCTAGTACTCTAACCACTAAGCTACAGGACTCCAAATATGAGGATAACCTGGACCCTGAGCCATACGCAACAACTGGTAGATACAAACATGTGCTCGTTAAAGAAACGTTCCCACTTCTGAAACAGATGTGGTCATTAAAAATATTTGGTTATTTACTCCAAAATTACCAATCTAAAAGTACAAGAAATGGTTAAAGGCTGTTCAGTTTATTATTTTAAGAACTAGTCTGGAAAGAAAAAGCAGCAAAATTTTTGTTTAAATACAAAAAAAACTACTGCTGACAGATGCAATTCCTGCAGTCAACCAAAGATTTACAGCAGGATTCAGAATTTGTGATGGCTTTCCATTAATTACATCCACAAATTAATTTTGTTACATTATAATGGGAAATCACTTAGAGAACACCTGCAATCATGAAAAAAAATTACACTCATCCGTTTCCACCAGGATATTCAACACTGTCATTTATCATCTCTGCGCCAATCAGTGTCCTACAACAACAAAATATTTTATTCAAGCCAAAGCTTTCAATAGTAATTCTGTAATTTTATCAGTTTTCATTGATCTTTTCCAACAGGTCATTTAATGCAATACATACAAACTGCTCAAGTGTGAGAAAACAGTACTCCCCAATTTGTTTTAAAATACCAATCAACAATATTTCTATCCTGTCCTGATTTCTGCAGATACAGTATTAAACCAACTCTGGGAACCAAAGCATTTTCTGTCACAATCTATAAAGTGCAGAATCAAGGAAAAAGGCCTATAATTCAATATGCCCAACGTATTACAATGTCCCGTAAAATGTACGAGGGACATGCACGAGGCCTGATTCAGTCGAGTGGAGGCAGCGGATAGTGAGTCGGGGAGTAAGCAGGTCGGAGAGGTAGGGAGGTGCCAGTCCATGAAGGGATTTAAAAACGAGCGTGAGGATCTTGAAATTAATCCGTTCGCCGTCAGTGGAGCCCGTCTAGAACTGGTGTGATAGGGGTACCAAGTTTAGTGCAGGTGAGTATTTGTCTGGGGTAAGGTACAGTCGGAGTTGGACAATGTGATGGAGGTGGAGGAAGGTAGTCCTGGACAGGGACAGGATGTGGGGAAGGAAAGACAGCTATGGGTCAAACCTGACGCCTCGGTTACATACTGGATCAGTGAGTCTGAGGGAGAGGCCGGGAAGGTTGACGAGGTCGGAGCCGGAGGACAGGAGAGGTTGATGGGAGCCAAGGAGTATGGCTTCCCTCTTGTCGACATTTTGTTGCAAGTAGTTTGCACTCATCCTGGCCCTGATGTCTGCCAGACAAGCTGACAGACATCGGCAGCCCTGGAGTCACAGCTGGAGGAGGAGAAGTAGATTTGTGCATCATCCACATACATATGGAAGTTTACTCCATGTCTGCGGATGACATCGCGAAGAGGGAGCATTTAGATGAGGAAGAGGAGGGGGACAAGGATGGAGCCCTGTGGTACACCATAGGTGACTTGGCAGGGGCGGGAAGAGAAACTGTTTGAAGAGACAAAGTGAAGACAATTTGTTAGGTAGGACTCAAACCAGGCTAGTGGGGTCCTAACAGGTGGATGATGGAGGAGAGGTGGTGGATGAGGTTGGCGTGGTCGTGGTGGAGAGGTCCAGGAGGACAAGAAGGCAGAGAGAGAGAGGACGTCGTTTGTAACCTTGAAAAGCGCCGTCTCTGTGCTATGGGCAAGGCGGAAACCAGACTGGAGGGAGGGGGTGGAGGGAGACGTGTGAGCAAAGCTGGTTAGTGACAACGCATTCCAGAGTTTTGGCAACGAAGGGCACATTGGAAATGGGATGGTAATTTGTTAGGTTGTCAGGGTCAAGGGTGGGTTTTTTGAGGAGGGGAGTGATGACAGCTTTTTTTTTAAGGGGGAGAGGAACAGAACCTGAGGAGAGCGACTGCTTTATTAACCTTCTTTGTTGCAATAGAAAAACTTCCAATTCCTCCACTGCCTGCTCATAGGCCAAACCAGTTATCCTGGTATCATCCTAGCAAAATCTC
The DNA here is from genome assembly GCF_018977255.1 of Callorhinchus milii. Lineage (NCBI taxonomy): Eukaryota > Metazoa > Chordata > Chondrichthyes > Chimaeriformes > Callorhinchidae > Callorhinchus > Callorhinchus milii. Next base: position 61,182,229 of record NW_024704743.1, on the reverse strand, counting down.
CTCAGCACCCCCTCTATTGGCTTGATATCCTTCCTATAGTGGAGTGACCAAAACTGAACATAATCTTCTAACTGTAGTCTAACCAACAATTTATATAAGTGATTTATATACCACTCAATGCACACAAAGTGACACCAGTGGTGGTCCAACCACCCTGAATTTGGAAAGAAATTGGCTAGTCAGCGCTGGATGCCAGGTGCACTCCACATCTGGGTAATGCAGGCCTACAGGACACCAGTGTATTAATCAAGTCAACATTAGACTAGAGTGTATTATAATGTGGTTGCTCTATATATGGTATTATTGATAGAACGTTTAAGGTAACTCCATGAGTTAAATAATTCATTCCCCTGTATTTTCCATTTAAGCTCCATGAAATTTGCAATTTATACAAAGCAGGAAGTAGGACACAGGGGCAGTGGCCACATGCATGATGTGCTATGTTAAAAATATAGAATGTTTTTAATAATGCATTAAATTGGAATACAATAGGTATATTTCTAATCAGCTGGAGGGGATACTGACATTTTAACCTCAGTGACTATTTTTAGAACACACTTATGACAATGAACTCACTAACAGTATCACACCCCAGGAAGTAGTATGAACCAAATAACAGTATTTCATTATATAAATCCCACAGAATAAAAACACTTTTCTATATAAAAAAAATTGAACTAAAAAATCACTGATATGCCACCCAACTACCAAGGTCCAGTTAACAACAGGGGAAAATCCAGTGAGTCAAGTCACTTGACATTTAGTAGATTTTTTTTGTAAACCAGCGTTCTGTTGTATATGGACTTTGACAACGCAATGGTTCAGCTCAGCTGGAATGAGTTGCTGCTCAGTTTGCTGCTTGAAGAGTGCAGCATTGAGGGTCAGCAACAGTGCTATTCCACTTAATTCATTGTTTATTGTAAAAATTAGAGGGTGATTGATGTCAACCTGGTTCTGTTGTACTTTTGCCTCTGAATCAGAGGTTTTGGGCTCAAGCCTCACATCAGGAATTTGAGCTCATATTCTAGGCCAGGGATCCAACTGGCAGCCCACATTACACAGGGGCTATATCAAATGCAAGGATTATTATTATGCACAGAACAGTCACTCAGGCCATGCCTGTTCTAAGCTATCACTCCTGTACAACAGGAGGAGAAACATTGTATTGTCAAAGATGCCATCCTTCGGATGATACATTAAACCATGGTCACATCTGCCTGTTCAGGTGGACTTTAAAGATCCCTTGGGATTTTTCAAAAGGTGTTTCTTCCAAGCCAACAATTCCAGGACAACATTGGTCAATTCACTTCTTACCTGTTTGTGGGACGCCTCTGACCAAATTGGCTGCATTGTTCACCTACAAATACCGATGACGCATATAATAGCATTGCACTATATAAATCCTACAGAATAAAAACATTTTTCTATTTAAAAAAAACTTCAGCTCAAAAATCAATCATATCACAACCCTTTAAGCTCCATTATTCTCCTTGGAGCAGAGAAGTTTAAGAGGAGACTTGATAGAAGTTTTCAAAATTCTGAGGGGATTCGATAGGGTGAACAAGGAGAAACTATTTCCACTGGCGGGTGGGTCAGTAAAAGAAGTTGTTAAAAGAAACAGAGGGGAGGTGAGGAGAACACTTTTCATATAGCGAGTTGTTCGGATCTGGAATATATTGCCTGAAAGTGTGGTGGAAACCGATTCGATAACAACTTTTAAGAGAGAATTAGATAATTATTTGAGGAGGACAAGTTTGCAGGGATATGGGGAGAGAGCAAAGGAGTGGGATTGATTTGGAAGCTCTTTTCAAAGAGCCAGCACAGACATGATGGCCCAAATGGCTTCCTTCTGTGTTGTATAATTCTACGATTTACTGTAAATCCTCTGAAGCGCTTTTGAGACGTTTCAACAATAACTATATGAAATCCATTGATTATTCAACAGCATAAATTATATGAAACCCAAGTATTATTATTATACCATTTTAGCACATGTGAAGATAAACATTAATACAGACTTGATGGACCAAATGGTTTGTTTCTATGCTGTAATGGTATATGATTCTATGAAGATAGCTTGGGGGTAAAAGCTCACGATAAGCCATTACATACCACCAATCCTGATGAAAGTACACAGTTCCTTTCCTATGTTGCATTGTCTCAACAAAACAATATTTGATAAAGCAAATAATGGATACAGTAGATCCTGTAGCTCAGTGGTTAGCGCACTCGCCTCGCAAGCGAAGGTCTGGGATCAAAACCCTGGCAGGGCGAAATGTTGAGGAAGTTTCCTTACTCCACATGCCTGTTTACCTAGCAGTAAGTGGGAACCCGGTTGTTAGTTGATTGGTGGATCGTTTTTCCAAGAGTAATAATTCCTTCAAAAAAATAAAAATTTTGCACAATCCACAACTGTATGTGGGACACTGTTATGCGCAATTGGCTGCTACGCTTCACCCACAAAATATACAGTCAATTCACTTTAGTTTATTCTGTGAAGCGCTTTGGGGCATCTCAAAGACGTTAAGGTATTATATCAAATGCAACGATTATTATTGTTATAATTTCTGCAAAAAACAAAGGGCTTCATACATTAAGCAACTGTTTTTCAACATTCAATGCCAACATGCTCTAAGCAGAGTATTTAAGTGTATGTGACACATCCTGTCAGGACAGCAATTGTCCTGGAGTCAATAGAGTTGGGTGTCATGCACATACATGTGGAAGCTGACCCCATGTCTGCGGATGTCACCAAGAAGGAGCATATACATGTTGAATTGGTGAGGACCAAGGACAAAACCCCGAGAAACACCGCACAAGATGGTTCGGGGACTGGAGGAGAAGCCTTTTAGGCAAAGCTGCCCAAAGGTTTAGACAAAGCTGTCCAATGCAAAATTAGGGATAGGATTTATAGAACCACATGAATAATCACAATTCAGCAAGAAGTGGGTTACAAATCTTACCTGTTCCAGCCATACACCAGACTCCTCATCTGGAGCCCACAGAATCATTGTTTTATCCATTGATGCAGACAACAGAGACAATGGTTGTTCAAGTCTGCCATCTATAGGAAAAGCAAACAAAGACTTTTGTGTGTTAAACACGCACAGAATAAAATGAAAGATTGGAAAAGATCCATTGACTATTCACTAGACTAATACCTGGGTTTTAGAAGCTCAGCTATGACGAGACGCTGTGTAAACTAAGGTTATATTCCTTAAAGAAGAGGTTAAGGGGTGATTTGATTGAGGTATTTAAAACAATGAAAATCAGAAATAAAAGTTGGAATTGGGGTCAGAAAGCATCTAAACATGAGAGATGTGAAGACGTGGAATGCTCTTCCACAGAAAGCTAGAGCCAGAATCAATAAGCTTGTTTTTAAGAGCAAATGACACAGATACTTGGTTAGTAGAGATATAAAGACTATGGCAAAGGGGCCGTGGTTTGGGATTACATCCAAGTCATGACCCCACCTCCACAAAATTGCCCAGCTCCACCACTGCCTCTCCCCTCAGACCGCCAAAACCCTATCTGCGCATTTATTGCATTGAGGCTCGACTACGCCAACTCCTTGCTCCCTACCCTGCATACGGGGCGCAATATAAATGCAAGTTGTTGTAATTGTTGGACTTCCCAATTCTTCCCTCCACAAGCTGCAGATCATCCAGAACTCTGCAGCTCATGTCCTCACCGGCATCAAGCTCCGTAGCACTAATAACCCCACCCTCGCCCGGCTCCACTGACTCCCCGTCCCCCTTCCCCAAGGATAGAGTTCAAAATGCTCACCGAAAAGCCTCCATGACTTTGCTCCTCTGTGACCTGCTAACGCCATATAAACCTGTCCACTCCCTCCGTTCAACAGGCTGTGGCCTGCTCCACATCCCCAGCCCGGTCCGGCCCACCCCACCGGTCGAGGCTTCAGCCTCTCTGCCCTCACCCTTTGGAACTCCATCTCATAGTTCCTTCGCCTTGCTCCCTTCCTTGCCTCCTTTAAGGCACGTCTCAAGACCCTTATCTTCAACCTCATCTTCGGCTGCCCTCCTACCCCTACCCTCCCTGCCCTCCACCCCTCCTGATAGGGTCCAAATCCTGTACTGTCCAGCACCTTGTGATGTCCTCCCAATGCGAAAGGCCCTATACTAATGCAATTTATTGTTGTTTAAAGATCTGCCAAGATCTAATAAATTGAAAGAACCGACTTCATGGGCTGAATGGTCTCCTCCTGTTCCCGTCTTCCTTTATTCCTACATATTTGCTACATGTAAATGTGCATTATATGCATCTTCTTACACATTGCCTTGCCCAAATAATAGGAACATGAACAAAGGGTACTAACCAGAAGCTGTCTCTACAACCAAGCCAAATATTATTAAATATAATAATATAACTACTATACCATTAAAAAGTAGGTAAAAATATTTTTTTCCATTCTAAGTCTACTTTAAATATAAGCAGAATTTTTAAATCCACTTTAGTTATCAGATCAAATAACAGATTCTTATGGTATAAACACAGAAATCGCTGTGATCCAGCATCTGCAGTACTTTGCCTTCAGATTATTATGGACAGGTGAAGACTCATCACCTTGGGGATATCACAGAGCATAAACAGTGATAAGCTCAGTTACCAATCTGTTCCCACTTCCAAAACAAAATTTCAGCCACGAATCCTTGACCACTAATCCTGCACCAATGGATAACTTCAAATAAAATACTCGAATAAAGAAACCAAAAAAAATCCCACTCAAACAAGTTTTATGTATTACTTCCAAATACAGATTGTAGAGTCTACAGTATTTACATTTTGTAGGAATATACAGTAAACAAAGAACACCATTGAGTACATTCACATTTTTACAATATGGTACAAATTGAAGCTGTTATTAAAAACAATACCACTCCAACTACAACCCCTACCCACATAACAATACAAGTCAGCTTCTACAATATTTTAGGCAAAAATGAATGACTGGCTAACTGGTTAACTTTAGATTTTAAAGTTACCATTATAACCTGCAGCTCCAATTCTGCTGAAGTGCCATTGAGACCATGATTTGAGTATGACCTGGAGAGGGTAAGTTATCTGAGTCACTGAGGATAAACTCAAATGCAAGGATTTTATCAACCACCAGGGTCACACAAAATACAACTTGAATCAACAAAACAATTGCTTCCACTTTGTCAATGGTCCTAAAGTGACTTTGTTCAGCTACATCACCTCAGGTATGTGAGGTTTTTTTTGGCGGGGGGGCTAATGGGGGAAAGAAACCATTGTATTGGAGGTTAGTCTGCAACTGCCTCAAAAATAGCATATTTGGAACCAAAAGCTATTATTAGTATCAATAATATTACAACGTACAATAGTACTTTTCACAGAAAAACAAGGTCAGAAATCTTTTGTTCGAAAGAATATGCAGGGATATTCAGGTGAAGTTCCTAGAAAGGCAAAGTCGCACTAAGATTTTAAGGGGAATGTCTCCAAATTTAAAAGTATAGACCTGAAAACTATGCGTTTTTAGCTGGTTAGACGCTAGCAGTACCCTAACACACACTCTGGAGTCCCCAAGCCACGGCTCTTGCCAATACTTTATGGAATTAGGTGAGCAGGATGAGACCCCCAGGGACTCCATTCCAACAATCTATCTCTGCGATTTCCATATGTAGGTGGGACACATGGGGTTCTCAAGTTTGGCTTGGATACTCCTAAGTATGGTGAGGGGTTTCTGCACATTTTAGACCCATGAAATGCATAGTTTCAGGTACATTACTGATGGATTTGAATAGGTACCTTCCAGCACCAAATTTGTGCACTAAAATTATTGTATTAACCAAAATCCATTGATCTTTGATAAGCTATTTGCAAGTCGGTTACTTTCATTCGTACCTTTGTGAAACGGGGGCTGCCAATGTATTCCATAAACCCAGTTCTCATGACCTGCTAGCACAGTCTCCAGAGTTGCTGCATATGTCACTGCTCCTTCTAGCAAAAGAGAATAAATTAGGTTATATCACAGATAATGATTTAGTTGAATTGGTTTTAAAATTACATAAACCAGAAAAGGTCCAATCTATGCTACTGCCCAAATCAAAAAAGTAAAAATGGTTACAAATATTTAATTTTATTTAGGAATCTGTTTTGCCTATAATAGAATAATAGTAACATAATAATCCTTGTATTTGATATGTGCCTTATTACATTGTCAAGACATCTCAAAGCACTTGCACAGGATTTTACTGTGAAATGTGGTGACTGTTTATTTGTAGGCGAATATGGAAGCCAATTTGCACATGGCAATGTCCCACAACCAACTGTGAAGTGAATAACCAACTTTATTTGGGGGAACACAAAGAGAAACTCTCTTCTCTTTGACATCCAACCTGAACAAGCGGACAATAGTTGAATAGAATTCAACTGCTCTTTGACATTGTGAATGTTTTATAATACGCTAAAAATCGATGTATCAATATTGTCTATCATTNAAAAATTCATAAATCAACAGGCAATTATAAAATGAGAAAAGGGCTGAGAAAAGAATATCACCTGATCACATGGTGAGTGAGGGGATGGAGAATGCCTGATCATGTGGAGGGCAAACCACATGCGCACTTATTGGCCTTTAAGTAGCATGCAAGGTGCTCCATGAGGAAGAATCACAGGAAACTAAGTCCCGACCCATCATCACATGCGCACTTACCAGCTGCAATTCCGGTAATGGACTACCACGGCTTTAATATGCATGGGTTAAACATGGTACATAAACCTTGCCTTAATGTCACCAGCCAGTACAGTACTTGTGCATTTGTTGTGTTAATCATACAAGATCCAATTTTTAAATAACTTTACATAAGTCAAATATGATATGACTTGCAAGTTTGCCCTAACTCATACTTTGCATAAGTTATATTAAATGTTATGGTCCCAACTGATATGACTTATTTGAGTTTTACTGTATTACAAAAATGATGCTATGTAACTTCAGATGTTTATTACATGTATTATTACTCTGTCAGTCAGGGGCATAATCAATACGAAACTTGAGAATGCCTTTAATACTTACTGTCACTTGTAACATGAAATATGTCCTCCTTAAGTTTGATAATGTTCTCATTGTACTCTTTGTAAGTAGATTCTCGCCTGATATAAATTCTCCATATTCGAATCATGCAGTCTTGTGAACAGCTTGCCAATAAAAGATTCCCATCTGTTACAGTGCAAATCAAAACCATATGAAAAACAAATAAGGGTTGTGCAATGAATAAACTTTTTCAAAAACTTCCTTAAATAAATCAAGTCTCTGCAATAGATAACAACACTCAATAGTCTGAAAGTCTTGAATAACTACAAGTCAGATGTTGAAATGCTTTTTGAAGCTAAAATAGGACAGGAGGGAAAATGTGTCAAATTAAAATGTTTTTAAAAAGCACCAAATTCTGACATTTGCCTGCTTGTGCAGTGGGTAAGTGGGCAAGTGCACTGCCAGCATGGTACATAGTCTTTATGACTTCTAAGTCCCTTCATTAAGCTGTTAGCTTATCTCAGAAGGAGTGCTGCAACTTGCTTAAACACCCTGTCCTAATGAGAAAAAAAGGGTGAGAGAGAAATCAAACAAAAATCTATATCCTATGATCCCTGCTGTAAGGAAAGGAGAAATGCAGGCTCCTGTGGAACCATACACGACTGGGTTTGGGCAGTGGTAAATATATTGAAGATACCAAAAAATGACAACATCAAGCTCATTATATAAAATTCATTCACTTTAGACGAACCAAAAACACAGGTATAAGTGAATAAGATCCATAAGCAGATAACTGCAGATCACCATTACACTCTTCAGCCAGTCTCATGATGTAAAAAAGGGCACTGTAAATTGCAGCTCAGTGATGGATACCGCTTTTAGTTAGTTTCTAGTGTTCTTCACTTACCATGTGCAGCCCACTCCACCCCTCTGACCCAGTCTTCATGACCCACGAGCGACTGGATTTTCTGAAACTATACCACCAGCCACAAGTTACTTTTCAGCTTGTGTTGTGTAAACCATGTGCATATCAGGTCCAGAAAATCATCTTCTATTAATTTTGTAATTAACTAATCCAGAAGATTTATTATGTAATGAACAAACCTTAATTACAAAATTATTGCAACTGCCAGTCACTACACATGCATAATTTACACATTTCCCTTCAAGTATTTAATAATTTAATCCTTGCATTTGATATAACGTTTTTCACGTCGGGAGGATGTCCCAAAGCGCTTCACAGAACACACTGTAAAGTGAATTGACTGTATATTTGTGGGCGAACGCGGCAGCCAATTGCGCACAGCAATGTCCCACACACAGTCGTAGATTGAAAATGGCCAATTTATTATTGTTTTGTTTTGGAGGGATTATTATTAGGCTCTGTGTGAAGGAAACTTGCCCAAGGTTTCGCCCTCTGCCTGGAATTGAACTCAGGTCTCTCGCTTGCAAAGCGAGTGCTCTAACCACTGAGCTACAGGACTTTCACACATTTCACACATAATGTTCTATACATCTATCTCCATGTTTTAAACATGGTTTAAAAGTTTTAAACATGGTTTAAAAAAAATATGGTTTTAAACATGGTTTATAAGAGACCTCATTAAACAATCACCACCACATATTCCCTGTGTGAGACATGAACAGTCGCTATTTAGAAATCTAAGCTGTTACACACATACAGTATGCCATTTTATTTGTGGGAAAACTTTGAATTATTTTTCTAAAATAATAACAGAAAAAATGGAAGCAAAATAACATGCATCCATGAACACACTTTTATTAAATAATGAATACTCACTTGTTCACCTTCTTGAATGTACAAGTGAACTTTGCCATCATCACCACCACAAGCAAGAATCAAAGCTGGAATCAGACAATGTAAAATGAGACCAACAGAACAATTACACTTCTCCAGCATCACATTAACTCCCAGACAGAAGTGCTAAACCCACTGAAAAGAATAGAATAACTCCATAACCACTCTCACAAACGAGTGGTGATACATAATAATAATAGTAACAATAATAATAATAATAATGAGGTCTTCTTGGAGCTGAGCTGGCTTGGAAACAGAGTGGCAGAATCAAGTTAAACCTCTGTGGCAGTCTCAGAAGTCAGGCTCCTGAGACAAGCAGGTCTGCAGTACTGCAGGGCACTACTGTAGCCAAGCCATCTGACCTGACTCACCAACAGGACTTGGAGGAGCAGACTGGGAGCAGCCATTATTCACACTCATCTTTTGTTAATCCTGTAAACCAAAGCTCCAATGGTTTGGTTCGACTCACTTCCCTTTCTCCATAGATGCTGCCTGACTTGCTGAGTGTTCCCAGTGACTTCTGTTTTTGTTCCAATGGTTAGTTGGGTTCAAGCTGGACAAGAGACAAGAAACTTGCTAAACATTGATTTCAATGGCAAGTTTTACAGTTTACCTGGTTTAACTCCAGCAATACCCCACTGAGGCTTCTGAAATCCCAAGGCACAGGTTAGGATTTTGCTAACCTGTGCTTAATACTCTCCAGAATTAGGTCAGCAGGGTATGTACGTCGAGGGAGAGAATGCACAGGCCAATTTCCATGTGTAAGTGGCATAATGTGGAAATCTTATTTTCATTTGGATATTCTTAAATATGTTGCTAAGTTTCCACATGTATTAGACACCCAGCTAACAAAACAATGCCACTTTATCTAAAACACACGATTGCTGCTCTTTTCCAAGGCTTTCCTTTGTATAGACATTTCAATCCCTGTACTAGATGGTCTGAATTTGGACCTAGGTCAATAATCTGGAAAACACTCCCCTGTCACACTTCTGTTCGAACACATTTTCATTGATTCTTTGCCAGCGAAACTTACAGGAAGTTACAACACCATACAACATAAAGTAGAAACGCTGTAGTACAGTTCAGGCAAGCAGTGTCATGATCTGGTAAAGTTCATTGCGTTCACTAGTGGAAAGGTACATTAGTAGTGCTGCGTTTAAGCTGTGCTTTCAACAGAAAACTGCAATCTGCTTAAACATACAAATAAAACTGAGTAGAACCAAATTTGCAATGACAGGGATATGACATGCACTCCAATATATCCATAAAATCCCAGCAATTCAGTTTAAACAAAGGCACTTACCATCACTACCTGGCAATCGGGCTAAGGTAACATCCAGTATAAAGCCACTTCCAAATGACAGAGTTTGGACACATTTACCTGAACATAAACACCAAACAATGTTGGTTAATTTTGCATTACGCTGATAGAAACAAAATGTACTGGAAATTAAGAAATACTTCAAATCAGAATCTGTATATCCTGAAAAGTCAGCTATTAAGTCCAAGTTGAATAAATAGCTATTAACTAGATAAAGAACCATTCATTCAATTATGATTTTTAACATACTACAGTATACCGCTGATCTATTACCTGATCTTACTGCAGTTGCAAAAACAATTGGGACCAATGTCATTACTTCCCTTTGCCAGAATTATTGTAAAGCTGTTAAACTAACTGAGAAAAAAAAATCACAAGCATCACAACATTTTGGTAGTATATTAGTGAGGATGTGCCTCATTGTACACATCAAGGAGGAAGCTAATAGTTATTCAGGTAAATCTGGGTTAGAATACAAGGATTTGCATTTCAGAGTTGCGTACTGATAGAAGAAAAGTGTATTGTTTCAGCACAGTACACAATCTCCAGAGTAACAATTTCTTAAAAAGATCCATTGTATATTGTTACTACATCAAATATAGTACCATTTGCACTGACAGTTCTTCTGTCAAAGTTCTTACAACACAGCCAATATAGCATAATGAAAATTTTTAACAATTTAAGTGTTGAAAATATTGGATCACAAAATCCTAGATTCAGATTTCATTCGAAAAATTATAACAAATAGTAGTAATGGACTAAATATGATCCCGTTGATATTCTGCAACAGCACATTTTGACTTTACTCAAGTTGAATATCTTACCATTAGAACCCTGTTTGGACCAGATCTTGACAGAGGAATCTGCTGCTGCTGAAGCTATCAACAATTTAGGATCCTCACCCAAGCCAACAGTTTCATAAATAGCATCAACAGCATATACAGCTCCTGAATGCCCTTCCAGCCGGGTGTAAGTTACAAACTGTAAAATATTAATGAAGAAAACACCGGTTGGGTAATGGCCAAAATGGATTTGAAGCCAGGCGTTTACACATGGAGCATAATACACATGGTTTACATAAATCGCATAATGGATCCCAATATAACAAATGGCTGCATCTAATTTTGAATCACTCACCTTACAACTCAGCACCTCCCAAACAATGAGGCAGTTATCGCATCCTCCAGACACAAGTTCTGTCTCAGGATCTATAATTAAAAATAAAATAATAATAATCTTTGTATTTGATATAGCGTCTTATCAATTCGGCACAAGCTAGAACTGCAGCAAAGGCACTTACGACCAAACATGGCATAAAGCTAGGAAAGTCATCAGAGAAATGGATCGGAATCAATGAGCTGGTCACTCCGAAAGTGGGCACAAGGACATTCCCATCATCAGCCATGGCCGGAGGGGCCCCTCTGGGCCCGTACCAGTTTTGAACAAGTCCGTTATTCTACAACAGACCCATGAGGTTATCCTTAGAGTCTGGAGGGAGTATTACACAGAGTTGGTGTCTGACCCACCAGGCCATAGCAGAGACCCATTTCCATGGAGGCTGGAATAATTGGCGGGATATGTGGGCCAGATTGAAGGCCTTAAAGGTCCAATCCGCTGGGAGTACGTGGACTCTGCACTGTGGTGTCTTGCTGGTGCGGACGGCATCAATGCTGAGTTCCTAAAAGCTGCTCTGAAGCAGATGGAGAATGGTGAAGATCTTACAGGTCCAAGCCAGGAAACACGAACTCGCCTTAGAGCTGCCCTCCTAGCGCTGTCCCAACGGGATTCTCGCTGAGGCACACACCCGGTCAGTGTTCCAGAGTGCAATTGTGACATCCATTCACCAGAAGGGTGACCCTAGTGAAACTGATAACTACAGAGGGATCTCGCTGATTTCAGTGGCTCTTAAAGTGGTGCTTCAGGTAGTCATCGCACGTGTATCGCAAGCATTGGAGGCTCGTGGTTTGATCAGGTAGGAGCAAGCTGGCTTCTGTTCTCGTGAGGAATGTGTGGGACAGGTTGTAGCTCTGTATGAGATCGCAGAACGTTGTAAGGCTGAGGGGAAACCCACGTATGTTGCGTTCATCGACTTTCGTAAGGATTTCTAAAATCTATTGTAATTGAAAGCCTTGGGAATACATCACCGAATCCTGAAATTTATTTGGAATGTGCATTCCAACTCCAGGATCCGTGTAAGGGTGGACAGTGGACTTACTGAGCCCATCCCTCTGGAACAACAACAAAATTACATTTATATAGCGCTTTCACTTCAGGAGGACCTTCTGCATTACCCCCGCCATACATGGTGGTAGGTGCCCCAAATGCGGAATCATGGTTCTGAACGGCCCAAAGGAAGACATTGAGGGAATTGATTGGAAGATATAAGGGGCGTCAGTCCCAATTGTTGACTCTTATTGGTACCTTGGGGTCGTGGCGGACACTAACTTCAGCCTGAACACTGTCCAGAAGGTTAACTCTGAGAAGGGCGAAGGGCATTCTGGTCATGTGCATCCCTCTTCAAGGACAGCAAGGTCAAGCCTGGGCTTACAAGACCTGTGTGCAAACAGTCCTCCTTTATGGATCCAAGATGAAGCAGTGAGGTGGATTTGTGGCAAATGCGAGAAGCGACTACAATGAGGGAGGGCTCCAGCCTACAGTGACCTGTCGCTAAGCACCCTGGAGGACGAATCGGCTTCACAGCGGGTACTTCTATTTGCCAAGGCCCCTTGCATGAGAACCTGGATTGAGCAGCTGATGCTCAGCAAGCCTGGTAACACAGCATTGGACTTGTACCTCAAGAACATCAAGTGGCTGGTACGTCACAAGCTGTCCTGCAAAGGTCCTCCCACCACACTGACAATGCGATAAGGTAATATGCAAGGATTATTACTATATATACACACAAAATGAGAGTATATACATTATATAATATTATATATATTATACGGATAGTTTTGAGAGTCCAGATACTGAATAAGTTACAATCATACAATATAATAATAATGCTTGCATTTTGATATAGCGCTTTTCACGTCCTCTAGACATTTCAAAGCGCTTCACAGAATATGATGTAAAGTGAATTGACTGTATATTTGTGGGCAAACGCGGCAGCCAATTGTGCACAGCAATGTCCCACAAACAGTCATAGACCAATTTATTGTTGTTTTTTTGTTTTGGAGGGATTATTATTAGGCGTGTGGAGTAAGGAAACTTGCCCAAGGTTTCACCCTGTCTGGAATTCAGCCCAGGTATCTCGCTTGCAAGGCAAGTGCTCTAACCAGTGAGCTACACGACTCCAATATACACACATACAACAACAACAACAAGATTCCATCTATAAAGCGCCTTTCGCGTCAGGAGGACGTCCCAAGGCGCTGCACAGTTGGGTCATGACCCGAGCAGGGGGGAAATGGTCAGGGTGAGGGGAGGGAGGGAGGAGCGAGGAGGGGGAAATGGTCAGGGTGAGGGGAGGGAAGGGAGGGAGCGAGGAGGGGGAAGAGAGTCGAGAGGGGAGCTGAAGGCACGGTCGAAGAGAAAGGTTTTGAGACCGGCCTTGAAGGAGGAAAGGGAGGAGGCGGCGAAGGCACTGGGGGATGGAGTTCCAGAGCCTCGGGGCTGAGAGGCTGAAGGCCCGGCCACCGATGGTAGGGCGGTTGGGGCGGGGGACGTGGAGCAGACCGGAGCCGGAGGAACGGAGGGTACGGGCAGGTAGGTAGGGGGATAGTAGGTTGGAGAGATAGGAGGGAGCAAGGCCGTGAATGGCCTTGTAGGTGAGGATGAGGATCTTGAAATCAATCCTCTGGGGGATGGGGAGCCAGTGGAGGCGAGCGAGGGTGGGAGTGATGTGTTCCCGAAGCCTGGTGCGGGACAGTACACGAGCTGCAGAGTTCTGAATGACCTGCAGCTTGTGGAGGGAGGTGGCGGGAAGGCCGACGAGGAGAGAGTTCCCATAGTCCAGCCTTGAGGTGACAAAGGCGTGAACCAGGGTTTCAGCAGCGTGAGGGCAGCACGGAAACCTGACTGAAGGGGTTCGAAGAGTGAATGGGTGGAAAGGAAAGAGCGCAGTTGGGAAGCGACAACTCTTTCCAGGACCTTGGAGAGAAAGGGAAGGTTTCCTAAACATTACATAGAGTGTAATGTAGAGGAAAGGAAATGTGCTGTGGACTTTTTTTAAAACAAAAGCTGTAAGAATATTTATTCTTGCAATTAATTCAAGATTGAGCACAGTATTCTTCAGAATATCAATGCACACTCATTTATCAATACTTACCACAATCATCTCTGTGAACCCACTTGACACAGTTAACTTTTCCAGTGTGCCCATTCAGAGTTTCAGTCACTGTCCTGCTCTATTGAAACAAAACAGAAAACATTCAGTAGGATGTTTTAAGTACAGTATGAAGTTGTAATAGAAATGTAAAAAGTACAACATAGCAATATATGTCCAAGCAGTTAGTGAAGGGAGTTCAATTTATGAAGGATGTGTCCAAAGCCAAATAAGACATCCAACAAATGTAAACCTAAATCCTCATCTATCTCTCTTCCAAATGCATTTGTCAGTTTCTGAGGTCAGGAACAACTTGATAATATACTTAATACATAAAATTATAGGGCAGTAGAGGTGAGCTTCTATATACCATGTTGTTCACTATGTTTCACTATACCTTAAATATTAAATGGATCCAAATCTATACCTTAAATATTAAATGGATCCAAATCTATTTTGCCCACAAAATACAGTCAATTCACTTTACAGTCTATTCTGTGAGGCGCTTTGAGACGTCTCAAAGACGTGATAAGGTGCTATATTAAATGCAAGGAGCATTATTATTATTATTATTATTATTATAGCATACAGGTCTGGATCCACACCAGCAGTATTGGTCTGAGCACGATAGATCGCTTAAAATTGTGTTGTTTGCTGTACATTCCTTCGTGAATGCCACGGTCCAAACACAACATACAAGATATTACATAGACTCATGTACACGCCGTGGGTACCAGCCGGCACGAGAGGGCGTCAACATACACCAGGGGGCGGCCAGCACAGCGCTCCGGCCAGGAGGCTGGAGCAGGGAGATTCTGCAGGTGGCAAAAAATTCAGTGGTGGTGGTAGTGGGGGATAGGGACTCCCGCACACTGGAGGCAAGTGACAGGGAGGTCTGAATACTGGGAGCGGGGGTTAAATCAACACACTGCCACTGCAGGGGGGGGGGGGGGTCTGCACACCGGAGTGGGGGGGGAGGGGTCTGCACACTGCAGGGGGGGGGTCTGCACACCGGAGTGGGGGGGAGGGGTCTGCACACTGCAGGGGGGGGGGTCTGCACACTGCAGGGGGGGGTCTGTACACTGCAGGGGGGGTCTGCACACTGCAGGGGGGGTCTGCACACTGCAGGGGGGGGGGGTCTGCACACTGCAGGGGGGGGGTCTGCACACTGCGGGGGGGGTCTGCACACCGGAGTGGGGGGGGGGGGGGGGGGAGGGGTGTACACGACAGAGGAGACTCTCTGTACACGGGAGGGGGTCTTCGTACAGGGAGATGGGGCTGCGGGGGGGGTTGTGCAATGTCTGATTCGAATCCACCTCGGGTTCTGTGACTGTTACAGAGCGGCAGTTGCCGATGGCCACGTGACCTCCTCTCCCCCAGGACACGGCGCGCGGAGCCCGGTTCGCGCAGCACGAAACATGACAGGTCTGCACCACCGGCGCCGCCATCTTTCCTGACCCCTCACCCCGGCCCAGCCCCGCCCCCCCAGCCCCAGCCCCTCCCCACCCCCTGCCTTGTGTGGCCGGTGCTGAACATGTGGAGAGCGTTGGAACGCGTGCGTCACACACACAGCGTCACTCACACACAGCGTCACGTACACACACACAGCGTCACTCACACGCGCAGCGTCCCACACACCACACATCGTCCCACACACCACAGAGCGTCACAAACACCACACAGAGAGGGTCACGCAATATGGAGGAGGTCTCTCACACACACACACACACAACACAAAGAGTGTCAGATACAGCGGAGAGTGTGTCCAAAGCAGATTGACAGTTCTGCGCCTCCCATCGACACGTAGACATTTCCGTGTTTGGAATGGAATGGAATGTACATTCTCTGCTGAACGCACACACACTCCTGACCTAATTCCAGAGAGCATTAGGCACAGGTTGACAAGCGCCAAAATTGGGGACCCCAAACGCTGGGGTACTGAGCTCGGCTATTAATCCCTCCAAAAAAAAACAATAATAAATTGGTCATTTTCAATCTACGACTGTTTGTGGGACATTGCTGTGCGCAATTGGCTGCTGCGTTTGCCCACAAATATACAGTCAATTCACTTTACAGTATAATCTGTGAAGCGCTTTGGGACGTCCTCCCGACGTGAAAAGTGCTATATCAATGCAAGGATTATTATTATTATTATTATTATTATTATTATTACCATCAGCCACACCATGGAGTAATGTTAACCCACTTAGCTCAGGAACCGGACTATTAATATTGCCACGGAGAAATGACTTCTCCGTCAATTGATTCCGACATTCCGTGCCAACTATGTCACCTTAATACCAGTTCAGTTCTCCAGTTTAGAGATTAAATACAGTGGTATCCACTTATTCGGACACATCAGGGCAGGGAGTTTTGTCCGATTTACCCGATTTACCCGATTTACCTGGTAATGGAGGTTCTTACCTTTTCTTCCGCCATCTCCCATCCTGAGTGCTTCTTTCCTACCATTGCCGCTCTCAATGGACGGTAAGGGTACCAACTAGCGGCGGCTCCAGGAGGTGTCAATCAGCTCACAGCAGCCGCTAATTGATCCCCACCATGGATGCAGTCACTGCACAAACACACACACCCCCACCACCGAGACACTTGTCAATACCACTGTATTGATAGCGGATTAAGCTCTCTGAGAACGCTAACCTGCGTGGAGGGCACTTTACAAGTGCAAGGTTGTATATAATAACAACAACTTGCTTTTTTATAGCACCCTTCACACTGGGTAGCATCTCACAGCATTGAAATAATAATAATAATCATCCTTGCATTGATATGGCGCCTTATCACATTGTGAGGTCTCAAAGCGCTTCACAGAATATATTGTAAAGTGGATTGGCTGCATTTGTTGGCGAAATATAAGTGCAAAAGGGTTTTCGGAGAATAACAGAAATGTAAATTTCATACATAACTCCAGTGGGTAAGCTCACAACAGCACAGAGATAATGAACCAAATGATCATCTTCTGTGCTGACATTTATAGTATTCTGGCACAGCCTGAATTCAGCCCTGGAGTATTTAACAAGTTCCCTAGGGTGACATGGAAGCAGAAAATGTTGTTTGTTTCAAGAACAAATTAGATAGATTTCTGCTAAAAAATAACATCTCGGGATACAGTATATAGTTTGGGACATGACATGTCAAGCGACTACCAGGATGGTGGAAGGCGAACTAGATAGACATTGCCGGCAGGGCAAAACGTTAGGCAAGTTTCCTTACTCCACACACCTCTGTTTACCTGGCAGTAAATAGGAACTTGGTGGTGAATTGATTGGCGGATCACTTTTCTGGGAGTAATAATTCCTTCAAAAAAAAGGAAAAATTGGTCACTCAATCCACGACTGTTTGTGGGATACTGTTGTGCACAATTGGCTGCTGCTTTTCGCCCACAAAATATAAAGTCAATTCACTTTACAGTGTGAAGCGCTTTGAGATGTCTTGATGACATGATAAGGCGCTATATCAAATGATTATTATGATTATTATTATTATTGGTCTTCTTTCATCTAGCAAATTCTTATGTCCTTACGGTACTTCAAGGAATCTGGTACACTGCATGTGGTTCGACACTGTGTTGTTACACGAGGCTCACACTCCTGGAAAGTTATGGAGATTCTTTTGGAAAGTGCATTAATACAGTAAAGGAGTCCACTTTTGCCTGATTGCCATTTCCTGAGCTGATCAGGTGCCTGCCTGTCAGTTCGAGTGCCTGTGTACCTCAGCATGTATCCAAATCTACATCAGTGCTTTCATCTTAATTCACTGTGTTATTGTTGAGAAGTTATATAATTAACAGTTGCCTTGCTGGCTGACACTGAAATCTCAGCAAAACTCTGTGCTTATACTGGCATCTAGTGTTGCATCATGATCATTGGACTACACCATTTGTAGGAATACAGTACAGGAAAAAGGGCCAGAAGCAGGCCAGTCAGTGCATCAAGCCTATTCCACTAGTTTATTAGATTGTAGCAGATCTTCTAATCTCAATGCCTCGGCCTTTCAACAAACCTCTTTATACCTTTACTCCCCAAGTATCTGTCTATTTTTCTTTTAAACATCGCCATTGATTCCGCCTCTACAGCTTTCCAAGGCTGATCATGTCACATCTTTACAGAACCCTGTTTGAAGAAATGTTTCCTGACCTTAGTTTTAACTACTGTGCTGTTGCTGTACGAAAATTGGCTGCAGTGTTCCTCTATAATTCATAGTCACAACTCTTCATAGTAAAAAAATGAAGTGCTTTGCAATGTTTCAAGACAAGATAAGGTGCTATATTAAGTGGGAGGATAATTATTATTATATAACTATCCTAGTTGTGATTTTAAGGCTGTGCCCCTTGTAATAGATCTCTCATTATCTATCCTGTCAATCCCTTCTCTACTGCAGGGAATATAATACCCAGCTTCTCACTAGAGCTAAACCCTTATAAATCCAGGTATTAGTCTGTTGCTCTGGGTGCCCAAGGGGAAGGAGGGAAGACTAATTTGTATTTTTATAGCACCTGATCAAGTTGAAACATCTAGAAGCCAAATTAAGTGACTGTTTGTAAGCAAATATACAACAACAACTTGCACTTATATAGCTCCCTCCAAGCAGGGTAGTATCTCAGAGCGTTTAACAGTGGCAGAGCCTGACTCTGAGCCAGGGGGAGGGGGGAGGTGGCTGTAAGCACGGTCGAAGAGGAAAGTTTTCAGGCGGGACTTGAAAGAGGGGAGAGCGGGGGCAAGGCGGAAGGATTGAGGGAGAGTGTTTCAGAGTTTCGGGGTGTAGTGGCTGAAAGTACGACCTTCGATGGTGGGTCGTAGGGTACGAGGGACGAGCAAGAGGCCAGTGCCAGTCAAGCGGAGGCGCCGGATGGAGTATTGGGGAGTGAGGAAGTTGGAGAGGTAGGGAGGTGCCAGGGAGTGAATGGATTTGAACACAAGAGTGAGGATTTTGATCTTGAACAGAAGTCGATCCGTTTGGTGATGGTGAGTCAGTGGAGCCTGGCCAGAACTGGTGAGATGTGGGTACAGAGTTTGGTCCGGGTCAGTATGCAGATGGCAAAGTTCTGAATGAGCTGGATGTTGTGAATGGTGGAGCTGGGGAGACCGGCAAGGAGTGCATTGGAGTAATCCAGGCGGGAGGTGACAAACGCATGCACAAGGATTTCAGCTGCATTTGGGGTAAGATACGGTCGGAGGCGGGCAATGTGGTGGAGGTGGAAGAAGGCGGTCCTGGTCAGGGACCGGATGTGGGGAAGGAAGGACAGTTGGTGGTCGAACTGGATGTCTAGATTACACACTGGTTCGGTGAATCTGAGGGAGAGCCCAGGGAGGTTGAGGAGTTTAGATCCACGGGAGCAAAGACGTTGATGGGAGCCAAGGAAAGTTTTCAGGCGGGACCTGGAGTTGGTACTGGAGGAGGCAAAGTAGATTTGTGTCTCATCCACATACATGTGGAAGTTTACCCTGTGTCTGCGGATGACATCGCCCAGAGGGAGTATATAGATAAGGAAAAGAAGAGGGCCAAGGATGGAGCCCTGGGATACCCCGCAGGTGACTGGGTGGGGGTGGGAGGAGAAACCATTTGCTGAGATGAAATGGAGGTAGTTGGTTAAGCAGCCATTTGCACTGAAATGGTCTCACAAACAACCACAAGGTGAATGATCAATTAATCTGGAGGAGTGTTGACCAGGACAATAGGAGAAACTATCTTCTCTTTTCAAATAGTTTCATAGAATCTTTAACATCCACTCAAAGATCAGGCAGATGAGACCTCAATTTTATATCTCATTTAAAAAAAAGGTCACTTGTGGGGGAGTGGGACTGATTGGAAAGCTCATTTAAAGATCTGGCACAGACACAATGGGGCGAATGGCCTCCTGTGCTGTAGGATTCTTTGATTCTATACTTCCAACAATATACCAGTTCCTCGGTAATACACCAGCATGTCAACCTTACTAAAGTCGTAGTGCAGCGCTTGAACACACAACCTTTTTATCTGAAGGCAAGAGCTCTACAAGTTGAACTAAATTGCCAAAAACTGAGCCACCTAATATTCAAATTACTTTTTGATGTAAAAGGTAGTATATTAAAGGACTGGTGCTTCCCTGTTACCTTGTAAAGTATTTGCACTGTACAAAAAGTGGCTTTGCATATGTGGCGATGCGAACAATGAATTGTGACTGTGTCCATGCTTTCTATTCCCAGACTCATGATAGCTGACGAATAACTCTGAGAAAAATCTGCAAATAATATTCAGACTATTGAAAAATTGATCCAATGTCATAAGCTCTTCAAAGAGGGAGCCTTAGTTTGATTTCTCTCAGTTTTTAATATACAAATGGCAGAAAGTTGAGGATTAATCTGTCGAAAAGCATGATCTCTCCACAAGCTTTGTTTGAGAACTCAGGTTTTAAATATTAGGAAAAGAATATGACTCAGTGAAGAAAAGCCCCTCTGGAGATTAGATTCCTCCATTAACTTATAATAGGTGGGAAATAGGCCTTTTAAGTCCCAAAATGATATCTAGTCATCGCCTGTAGGACTGTTCTTTCTTAAAATTTAAGATTGTACAGAATTATGGAAAATTCTTAAATTCAGTTTTAATTTGGAAATCATTGTTCTGTAGTTGTTAAAAAGACTGGCTTTCAAATTAAGATCAAGGTTAAGGAATTTGCGCAATACTGTGTGATCATAAATTTTAAGACAAAATGATCTTACAGGGTAAGAACAGGTGGAATTTCAGCCTTCTATTCTGTTTGACTGAAGAACTAACAATCCAAGATTAAAAAAATGTTTGTGGATAAACTACCTGCTAAGGATTATTTGCTGATTCTGTAATATTGTGTGTCCAATAGTATAGTCAGTTTGATAAATTGTTTGATGTAAATAAAGCTTTAGTTTATTCAATCTGTCCTTTCTGTCTGTCCTTTCTTTAGTTTGGTCATTCTGGTTTGCGAGGTAATGTCAAAAAAAGTTTTTTTTGCACAGCACTTGTAGTACAGCACCAAGGTTCAAACAGGTGCAGAGAAACAATATAAGACAAGAAGTGATCAGCACTTGAAGCCATTTAACTACAGGTACATGAAAGATGCTTTATGCTGTTTTGCCATCATCGTACTTAGAGTATCCAAACTAGACTGAGAGTTCCACACAAGTCTACCACTTACACATGGAAAATTCCCTATATCTGGTGCAAGATACTATTGTTCTTAGGTGACACTAAACTTTATCAAGTGCGCAGAATATTATTCTATTTTAAAAGCAGGGAGGAAAGTTTAGAGGAGCGAAATATTAGAAAAACAATGAAAAGGCCATTATAACAAACTATGTTATAGACTCAAACAAAAACAGAAAGAGCTGGGAAAACTCAGCAGGTCAGGCAGTATCTATGGAGAAAGGAAAGTGAGTCAATGTTCCGGGTCCACGACCATTCGTCAGAACATTTCGGGTCCACAACTCAGTTATCTCCACATTTTCTGAACAGACCACATATGTCAGCTTATCCTTATCTACAAATCTGTTCTCCACACTTTCAAATCTAGCTGTTGTTTGACTCAGTTGGGAGTATGACACTTGAAGAAACCCCTTGCTGTGTTTAACAGTCTCTAGTTCCAGCTATTGAGAATTCACAGTTTTGGAATGTGCAATCTCTCTTCAAGAAAGACACATCCACTTGCCTACACCCAGAGAACACAGGTGTAGGTTGGCAGAAGCCAAGACATCAAAGTCCCAAAGTGTGAATTGGGGTACTGCTTGAACATTAGGATGCATAACAGATTCCACCAGTAACAACCCGGGTGAGGAAGCCATCTGTTAAAATTTACAGCACAATATGACACGTTATAAACAGGAACAAGAATTATCTTGTTCTGTAACCTAGCCAGGAAGTAGAGTAGCATTCAATAGTTACAAACATATTTGATGTTTTGAGGGATCAAAAAACATGTTTAGTTTCATTTGTTCCATGAAGTGGGTGGAAAAGTTGATGTGCTGAATGCATAGTTCTGCTTCAAGACCATTACATCCAAAGTTGTATAGAGATTAGTTCTGCTCAATTATTATCGTTGATTAATGCTTCCTGCAATATATTAAATAAACATGATACATTGGGAAGTTACTGTAATTGAAGTGAGTATTATATGCTGAAGGCCATCCTTCACAAACTCCACAGATTGGATTTAATGACCAGAATAACAATCCCCTCCAAACCCAGAGGCTCATGTGATAAAGCCATAAGTTAATAAAGAACCCAAATCCTTTCAGAGACAAACAGTTCAAAAGGACACAAGCAGAACAGACATGTTAACCCAATATAATGGAGTGCACTCCAGAGCTACACTCTGAGGGATATAGAAGTCGGATGATGACATCACAAGATCACAAAGTTTGAAAGAAGAAGGTCCTTCAAGTTATTTGATCTCATCCCTCCAGAAAACCAACCCTATTGTACTCATCAACATCAATCTGCTTTTTCAAGTGCCGAGCATCCTCAACTAGCCTTCCTGGCAACTTGTGGTCATCATTTACCTTCTGGTAAAGGAATATTTCCTAGATTCTGTTCTCAAATTTCCTTTACAACACTAAACTTATGTTGTCTTGTCTCATTGCATCTGAAAGTATTGTCCTGGGTGTACTTTCTCAAACCATTTAAAATCTTAGATACTTAATTTCCACCAATCGACTAACAAGCGGGCTCCTACTTACTACTAGATAAACAGAGTCATGTGTGTGTGTGTCTGTCGAGTAAGGAAATTTGCCCAATGTTCGCCCCGACCAGCCCAGCACTCGAACCCAGATCCTCGAGCTTGTGAAGCGAGTGCACTAATCACTGAGCTGCAGGACTCCATAGAGTTGAGCGTTCTGTAATATACAGAGGTTGGGGGTGGGCAGTGAGGGGAAACCCCACTCTGTGCTGGGGGGGCGAGTAGGCCGAAGGTGACAGCATCTGTGGGGGCTTCCACTCACGCTGTCCAGCCTGTGTGACAGTGGGCGGGGCTGTGTCTCAGTGTCGGGGAGGCTGGGAACCCTGCTCACAAACAGCTTCTTCGGGGGAGAATCCACCTCCATGTCACCTTTGCGTTAACAGAATTAATAGAAGTTTTCAAAATTATGATGGGATTCAATAGGTTGAACAAGGAGAAACTATTTCCACTGACAGGTGGGTCGGTAACCCGAGGACACCAATTTAAAATAGTTGCTAAAATAAACAGAGGGGAGGTGAGGAGAAATGTTTTCACACTGCGAATTGTTCAGATCTGGAATGCACTGCCTGAAAATGTGGTGGAAAATGATTCGATAACAGCTTTTAACAGAGAAGTAGGTAATTATTTGGGGAAGACAAGTCTGCAGGCCTATGGCGAGGGCGTGGAGGGAAGGGGTTGAATTGGATAGCTATTTTCAAAGAGCTGGCACAGACATGATGGGCCGAATGGCCTACTTCTGTTCTGTATAATTCTAGGATTCTATGATTCTATGATATCAAGTGTAAAATTTTTTATTATTTACCTCCATAATGTCCACTCTGAGATGTTGCTTTTCAATACTGCATGCTGTCCCTAAGTAAGATCCTAGCATGCTTAATCATTTCTCATAGCTCATTCCTCTAACACTGGTATTATCCTCATTGCTCTCCTATGCCAAGCCTCTAGGGCCTCGGCAGCTCCCTTATGTCATAGCGGCCAGTCTTGCATACAAACTAAGTGCAGCCTGAACAAGCACCAAACATGAATGTATACACAGTTCGTATTGAGTCTTTCCTTTATTTCATTGACAGGATTTCTATACATTCAATAGAAGCATTACATTTGCAGGTGTATGTTTTAGTATGTCACAAATATGAGGCACTGTGTGCCGGCTATACTGTGAAGGATTCAGGTGTGGCCCTACTCAGCAGGCAATCTGTCTGTTTCCATACAGTTACTCCCAAAACAACAGCACATTAATATTGATGGGCAAACAGACAAGAAACAACTGAGTAAACGTCAGCATTGTTTAAACCTAACCATCACACAATGGTCCGATATGTAATAGAAGATTATCACCACCTTGAACCTTGTTTGGAACCAGTTTTGTCAGAAACCAATAACAATGAAATTACATTTGTATAGCGTCTTTCACGTCGGGAGAACGTCCCATGGCGCTGGACAGTCAGTGTTTCGGACCTGAGCTGGAGGTTGCGATCGGGGAAGGTGGAGGGCAGGGGGGAAAGAAGGGTGATCGAAAGCACAGTCAAAGAGGAGGGTCTTGAGGTGAGTCTTGAAGGAGGCAAAGGAGGGGGCGATATGGAGGGACGAGATGGAGTTCCAGAGGGGGGGGGCAGAATGGCAGAAGGCCTGCCTGCCAATGGTGGGGCGTGCGAGGCGGGCAACGTGAAGCACACCAGAGCCCACTGAGCAGAGGGAGCAGGCAGATTGGTAGAGGGTTAGGAGGTCGCAGAGGTAGGGAGGAGCAAGGCCATGGGGGCTTTGAAAGTGAGGACCAGGATCTTGAACTGTATCCTCTGTGTGATCAGAAGCCAGTGGAATTGGGCGAGGATGGGACTGATAGGGTCACAGAGCCTGAGGCCGGAGAGGAAATGGGCTGCAGAGTTCTTGTGATCTGCGGCCTATGGAGAGGCCGACAAGCAAGGAGCTTGCACAGTCAAGCCTGGATGTTATGAATACGTGTATGAGGATCTCAGCAGCCTGCGGTGTGAGATATTGGTGGAGCCGGGCGATGTTGCGGAGGTGGGAGAAGGCAGAGCAGGTCATGGCACTGGTGTGGGGTAGAAAAGATAATTGAGGGTCCCCAAGGTTCCGGACTGGCTTAGTAAGGTGGAGTGTGCATCCATGGATGGTGATGCTGTCAGCGCCTGAGGTGAG
This sequence comes from Callorhinchus milii, assembly GCF_018977255.1. Classification (NCBI taxonomy): domain Eukaryota; kingdom Metazoa; phylum Chordata; class Chondrichthyes; order Chimaeriformes; family Callorhinchidae; genus Callorhinchus; species Callorhinchus milii. The sequence goes on along the minus strand of NW_024704743.1, from coordinate 61,156,946 downwards.
CAGGCGCTGGCGGGAGCCGATCAGGAGAGCCTCAGTCTTGTTGATGTTCAACTGAAGAAAGTTAGCTCTCATCCAGACTTGATGTCTGACAGACATTGGTCCTGAAGTCAAGGGTGGAGGCAGAGAGGTAGAGTTGGGTGTCATCCGCACACATGTGGAAGTTGACCCCATGTCTGCGGATGATGTCACCAAGAGGGAGCATTTAGATGTTGAAGAGGAGGGGACAAAGGACAGAGTCCTGAGGAATGCAGCACAAGACGATGCGGGGGCTAGAGGAGAAACTGTTTGTGGAGATGAAGTGGAGGCGGTGTGAGAGGTACGATCTGAACCAGTCAAGGACAGAGCCATGAAGGTTGAGGTGAGAGGAGAGGTGGTGGATGAGGATAGAGTGGTCAAGGGTGTCGAAGGCAGCAGATAGGTCAAGGAGGACGAGGAAGCAGAAGGAACCCTGGTTGCAGATGGACAGAATATCATTTATCACTTTGACCAGGGCTATTTCTGTGCTGCGGGCAGCACAGAAACCCGATTGGAAAGGTTTGTGAAGGGAGTGGTGGTAGGGGAAGGAGCGAAGCTGGGAAGCGAAGACTCATTCCAGGATCTTGGAGAGGAAAGGAAGGTTGGAGATGGGCCAGTAATTTGAGAGCAGGAATGGGTCCAGGGAGGGTTTTTTAAGGATAGGAATGATGATGGCCTTTTTTAAAGGGGTGGGAATGGTGCCAGTGGACAGCGAAAAGTTTATGATGTCTGTGAGTAGAAGGATGAGGAGGTGGAGCTGGGAGGTAAGGAGGGGGGTAGGGATGGGGTCGAGGGAGCAGGTGGTCAGTTTTATGCAGGTTATAGTGGTGATGAGAGAAGAGTGGGAGGTTCGAATGTGTGGAGGGAGGTATGGGTAGGGGCCGGGTTGAGAGGGGGAGATGGGGAGTGGCAGCTGAGAGTATCCCCTTGACTTTGGATTTGAGCATCGCTTCACAGCTGACATAAATGATCAAGAATGATTTTTAAATAGAATGTACTCTAACGTGTTCAAACTGTGGCTCAATTATCAAAGAGGTCCCTAATCCACTGATCAGTGGTTTGTGAACTTTGATCATACATTGCCTCAGCACAACTGGATGAGTCAAAAAACTCGTGGAGTCCTGTAGCTTAATGGTATTTGCTTCGCAAGTGAGAGACCTGGATTCGATGCCCAGCGGGGTGAAACCTCGGGCAAGATTCCTTACTCCACACGCCTGATAATAATCCCCCAATAATAAAATTGGTCACTTCAATCAACGACTATGTGTGGGACACTGCTGTGCACAATTGGCTGCTGCGTTTTGCCCACAAATATACAGTCAATTCAATTTACAGTATAATCTGTAAAGCGCTTTGAGATGTCTCGAAGAAGTTTTAAAAATGCTATATCAAATGCAAGAATTATTATATTATATATAATATATATTCAGGAATATATATAATATATATATTCTGCTCCTCAATTTAGCTTTTAGATATTTCCATTATTTTGTTTTTACTTGTTACAATACATTCTATATTAGCCAACCCATGGCCCACGAGCCATCAAGAAGTGGCCCGTTGAATATTCTCACTTGTCTAGATAATAATAATAATCCTTGCATTTGATATAGCTGGCACCTTATCATGTCATTGAGATGTCTCAAAGGGCTTCACAGAATAAACTGACCAAATAATTTTTTTTTTTGAAGGGATCATTACCCTAGTAAAGCATCTCACAAACAGTTGTGAATTGAGTGACCAAATCATTATTTAATTTTTTTTTCTGAAGGGCTTATTATCCCTGGAAAAGCGATCCACCAATCAACTAACAGCCAGGTTCCTACTTACCGTTGATAAACAGAAGAATGTGGAATAAGGAAACTTGCCCAAGGTTTCGCACTGCCCGGAAATCGAACCTGAGTCCTCTCACTTTCGAGGCAAGTGTTCTAACCAATACACTACAAGACCAGGTGAGTCTGTATTAAATCAATATTTTGTTTACTGTAGGTATTGAGTAGCCATATTTATTGTGGAGCCATAAATCAAGAAATATTCAATTAAGAAAAACATACAGACTTGGTAGCTAGACTGGCCTGTTCCTGTTCAGTAACATTTTATGATTTCTATGAAATTCATGGCAAATACAATGGCAAAGCAATGGTGAGCACAGGGTGAGGATGACTGGGACAGGGACCGGCAAAGTTCTAGTTTTTGGAATCACAGATGTGCACATTGTTTATAAATGCCTGAGAGGAGGAAAGATCACTTCTTTCGATACCATAAAGTGCACATTCCATTCCAGACACAGGGAAAGTTTATATGCATAGATGGCATGTATATGTGAAAGTCTTGGTGCGATTTGGATACTCTTGAGCACGGTGGTGGGTTTCTGCATATATCAGACATCCGACTGACCAAAAAATAATAATCATTGCATTTTATAGAGCACCTTATCTCATCATTGAGACCTCTCAAAGCGCTTCATAGAATATACTGTAAAGTGGATTGATTGTGTATTTTGTGGGCAAAAATATAATACCAATTGTATGATGAGGCAAAATTTAATATAGGATCAGTGGCATTCAAGAAGATAGGTGCCAATTACTAGATAAGCCGAGGTTTGGCAGCTGGTAAATAAAGCTAAATGCACTGCAATGTATATTGGAACAAGAAACAGTAACCAACAACAACAAAATCAACAACAAAATTACATTTGTATAGCGGCCTTTCACATCGGGAGGACATCCCAAGGTGTTGGGAACATCTGTAACATGATGGCTGTTGGGCAGCGAAAGTGGAGAATGAAAGGATTTGGGTCAGAATATGAATCTATCACCAGAGGTTTCTAGACAATGTGAAGCTGTTGGCAATAAAGTTAATCAAATTGTTGGGGTCCAGGATAGGGTAGACTCAGTGTTGTCTTCTGACAGAACGAACGGAATGGTCTTTATGGTTCCAGGCTTTGTTAGTAGATCCTCCTTAATTTTCAAAGTATTGTACCCGATAATTGTATTTGTTCTGTTTTATGTGCTTGTTTATCCACCTGCAAATCATTTATAACAGAAACAGTTGGCAGCTTCATCAGTATCTGTGTGTGTGGGGGTGGGGGGAGAGGTAGTTTACAAAGCAGTCCAGAAGGATGTGACCCTATCTATTATTGAACAGTGCATTTATCATTGGTGCATCAGTAACCTGGTAAACTTGGATTATTTGCCACCGAATGTGTTTCCCTCCTCCTTATTGTTAATATTTAGCCTGTGTGTGTGTGTGTGTGTGTGTGTGTGTGTGTGTGCTGGGGTGTGTGGGTGTGAGGAGGCGTTATATTGATGTGGTGTGTGCAGTGTTGCACTGGGAGCCCTGGAGCCTGGGCAGACACTGTCAAACACTCATTTGACTATCAAACGAAGCGGGGACCAGTTGCTGTTGGAGCACCGACACACAAGGGGCTGAGCAGGGCTCTCTCTCTATGGGACACGATGCCTTGATGGATCCCTTGGGCAGCAGACTTCACCTTCTGCTCTACCAAATATGCATCGTGACAATAGGTAAGGGGGAAAAAAGCATTATTTTTATCATTCGAGGAAAAGTTCCTAACTTAAGAACCACTAAAAAGTGGAGATTCCGTTCTTTTTATTACGTTTCGGTCTCATCACATTTCTGAACTTTGTCTGACTTGAAGTGCTAGGTTTATATGATATAATTATGCAACAGATGTGAAACGGCATTGCCTCTCTCTGGGAGGGTGCACTGCAAGGAAGACTTTATTTTTGCAAGGACTCCCTAAAGTCTACGATGAGTTGCAACGACATTAGTAACAATAATAGAAGTGTTTAATCGACACAAAAGTCATGCCTGCGTGGTGGAAATCAGTTTGATTTTGGAATGAAACATTTTTTTGTCAAACTGAACTAAGCGATCCAGACCCCAAAAAAAGGCAGAAATGTAGAGTGGATGGTTTGTGTTATAATTTAGGATTAACAGGACTGTGTTGACTGAACCAGGCTGATCCAGGGCAGATACAGAGATGAGAGATACGTGGGTTGTTTTAAAGTCTTAAGACTTTAGGCAAATAACTACTTTGAATCTTTCCAAACATATTTCATGTCATTAACCACTTTTTTTCCATACTTTTCCAAGAAGAATGTTTCTTAAAAGCTAAACCCGTACATCTCTGATCAGATCTTTGTCACAAAATTAATCGATTTGATACAAAAGCACTTTGCATCTTAAGAAGGTTCAGCCTTGAATCTGCCACTTGAATTAGATCAGTTCAGGAGTTCTGAGTTTGTTGGTCGGGGCTGGACTCTGAACAGTTGTCATATTTATTATTATTACTTATATAATGTAAGGGAATGGCTCATATGAATAACCTGTTTGGGTGGAGGTGACCTTGACTCCCCAGTACAATTTCTGCACCTTCAGGGTGTGTTGGTAATTTCACCCATTAAATGACAACAACTGGTGGTGAACATACAGAAGCCTGAGCAGGTGATCCCTTTGCCTATGGTTATGACAGCTGGCGAGTGAACCACATGAATATTGTATATTACCTTTCAGAAAATATCTCTACAATTAGATACTAAACACCTGGTATTTTCATGGTTAAAAACGAGGTCCTCAAAATTAGCATTCTGGATATTTTTTGGAAAGTTCTTAAATTCTATGCTAATTTGGTTTAAGAATCACAGGAAACCAACTTAAGAGTGAATTTAAATATTTTCAATTGATCCAGGATATGAAATCTTAAGACAGTATGGCTGTGAGAAATGTCTTGTCCATGTTGATTTCCCAAAGTGCTGAAAACCCTTTACCCATGGATATACTTCTTACCCTGAAACAGTTACTGTGCCGCATTAAATGAAACCTGGACGTCTTTGTATACTGATCAATTGTTATAAAAAGGAAATTCAAAAGACAGCTGAAATCAGTGCATTTAGGCAAATGCAGAGAGTGACTGCTTATATTTACTGTATTTGATGATTTTAATGGATTGGGACAGCAAAATATAGGTGCTTGTTCAGTACCTCATGGATCAAGTGTCTTGAGACCCATCAGCAAAAGCTGGTTTTACAGATAGCGAGACAGGTTCTATAAGCAACTGACAACAGACACAAACATTTTTATGGACTTATTCTTAAGACCGTTGAAAGCCATTGTCTTAAAATTTAAGCTCGTGAAGGATGTTGGAAAATTCTTAAATTCAATCTTCATTTGGAAACTGGGAGTTTTTTAAGAACTAATTTTAAGAATTTTTTAAATTCTGTGCAATCTTAAAATTATGAGACCATGTCCTCAAAGTTAAGACCATGAGAAATATTAGGCCTCTGCTTGCCTCTGCTTTAGTGCTTTAAATGCAAAGTCACTGAGTTCATGCAAAGTATATTTTCAAATGAACCTTTTCTTAACCCTTTTCAATAATCTCCCTTCCTCCTAAAGGCGATGATTCACACAGGGTAATGCTGCATGGTCGCCAGCTTCCCTCATCCTTGCCCTGTTCACTATCTCCCATCCCTCAGAGGATCGAGTTTCAAATCCCCATCCTCACTTTTAAAGCCCTCCACGGTCATGCTCCTCCCTACCTCTGTGACCTATTAACACCATATCAACCTACCTGTTCCCTCCACTCAACAGGCACTGACCTGCTCCATGTCACCCGCCCCTTTAGTGGTCAGGCCTCCAACTTTTCTGTCCCCACCCTCTGGAACTTCATCCTAGAAATCCTTTGCCTTGAAGCCTCTCTTGTCTCTTTCAAAGTGCATCTCAAGTTCTTCCTCTTTGATCGTGCCTTCAACTACCCTTCTACCTCCAACCTTGTCCTCCACCTTTCTCGATTCCAATGCCCAGCTAAGGCACAAACCCTTAATCCTTAGCTCTGGGACCTTACCCTTTGTGAGGGGCGCTATATAAATGCAGATTGTTGTTGTTAACTTCCCAGTGCCTTTGGACTTAAATAAATATAAATACTGAATGTAAATGTAATTTGTTATTACTGCCCAAGTGGTCATTCATCATATGTAAACACAAACAGGCAACAGGCTTCTCAACCATGAGAGGCATCACAGCTTAACTCTATTCTCTCCTCAGCTGGCAGCCAGCAATTTATCCATGTGCACTTTCCAGCATGAGTCACTGAACTGTGACCATTAATCCTCTGATGTTGGTGGTGGGGTTGGGGGAACAGCAAGATAGCTTTGGGATTTAATTGGCTTCAAGGTGATGTGCTGGCAATGTAAATTCAGAATTGGGTCAATCATCTTGACCGTCTCGACAGTCCAGTGCTTGAGCTAGGTCCTTAAATCTCCAAAGCAGTGTTGAGAATGGACCAATCAGTCTGACTCATCGGCAGGATTTTGGGGAACACGACAGTTACTGGGAGCAGGGAATCTTCCCACACAGCTTTTGTTCATCAAGCAAGCCAAAGCCTTAATATGTAAGGTGGTCCTAGAGGAACAAGCATTGACAAAATCTTGACAGTAAGTGTTCTTAATGAGAGGCAGCAGGGGTTTTGCTGGTCAAGCTCCAGTAGTAACCTACCCCTGCCAACCTGTGCCTAATACTTTCCGGGAGGAGGTGAGCAGGGTGTGCCTCTTTAAGGAGAGACACCACGCACTTCATTCCAAACAATGCAAATTTCCATGCATTTGTGAAACTCCCAGTGGTTTAGTTTGATACTCATAAGCATTGTGATGGGTGATTGTGTGTGTATCAGATACCCGGATCACAAAAATAAAACTGGCCAGGAGCAGGAAATAATTTTTCTGATTATCTTGAATTTCTTGCTATTCTCTTGTTAAAACAAGTGTTGTTGAAAGAAAGAACAAACTTTTACTGTTTATGCTATAATAATACTTCATAATTTTGAGCTAATCTATCAAGACATCCTCTAACCTTCTAGTAAAAAGAGCCTTAACTTCATAAATGTTTCACAACGTTTATGCCTGAAAGGGTGGTGGAAGCCGATTCAATAACAACTTTTAAGAGAGAAATAGATAATTATTTGGGGAAGACAAGTTTGCAGGGCTATGGGGAGAGACTGGGGGAATGGGATTGGTTTGGATAGCTCTTTTCAAAGAGCCAGCACAGACACGATGGACCAAATGGCCTCCCTCTCTGCTGTATCATTCAATGAATCTATGAACTGAAATCTCTCATCCTTTGTAACATCCCATGTATCTTTGTGATGCCTTGTTTATATATCTCTCCATTTAGTTGTAGGCTGGCATTGTGTGTTCAAACAGGACATCAATCTGAATCACTATTATTTGACTGTGGTAACTCTGTGTCCATCATTCCCACCAGGTGCTTGTCAATAATGAAATAAAGCTGCCCCATGCATTCTCCCTAGTAGTGGGTGGAAAAACAGATCTGGAGTACATTTCCAGAGAGTTGCATGTTTCGGGGCTTACATTATGTTAGAAACTCTTCTAACTCTTATCACAACTGTTCAAAAACTCCCTTAAAAACTTATGTCTTCAGCTGCATCTTCAGTTATCTCCCACTACCCCCATCTTCTCCTGTGTCCCACCCTTCTCAGGCACCCATTCTGTCTCTGGCTAATTGTTGTAATTTCTCTCTTGCCATTTAAGATGGAATTTGAACTGTTTGATGTGCCTTGCACAATAAACATGTACTTTATCCTATGTATAATATTTTGTATGTAAACCAAACAAATGGAGTAAAAGGAAATATTTTTGTGGCTTGTAAAGAATGAATCTTCATTGCAATGGGAATATTTACAGAGACCCATCATGAGTATTCACAGTCTTTTGATTCTCGTCGCCAGGTACTTCAGGAACAGTAAAGGTGACAGTGCCAACCCAGCTGATCTTGGGCACTGTCGGGCAGTCTCTCCTGCTTCCTGCAAATTACACCACTGACTCTGGGGACCATCAGGTGCAGATAACCTGGACTTTTCAAAGCCAGTCTTCGGGCTCTATGCTTCTGGTCACAGCTACCAATAACGTTCTGACTCATGATATGGAACATGGACACAGGTTTTTTCTGTCCCCTACCAGTGCATCCCTTTGGATTAATCCAGTCGAGTTACGCGATGAGGGTGAATACACTGTTAAAGTGACTGTCTCTGGGGTGAAAGTGGCTTCAGCCAGTCGGCAGCTCACTGTTCATGTCAATGGTGAGTATGTTCTATATTGCATCATCAAATCTTTCCAATTAAAAAACAAACAGTTGTTTTTTGCCGTCACAGTATTTGGATTTTACTGAGGACTTGATGAAACTGGTTTCATATACATTTCAGAAGTGGGAGGGGGGATAGTAGCTGAGTTGTAAAAATATGTGCTATTATTATCTTTGTTTATTATTCCTAATAAATATGCTGTATTCGAATATGTCCTATTACACTGTACTGTATTGACTAACAAAGATTTGGATAACACCCGGAGGGAACAACCCCTCACATTTTCTGTCCCTTTCATTATCTGCCCCTCCCCCCTCGCCGCCCCTCCCCCCTCGCCGCCCCTCCCCCCTCGCCGCCCCTCCCCCCTCGCCGCCCCTCCCCCCTCGCCGCCCCTCCCCCCTCGCCGCCCCTCCCCCTCGCCGCCCCTCCCCCCTCACCACCCCTCCCTCTCGCCGCCCCTCCCTCTCACTGCCCCTGACCCTCACTGCCGCTCCCTCCCTGAGCCCCCTCACTGCCCCTCCCCTTCACTGCCCCTCCCTCCCTGAGCCCCCTCACTGCCCCTCCCCTTCACTGCCCCTCCCTCCCTGAGCCCCTCACTGCCCCTCCCCTTCACTGCCCCTCCCCATCACTGCCCCTCCCTCCCTGAGCCCCCTCACTGCCCCTCCCCCCTCACTGCCCCTCCCCCCTCACTGCCCCTCTCCCCTCACTGCCCCTCTCCCCGCACTGCCTCTCCCTCGCTGCCCCTCTCCCTCGCTGCCCCTTCCTCTCACTGCCCCTTCCCCTCACTGCCCCTCCCTCCCTGAGGCCCCTCACTGCCCCTCTCCCTCACTGCCCCTCACCTCACACTGCCCCTCCCCCTCACTGCTCCTCTCATGCCCCTCCCCCTCACTGTCCCTCTCACTGCCCCTGCCCTTCCCTGCCCCACTCACTGTCCCTCCCCCTCACTGCTCCTCCCTCTCGCTGACCCTCCCCCTTACTTCCCCATTCACTGTCCCTCTCAGTGCCTCTCCTCTGACTCCCCGGGTACACAGTGACAGTATAGAGTTCTGACGCCCTCGGTACACAGGGGGAGTATACTAATTTAACCTGGTACACAGTGAGGATTACTGACCTGTACTATATGTCTAACACATTGACTGTGAGATGCTCTATTTTGCAGTTCCCGTCTCTAAGCCCGTGGTATGGAGTGAGCCAGTGTGGGGAGCCGTGGAGAACGTGGATAATGCCACTCTCAACTGTTCTGTGGATAACGGCACTAAGATTGTTTATCAGTGGCTAAAGGCAGGGAAGCCTATACGGCCCAGCTCTCGGCACACCTTTTCTTCAGACAACAAGACACTGTTCATTTCACCCGTTCTGAAAGAGGATCTCAGCAATTACAGTTGTGTGGCCAGGAACCCAATCAGTGCAAATGAGAGCGAACCAGTCACACCTAACATTTACTGTAAGTCATGCTTCATGTGAAAATGTGAGTCATTGAATTGAGGATTTAGATTTTGTCGAGTACAAACAGCTCTGGTGGAACACACTTGTGAGTGTGAATGTGTTCATTGTAATGAGAGCAAGAGAAAGCAAAAATCAAGACACGTATTAGGAGTGGGAACACACCTTGTCATAGGTTCGCCCACAAAATACACAGTCAGTTCACTTCACAATATATTCTGTGAAGCACTTTGTTATGTCTCAATGACATGATAAGGCACTAATCAAATGCAATGATTATTATTATATCATAACACACCTTAACACTGGTGGGAACATTTTCAGTTTGTATATTTTAGGCCCATTGTTTTAGATTAATATTAGTATCTGAAGACGTATCAACCTCGGGTGACTGAAACCTCCCCTCTCCTAGTTCCAAAAAGTTAATTTTAAAAAAATTAGGAAAAAGAAATTGAATTTAATAACTGAAAGGTGATTCAGGGCCACTCCCCGTTAGTTAAGTGGCACAGGTTCTAATCTCAGACCTAGCTGTTGCGATGGAGCAGACTCTGTAGTCTGTCATTTATTTTGTTTGCAGAATGTCTTCCTCCTTTCTCTTTAGATAAAGGAGAATGTTATGAGGGATATAGAGGAAAGGGTTGCAAATATGAGTGGGTCAGTATATTTCAACAGTAAGCCCTAAAGCAAGCTGTACTTATTGTATTTCATCAGGTTCAAGTCCAAAACCTGAAACAAATTCTATGTAGCACTCTTGGCTCTGGGTCACAAGGTTCTGGGTTCAATCCCCACATCTGGACTTTGCTTACACATTCGAGGCTCAGTGTAGTGCTGGGGCTTGCATTGCTGGAGTTGCCAAGGTGCCGGATGCTTTATTTAGGTGGGCATCAAAGATCCCTTGACACAATTTGAAAAGGGAAGGGACTTTCTCCTGGTCACCAATCTCCCAGATTAATGGTCACATCTGTGTGTTTGTTTCCCTTCGATTAGCTGTGAAGCACTAAGATATTTAATAGGGACTGCAATAAACAACCATTTATTATTATTATTATTTACAAAGTGTCTTTCACACGGGATAGCGTCTTGGAGAATTAGAGCACAATATAAAATAATAATCCTTGCATTTGATATAGTACCTTAATAATAATTAATAACCCTTATATATGGTACAGTGTTTTTCATGTCCTAAAGCACTCCACAGGATGTACTCTAAGTGGAGTGACTGTATGTTGTGGGCAGATGCAACAGCCAATTTGCACAGCAATGTCCCTCAAAAGTGAATGATCAATTTCATTTTGGGGATTGTTGGCCAGGACATCGCAAGAAATTCCCTTCTCTTTTCGAATCATGCCATGGAATCATTAACATCAATGTGAACAGGTAGATGGGAACTTGGTTTAATGTCTCAGCACCTCTGACAAGGCAGCACAACCCCAGCACTGCACTGGAGTGTCAGCTTAGACTACATGAGTTCCAAGTTCCACTGTAGGGCTTGAATCCATAACCTTCTGACTCAGAGATGAGAGTGCTACCACTGCCCCAGCCTGACACACCATCGACGTACCTGACATACCTTATCAAATCATCAGAAGTCTTAAAGTGCTTCATGGGATTTTACTGCAAAATGTACTGATTGTGTGTTTGTAAATGTATTTGGTAGCCAATCTGCACATAGGAATGTTCCACAAATAGCCATGATGTGATTTATCTGGGTGATTATTGGCCAGGGCACCAGGAGAACCTCCTCTTTTGAATAGTGCCATGGGATCTTTAACATCCATTGAAGCACGCAGATGGGACCTTTGTTTGATGCCTCAACTGAAGGATGGCACCTCTGAAAATGTAGCACACCCCCAAAACTGTAATAGAGTGTCAGCCTAGACTGTGAGTTCAAAGACCAACATGAGGCTTCAACCCACAACTTTCTGACTCAGAAATGAGAATGCTACCAACTCAGCCAGACTGATACATTGACAACTACAAAGTGGGGGCTTTGAAGGTAAAGCCTGTATAAGAGGCTTCTCCGCCTTTATTAAATGTAGCTATCCCAAATTGACAACTTTTTCACAAGAATACACAGTATTTTTCTTTATCCATAAAAATACTGAACAGCTGAAATTCTTTAACAATTGTAACAATAATATTATTATTATTATTTAACAATTGTATTCCCAATTGGGCATGACTTAAATTGGCAAAACCAGGAGGGGGAATTGTGAGAAAAGGTGTCTGGTATTCAGGTACAGGTCCTGTCTCAGCAACTGTTAATTAAGTGATTGGAAAATAATTGTTGCAGTTCCCGTCACCACACACAGGAAACATACTCCAGCAAGTTACAAGAATTATAAAAGTCAGGGTCTCAGACTCTGCGCTATTACACGAGCATCACTCTACATGCAGGAAACATTTCCCACATTTTCTTGTGTTCCTCCGCAGTGTTGGCTGAAGCCATAGAATGAGAACTGGTGAGTGGCAGCCTGAGGCTGACCCCAGTGAAGGAGGCAGGCTGCCATGAGGCTCAGTCATGCTCTTACTTGTTCTGAACCTTTACATAGCAGCCTTGTGTTTCGATCATCATCCCCACATCACCGATACTGTCCTCAGTGTTCAGAATTTGAATAAGTTGTGTTTTGAATAGCAAAACCAAAAAGGATTAAAGACCCTGCAGGATAACAAAGATCACGTCATGAGTCGGTGAGGGCAGCTGAATATCAGTTCTCATTAGCCTGGACACACATTATGGTTTATTAACCCTTCAAGACCTCCTATAGTCTGATCTAAAAACTGCAATACAGTATACTAGAGCATTGAAGTTTTTATTTGAAAAATTCCAACAAAATGACTAATTTATAAATGGTCTGTACTTCACTCATTTCTCTAATCCCATAATAATAATAATCAGCATTGGACATTTATGAGAAATCTTTCTCTGTAGCTGTTCTGTTGGAAAAGATGTGTGTTATGTGTAGCAAAAATGGACTTTTAATGCTCATGAAAACTTAATTGATACAGCACTTAAGTGGAGTGGTGCATTAAGTTTAAATACCTCTGACTTAAACTCATAAGGGCCATAATTTCTAAGTGCCCTTAACTGGTGAGACGATTTTAGCTTAAAATTCAAGATATAAATTCTGGAAAGTTGTTCAGTTCAGTCTTAGTTTGGAAGCTAATTTTCCATAGTTTTTATGAACATCTGGCTTCAAATTACCACTGAATTTCTACAATGTTGCATTGTCGTAGGTGCTGTGCTTCGGATGAAATGTTAAACCGAGGCTCTGTTTGCCTGTTCAGGCAGACGTTAAAGATCCCATGGCACTACTCAAAAGGAGAAGGAAGTTACTCTCTGTGATATCCGGTCAACAACCCCCAAATAAAATTGGTCATTCATTTCATGGCAGTTTGTAGCACAATGCTGTGTGCAAATTATCTGTCACATATGCCTACAAATACAAAGTAACTACTTCACAGCAAATCCTGTGAAGTGCTTTGAGACATCTTGACCACATGATAAGGCATTGTATAAAATGCAAGGATTATTGATAAGTGATTAGAAATAGAATCTAATTTGAGGCATTTCCTAATAGAACTCTGAAATAAGGAATCTGAGTTGAGCAAATGGGATTTTCTTCTGGTAACTAAATGCATCCTGTTTGTTGGGCTCCCCAGCTCCACTCTCCACAATCTCCAAATCATCCAGAACATTGAAGCTCCTATCCTCTCTCAAACCAGGCACCACAAGTTCATCATCCCCATCCTTGCCTGGCTCCATTGGTTCACTACCACTGGATCGACTTTAAGATCCTCTCCTCACCTTCAGATGCTTCCCAGGCTTCCCTCCACTGCAACAACTCTAACCTATTTCTTGCTCCCTTCCCCCATCTCCATCCATCTGGAGCAAACAATGGGTTATTGAAGAATCAATGGGAATGCTAACAGGATCGTTATTGAGGCCCTGATAAGAAATATTCTTTTTTTAGGAAATGACAGGTGAAAATAAGCAGAGTGTAGTAAGCAGAGTATGTTTTACCTTTACGAATGGAGTGTGGTTGTACAGTACATCAATCTTTCATGGCATTGTGTATTGTAGAATGAACCCTTCTCTTTTGTCTTCAGAAGTGATGATTGAGTCATGTATTTGAAATGCAAAGTGGCACAGACAAACCATGTGTCAACATGTTATTCACTGTGCGAGCATAGAATAAGGAGATATAGGTACATAATTTACAACCCTACTGTGAGATCAGAGATAAGAAACAACATTTTTCCCACAATGCAGTGGGTATGTAACAAAACTCCCAGATACAGGGTTTATTTTAGCATCTGAAATAACACCTGAAACATTGGATAAATACTTTGTTGGCGAAAGGGTTTGAGGGCTATAAGCATATTTTTCCAGGTATCTGGAAAATGGGGATGGGTGCCAAAATATTACCGAAAACGCAGTAATTCTATAGTAAATCTGTGGCCACTTTTGCCGTCAATTTGCTCATTCCATTTAGTTCAGTTGGCCAAACTATGGCAGTAGTAGGTATAATAATAATAATAATAATAATCCTTGCATTTTTATATAGCGCTTTTCACGTCGGGAGGACATCCCAAAGCGCTTCACAGAAAACACTGTAAAGTGAATTGACTGTACATTTGTGGGCGAACGCGGCAGCCAATTGCGCACAGCAATGTTCCACAAACAGTCGTAGATTGAAGATGACCAATTTATTATTGTTTTTGGTTTTTGGAGGGATTATTATTAGGAGTGTGGAGTAAGGAAACTTGCCCAAGGTTTCGCCCTGCCTGGAATTGAACTCAGGTCTCTTGCTTGCAAAGCGAGTGCTCTAACCACTGAGCTACAGGACTCCACTCCAGGTATAGGAAAGAATGAAAATTACATAGGATTACAGCTTACTTACATTCAAATGTTTCATGCTAATTACAAGCTAAAACTTTAACTTGATGGGGTTTATAATCTTCCCACAGACCATATGTTGTTGCTATAAATGGCATGTATTGTGATGAAAGGTCATGCATTATTTGTACTTACCATTTACTTGGAGACAAAACCCTACAATACAGTGGCAAAGTAATCAAAATAATGCCATCAGCAGTAAAATGTTATCAATATTCCTCACTGTTTGTTTGTTCTTGGTCTGGGGAATTCAACAACAGGTGCTTTGTTGCATGTTAGCCTGGCTCAGTTGGTACCGCTCTTGTCCCTGAGTCAGACGTTTGTGATTTCAAACCCCTGAATGGGACTTTGAACTCATCGTTTAGGCTGATAGTCAAATGCATTATCATAGATGCCATCCTTCAGATGAGATGCTAAACTGAACTACATTTGCCAACAATCACCTAATTAACAATGGTCATGGCTGTTTGCGGAACATTGCTGCCTACAAATTGGCTTCTGGGGTTCACTTACAAATATGCAGTCATTACACTTTGTAGTAAAATCCTGTGAAGGGCTTTGAGATGTTTCAATGACGTGATAAGGTGCTATATCAAAGATTGTTATTATCATTACATACATTGCACTATGTCTTGAGAGCTTGCATTAAATGTACAAATTAGCATAATATAAAGATTATAGGCACATTATAGGTGTGATATTTCTAAACCGTGGGTCGAGGTCTACATTTAATTATGTCAGGAATAATTAAAGAGTGGAATGTTTTTAGGAGAACAATACACATCTATATCACACTTTTCATGTTAGGATGATTTCTCAAAGTGACTGGGCAGCTGAGCTGGGGTTGGGAGCCGAGGGGAAAGGGGAAAGATGGCTTTAAGTGCGATCAAAGAGATATGCCTTGAGGCAGGCTTTATATATTGTTCTTGCATTTGGTATAGAGCCTTTCATATCAGGAGGCTGCCTCAAAGTGCTTCAGAGGATTTTACTGTGAAGTTTAGTGTGTATTTATAGGCGAATATGGCAGCCCATTTGTGCACAGTATTGTCCTAAAAACAGCCTTGAATGAGGGGAGGGAGCGAGTCAGAAGGACTCCAGAGAGGAATTCCAGAGAGCAGTGCAGAATGACTGAAAATGCAAGATAGGGAGGGAGACACAAATCAAGCCAATGTTCACTGAGCAAAGGGAGCAGTCGAGTTGGTTTGGGTGAAAGAGGTCACAGAGATAGGGTGCAACAAGACTGTGGAAGGATTTTAAGCGAGACTGTAGAGGGAATTCACTCAGACATCAATCTCAGTTCCGATTTCCAGGAAGTCAGTATCCAACCAGAGTTTTGGAGCATCTGGCCGTAACACATGCGGGATTCAATATTTACAGATCACTTTTTGAATCTCACAGTTTATAACCCTTTGTGTCATATGACTGTCTCCTCCAACACTGTTAGGTTAGGAATTCATGCAGATTATTGTTCTCATTCTTTACGCTAGTGCTGTGAATTTCAGAAATTCACTGTCAGAGGCTCTACCATGACAACAGTAACCACTAGCCCATGTCTCCTATAACAACAACAAGATTACATTTGTATAGCGCCTTTCACGTCGGGAGGACATCCCAAGATGCTGGACAGTGTACAGCATTTCAGACCCGAGCTGGGGTCAGGGGGGAGAAGGGAGGGGAGAGGAAGAGGGGTGGCCGATGGCATGGTCGAAGAGGAGGGTCTTGAGGCGGGACTTGACGGAGGCTAAGGAGGGGGCGAGGCGGAGTGACTTGGGGATGGAGTTCCAGAGGTTGGGGGCAGAGTGGCTGAAGGCTCTTCCTCCAATGGTGTGGCGGGTGCGGGGGGGATGTGGAGCAGGCCGGAGCCGGCTGAGCGGAGGGTGCGGGCGAGTTGGTAGGGGGTTAGGAGGTCGCAGAGGTAGGGTGGGGCGAGGCCATGGAGGGCTTTGTAGGTGAGGACCAGGATCTTGAGCTGAATCCTCTGAAGGATAGGAAGCCCATGGAGTCGGGCGAGAGTGGGGAAGATAGGGTCACGGAGTTTGGTGCAGTAGAGGACACGGGCTGCAGAGTTCTGGATTATCTGCAGCCTGTGGATGGAGGAGTTGGGAAGGCCGACAAGCAGGGCGTTTGCATAGTCGAGCCTGGATGTGATGAAGGCATGAACAAGAGTTTCAGCGGCCTGAGGGGTGAGGTAGTGGCGCAGTCGGGCGATGTTACGGATGTGAGGGAAGGCAGAGCAGGTCATGGCTTGGATGTGAGGAAGAAAAGACATTTGAGGGTCGAACAAGACACCAGGTCCCTGACTGGCTGGTGAGTTGAAGTGTGCAACCATGGAGGTTGATGCTGCCAGAGCCTGAGGTGCTGAGGCGCTGGCGCGAGCCAATCAGGAGGGCCTCAGTCTTGTTCACATTCAACTGTAGGAAATTTGCCCTCATCCAGGACTTGATGTCCGACAGACAGTCTGTCAGGACAGCAGTGGTCCTGGAGTTGAGGGTGGAGGCAGAAAGATAGAGTTGGGTGTCACCCGCATACATATGGAAGTTGACCCCATGTCTGCGGATGATGTCACCAAGGGGGAGCATGTAGATATTAAAGAGGAGAGGGCCAAGGACAGAGCCCTGGGGGACCCCAGACGTGACAGCACGGGGGCTGGAGGATAGTCCGTTAGATGGCAACAAAGTGGAGGTGGTGAGAGAGATAGGAATCGAACCAGGCAAGGGCAGGTCCGTGAAGATTAAGTAAAGAGGAGAAGCGGTGTATGAGGATGGAGTGGTCGACAGTGTCGAAGGCGGCAGAGCGGTCGAGGAGGACAAGGAGGCAGAGGGAGCCCTGATCACAGATGTTCAGAATGTCATTAGTGACTTTGACCAGAGCTGTTTCGTGCTAAGGACAGCACGGAAGCCGGATTGGAGGGATTCAAAGAGGGACTGGCGAGAAAGAAAGGAACGGAGCTGGGACACAAAGTGCTTCAGTATGTATATTTTATAGCAAAGAAAATTAATTCAAATAAGGTATTGCGATGAAACTTACTTCTGGTTCCAGTTTCTATTGCATGCGTGGTTATAATGTTTGCATTCCTTAGTGTAATGTGATAACTTATCTGCACCTCTAATAAAAAGTAGCTACCTACATGCAGTTATCACGTCCCTGATACCAGGAAGGTTTTCTTTACTTAGCGGATAATTAATGATTGAAACAGCTTACCAGAGAGGGTGGTTGAGGCTAGGACGCTGAACATATTAATAAAACAGCTTGATTCTGTGATGTGAGGCAATCTGAGAAGGATGAGGTCAGATGGATCAAAGGGCTTTCTTCATCCAAACCTCTCTTGTAATCTTGTGATCACTGTGTTTCTGTGAGTATATGTGTGTATATTTGTGTCTGTGTGTGTGTTTGCACGTTTGTTAGCTTGGAACAAGCTCAGCTCCAAAGAAACCCTGCTTACCTCCCCTGGAGGAAGATGATCAGTTTTTTTCCAGAGCTGCAAATTGTCAATCCAGTGGCAGAAATATGGAAAATGAAAAATATGTAATAAAAGCAATATCGCAATAAAATATACGCGTCGGAGGGCGGAGCTGCGACAGGGTGGAGCGGGGAAGCTGTAAAAAAAATCACAAGTGACATCAGAGTGACGTCATATTTAACCAGGGAAAACGTAGAACTAACAAAAACACTAACGAAAAACTAACAAAAACTAGGTGGACATCTCTATGGAATGGCTAACAAACAAACTAACAAAACATCATTTTTGTTTTAAAAATCCCTAAAATCCAGAGTGAGAGAGAGAGAGGAGAGAATGGCATGGCAGGTGATGTCCGAGGACTGCGGTATGTGGGAGTTGATGGAGGGCAGCCTGAGCCCGGGCAACTTCATCTGCAGCAAGTGTCTGCAACTGAGGAAGCTCCAGCTCAGAGTAGCTGGAATCTGAGGTGCAGACAATGCACAGTATTAGGGGAAGTGAGAGCTTCCTGGATAGTTTCATCCTGGAGCCAGTCACTCCCATGAGGCTCAGGGAACGTATAGATTACGTTACTAGTCAGAGACAGGACAGGGTGAGACGTAGTTACAGGGGGATCAAGGGTGGGTGCTAAATATTCCGGGGTATTTGGCATAAAGGAAAGATAGGCAACGTGGAAAACGAAGTGGGAAGTTAGCCCTGCTAATAAAGGATGGGATAAAAACAGTAGAGAGGAAGGATTTTAAATCAGAAAATCAGGATGTAGAGTCAGTATGGGTGGAATTATGAAATAATAAGGGGCAGAAAACACTAGTGGGAGTAGTTTATAGACCCCCGATCAGGAGTCACAGTATTGTGCAGAGTATTAACCAGAAAATTAGAGAAGCATGTAGCAAAGGAAATACACTAATAGTGGGTGATTTTAATCTTCATATAGATTGGGAAAACCAAATTGGCAAAAGTAAGTTAGAGGAGTTTATAGAATGCATTAGAGATAGTTTTCTAGATTAGTATGCTGAGGAACCAACCAGGGAACAGGGTATCCTAGATCTTGTTTTATATAATGAAATAGGACTAATCAGCAATCTGGAAGTTAAGGCTCCTCTACAGCAGAGTGACCATAACATGATGGAATTCAGCATTACGTTAGAGAGTGATGTAGTTAAGTCCGAAGCAGGGGTCTTAAATTTAAATAGAGCCAACTTTGCAGGTATGAGAGAGGATTTAGCTAAACTAGACTGGGGAATTAGATTAAAGGATATGACAATAGACCAGCAATGGCAAACCTTTAAAGATATAATACATAATTCCCAGCGATCACATATTCCCTTGAGGAATAAAAATACCACAGGAAAAGTGGTTCAACCATGGCTAACTAGAGCAATTATGGAAAGTATAAAATTAAAAGAAGAGACCTATAATACTACCAAAAAGAGCAGTAAAGCCAAAGGTTTGGGAGGGCTTCAGAGACCAACAAAGAAAGACTTAGAAACTAATTAGGAGGGAGAAAATGGATTATGAGGGCAAACTAGCTAGGAACATGAAGACAGACTGCAAGAGTTTTTACAAATGCATAAAGAGGAAGAGACTAGCAAAAGTGAATGTGGGTCCACTACAGTCAGAGACAAGAGGAATTATAATGGGGGATAAAGATATGGCAGAGTCATTAAACAAATACTTTGCTTCTGTTTTTACATTAGAAGACACTGAAAACTTACCAAAAAATAGAGGGGAACCAAGAAGCTAATGTTAGTGAACAACTTAGGGAAATTAACATCAGTAAAGAATTAGTACTAGGGAAACTAGTGGGATACTTAGAAGAACATAACATGATTAGGCAGTCACCATGACTTTACAAAAGAGAAGTCATGCTTAACAAATCCTTTAGAGTTTTTTAAGGATGTAACTAGCACGTTAGATAGGGGGGAACCAGTAGATGTAGTATATTTAGATTTTCAGAAGGCTTCTGACAAGGTGCCACATAAAAGCCTACTACAGAAGATTAGGGCACATGGAATTAAAGGCAATATATTAGCATGGATCGAACAGTGGCTAACTGGAATAAAACAGAAAGTAGGGATAAACAGGTCCTTCTCAGATTGGCAGGATGTGACTAGTGGAGTACCACAAGGATCAGTGCTTGGGCCTCAAGTATTTACAATCTATATCAATGATCTAGACGAGGACATAGAACTTCAAATATCTAAATTTGTGGATGATACTAAGCTAGGTGGGAGAGTAAGCTCTGAGGCTGACACAAAAAGAGTGCAAAGGGATATAGCTAGGCTAGGTGAGTGGACAAGAAGGTGGCAGATGGAATATAATGTGGGGAAGTGTGAAGTTATTCACCTAGGTAGTAAAAACAAAAAAGCAGATTATTTTCTAGAGGGGGAGAGACTAGATAGTGTTAGTGTTCAAAGGGATTTGGATGTCCTTGTACACCAGTCACAAAAAGTTAGTACGTAGGTACAGCAAGCAACTAGGAAGGCTAATGGCATGTTGGCGTTTATTGCAAAAAGGTTAGAATACAAGAGTAGGGAAGTCTTGCTGCAATTTTATAAGCCTTGGTGAGATCACACCTAGAATATGGTGTGCAGTTTTGGTCTCCTTATTTAAGAAAGGACATACTCGCCTCAAAGGGGGTGCAGGGTAGGTTCACGAAGTTGGTTCCTGGGATGAGGGGGTTGACCTACGAGGATAGGTTGAGGAAACTAGGCCTATATTCTCTAGAATATAGAAGAATTAGGGGTGATCTTATAGAAACAATTAAGATTCTTATGGGGCTTGACAGAGTAGACAGTGCAAGACTATTTCCCTGGTTGGAGAATCTAGAACTAGGGATCACAGTCTTAAGATTAAGGGACAGCCCTTTCAAACAGAGTTGAGGAAACACTTCTTCACTCAAAGGGTAGTGAATTTATGGAATTCTCTGTTCCAGAAGGCTGTAGATGCTCAGTCCTTGAACATATTCAAGACTGAGATTGATTGGTTTCTAAAGGACAGAGGGATTAAGGGATATTGGGATAAGGCAGGCAGATGGAGTTAGGTTAGAAGATTCAGCCACGATCTTATTGAATGGCGGGACAGGCTCGAGGGGCTGAATGGTCTACTCCTGCTCCTAATTCCTATGTTCCTATGTTCCTAATTCTGAATGGAGCTAATGCCAGTTAACAGACGTAAAAACGCACCATACCTTATGGGTAACTAACACCCGATAAATGATTTGCTTTTCAATGTCACTTGATTTTTGAAACCACCAGTGGTCCAAATCGTTCTAGGATACGTGGACTTCCAGTGTTAGAATGCAAACCACCATTGAATTGGATTGTGATCTTCACTCCCCAAATACCTGGAGCAGAGAATAGGAAATGACTCTGACAGTCACTTTCTTCACTTTATCCTCATTTGGTTCAATTTATGGAGCTGCTGGGTATGAACGCTAGGACTTTTTTTGCAGTGATTTGAAATCATTCAGAGTTTCACATTTCTATGTCATCTAAGCAAATGGAATGGAATGAACACTCTCTCCTGTGTGGGAAAAATCCCTGCCTCCAGTGACTGGTTTGCCCCTTCAAGTGCTGCCGATGAGCCAGGCTGGCTGTCCTGTCATCAGCTGTGCCCTGCAGTACACAAACATCCTATCTGAGGAACCAGATTACTGAGACCATCACAAGGTGGCCTCGATTGTGACATTCCATTAAAAAGCAGGTCACTTTGGAGCCAGCTCATCGCTAAGTGGATTCTACTTACCTTCTCCCCAAGGAGAATAGTCACTAGTTGGTCTCACAGTGAGAACTGAAACCTGAAATCTCAGGTGTTCTAGCCTGTAAAACCATTTTGTCCTGAAATGTAAGATTACTCAGACTTGTGGAAAAATCTTCAATTCAGTCTTAAATTAGAAACCAGTTCTTTTTAAGAACTGAGGAAACTTGGCCTCCAATATAAGATTGAAGTTAAGAATTTTCCACAATATATTGTGAACTTTAAAGTTTCTTACATTCTAAGTCGAGGTGGCATTCAAGTGCCCCTAGATAGTCATAGGTAGTGCTTCCAATAAGATAGACCTCCAGTGGACTACATAAACATCTGTAACAGCTTTCTAGTCACCTATCTCTGCTGAATGTAATATAGTAGAAACATTATCAATATTATCTTAGAAAGAAGAACCAAAAGGGACTTATTCTGCTCCAGTCATTCACATCTTTCAATGTGTTCCTGTAATGGAACTTTCCATCATAAGGACATCAAAAGATTTGCTACATTTGCTGATCAGTGCAGATGAACCTACTAAAGACACCAGATTGCTATAAATAAATTACACATTGTTAGAATGACAGATTATAGAAAATAAAGCTCATGGGGCAAGTGGCATTACTTAGTTGTGTCTGCATCATTTATAAATTATGTGTCTCAACACAGCTTGATGGTGCGTGTTGGCCAGCAAGTTTTTTTTGTGCATATTACCTGCTTAGGATGATAGAAATATCATCATAATAAACAGCTGCAAAACTGAGACTTCAACTGTCACTTCCCAAATACTGGATTAAATTAATATACAGTAACTGTAAATTAATATAATTCATGTCTGGCATCATCCTAGTGTCTGAGAATTCAGAAAAAAATCATTCTATACAACACAACCTGGATTACATCCTCATTCAAAGCCACTGCAATGTGCATCTTTTTTTGTTAAGCACATGTGATTCCAGCTAATCTGAATGTGAATGAGTACAGTTTTGCATATCTATACGTTAATTATTCACGTGTCTGAGAATCTTCATTAGCTCCAATGTAGAAGCGAAAAGATTTGTTTTCATTTGTGTGCATGTACATGAGGCATCCAGCATTGTGGTTATAATGGAGACAGACTCAACTGGCAGCGCAAGGACAATACAAGACGAAACTAAGCACAGTTACAGTTAAGAGAATTATAAGTTTAGAGAAACACACACACCTACACAAATATTTGGAGAGACAGCAACAAATACACAAAAAAAAGAGAAACAGCTTGACAGACACACACACACATACATCAAAATGCAAATACATAGATCCCATTATCCACACGATTTTCATATGCGTAACAGGACTGGCTCCAACTAGTGTGAGCGCTGGACTCACTACTGCATACAGATATAGCTACCATTTTGTACACCAATTGCAGTTGCTATTTCCCTCACAAACTATTAACACCTCTATCCCAGTGAGGTTAATTTCCCACCACTTGTCTGATGAAATGACAATATTCTCTTGTGGAAATATTTTCCTTGAGCAGAGAAGAGAAAGGCTGAACCAGCGACAAGTTGACAAACCCAGGCCGGTCTGCAGTAAATCCAGGCTAGTCATTGGTTTGTGCTGAATTTCTAAAGAAGTTGCCATGTATTTTTCCAGTACGAAAATTGCAATCTACATTGTATTTCAGAATAATACAGAACAAATGATATAACCAGCTAGATTGTACTCTGTTTGTTTACATTCATTGAGTCTCAATATTAAACAGTGACAGATGTCTTAAGTGACTCATATCTATTAAAATATCTCACCTTGGTCCACCTTGGTCCTCCTTGTTGTGGTTAGAAAGAAGACAATTACTCATTGTTAATTTATTGTGAAAGTGCAGTGATACTATCTCCCAATATAAAGTATGTGTTGTGCATTCGTCCAAACACACTATCAGTTTGTGACAATGTTTTTTGATATTCATCTTAAGCTTATTAGTATTACCTAATGTTTGTGTTGGCAAAGATATCAAAAAATATTTCTAAAGATGTCAAAATAAAGTCACAATTCAAAGTAACCTTAAACTTCCTTTAAACTTTGAAGCTCAAAGGTAACACTAACTTGATGTTACAATATGGTGAAAGGGCATCAAACTCTACATGAGTCAGTAATTGTTATTAGCCATTATTTCTTGAAAAACATTTTAGCGTGTAGCTGAGGTTGTTATGCATTCACCTACACATTTTGGGAAGTACTAATGAAGTTTGCAAATGTTGCACTGCGAGAAGCTTTATCAGGTTAATAAACAGAAGGAACATGTGATGTATTTGGTTATAAAATCGCTTCATGATTTTGACAATTGAAGTTTTTATCTGAGTTTCAATTTTAAAAAATGGAGATTCACATGTAACTATCTTATTGTGAAAGCTAATATTGAAGCAAACATATTGTAAATATAAGCCTATCACATGATAGTGTGATGCTTCATGTCAATATAATTATACCCTATGTTATATTAGATCACTACAGCGTCTGGGTAGTTTCAACAACTATTTTAAATCGGTGCCCTTGGAGTACCGACCCCATCCCCCCACCAGTAGTTTCTCCTTGTTCCACCTATCGAATCCCCTCATAACTTTGAAAACTTCTGTTAACGCAAAGGTGAGATGGAGGTAGATTTTCCCCTGAAGAAGCTGTTTGTGAGCAGGGTTCCCAGCCTCCCCGACACTGAGACACAGCCCCGCCCACTGTCACACAGGCTGGACAGCGCGAGTGGAAGTCCCCACAGACGGTGCCACCTTCGGTCTACTCGCCCCCCAGTACAGAGCAGGGATTCCCCTGACTGCCCACCCCCACCCTCCCAGCCTATGAGAGCAATTGACACTGTGTCACTATGAACACCTTCCTGAGCAGTATTTTATACTCACTCGTATAGTCCATGGTGAAGAACCTGGAACAGCCAGCCTGTGTGACCCCCACCCCTCCAGGCTGCCATTGAGATCCCCCCCAACCTCTGAATATTACGGAATGGCCAACTCTATGGAGTCCTGTAGCTCAGTGGTTAGAGCTATCGGCTCGCAAGCTAGAGGACCTGGGTTCAATTCCCGGGCCGGTCAGGACGAAACGTTGGGCAAATTTCCTTACTCCACACGCACATACATGCCTTCACCTAGCAGTAAGTAGGAGCCAGCTTGTTAGTCGATTGGCGGATCGCTTTTCCGGGGTAATAATCCGCTTGATCACTCATTCCACAACGGTTTGTGGGACACTGCTGTGCGCAATTGGCTGCGGCGTTTCACCCACAAAATATACAGTCAATTCACTTTACAGTATATCCTGTGAAGCGATTAGAGACATCTCGAAGACGTGATAAGGCACTATATCAAATGCAAGGATTATTATTATTTAATACTATTAATTCTCCTCTTAACCTTCTCTGCTCCAAGGAGAATAATCCTAGCTTCTCTAGCCTCTCCTCATAACTGAAGGCCTCATTCCTGGTACCATGTTGGTAAATCTCCTTTGCACTATCCAATGCCTTGACATTCTTCCTAAAGTTGGGTGCCCAGAACTGAACACAGTACTCTCGCTGAGGCCTAACCAGTGTTTATAAACATTCATCATAACTTCCTGACTATTGTACTCTATGCCCCTATTTATAAAGCCTAATATCCCATATGCTTTTTTAACAGCTTTATCTACCTGTCCTGCCACCTTCACAGATTTACTTATATGAACCCCCGGGTCTCTCTGTTCCTTCACCCCCTTTAAGATTGTACCATCAGCTTATATTGCCTCTCCTCAATCTTCCTCACAAAATGCATCACTTCGCATTTCTTCACATTAAACTTCATCTGCCACATGTCTACCCATTTTACCAGTCTGTCTATGTCCTCTTGCAATCTGCTACTATCCTCCTCATCGTTTACTACTTTTCCTATCTTAGTATCATCTGCAAACTTGGAAATTGTACTCCCTATACCCAAGTCCAGGTCATTTATATAGATCAAAAACAGCAGTGGCCCCAATACCGACCCCTGAGGGAAACAACTACACACTTCCCTCCAGTCAGAAAAACAACCATTCACCACCACTCTCTGCTTTCTGTATCCCGGGCAGTTCTGTATCAAGGCTGCCACAGTCCCTTTAATACTGTGGGCTTCTATTTTGATTACAAGTCTCTTATGTGGCACTTTATCAAACGCCTTTTGAAAATCCGTACAAACTATGGCAGATGAAGTTTAACATTAAAATGTGTTAGTTAATACAGTTGGGGTGGAAGAATAATGATTGGGAGTTTGTCCTTAATGGAGAAGCACTAGGAGGGGTAGGTGAGCAAACAGATCTAGAGGTTCAACTCCACGCATCATCAAAATCCAGTTCACATGTGCAGAAAACAGCACGTAAACCAAATAAGATACTTTTATTACAAGTGGTCTGGAATATAAAAGCAAGGATATCTTGCTCCAGATACAAAAAGCAATCGTCATTTTGAGGACTGTGTTTAATTTCGGGGACTCAAAACTCTGAATAATATACCAGCATTTGAGAATGTCCAGCAACTGTTCACTGAACTATTTGGTGGGCTAAAACAGTTTGGCTGTAATGAAAGGAATTGTATTCCTTAAAACAAAGGAGGTTATGGGGTGACTTGATTGAGGTATTTAAAATAATGAAAGGAATTGACAGGTTATAGATAGTGGATGACTCTTCCCTCTGATAGAAGGATCCATTATAACAACAAAACAACAAATTGCATTTATATAGCGCCTTTCACATTGGGAAGATATCCCAAGGTGTGCCGTTTTGCTTGGAGTTGAAGGTTCTGCCCCCATTACAAAATCCGAACACAAATGGATAGAACTGATGTCAGGAAGTATTTCTCCACACAGAGGAATGTTTTAAAAGGCACATTCTACCCTCATATTACTATTGTGTAATGCTGCTTGCATTTGAACTTTTTCAGATGGACCCTATGATCTGACAGTGAATTCAGAAGCCCAATATAAAATCCGTGAGGGAGTCTTCGCCATTGGCAAAGGAATGCCAATCTTGTTCAAATGTTCAGCCAGCTCCAACCCACCGAATGTCTATTCATGGTTTCAAAAATCCAACAACGAGACAAGACCCATTCAGTGGGGGCCACTGCTGAGAATCAATTCTGGAAAAGCCCCTGAGAAAGCTGACTACACATGCTGCGTGTACAACAACATCACTGGCAAACGGGATGAAGCTCAGGTCACACTCATACTCTCTGTAGCAGGTGGGTGCAGGGTTTGAACATTGTCCATCAACGATTGGTTTTCATAGTGATATCTGAATGTTGGATTTCAAGGCTGGTTTAGTTCCCACTAAAGCTAGATGCCATGTGTGAAATGCATCTATTAGGCAGATCTGGAATTTGAGAACAAATCAATTTATTTGCTGGGAATTTAAATGAGCAGTCAGACTTCAGGTCTGAAATTTCACCTCATTTTTGCCTGCCTTAACATTTAAGTTTGGGTACATAGGAACAAGAGTAGTCCATTCAGTCTCTCAAGTCTGTTACACCGTTATAGATCATGACTGATTAGATCTATTAGATCTCCACTGCAAAATGGAGAAAAAAATCTTAAATTCCTTTTTAATTTAGAAGTTGTTTTTACTCTTCATCCACAAATGAAGAAGCTTCCAAATTAAGACTGATTTCAAGAATTTACCACAATTTTTCATCATCTAAAATTTTAGGACAAAGCGGTCTTATTAGCTACTGTTGGGGAACTTGGTCTTAAGTTGGCTTGGCAGACATGTGAACTATTCCTGTCTGTTAGAGAAATCAGTAAAGTGTACTTACGCAGTACCACTGAGCCAGCAGTGTCGGCAGTTTTTCACAACAAAACCACCAGAGAAACAGATTAGAAACGGAAACATAACCTCCCAAAACTGAATGAAGTGCACTTTAAAATCTGTAACAACTCAGATCTGTGAAAGAAAACGGCTGCCACCTTCTCAATTAATCATCTTATGACGCTCCCAAGCCCAACCTCCTTCACACTGATGGTTGAGGGACTTTGTATTTGTTTGTTCGCACCACCTGCACTATGCTTTTAGCTGCTTCAGATCAATACGGCAGCCTGTCACCAGGAGGACACGAACCTGTCACCAGCCGAAATTGACTACCAGTCAAAGGGGGTTTTGGAACCTAATGATGTGTTTTTGGAATAATTAAAATGTCCACTGCAGTTTGTTGCCTGAGCAGTTTAGAGAGACTCAGAAAAAGGTATTGGTTCTTCTCTGATTGTTTGGGGAATAGGGACTGAGATGTACCCTGTGTGAGTGGCAGTAACATGTCCACATCAGTAGCTGTACCTTCTGAATAGAATAGGGCTTTTGTAATTTAACCTGTGAATAGTGTGAGTGGTTTTCTACATTCTTCTATTTCTACATTATACTTAGAAGCTGTATTTTATATCCAGACAACTTAATGTTGGTGCTGTCATGGAGTAGACAGAATAATTGGGTTCTGAACAGCAAATGACAAAATGCTGAATTTGATTTGAGTTGATCTGGTGTGTTGAATAATGAAAGCAAGGTTTGAGTGGATTGTGAATGTCACAAGTTCCCAGAGATTCAATTAACACCTTTGACTCTGTTCCCGCTATCTGACATATTGCAGGTTATCCAAAAAAGGATTAAATTTAAAGACTTGATATCTGCATTTGTTACAATTATGAGACATGAGTGGATCGTGAAAACACGCAGGACAGGATTTTAAAAATAATTCTAAAGGAGAACAATTGGGTCTAATTTGAGGCCTGAATTGAGGGACTGTAAGTTCTGAATAAGAATCTGAATAAGAATTACTCAGATGTAGTCCCTCATTAACATTGCTCTGAATTCCAAATTTCTTGGCTGCACATTTGTCTTCCTGCTCCCAGTTCCATAGAGTTGGGGTGAGGTGGGAGGGTGGGGAGAGTGTTCATTTCTAGCATATCTGCATAATTCATATTCCATACTTAAGGGATCAAGGGGCTGTTAAGCGATCCCTTAAGTAATCTCTATGGAGAGAGGAAAGGGAGTTAACATTTCAGGTCGATGATCTCTCATCAAAAGACTTCTATTTTTATTTCAGATTTCTAGCATCAGCAGTGTTCTTCAGTAATGTGTATGTTTAGTTTTCAAATTCAGTCCAATTGTTAGATGCTCAACATAGTTTGTAAGTGTAGTTAATGTGACTGTGATAACAATCACAAGGAGCTCGTTAGGAAACACCGCAAATTTCTTCCGCAAATTTCTTCCGCAAATTTCTTAGTTATCACCAGCTTCCACATGAGTCCGTCCCTCTTTGCCCTGAATCCTGAGTAAGTATTGAATAACCCGCTCTTAATACTCTCTGGGGTTAGGTAAGCAGGATGTGTCCCTTCAGGATGCATGGAACTCTGTTTGGTTTGGATACTCTTAAGCATGGTGACAGGTTTCCTTGGGAGTCGGAGGCCCGGCTGGAAAATGGAAAATGAGGAACCCAGAGTAGAGGAAGTGAGCATCCAAACAGCATTTAGATCCTATTTCTGTCTAAACCTGTTGTAATAACCTTGCAAAGCATCATTGTGCAACATGATCTTTTCATAGCGTTAACGTAACGCTTTGTATGTATTGCAGATATCGTAAACAGTATGAAACAGTGGGATATAATTGGGGCCCTTGTTTTTTGCAAATATGAAATAAAATGAAAAGCAACATTTTAAATGAAATAAAATGAAAAAAATTGTAAAACAAACACAGGATGCCATGGTGCCCATCAGTAAGTCCCCTTCAAGGCTTGACTGACAGGTCTATTGGCCATTCAGAGGTGAGGTTGCCCTGATGAGCAGCCTACTGGACCTGAAGTTGTGGGCGCCCCTGAGGGGGTGGGAGAGGGGCTGCTCAGAGCACTGACCGGGGTCCTCCTCAGGGCTTTGCCCTCCCAGCTCCCCTTAAAGAAACGTTCTGCATAAGGAAAGTCCATTTCACAAAGGGAATTTATATATGATCATTTGAAGTATTTCATCAATGTAAATTTAATAAAATTAAATAAGACAACATTTTTAATGGATAAAACAAAATGACATGAAATTCCCGAAAAATAAAACCCCAAATTACATTAAAAAAATGTTCACGGGACTCGAGATATAATCGCTTGAGTGTAACCCCTAGCCATGAGTTATAATACCCTTCACACAGAAAAGCAGAGGACAATGCATTTCCTTTGTTTTATATTTACAGGTTCAATAGATATTATCCATTCATTACGATCACTGTTTTTGCCATATCTGGAGTTATTATAAGAAACGCTGTTACAGATCTCCTTGAGCTCTTATTGACCTTCCAGGATTCAGTGAGCTCGCTGTAAAATGTAAACTGACTGTCAGCGCTGAATGGGCTGCTGTTTTCACACTTTGACATAATGTTTTCACGAAGGCTTCACATTACAGGACAGGTGTATTATGAAAGCAAATAGGAAGAGCAGGTGCTCATTGTTGCTAATGTTTCACTGTAATCACTTCAGATGAGATCACCACAGTGATAGCTGCTTCATTCAATAACAATGCAGCCTGTCGATCGGTTTTAACCATAAAACTCAACAAATCGGTTCTGTGCAAAATGAACACGGTGACTGTTGAGTAAAGGCAAATAAATGCATTTGTAATTGCTGTCCAAAAGCTTCTCAGCATTCAATCGAACATCACTTGACACGATAATGAAATGGGACCAGTGCCAATTAGTGCTGAGTGGACATCAAGAGCAGGCAAAGATGTCTCACTGCAGCATTTAATGGTACGCGTGCGAGGTGGCCAACAAAACAGTGATCCACAATGAGATTTACTAACAGTGACCCAGAGTCGCTAACAGGGAATCCTGCTATTAACCAGCAGTACATCCTGTCTGACTCACAGGAACTCTTCTCCAAAGAACTGAAAGTGAGACATCTCAACGACGTGATAAGACACTGTATGATATCCAAAAATTATTGTTATTATAAATAGATCGCAAGAACACCATTACAGTTGGAAGGTACATTTCACTGAACCTGCTCTGATTGTACAATACATTTTCCTCAACAGGTCAAGAAGCCAAGAAACACACCAGAAGTTCCCTTCACTCTTTAACAATCATTGTAGCGATCTCCTTGGCTCTGATTGTGTGTGTGCTTTTTTACTTTTGTTTCAGACGATGTTATCCACGAAAAGGTAAGTTTCTGTTTATTAAAACACAAGCCTACCTTTCTTGGCACTCTCTTGTTTGACACCCACTTCTGACCTGGATCCGGCTGTAGTATTACAATAGCCAAGTGAGATTGTCTGCACTTTCAATCACCTTTCCTCTCCCCACCACCCCTTGGCTCCCACTCCCAGCTCAGCTGCCCATCCAGCTCTGTAAATTGCTTTGAGAGTTCCTCCCAACATGAGAAGAGCTATATGAATGTAAATTGTAATTAATTGTATTACCGATAGCAATGCAAACACAGGCTTCTCATCATTACTAACACTGGTGCATGCACAGTCCTTCCTGCTAACTTTAATGCCAGCACAGTTGTATATACAGTAGTTCTTGCTTATTGAAATATCTGCTATTTAATGGTTTCATTCTCAATAAATTTATAGCTGTAGCATGATTAGATGAAACCTGTTTAACGGTGTGCTTCTCTTGCTTACAGTTATCAGACAGGAGCTGTATCACAGGTAAATCTTCCAACTTTCAATTTCGCTTAATTTTAGATATATAGAGTATACTTTTATGAGATCTCTGAGTTGTTAGAGAATATTGCAGCTAAGAACCATTAAAGTAAGATTTTACCAATTTTCACTAATTGCCTTTTTTGATGAGAGTTAATTGGTAAAATGTTTGATCTAATAAATCTGAATTAACTATTTCTTTTCAGTGGTGTGCATCAGAATGTGCATGTTGCATTAAGGAATATCACAAATTTGACCACTTCTTTTTTTCTGATGTGATTTATTTATCCTGACTCAGTTGGTAGCACTTTTGCCTCTGAGTCAGAAGGTTATGGGTTCGAGTTCCAAGTCAGGACTAGAACTCATATAGTCTTTGCTGACAGTCCAGTGCCGTGCTGAGGATGTGTTCCATTGTCGGATGTGTCATTGTTTGGTTGAGATGTTAAACTGAGGTCTCGTCAGCCTGTCCAGATAAACATTAAGGATCCCATGACACTATTTGAAAAGAGAAGGGAGTTTCCCCTGGTGTCTTGGCCAGCAATACCCCAAGTAAAATTGGTCGCTCACTCCATGGTTTGTGGGGCAACAATCAAAAAATTGTATTTATACATTGGGAGGATGTTCCCAAGGTGCTGGACAGCTCCCCTCCACCGCCGCGTCCCTCAAATATTATGCACAAATTGGTTCCCACTTTGGCCCACAAGATACACACAGTCATATCACTGTACGTCATGTCCTGTGAAATGCTTTGAGATGTATTGATGAAGTAATAAGATTCTATATTAATTATAAGAATTATCATCATAGTTAACTGCTGGATGTGATTATTTTCTTAAATTGTTTTTTTCTCTAAATCACAATCACTACACTTCATAGAAAAAAAATTGTGAAATACTTTGAGATGTTTCAACATTATTTATAGGAAAAGAATGAAATTATTATCATTATACGCACTATATTAAATACATGGATTATTTAAAAAAACAGTGACTTGGGCAGGTGAGACCTACAAAGATAAAAGGTGTAACCCACAAATATAGCAAGGCCTTCATGGCATAAAGTGGTTCTTTACGTTTTTTGGTGGCTTGAGTTGAACTTTTGAACATTAGGTTGCAGCCGCACCATACTACTTTACAGGATGACTAAACTAAATGGATATCATGAAAAGCAGCATGAGACAGGTGACTTTTAAACAGTAATTTAAGGTGGCAGCCAAAAACATTTTCAACTGGGTTTGAGCTCTACCATTTACTCAGAAGTCATTCCCCAATTCAGGAACGGAATGCACATTAGAGATGTTCTGCTTTAACCCCATTACAGGCCACTGGACTCATTTAAAAAGCAGTTTGATGCTTTGATGTGAGGACAGTAGTGTGGGTATTCTGAAGTGATGAGATCAGATGAGACAAAAGGTCTTCTTGATCTGAACTAATTTTGTGTTCTTGTTATCTTGAGATGGTAAGCTGTTGGATGGCTAAATCTGTTGTTCTCAATTCTGACTAAGTGCCTGTGTTAAGCTACTTCCACTTTTTTTTGATTGGGTTGCAGGTCACCAATAGAATACATCCGAGCACATGAAATGTCAGGTAATGCTCAGAACCAAGTAAATTGGTGCTTAATGGCTTGTCCTTATGATGAGATGTTAAACCAAGCATTAAGATTTCCTCTGACACAGCTTCCTTCAAAAATTAAGAGCCCTGTCTTAATCTATTTTATCTTAACTTAATCGACAGTACATATATAGTACCTTTGTAAAATGCTAAGTACAATACTCAAAGTAAAAGTAGAACAATAGTGTATGTGTCAAAACAGTGGTAGAAAAGGTTACAAGTTCCACATTGTGATGGGCAAGTTGAAGCCAGACACCGCAAAGTCTTTCTCTATACAGATGGCAGTCAACAGCTGGAATGGATGATCAGGATGATGCTTAAGGCTAGGACTCATTAGATTAATTTAAAAAAGACATGATACTGTACTAGAAGATGGTGGAGCTTCTCAAGCAGTGGCTGAAAATACAAGGCACCTTTGACTTTTAGAAGTCTCCAATATCTCACAAAGCAAAGTTCAGTCAATGGGATCAAACACATAGTTTGGATTTATAGTTCCTGGACAGGTAGCCCAATCTTTATTTTAGACCCCGATCCCTCTTTATAATTTATTTTAAGAATAGAGATGTTAAAGAACAAACTCTTCACATGCACTACTTTGTACCATTCCAAACATTCTAAATGTCACTCTTTTGTTTTCAGTGGCACATGAATCTTCAATGGATGATTATGGAATATATGAATTTGTGGCTGTCCCAGAACCAGCTCAGGTTCAACAGGTGGGTATCTCTGTCCCTCCGAGTGCTTAGAAACTCAGCATTCAGTTAAAGGTATACAGTTAAAGATGCTTCATGCCTTTCTACAGCAGCTTCCTTTCATTTTGAGAGAAACAATTCAATTCAACAAGTCAGTGAATTATTATCTGAAAGTGCTACACAGAATATATTGTGAATTGATCACCCCCAACCTCGCTCAACTTCACTGGCTCCCCATCCCTCACAGGATCCAATTTAAGGTCCTCGGCCTCACTTTTGAAGCCCTCCACAGTCTTGCCCTCCCTATCTCTGCAACCTTACCAACCTGCCCGCTCCCTCTGCTCAGCAGGCACTGGCCTTTCCGCTCTGCCATCAGCAGTTGGGCCTTTAGCCTTTCTGCTCCCACCCTGTGGAACTCCATCTCGGAGTCCCTTCACCTCACCCTCTCCCTTGCCTCCTTCAAGGCCTGTATTAACTTCTTCCTCTTTGATCACGCCTTCAGTCTTTCTCAAACTCCACTCCCCTTCCTCTCCACCTCCCTTGATTCAAACCCCCAGCTCGGGTGGAAACCCTTGACAGTCTAGTGCCTTGGGATGTCCTCCCAATGTGAAAGGCGCTATATAAATGCAATTTGTTGTTGTTGTTGTTGATGTAATGTGATAGGGTGTTAAATCAAATATAAGTATTATTATTATGTTGATGTAAATAAGCAGCTGTGTTAGTTATTTGTGTTGGTTTCTTGCTTACTTCTCAAGAAACAAGGGTTCAACAACAATGTGTTGCTCCTTTCAACCTCCATCATTCATTTCGATAATCCTTCCCTTCTTGACTCAGTGGAACGGGTTGGTGGGGTGGGGGGGGGGTCACTATCATTGACAAGTATTTCTGGACAAGGGTGAGGAAACATCAGCCAACAAGTCTTTGTTTTACCAAGGTTTCTGCTGCTTACTAAGCAGTGGCCCCTGTTATTAGAAAATGAACTTGAAGGAAACCTTGATTTCAAATCATAGCGTATCGTTCTGCAGCATCCGATTATACCCATAAATGTTTTTTATACATCGAGATTTTTTGTATTATAAAGTCAGCCTGTTCACATCACAGTAGTTTATCATTAATAATTGCACATTGTTAGTAAGTGGATGTTCATTTTTAAATTGCTCCTCTCACCTCAACAATAATGTAGCTGTAGGACCTGCTGGCTATTGTATTGTTAATGTTTGGGTAAGCGTAGGCGGAAGAGATGTGATGTGGCCATCATATCTCATCTGAGAAAAGCTACCTAGGGATTGTCTGTGAGATACATGCAACCTGAGCAACTAAATGTGCTCTGCATGTAAAGTTACAAATCTAATTGTTGAGGTATCCTGCATTATTCTCTTGATGTACTGGAAGCAAACACTGAATCAATTTCTCGGAAAGTTTTTATTTTAGTCACAGCACTAAGCAATGGTGGCTGATACAGTCCAATATGAACTGTTGCTATGGCTTGTTGCTCGGTTCCAAGTGGCTCCACTATTGCTATGTTCATTAGATATTATTTAATGGCGCATTGGGACACTTTTTAGTGGAAATTCCTTTTCATAAAGACTTATTAAGTACCCTCTTACTGTCATTCGGTCTAATTTACACATTCCTCCCTGTGATTTACAGTAACAGGTCAATGGATACAGCCAGTGATATAAAGAGTGATATAAAGCATGGACTGGTTCATTTTTCATTGTACTAAAACACTAAGAGATCATTTTGCAATACGTTAAATTCCAATTTGACCTTTCCCTTTGATCAATAAGAAGTCTGTTGTAATATATTTTGATGATTTAATGTATTCCAGGCTCGACCAGATAAATTAAGCACTGTGTATGACTTTATTCGAGCTCCAGATCTTCACACGACTATTTATGAAGTTATTTGCCATTCTCCAGAAACTTTCTGATGACCTGACCATCTGTCACAGTAGGTAAAAGTAATGCTGAATCATTATGTTATCTTCCAGTTCTTTATTTTGAACCGTATAGAGTTGAGATTGGTGTATACAAGTAGTTAGTCAGTTAGTCATCCACCCACTTCTCTCTTACTCAGCATCCAACCCTACCACTGTACAGCACTCCCAGATGCTCTTCTTCTTGAAGAATACTTTGTTGTTGTAGCTGTGAGAACTGTAATTGGTCCTTTGGGACACTTATGCTGCTTTTACATTGTGAGTTTGCCAGAGGCAAGCCACCTCCGAAGGCAACTCTGAAAGAGAAAGGTCCATTTCTCCCAGCCCTGAAATTGAGAACCCCCTTTTTGGAGTTGGATGTCCTGCTGCCTCCACATAGGTTGTTCTCATTCCATAATGATTTGACTCAATGACATTTTTTATGTGTGTGAACGTTTGATGCTATCAGTTAAATAGCCAGATAATGTCAGATTCCCTCACGCACATGTGAAAAGTCATAAGAAATTTAGTTTCCTGGTGACTGTTAATGAAATAATAACAGTGGAGTCAGAAATAAGGAGGGTAGCAAAGTCTTCTAATATTGTGTGTATCGTCTGACTGCTGCTATTGTTATTAGGAGAGCAGAAAAATACATGTACCTAATAGTTCTGCAAGGGCACGAGTGCCTGTGACATCAATGAGCTACTTACTTGTCTTCAAATTGCCTTTTACTGCCTTGAACCTATGAACCTTGAACCTCTACCCTCTTGTCCTACTGCCTTGGACTACCTGAAAGTATTCAGAAAGCCCCTTTGCCACAGCAACCAGAACTGTACGGGGTACTCTCCAGATACATCCAGACCAGGGCACTGGACAGCATGAGGTCAAATAGTTGATGAAGTCAGGTTCTCAAATCACTGCAGGACATGGGAGATATTTGGCTTCTGATTCCCATACACTAAATTTGTTGATATATGTCTGTCAGGTCAAGAATATGGAAAAAAATATAGTTAAATGTGTGTGTGTACAATACAATTTACATTTATGTAGCATTCTTCATGTCGGGAAGATGCCCGAAAGCACTTGTAAATGTATATTGAAAAATACACAGACAAAAAAAAATTGCTTTTATTAGAGAATGATGTTTTGTGGGTTTTTCACTGAATGATGTGGCAAATGTTTTGATATTCATTCCTGATTTTTAAACATGAAAATAGTATGACTGAGACACAGTAATTTCAGTATTGTAGCATAAAACCTGAACCTGAAAGTGGAAATGTTTTGCTTTAAATTAATCGGACCATACTTATCAGATGACATCACAAGCTCACAAGAAGTTTGAATGAAGAAGACCCTTCAGACCTCTGATCTCATCCCTCCAAAATACCTACCTTACTGTCATCCAATCTGTGTTTTTTTAAAATTAATCCAGTGTTGTAGCCTCAACCATCCTTCCTGACAATCTGTTCCAGTCATTTATTACCTTCTGGGTAAAGAAACACTTTCTGGTATCTGATCTGAAATTGTCTTTTGCAACCCCAAGACAGGACAAGCATTATTACTAAATATGTAACCTGGAGATAGATTTATATGTAACATAAAGAATGATTTAATTCCCTTGGGTTTGCTGCCCATTGATCTGTGTAGGTTGGTAGAGTAGTACCTGATGTTGAAAGTGCTAGTGGAATTGAAATAAAATTAGTCACTCAATCCATGGCTGTTTGTGGGATATTGGCAAATTGGCAGCAACAGTCCCCAACAAAGCAGTCACTGCACTTTATAGTATATCCTGCAAAGCACTTTGGGATATCCTCCTGATGTGAAAGGCGCTATATAAAATGTAAGGATTATTATAGGTGCTTGAATCAGAGCCAAGATATTACGGGTCTGCAAATGAACATGAGGTTCCCTGCTGGAAACATCAATTTACATCCAGTGTTGCTTACTTTAGACACCATTTAGCCAATTGAGCATTTATTCAACTCCAATGCACATGCACCTCCCTGTAACTTTAACTTAAAACAATCTGTTATTTTTCCATAAGAACGATCAGCCTGTGCAGCCAATTATATTTTCAAGGTATTTACATGTACAGTTCAATGTGTTCTAAGTACACTGGGCTATCAAACTGTAATTGTCACATATCCTTATTATCGTAACTTATATTTTCCTTATTCACCAGTCGGATACTACGTATTGGACCATATAAGAAAACTGAAGACAATCATGCAATGGCTGGCTAATTCTGCATTTTGACAACAAACACTATTAATTGCTGGCAGGTGCCTTGAAACAGAGCTTTTGTAGTCAAGAACTTTGCATTTTTGCATAAACATGCATTTATTTTTACTTATCTACAAAGTTCTATTGGTGTATCACTGTGGATTTTAAAAGCTTTGCAAAAATTCAGTAGATGACTAGCTTGGTGAAACAGTGTATTTTTATGATAATCTGTATTGATCAGTTCTGAGCTTTATCTGTGTAATTGTGTTTACCTTCATGTTTTCAAGGGTTCACTTTCTATAATCGAATTAAATCATAAAATGATGTGTAGCGCACTATCATATTATAAAAGGGAAAACACAAACTATGAACTGGATCAGATACAGTTATACGAAAGGAAGATCCCTGTTTCAGTCAAATGCTCAAAACATTGATGACAGACACGGGATATTTTTTCACAGTTCTATAAAATAGCATTTCCTTTCAGTCTGGGAGGTGGGTCTGAATCTAACCCAGACTGATAGGGTATAATTCTTTGCCTGGTGCCAGTGAGTTTCCTACATTAGCAAATTTGAATGTTACTGATTCCAATTCTCAGTTGGCATGTACTGCAGTGCCAAATAGTCCATTGTTAGATATTGATTGGCAGTATTTAAAATAATACCAACAAGAATAGTTGAAACAAAATTCATAATAGTTTAAAAACTAAACTGGAAAAGTATTTGAAAAATATTAACGGTTTGGGAAAAGGCCAGGGAAGAGATATTAAATGTATAGCTCTTTCAGAGCGCCAGCATAGTCATGATGGGCCAAACATAATAATAATAATCCTAGCATTTGGTATAGCACCTCCTGTGCTGTAACATTCTCTAATTCGACGACGAAGGTTGGCAAGGGAAACAGAGACATGACACTGGATGAGAAATGTAGAACAACACTGAGACCCCTGTCCTTGGAGAGTATGATATACATAAAAGGAAACAAAAGCAAAATCCAATATTCTTAAGCAGTTCTGCAAGCTCTCTTTAGAACTACCAAAGATTTCGCTTAATCATATATACATTATTTTGTACCTTTTAGAAAAAGTATATATAAAATGTAATAAGCCCACATTAACCCAAAGAACAATGCTTAACAGCATAACATTTTACAGAGCACAGATGCATTAAAGTACCTAGCTTCAGTGGAGGAGATAGAACCAACATATAAAGATTATAAATTGAATGGCTTCTATGCTTTAAACTTTCACTTCAGATGAGATGTTAAGCCAAGACCCTGCCTGCCTGTTCATGTGGATGTTAAAGATCCTATGGAACTATTTGAAAGGAAATGGAGTTTCTGGCCAACAATTTCCCAAATAAAATTTGTCACCCCTCCATGGCCTATGAGCAGAAACTGGAGTATATGGGACTTTTTCCACTGAACAAAGAAGGTATTTACCTGATAGAAGTATTTTGATAAAGTTAATAGTCAATTGGGAGAAATTATTTCCAATGGTAGGTGAGTCATAACTAGAATAACTTCCGATTCCAAGTGTGAAAGAGGTCCTGGATTTCTTTATCTCAAAGGTAAATAACATCTGCCTGACTGCCTCGTCTGGACTTCTCCACCGTGTTCGACACAGTCAACCATGCCATCCTCCTCCACTGCTTCTCCTCCCTCATCCACCTTCGTGGGACTGCACTCGTTTGGTTAACAAACTGCAAACAATACATCTCAACAAGTGTGTTTTCCTCCTGCCCTTGCCATGTCCAGCCTTGGCCCCCTTATTTTTCTTATCTATATGCTTCCTCTTGGCGATGTCATCCGCAGACATGGTGTCAACTTCCACATGTATGCGGTTGACACCCAAATCTACTTCTACTCCTACAGCTGAGGTTCCCAGTCCACTGATGTCCAGTCAGTTTGTTTGATGGACATCAAGGCCTGGATGAGTGCAAATTTCCAGCAGCTGAATGTTGGCAAGACGGAATATTACTCTTTGGCTCCCATCAACGTCTTCTCTCCTGCGAATTTGAGCTCCTCAACCTCCTTGTGCTCTCCCTCAGACTCACGAAACACATGCGCAGCTTAGGTTCGATCCTCAGCTTCCCTTTCTACCCCACATCCGTTCCCTGACCAGGACCATTTTTTTCCATCTCTGTAACATTGCCCGCCTCCTTACCTCACAACCAACGCAGCCGAAACCCTCGTCCACACCTTTGTTACTTCCCGGCTGGACTATTCCAATGCCCTCCTCGCTGGTCTCCTCAGCTCCACCATACGCAAAATCCAATTAATCTAAAATTCCGTCATCCGGATACTCATCTGCACAAAACTCTGTACCCGCATCACGCCAGTCCTTGCCAGGTTACACTGGCTCCCAGTTACTGAATGGATCGATTTCAAGATCCTTTCACTCATTTTCAAATCCCTTCATGCCCTAGCACCTCTCTACCTATGCAATCTGCTTACCCCCCAATCCACCACCCGCAGCCTGGCTCCAGCCTCCTGTTTGCCCCCGTCCCCTCAGCTCCACCATCAGTCGCCATGCCTTCAGCCACTACACTCCAAACCTCTGGGAACTCTCTCCCTTAATCCCTCCACCTTGTCCCCTCCCTCCCCACTTTCAAACCCGCCTAAAGACCTTCCTTTTTGATTGTGCTTACAGTCATCTTCCTCTCTTCCTGGCTCGGTGTCAGACTCCACCTCTGTCAAGTGCTCTGGTATGCTACCCCACGTGAAGTGCGCTGTATAAATGCAAGTTGTTGTTGTAGGTGACATCAATTTAAGATAGTTAGTAAACGAGCAAATGGGGAGGTTAGAAGAAATGTTTTTCACACACAAGAATAGTTAAGATTTATTCAATTTCCAAGTGATTACTTTAAAAACTGAAGGATAACCACAGAAAGTTTTTTTTTCAGCTTTGGGATAAGAATAGTTCACTGGGCTTTCCCATGCTGCAATAAGGAATGGTGTGGAGAAGGTACAGTATTTTTGCTTATTCAGATGAACGTGAAAGATCCCTTGGCACTATTTGAAAAGAAAAGTTTTTCCTGGTGTCCTGACCAACAATCTCCCAAATATAACTAATCATTCATTTCATGGTTGTTTGGCAGTTGGCTGCCACTTTTACCTACAAATACAGTTACTACACTATAGAAAATAAACTGTGAAAAGCATTTTGAGACGTTTCAACACGATAAAGCTCTATATCAAACACAAGTTCATAAGGTTTACATCTGGCTGCGTGCTCACCTGAAGAATGTTCTGATTGAGAATATACTCAGTCTTTTTCTGAATTTCTCTCATTCTGCTTTGTATTATTTATCAGCAAAGAAATTGGGGAGATCAGTTTTGTGGTTGTTTAATGAGAAGAAGGAAGTGCCTATTTTGAAAGCAGAAGAAAGTATTTCAGCAATTTAACTCACACATGCAGCATTCTTCCTACTTACTCCTCATACTGCTATACATTCGCTGCCAGTGATCATTCTAGCTCTCTATTAAATATGCAAGACAGAAATTGAGCACATATAATTCCCAACGGTGGTTTATGAATTTTATACTGTGAGAAAAGCCGGCTGCAATTCCAACAAGTAGTGAAGTCACAAGCTGGTTGGCCTTATTCCTAAATAAATATTGAAAACTAAAAATAGGAGCTGAGTATGTTATTTGTAGAATGCATGATTTAAAATATAGTTTTGTAAAAATGAATGTATTAAAGCAAGCAGTTTAAAAGACTAATAGGAAGAGAAATGAGAATGAAAGTGAAATTTTATTGCAGCTTGGATCTAAGGAAGTGCCGCTTTCTTGTCCACTTTTATAGATTGTAGATCTGGGGAAGAAGATAATTCACTTCATGGCTGAGATAATCACTACACTTTGCAGTAAATCCTGTGATGTGTTTGAAACGTGCTCTCCACATGAAAGGGATTATACCAAATGCAAGGATTATTATTAAAACTGCATATTATGGGATTATGTGAGTAAGGGACAACTTGCTGTAAAGTGTGATTTTTTACGTAATTATTTAAATATCTTCCAGAAGTTGGAATAGTAATTTATCTCCCATTGGTGATGTCATCTGCAGACATGGGATAAATTTCCACATGTATGCGGATGACACCCAACTCTACCTCTCTGCTTCCACCCTGAACTCCAGGACTACTGAGGTCCTGACCGACTTCCTGTCCGACATCAAGTCATGGACGAGGCCCAACTTTCTCCAACTCAATGTCAGCAAGACCGAGGCCCTCCTGATTGGCTCGTGCCAGCGCCTCCGCACCTCAGGCGCTGGCAGCATCAGCCTCCACGGCTGCACACTCAACCTCACTAAGCCAGTCAGGAACCTGGGTGTCTTGTTTGACCCTGAACCGTCCTTTCTCCCCCACATCCGCGCCATGACTGGCACTGCCTACCACCACCTCTGCAACATAACATAACATGTAGGAGCAGGAGTAGGCCATTCGGCCCTTCGAGCCTGCCCCGCCATTCAATCATGGCTGATCTTCTAATCTAGCTCCAGCTAACAACCTGACCCTGCCTTATCCCCATATCCCTTAATCCTTTTTGCAATAAGAAATCTATCTATCTCAGTCTTGAATATGTTCAAGGACTGAGCGTCAATAGCTCTTTGGGGTAGTGAGTTCCATACATTCACCGCCCTCTGAGTGAAGAATTTCTTCCTCAACTCAGCGCGAAAGGGCTGCCTCTGATTTTAAGGTTGTGACCCCTGATTTTAGTTTCTCCAACCAGGGGAAACAATCTCCCACTATCTACTCTATCATGCCCTTTGATGATCTTATGGGTTTCTCTAAGATCCCCTCTAATTCTTCTATATTCTAGAGATATAGGGCCAAATTGGTCAGCCTATCCTCGTAACTCATCCCCTTCATCCCTGGTACTAACCTAGTAAATCTATGCTGCAACCCCTCCAAGGCAAGTACATCCTTCCTTAAATAAGGAGACCAAAACTGCACACAGATTTCCAGGTGTGGTCTCACCAGGGCCCAATACAGTTGCAGCAAGACTTCCCTACTCCTATACTCTAATCCTTTCATAATGAATGCTAACATACCGTTCGCCTTCCTAATTGCAACATTGCCAGACTCTGCCACTGCCTCACCCCTCAGGCTGCCGAGCCCTTCACCCACTCATTCGTCACATCAAGGCTCGATTATGGAAATTCCCTCCTCCTCGGCCTTCCCAACTCTTCCCTTCACAAGCTGCAGATCATCCAAAACTCTGCAGCTCGTGTACTCTCATGCACCAGGATCCGTCACCCCATCACTCCCACCCTCGCCCGACTCCACTGGCTCCCCATCCCCCAGAGGATCGAGTTCGATATCCTCGTCCTCACCTTTAAGGTCATCCATGGCCTTGCCCCCCCCACCTCTCTGACCTGCTGACTCCCTACGAACCTCCCCGCTCCCTCCGTTCATCAGGCTCCGGCCTGCTCCATGCCTCATGCCCGACCCGCGCTACCATCGGTGGCCGGGCTTTCAGCCTCTCTGCCCCCACCCTCTGGAACTCCATCCCACGGTCCCTTCGCCTCGCTTCCTCCCTGTGCCTCCTTCAAAGCCGGTCTCAAGACCCTTCTCTTCAACTATGCCTTTGGTCTCACTCCCTCCTCTCCGCCTTCCCTCACCCCTACACCACCCCTCCCCCATGCTCGGGCCCCGACACCTGACTGTTCAGCACTTTGGGACGTCCTCCCGACTTGAAAGACGCTCTATAAATGTAATTTTGTTCTTGCTGTTATCTGACATTATGATATTCTGTTACATCAGTACTGGCTGATGTATACTGCACCCTTGGTATAAAAAGACATAGAATAAAGCACGAATGGGATTGTTAGAGAGACATCCGTTTAAAGGGATGATTCAGGTTATTTTGTATTGACTGTATGTTTACACTACTTTTAATAATAATAATGCTTGTATTTGATTACTGATTTTATGTCCAATCTAGTGAGTTTGAAGCCAATAAAAATGTGCTAGAAACCTGTTCCATCCTCACCGTTATAAGAAACTACCATATTGTATTTTGGAGTTTAATGCTATGGTTTCTTGCTGTTTCTATTACTTTAAATGTCTTTCAACAAAATTTGAGGACATTGCACTCATTGTTGCTGTCAAATTACTATTCCTACTTCTGGAGGAGATTTAAATAATTATGTAAATTATTTTCTATGAGGAAGGCACCTGGAAATGTAATGAAGTACAACATATGAAAAATATGTGCTTATGGTAACTGGGCTGAAACATGTATTCAAAGAATCAGTGTAATAAAGGCTGGATGGGTTTTGTTGTACTTGTAATACTATAGGAGCAATGTTGTTTATTTTATTTATTTTTATTCTTTATTTTTGTATGAGAGATTTATATGAAAGAATTCTGGGGAATATTAGGTGAAGGTGGTGAGAGCCAAGGATTGGGGACCCCAACTTATCTACTAGGATACCACTGGAGTTTATCCAGCTGTCTGACAAGCTTCCTCGTGGTTGCCTAGCTCAGACTGTTACCTATTTTGACTTCAGCTTGCAGGGTTAACAGGAGGTGAGAAAAAAAAATCCCTGCCTCCCCCCTCCCACCCCGTTCAGTGACTGGTGTGCATCTCTTAATTCCTGCAAATCAGCCAGGCTGGCTATTCTGCAGCACTCCAGGGCATTCCCAATATATTTATTTCAGTGTTGACAATAATGGAACAAACTAGTTTATTTTTGACTACGTACATTATGACTTTGAAAGACAGTGAAAAATGACTGAAAGATCATGCTTTAATGAGTTCAGATCAGTCACTAAAAATGGGAAGCTCTTCTCTCTCAGTTAATATATGATGCGTTTTCCAATTCAAACTCAATATGCAAATAGCTGGACATTTTAAATTCACGTTTCTGCCCTTTCCTTCTTCTGTAAGGTCACATATGACAAATTAAATAATATAATAACAAATGTAATAATAATCCTTGCATTTGATATAGCACTTTTCATATCTTGTAGACGTCTCAAAGCGCTTCACAGAATATGCTGTAAAGTGAATTGGCTGTATAT
Source organism: Callorhinchus milii (assembly GCF_018977255.1). Lineage (NCBI taxonomy): Eukaryota > Metazoa > Chordata > Chondrichthyes > Chimaeriformes > Callorhinchidae > Callorhinchus > Callorhinchus milii. Next base: position 61,112,129 of record NW_024704743.1, on the reverse strand, counting down.
TTGTGGGCGAAACGCGGCAGCCAATTGCGCACAGCAATATCCCATAAACAGTCGTGGATTGAAAATGACCAATTTATTATTGTTTTGTTTTGGAGGGATTATTATTAGGCTCTGTGTGGAGTAAGGAAACTTGCCCAAGGTTTCGCCCTGCCTGGAATTGAACCCAGATGTCTCGCTTGCAAGGCGAGTGCTCTAACCACTGAGCTACAGGACTCCACAAAATATACAATAAAGATGTAAGATATAAGTGCTCTGAAACGCTACCCCTCGTGATGGGAGCTACATAAATGCAAGTTGTTGTAGATATTGTTGATTCGATATCCCAAGTTTGAGGATGATACCAGGCTAGGAGGTATGGTGAATTGTGAGAATAATAATAATAATAATCCTTGCATTTGATATAGAGCTTTTCACGTCTTCTAGACTACTCCAGGATTAGGATCTGACACATACAGAAACCTATCACTATGGTTTACAATATTCATACTGACAGTTCCATACATGTAATGTACCTACAGATGGAGATTTCCCTGTGCTTGGAATGGAACGATGGTAAGAGACTACAGGAGGACTTAAATGGATTAGGGATATGGGCGCATGTGGTGTGACTGTGCATTTTGTGAGCGAAACAGAAATGTTCCACAAACAACAGCAACTTGCATAGTTATAGTGTCTTGGGCTGGAGTCCTGTGGCTCAGTGGTTAGAGCACTCGCTTTGCAAGCGAGAGACCTGAGTTCAATTCCAGGCAGAGGGCGAAACCTTGGGCAAGTTTCCTTACTCCACACAGAGCCTAATAATAATCCCTCCAAAACCAAAAACAATAATAAATTGGTCATTTTCAATCTACGACTGTTTGTGGGACATTGCTGTGCGCAATTGGCTGCCGCGTTCGCCCACAAATATGCAGTCAATTCACTTTACAGTGTGTTCTGTGAAGCGCTTTGGGACGTCCTCCCGACGTGAAAAGCGCTATATCAAATGCAAGGATTATTATTATTATAATGGCCATGGAGCCCCGGTGCACTCTGGGGGGTGTAGTTCAGGGGGGGGCGTGGCCCCGACTACAGATCCCGACAGGCATCGCGATCCCGATCACCTGACCCGCCGGCAAGATGGCGGCGGCTGGGGAGCGCCGCAGCGGCCGGTAACCAGGCAGCGGGATGCAGAAGATCAAGTCTCTGATGGGCCGTCAGGTAGGTCATCACTGCTCGGTGATCTCACCACCGCTACCGCTGCTGTCCTTCTGTCTGTGCTTCAGCCGCCAGGACTGGGGGCTCTGCCGCGAGAAGAGCATCCAGAGAGAGGGGCGGGGGAGGGAGGGAGGGAGTGACAGAGAGGGGGAGGGAGAGAGAGAGAGAGAGAGAGAGGGGGAGTGAGAGAGAGAGGGGGAGTGAGAGAGAGAGAGAGAGAGAGAGGGGGGAGTGAGAGAGAGAGAGGGGGGGGAGGGAGGGAGGGAGTGACAGAGAGGGGGAGGGAGAGAGAGAGGGGAGTGACAGAGAGAGAGAGAGAGAGGGGGTGTGAGAGAGAGAGGGAGGTGACAGAGAGAGAGAGAGGGGGAGTGAGAGAGAGAGGGGGAGTGACAGAGAGAGAGAGAGAGGGGGAGTGAGAGAGGGAGAGAGAGGAGGGGAGTGAGAGAGAGAGGGGGAGTGAGAGAGAGAGGGGGAGTGAGAGAGAGAGGGGGAGTGACAGAGAGAGAGAGAGAGAGGGGGAGTGAGAGAGGGAGAGAGAGAGGAGGGGAGTGAGAGAGAGAGAGAGAGGGAGTGACAGAGAGAGAGAGAGTGACAGAGAGAGAGGGGGGGGGGGGGTGAGAGAGAGAGAGGGAGAGGGGAGTGACAGAGAGAGAGAGAGAGAGAGTGACAGAGAGAGAGAGAGAGAGAGAGAGAGAGGGAGTGACAGAGAGAGGGAGGGAGAGAGAGGGGGAGGGAGAGAGAGAGAGAGAGAGAGGGGGAGTGAGAGAGAGAGAGAGAGGAGGGGAGTGAGAGAGAGAGAGAGAGAGAGTGACAGAGGGAGAGAGAGAGTAAGTGACAGAGAGAGAGGGAGTGACAGAGGGAGAGAGAGAGTGAGTGACAGAGAGAGAGGGGGAGGGAGTGACAGAGAGAGAGGGAGGGAGTGACACAGAGAGAGAGAGTGACAGAGAGGGAGAGAGTGACAGAGAGAGGGAGTGACAGAGAGAGGGAGGGAGTGACAGAGAGAGAGAGAGAGGGAGTCACAGAGAGAGGGAGTGACAGAGAGATAGAGGGAGTGACAGAGAGAGGGGGGGAGGGAGGGAGTGACAGAGAGATAGAGTGAGGGAGTGACAGAGAGAGGGAGAGGGAGTGACAGAGAGAGAGGGAGGGAGTGAGAGAGAGAGAGGGAGTGACAGAGGGAGAGAGAGAGAGAGAGTGAGTGACAGAGAGAGAGGGAGGGAGTGACACAGAGAGAGAGAGAGTGACAGATAGGGAGAGAGTGACAGAGAGAGGTAGGGAGTGACAGAGAGAGAGAGAGAGGGAGTGACAGAGAGAGGGAGTGACAGAGAGAGGGAGTGACAGAGAGAGGGGGGGAGGGAGGGAGTGACAGAGAGAGGGAGAGGGAGTGACAGAGAGAGGGAGGGAGTGACAGAGAGAGAGGGAGAGAGTGACAGAGAGAGGGAGGGAGTGACAGAGAGAGGGAGAGAGTGACAGAGAGGGAGGGAGTGACAGAGAGAGAGAGGGAGGGAGTGACAGAGAGAGGGCACGAGAGAGAGACAGACCGAGAGAGTGTGATAGAGATTGAGAGACTGAGCTGTATAACAACAACAACAACAACTTGCATTTATATAGTGCCCTCCACGCCGGGCGGAGTCTCAGAGCCTAAGGCCGAGCCAGGGTAGGGGGGGGAGGTGACCGTAGATGCGGTCGAAAAGGAAAATCTTCAGGTGTGACCTGAAGGGGAGCGAGGAGGTTGGAGAGATAGGGGGCTGCCAAGGAATGGAGGGATTTAAACACTAGAGTGAGGATCTTGAAGTCAATCCGCTCTGTGCCGGAGCCAGTGGAGCTTGGCAAGGACTGGGGTAATCGGGGTATGAAGTTTGATGTGGGTGAGAATGCGGGCGGCGAAGTTTTGAAAGTTGGATTTTGTGAATAGTGGAAGAGGGGAGACCGGTGAGGAGGGCGTTAGAGGAGTCCCGCTGAGAGGTGAGTAAGGCATGGACAAGGGTTTCGGCAGCTTTTGGGGTGAGGTATTGTCAGAGGCGGGCAATGTGGCGGAGACGGAAGAAAGCGGTGCTGGTCAGGGACCGGATGTGTGGAGGAAGGATAACGGGATTGAACCTGACGTCTAATAGACAGTGCCGGATAGAGAGTGAGAATGTGATAATAATAATAATAATCCTTGCATTTGATATAGCGCTTTTCACGTCGGGAGGACGTTCCAAAGCGCTTCACAGAACACTGTAAAGTGAATTGACTGTATATTTGTGGGCGAACGCGACAGCCAATTGCGCACAGCAGTGTCCCACAAACAGTCGTAGATTGAAAATGACCAATTTATTATTGTTTTTGGCTTTGGAGGGATTATTATTAGGCTCTGTGTGGAGTAAGGAAACTTGCCCAAGGTTTCGCCCTCTGCCTGGAATTGAACTCAGGTCTCTCGCTTGCAAAGTGAGTGCTCTAACCACTGAGCTACAGGACTCCACGATAGAGATAGAGTGATACAGATAGAGTGAGAAACTGAGAGAGAGAGAGAGAGAGACACACCACACATACACAGGCTGAAAAAGTGTGATAGAGTGAGACTGAGAGAAAGAATGTGACAGAGAGAGAAAGACTGAGTCAGGGTGTGAGAAGGGAAGAGAAACAGACACCATGTGAGAGAGTGAGAGAGAGAGAGACGGACAGAGTGTGTGAGAGACAGACAGTGCGTGAGAGAGAGCGAGACACACACAGAGTGTACCCCATACGGAAACCCATCACCATGCTTAAGAGTATCCAAATCAGACTGAGTTTCACATATGTGTGCAATCCACAGATGGGAATCTCCCTGTGCCTGGAGTTGAATGCACACCCTCCCTGGAGGGAGATACACAGAGTATTAGGTACAAGTTGGTTTAGGGATTCCAGAGTGTGTATATAATTATATTCACATAACGCCTGGAGTTAAACCAGTTTGCCATTGAGATCACTATCCAACAATCTTCCTGCTGCTTGTCCAGAAAGCACAACCCTAACCAATAGGGTTTTGGCTTGCACAGAGGTTTGAACTACCCAGGAGAGATAAGTGGGGTCCCATTGGAGCTAGCTGACCCCAAGATGACATGCTTGGTAACGGAAACTCGTAATAATAATAAAATGGAGTTAACCCTCTGTGGGGATCTCTGTAGTCTGGTTCCTGAGCCAGGTGGGTCTGCTGTACTTCATAGCACTGCTGCTGACAGTCGAGCCAGCCTGGCTCATTGGCAGTTCTTGGAAGGACAGGCCAGTTAGTGGGAGCAGGCATTCTTCCCACTCAGCTCCTATTAATTAAAGGGAGGTACAAGCCAAAGATAGCTGGTCAAGCAATGGGAAGCCTGCCAGATAGTGCTCTGGATAGCAAGCTACTATATTTGAACTGCACCCCAAAGCACACGGTGGCATCCCCAGGCCTGGTCTCGCCAACCGTCTCCGGAATTATATAAGCAGAATGTATCTCTCCAAAGAGAGAGTGCGCATTCCCTTCCAGATACAGGGTTATTTCCATGGGTAAGTGACATACATACATGGAACTGTTTGAGTACTATTTTACGCATTGTAATGTGTCAAGCACTTAGCTGACCCAAAACAAGAAGATTGACTTGATTCCAACATTTCTTTATCAAGGAGACACCACTCAACCCACCCCAGATAGTCCTTAGAGTGCGTGTGAGTGCGCATAACACACTTTTAATTGTCGAGCTTGTTAGTCTACTTTATTACTGAAACTTGGAAGTCAGACATGGCTTTAACACTGCAAACCAAATTCCCATTGCAAGGGTGCCACTGAACTGTGTCATTCAGGTATCTAGTCAGCAAAGTGTAGTAAACCAGTTGACTCATTGTAAAATTAAAACTATAGAGGAATTAGGAGATATGGGGATAGGGCAGGTAATTAGAGTTAGGTCAGAAGATCAGCCATGATCTTATCAAATGGTGGGGCAGCTCGAGGGGCCGAATGGCCTACTCCTGCTCCTAATTCTTATGTTCTTATGTTCTTATGCAACAAAGTGAAGATTGACTTATGCAAAAATATTTCTGTAATGTCTCACGACTAGATACATTCTCTTTGCAGAATATCAGTCTTAACCCAGTTCCATGCTTTTTGCGATATGAAGACATCCTCCCGACGTGAAAGGCGTTATGCAAATGTAATTTTGTTGTTGTTGTTAATGCACAATTCATCTCTAAATTGGTACAGATTAATATTTAGTTTTTGTACTGCTTAATGAATGGAGGTTAAAATTATTGTGCATAAATTCCTAAGTTATTCTATACTGTGATAAATACTGTATTTTTAAAACTTTTTAATTGCAGGGCCTGAAAAGCCCCCAGGAAAGTGTGCCAGAGATTAAATCTCCACTTGAGAATTTTCGGATTCCCAGCAAGGTACTGTTTAAATATTTTGTATGGTGCAGCCCTGCTATATAATAATATAGTACAATTTACCCCTGTATAGCACGTTTCACATCTGGACGACGTTCAAAAACTATAACGTGAATTGCCTTATAATGTGGTTGTATTTTGTTCCCAAACGGGGTTGTACTGTAGATCCCGTTCATTGCATGTGTGCTCAACCTCCCTACTGGACCCATTATTCATTAGGTTGCTATCGATGTTGTATTCTACTTCTGCAGGTGCACTCCCGCTGGTTACACATATGTAGTCAAGTCACTATCGCCCCTTGCTATAATGCAGTTTGGGATTTTATGGATCCTAAGCACCAGGTTATAAAGAGGCTCCACGGTATTTGGAAACTATGTTCCGTATCATGTTATGTGTTTGATGCATGTGTGATATGCTTTGTGATGGCCATTCTAAGATACAGTTTCCTTCCTGCAAGTCTTTATGCAGTCAATCCTCTGTTAAATTGATGTAAAGCATTCTATGACAAAATAATCATAGAAATAATAAAATAGCATAGATTTATACCCTACACCAATAAATATTCAATGAAGAAACATTTATTTGGGAGCTCAGAAGGCTGATGGAGGACAGGATAAAGGTATATAAGAGGATGGGAGGCTTTAATAGGGTGAACAGGGAAAGATTATTTCCAGTGGTCAGGGGCTCTAGAACTAGAGAGCATATTTTTAAAATCATAACTGGATGGTCAGGAACAGATATTAGGAGGAACTTTTTAACACAGAGTGGTGGAAGTGTGAAATTTTCTGCCACAGTTGTTGTTGTAGCAGCCATGTCACAAGGTTGAGGCAATAATATAATAATAATCCTTATCACATTGTTGAGACGTCTCAAAGCGCTTCACAGAGTACACTGTAAAATGGAGTGACTGTATTTTATGGGCGAAACGCGGTAGCCAATTACTCACAGCAGTCTCCCAAAAACAGTCATGGATTGAGTGATCGCATTATTATTTTTTGAAGGGATTATTACTCACGGAAAGCGATCTGCAAATCGACTAACAATCAGGTTTCTACCTACTGCTAGGTAAACAGAAGCGTGTGTGTGGAATAAGGAAACGTAAATTGAAGGAAATGGCAAAAAGTGTGTTATATGGTACTTGAGATAGGATCTAAGATGGGCACTGGATTGTAGCTTCTAAGAATCTATAAACCGAACCATACAACAACAACTTGCATTTCTATAGCGCCTTCCACGCCGGGCGGCGTCCCAGAGCGCTTAACAATGGTGGAGTCCAATGCTGAGCCAAGGGAAGGGGGAAGGTGATCATAGGCATGCTAGGGGGATGCCAAGGCATGGGGGATTTAAACACTAGAGTGAAGATCTTGAAGTCGATGGAGTTTGGCAAGGACTGGAGTAATCAAGTCCGCAGTTTACTGCGGGTGAGAATGCAGGCATTGGAGTTTTGAACGAATTGAATCTTGTGAATAGTGGAGGAGGGGAGACCGGCGAGGAGGGCGTTTGAGCAGTCCAGCTGAGAGGTGACGAAGGCAAGGATAAGGGTTTCGGCAGCTTGTGGAGTGAGGTATTGTCGGAGGCGGGCAATGTGGCGGAGGTGGAGGGGAGCGATCATGGTCAGGGACCGGATGTGGGGGAGAAATCAAACCTGACACCTAAGTTGCGCATGGGTTAAGAAAGTTTTAAAGACAGATCGGGTAGATTGAGAAGGTCTGAACCGCAGGACAGAAGACGTGGACGGGAGCCAAAGAGTATGGCTTCCGTCTTGTTGACATTTAACTGCAAGACGTTTGCACTCATCCTGGTCTTGATGTCTGTCAGACAAGCTGACAGAACATCATAGGACTGGGGATCACAGTTGGAGGGGGAGAAGTAGAGTTGAGTGTCATCTGCATACATGTGGATGTTAACCCTGTGTCTGCGGATGACATCACTGAGATGGAGCATTTGTGAGGAAGAAAAGGGGGCCTTGGGGTAAGGGGTAAGAAGAAAAGTCATTTGCGGAAATATAGTGCTGGTGGTTTGTAAGGTAGGACTCGAACCAAGTGAGTACGGTCCCACTGAGATTGATGATGACGTTCCTTGCAAAATATTGTGACTTATTTACACCTGCCTTATTGGGAACTTTTTTTTAACTAAAACAAAATTCTGAATTTTCTTATAATTCATTTCACCAGATTGTTTTATAGTGAATTCAGAAAAAAATAAAGCCGGGGAATTGCGATCCCCTATAATTATATTCAAATAACTCCAAAGATACATTTTGGTTACTGTGAAGTGGAAGGAGGAATCAAGGTACTATACAAAATATTGACCAATATTATACTTTAAAATAGTCTTGTCGGTTCTGAGAAAACCAAAACAAGCCTCTGTTGAGAATTGTGGACAATCTTACCCATTCACAAGCAAATCTGTTGTGATTTGCCACGGTCAGCAGGCTCAGATGGTGGCGCTGTAGCATCGCATGTAGCCAAGTGGCGGCGGGAAGAAAATAAAGAACACAGACAAAGCTAAGCCGCGGCAACAACAACAAAATTACATTTTTAAAGCGCCTTTCACGACAGGAGGACGTCCCATTGATTATAAATTATACATTTATATTTATCATTATGAAGATGCCTAAGTGAAAATCAAACTTTTAAATGATGAGTAAGTGTGTCTGTTGTGTGTCAATCTGCATTCCATATTGGATCCTTTGGTTGCAAGTGTAGTTGCAATGGGTACAGCTAGTTTGATATAAGGCCTTTAATGTCGAAGCATTTTAGTGGTTCACAGATACTTTCTGTCAATTGTAGTAATGACTTTTATTTATCTAGGCAAATGTGACAACATTTGCATGCAGAACGGTCCCACAAACAGCCATGAATGAAGTGAATGATAAATTTAACCAGATGATTGTTGGCAAAACGCTGCTCAATACTATTCACTTTTTAACTAGTGTGATGCGTTCTTTGATATTCATCTGATCAAGTGGATCGGCGTTGGTTTGATGGATTGCATCTCCAACAATGTTGTGTTCCCTCAAGACTGAACCAGAGTGTCAGCCTACAGTGTGAAGCTAGACTCAAAAGTCCTAAACCTTCTAACCAGGGGCAAGAGTGCAAGTAATTGAGCAGGAGTTGTGTACAATGTTGTAGAGGCATGACCAGAAGCCATTCCTCTACAGGATTGTGACTGGAACAAATTCAAAAGTATTGCTCTAGGTTGAGCCACAATGATGCCAGAGACTAGTTTCTTCCCTGTAGAACTGGTGAAGAGACGTTCTGATGCAGAGTTAACTGTCATTCACTTGATCAACCTGTGCTGGGCTCTGAGATGCTACTTGTGTGAAGGGTGCTTTTTAATTGCAAGTCGTTGTTGTTGTATTGCTACAAACTATATTTGAGCGTGAGAAATTTGTCACTTGTTTATTGCCAATTTCTTCATGTCTCCCAGTGCTCCAGCAAACAACAGTGTCAAATTTATGAGCTCTCTGCTCTTATTGAAGTTGTTTTTGGCAACACTTCACAAATTAATCTAAAAAAAACTTTAGGGAAATTATGCAGATTGTGGGAATAACATAATGTTTATAAAATGCATATAATTTTGTGTTATTCAAATGAAGGGATACCAGCACTTGAAAGTGTCATTTTAAGCTTTTGGATTTAGACAGCAGATTTTCATTTATCCTGCCAAAATTTTGCAACTGACGAGTTGAACCGTTGCAGAGGACATCGCCCTCTGTTGTGTCAAAATTCTACACCAGGCTTTAAAAACAATTTATAGCTTTAAAGATACAACTTCTGGAACATAAATTATGCATCACTATTAGGATGCTTCTTTAAAAGATAATGAACAGAAACTATTAGAGGCATAGCTAGATAATAATCCTTGCATAGGATGGCATAGGAATGCTGTGTTTGGTATCAGGATTTAAATTAGCTCCCATATAAACCTAATTAATTGGTCAATTTTGTATCCTACAGTAAACCTCGGATAAGTCTGATCTGTACAAATCGTCTATTTGCCTAAATCGTACATCTGCCCAAGTTTTGACACAATTTCTTATTAAATCCACTTAAATTTAAATGCAAAAGTCATATTATCAACAGTGTAACTTGTACCGCACTTGCTCACTTACCGGCTGGTCAAAATTTCATTCCCCGGGCTTACCCCAAACATGCATGTGCACACCGATGCTTAGTTCTCAGCACTATTCTTGTAGCCATCGGGCTGTGCTCCAATCATAACATGAGTGGGCAGAGTTCCCATTCATAATACACAAAGGTGGATTCCTTTAACTAACACGTAATCAGGTGATGCTCTTTCCTCTTTCAGCCGTCCCCCACCCTCCCACTCCCAGTTGCTGTGCACGGTGATGTTGATGTTACGTGGAGAGTGCCAGGGTGGGAATTTGTGATGTTCTGTTTGAGGTAGGCAGGGAAACAGAGTTTTGACCCGTCAGTCAGTATGTTCGGTAGCAGCAAGTGCAGCAGCGGCCAGTGTGATAAAGTGCGATAGAGGTGTTACGAATTGCGCAATTGTTATTATGACTAGTGCAGATAAATTTAAGTGGATTTAATAGGAAATTCAATGGGATTTGGGCAAATGTACAATTTAGGCGATTATACGATTTATAAAATCAGACTTGCATGAGTTTTACTGTACTACATTCCTGGTATTTTGATTATGGTAGTTTTCAGGATTTAGTTTAAACTATTAGTGGATTCATTGATGAAAGCTACTAAAGAATCCTTTTCTCTCATTTGACTTAATCATTCTGTCTTTATGTGAAGTTCATTCTGTGTGTTTTGGCTGCCTTTAGTCAACATTATATTTGCTGAAATACTTGCTTTTCTTACAATTTTACCTCATTTAGATGGAACGTTGAAGCCTTTAAATAAATGATGTAGAGTGTGTGATCAAGGGTAACAACAACAATTAACAACAGCAACAACAATAACTTGCACCTTTCGTGCTGGTTAGCGCGGAGTGTTTACGATGTCTGTGGAAGGAACTGACATAGAGGCTTGAATTCAATGAGCAAGGCCCATCATTTCTGGTTAATGTATGTTTTGCCTTTGTCATTCTTCATTTTCATAGTGTAACAGGACGAATAAATGCTCATTCTGTATCAGAAAACAGAATTAGAAACTGCAAGTGACTGTTAGAGTAAAGAAGCCACTTACTTGTATTCTGAAATGATAGTTTACTTTTGAAGCAGAATTTGATTGCCTTTTTATTCCTAGATTCAAATTGGGAATGGTTACGGAATTTCATTTTAGTTTGTATTTTTTCTTTCCCTATATTGGTTTACCTTAACGGTGCAAACTTTGAAGTTTAAGAGCTTCGTTAACAATAAAACTAAAAAGTCAAAGTACCTATCTCCCCAATGTGGCAATGTTCCAGGCCTGATTATGCAGTCACGGGGAAGTGTTGAATTAAGGTCAAATACCATCTCCACAGGGAGAGAATGTCAGAACCCAAAGTCGGTCTGTGGCAATTTCTACACATTACCTGCAAGCTGGTTCATGAATAGCATAATCCGTCAGCTGAGAGCAATTTATCTGCACTGCCCTCATTTTGCCCTCTTCAACCCCCCCCACCCCCTCCCACTATCACTTTTGTTTTGGGAAAAAAATGTTGCATAGTACAACTTAATTAGCAAGAAGAGAAATTCTTGATATTTTGGACAGGTAGCCAGAAGAGGATGAGATATTTTAAAGGTTACATGTTTAGCGGTGTGGATTAATGGCCAGGCTTACCAATGTTGGGGCTGAGGTTGGTGAGGCAATGGTTGGTTAAGCTAATCTGAATTTGGGGGATAAATTGAGATTTTAACTGGTGAACACATAATTAACAGCAGTAAACAAACTTCATTGTGTTTTCTGCATCAGCAGCTTCTTCTCAGGAAACTAATGATCCTCTCAGGGAAACTGCATCCTTCTCTTCATGGTGGCATAAAACAACACTGCAGCCAAATATTAAACTTTCCTGCTACACTTCCTAGTTTTTATTTTCAATAAATAAAGAACTGTATTGCAAACTTTGTTTTCTCTGTACACAACTGTTATATAATGCTAATAGCGTTGAATACTTTGGCTTTGAAAGAGTGCTTTGGTTTTAAGGAGGAAAGTGGTGCAATTAGAAAGTTTTGTTTGCAGTGATATTAGCTGTACTAATTGAATGTTGACCTGTTAATTACAAAGTCCCATTAAGCAATACAGTATGTTAAGATGATCCTTTGTTATGTGGCAGAATTTCACAAGTAATTTTGCCACTTAACCCAAGATAATGAATAAGTGTTCAAGATGTCTGAATTGTGAGACTATTTAATTGTTGAGACTCATAATACAACAAAAAAATTACATTTGTATGGTGTGTTTCACATTGGGAGGACAATACAATAGAAATTGACACTTATATCTCATCTTCCAAATTGGGAGGACGTTCCAAGGTGTTGAATAGTTTGCTGATGTGGGGGTGTGGGGGGCGGGGGAGGGGGGAGAGATGGCTCAAAGCACCATCAAAGAGGAAGGTCTTGAGGTGCACCTTGAAGGAGGCAAAGGAAGGGGCAAGTCAAAGGAACTCCAGGATGGAGCTCCAGAGAGTAGGGGTAGATAGGCTGAAAGCTGATGGTGGGGCCGGGAGCAGAGGAAGCAGCTGGGCTGGTAGGGTTTGAGGAGCCCGCAGAGGTCGGGTGGGACAGGTCTATGGTAGTATTTAAAAGTTAGAATTAGGATCTTGAACTCCCATCTGCTGTATAATGGTAGTGCAGTTTGAGATCTCTAGATGGCAGTGTGGCATCAGAAATAGAAACATATGGCAATATGCAACCACGTGATGCTGAGGAAGAGTTTCTGTAATGTACTGAATGTCTGAACAGTGGTCTGATTTAGTAGAATTTGTCTACAAGCCCAACATCTGTATTCCTGCTGGTTTGGAAAGAAGCCCAGTTACGATGAGGCAGTTTTCTGATCTGATGGGTAGGTGAAGAATTATTTGACTGCGTCAACATAGGCCATGTTTAGAAAACCTGAACCAATTTGAAGTCCTTGCTTGTAAAGTCGTCAGTCGAATAAGACTTCCTTTCTTGTCATAACAGCCATAAAGAATAGTCCAATTCTTCTCCAGAAATGCACCACAATCTCACACCAATCACAATATCAAAATTCAAAAGTTTGGAGAGAGCATTATGTTTGTGACATTTTGAAACAATTTATAACTGGTTTAGTTTGATGGTCAAGAATAGACTGAGATGATGCATTCCTCAGTTTCAACACATCCAGATGTAGAAGAAATCTTGCTACTCTGAACCAAAAATTCACTTGTGCCTCATAATATATCTCTTTGGTGTGCTATCCTGATGCAGAATGTGTTTCTGTTCTGTGCTGTGCCACTGCAGATAAATTAACACATTTGAGAGTACCAATAATGTGCTTTTTCCACCAAAATGATATAAGAATTTTTATTAGGATTGTACTTCACTTCGCAAACTAGTTAATAATTGTGATTTTTTGTTCTATTTTACAAAAAAGTATGTCTGAATTAATTGACTTGAATGCGAAATGTTTCATGCTTTCATGCCAATACTTATTATTGAATAGAGTACACCCATAGCTTTGAATTTATTCGTGAAATGGTAGCTTCATGAAGGGAATTCAGACTTTAAAAACTTTCATGACTTTAACCATTATTAATCTGCCAGATACATTTTTAAACATAAATAGTAAATTTATATTTATATATGTTATGCTGCGCGCAAACTGGCTGCTGTGTTTCATCCGCAAAATACAGTCAGTCCACTTTACAGTGTATCCTGTATCTCGATAACGTGATAAGGTGCTATATCAAATGCAAGGAGTATTATTATTATCATTATGGAGTAGGTGCCCTTTGTGTCTGCACTGTTTTTCTGTAATACTGGTTATGCAGCTGTGTGTGAGAGATATCTGTATTTTTTCCACAGCACTCCTGATCACAGCAAAGGAAAAAAAAACGAATATCAGAGCCAACTACATTATTGTTGAAGCACATATAGTCTGTTTTATAAAGTCTGTAATAAACTCTGCACCCCATACTGCAATAGGGAGCTCTACTGGCTCCCTATTGAAGAATGGATCGATTTCAAGATCCTCACACTTGCATACAGATCACTAAATTCCCCAGCATCTATCCACCTCTCTGATCTGCTTAAACCCACTCCACTACCCGTCGCTTTCGTTCACCCGGCTCTGGCCTTTTGCACGTCCCTCCTTTGCTTTACCATCAGCAGCTATGCATTAAGTCACTGGACCTGAGACTGGAACTCTGCCTCAATCCATCCATCTGTCTCCCTCCTTGTCTGTCTTCAGATCACTCGTGAAGATCTTTCTCTTCGACCATACCTACGATCACCTCCCACCTCTCCCTAGGTCGTTGTTCATCTCTGCCACTTTTAAGCGCTCCGAGACACTACCCTGAGTGAAAAGCACAATGTAATGGAAGTTGTTTTTCAATTGATTGTTTCTCTTTAAAGCATAGTGTAAATGTTCAAATTGAACTGGAATAAATTTAGTGCAAAATGGATTTTAAATTAATTAATGAGTAGTGATAACACTGTCGGCAACAGAATGTTTTATACAAAGATTATCCCTATAAAGGTAACTTTTTTTAATATAAATTTGCAAAATGTGATTTCTTTTTAATTTTATGTTTTGTTAAGGAGGAATTGAGAGAATTGAGAGAACATCCCAGTGATCCTCAAGCAGAGCAAGAAATAATTAATAGCATTGAAGAAATTTACTTCAGCAATGATTCCTTTGATGTTGTCCAGTATGAGCTGGAGGTAAGTATATCATGCAATTTCCTTGAATAAGTTTCCTCTTTTTGAATGTGCTTCTCCTGAAGCTATGCAAGACGTTTCTCAGTTGCTCAAGACACAGAAAGGCTTGAGAGAAGAGAGTATGTCAGATGAGATTGACTTTCAGATAGATTGAATCGAATGGTTGCCAGGGAAGACATAATTTGTCTGTGATGGAGCTGTTGCTATGATATTCAGGGTGGATTGTTAATGTAAATTAATGTTCAGCCTTGCATTTTCTTTGTGAAAGCCAGATTGATGGATTAGCCAGTTGCAGCCAGTGTGAAATCTCATTAGATTTAGCAGTGACTTTTCTACTTGAACTGAATAAGAATGTAACAAAGAGCAAAGATATAGACTGTAATAGGTTCCCATTTGCTGATATTCCAACCACTTGATAAGATGCACAAGAATATAAACGTAAATTACACAGAGTAAAGATAAAATTTTGCTGTTTAATATTGCTTTGCATCCCCTTCATATGTATCGTGCTGAGAATAAGCCTTATAAAATCTACAGTAACAGATGATAGCCCCCAGCACAAGTGTGTTGATCATCAAGCATGTTTCCAATGTACCAGCAATTGTGAATTAACTTTTAAATGTAATTATGTTGACTGGTTAATCATTCACTGACTTTTTTTACTGTTTGTCCACAGAAGCTCCCCCTTACACTCAATCTCCAAGACCTAGAGGAGCACAGAGACAAACTGAAACAGCAGCAAGCTGCTGTAGGTTTGACCTTTCTTATACTCTGCTTTGTGACATGCCATCAAATCCTATAGTTGTGGGTTGCAAGAAGTCTCTAAATTCATTATTTAATGTTATAGAAACATGCATAATGTTAATAATGAGCTCTTTAACTGTGTACATGGTGATCAAATGACCTTAGTGGCAACTAACCATTTTAGCATGCAGTGTGGTACCTTAGTGTTCTAGTTGAACTCTGTGGTGGGAACATTGGTTCATACCCCTGATGCCACTTGAGAATTTACAATTTTGACAGTTGTGTCAGGAAAAACTGCATTAAAAACAGGAGTTTCCTCCATTATTGTTTCTCACAACGAGGACAAAAAATGTAAAGGTGGGGGGGGGGGTGCGTTGACCCTCCTGAATGCTGTCCTATTTGATGCAAGTGATACTGGGACAAGATTAGGAAGTGGCTGCAATAGTACAATCTATATTCCAAATTGTGATAGTTCAGCATTTTAATTTGATCTGCTTAATCTTGTGAACTCTGAATCAGAGCTACAGAGTGGGTGATTATTAAAACTACGCTGTAGAAAAAATGCTTATATTGCTTTATCAAGAGTGAATGAATGTTGGCAGCTTTTTGCTTTTCTTTACAGGTATCAAAGAAAGTAGCAGATTTAATACTTGAAAAACAAGCTGCATATGTGAAGGTAAGGCACGTGGGCTGCAACCAGTGAACAAAAGTCTAAATGGAAGTGGCATTGATGTGTGGTGCCGTAGTGGTGTGATCTTTCATGTTCCTGTGTTCACCTCAGCTTCACCACCTTGTTGTCTCTGAGGGTCATCCAAAGTATTACTGGATGGAACTTCAGTCCTTCTCAGGAGTTTACTCCAAAAACACATAAGTACAGCTTGGAGATGTATGGCCAGAGGAGACTAGGAAAAGAGGGTATTAACATTAAAAAGGCTCATTGAAGATGATATGTTGTTAGGCTGAGCTCCTAAGTAATTAGTTCATACAGATGTAGACCAGGTTTGGAACATAGCTGATCTAAGCTTGGCAGCAATGAGGTACTGCAGTTGGCTTCAGTGATCCTGGATTGGAGATGAGAGGAAATGTCAGCTTGGATTTCAATTCCGACCTTTGCTAAAAACTGCTTTTGAGGTAAGGATTGGGTTTAGTTATGATTCCTCCTGTTATTACCTTTTGCTCAGGAAATTACTTGTAGCTGCTTGGATAAGATGGGGTGTACATAAATAGCTTGGGATGACTTAATTTTTTTCTTCGATCCACTCCTTTGAGAAGAAGGGTTGAAATGTTTCAGGCATAATTCAGATATGTCCTCCATAAAACTGGAGACAAAATAGGAATGAGTTAGTAAGTTCTATTGCCTTTGTGTATCTCCAGGCAGTCAGTTAGACAATGCCTGAAATAAGGTAGCATGTCCAGGGTATAATGTGTAGCAATGGGAGGTCCTAAGAGTGGAAGTGGAGAAAAAACTAAATCGATTTCAACCCCCACAAATGTAAGTTTTGAGATGATTTTGTCTTAGATGAATTGAAAATTGGATTTCTGCCACAATGTTCAAATATAAAACATTTAAAATTCAGATTAATGAGCATACTTATCACTAGATGTGTTCAGGGGTATAAACATAAAGCATCAATAAATGTGGATCAGAAGAGTACAATGCAAACAAAAATTGTGAGAAACACTTTTCAAAAACAAGCCCAGGGTTCTTAAAAGAAATCCATGAGAAAGATTTCTTCAGGGAATCATCTTTTCACTGACAGAGTGCTTTGCATTCCTACGGTTAATTAATTTAAGGTCAGTACCCTGCTTTTGTTCAGATAATTTCGAAACCAACTGACTGTATTGCAGATGAATTTTGAGTCTTGTGCAGCATAGAATTACAATTGGAAATGGCAGTATTTCATAGACTGTCAAGGTTTGGGAAATACATGATCTGTCATTTGGTGCATTTGGAGATGATGCTTTTTCCTTCAGTGTCCATTTTTATTAACTTCCTGTTTCATAACTATCCAGGTCCAACAGATGTGATTGAATTACGTGCTGTATTTCCAAAATGGGTTTAAAAAAATAAAGTAGCATAACCTTAAAAAAAGTCATTTCAAGACTAGTCAAACTGAGTTTATAAGTAATTGTAGGTTAAAACAAAAGTGGGGCTTTGTAATAAGTTATAATAAATTGGAATCAATAAAATCCTAACCCAGTTCAAAATGGGACCACGACAGCTGGGCAGTGCATCCACATTCACTGCGCCTGCATACAGCTGGCAGGTTTGCTTTCTGGCTCCTGCACTAAAAGATGTGTTCTTGGTCATCAGTTTGCCACCTGAATGATTTGTTGGCAGCATGCAGGGTTGACATTGATGACAAACTGATAATCCTCTAAGTGCCCTAGATCACAGCTTGCACATTTAAGTGTCAATGACAACAAGTCTGAGGAAATTTTTTAATTTAAATCCTTCACAGATTTGCACAATTACAGAAAAAAATTGATCTGAAGCAGCAGTGATGTTGGAGACACCATTTGTAGGAGGTTGTGGTTGCCCAACTTAGAAACAGCTAACTTCAGAATTTTGTTTACAGTAGAATTGAACTACAGTAGAAACACATTGTAATACATTTCATTATAAGATTAGTTTGTTTATTGTGGAGTGTGAATCCCTTTCAGTGAGCAGGTATGCCGCTGGCCAACACCTCCTCACATGCCAGCCCGCTTCTGCACTAAGAAATGATTTTCATCAGGACCTGTTGTCATAGACACATAAACGTTAGGCTGTGACCTGCTCATAGGACACTGCTGATGACAGATCAATCAGCCTGGCTCACCAACAGGACATGAAAGGTAGGGGTTCTTCCCACTCAGCTTGTAAGCCAAAGCCTTAACTGTCAGAGTGGTCCTTGCTGGAAAAGCAGTGGGAAGCTTTCCTGTCAAGTGTTCTCATGGCAAGCTGTATGGTTTTAGCTGGTCAGACTCCCAGCAGTACCCCAACGCACACTCTAGGGTGCCCAAGCCTTGGCTCTTCCCAGCCTGTGCTAAATACCTTCTGGAATTTTAATGCCTTCCTCACTCCCTTCGTCTCGCTCGCTCCCTTCCCATTTTCAGGTCTCTGCTGAAGACCTTTCTTTTTGACCGTACCTTTGGTCACCTTCCCCCCCCCCTCCCCTTGGCTCGGTCCCGGGAT
This sequence comes from Callorhinchus milii, assembly GCF_018977255.1. Classification (NCBI taxonomy): domain Eukaryota; kingdom Metazoa; phylum Chordata; class Chondrichthyes; order Chimaeriformes; family Callorhinchidae; genus Callorhinchus; species Callorhinchus milii. The sequence continues at coordinate 61,093,836 of NW_024704743.1, read as the reverse complement.
CCGTTACTGTAAAGTGCTCTGAGACCCCGGCCAGCGTGGAGGGTGCTATATAAATCCAAGTTGTTGTTGTTGGAATTAGGTAAACAGGGTGGGTTCCTCCAGAGTCAGAGTGTACATTCCATTCCAGACATGGAAATTCCCATGTGTTGCATTACACATGGAAAACTCTCAGTCTGTTTTTCTCGTAAGCATTGGTGATGGGTTTGTGCATGTGTAAGATTCCTGGCCGACCCCAAAAAATTGAAAGAGGCTTTGAACACATATTGATTGACAAAAATACATGTGCAATTGGGATTAGTTTATATACTAATAATGACCTGCTTGGTAGTTGAATGATGCTCTCAGTCAGTCATTGCGAGTGGCTGTGAAAAGTTTGTTGCACTGTAACAATGTTTTGCTTCAAGGTAAACTATTGTTCATTGGGCTTTCACTTTCAGGGTCTAAAAAAGATTTTAATATAATTTTTCTTGTTAACGAAATATCATTGGTGATCGAGCATTATCAGCTGTATTTTATGTGTAATTTTGCATTCCTGAGATTTTTCCTCTCCCCGTGAACTTCCAGAATATGATACAACGATCTTGTGGAAATAATGCAACAAATTATTCCATAATAAATTATTCAACTTCATCTTCCAGCTATGAGTTCCCCTAAGACATCAGTATACAGGAATCTCACATCCGCACAGATTTCCATCACAAGAAGATTATGTCTTTATCATTAAGGGGTACCTTCATACATGAAACCCCAGGACACATGCACATTCTGCATGATATAATAATAATAATATTAATAATAATGATATAGCAGCAATGAGTAATGAAAAATTAAACACTTAGGTGATGCCATAGTCACAACATGATTTCCTATCCTCTTCAATCAGGCACTGCTTTTATGCAACCTCAACCACCACTGACACTAAGTGAGTCACAGAGGTAACATTTGAGATTCTGCAATATCCAAGGAATGACCTGTAATTCTCAGTCTGTAGTTTGCTCAAGTTGTTTGGGAGTCTCAAGGGGATGTGTGTTCACAAATGAAGTATTGCTTTGCATGGTTGTTATAATTCTTTGGATGAGATGTTGCTTCGAGGGCTCATCTAACTGTTCCAGTAGCCTTATTTAAACTGTTAGAAAACTCATATTTCCCACTAAGTAATGTTGAATACAGTTTGAATACTCCTTAAAAAAATGCTTGCTTTTATACAGGAAATTGAAATTTTGTTATTGAGACAAATAATACAGTGTCGGTGTGCAGAAAAACTGCAGTTACCTGAAAGATTGAAATATAAAATAATTTGTTTTCAGAATACACCAGGAATCTAGTATTCAGTGTAAAGTAATACATGATTGTAACCATGCCTGAATATAATTTCAAATAAGTATTGCTATTTGCTGAAAATTTCTTGAGGCAGTGGTGAACCGTTTTAAAGTGGAAAGCTTTGAGACATATTTTCTTTTCTTCAGGAGCTTGAAAGAGTCACATCATTGCAGACAAATCTTCAATTGGCAGCTGTCATATGTACCAATGCCAGAAGGTAAGATATCAATTTCCCAGGAGATCTATGCCTGTGACAAGCTTCATTGATGCTCTTAAAAGGCAGTTGGCATACAATACTGATACATTGTGGATTTTCAACTGTTTGCAATAGACGAGTTTAGACTTAGTTTTAAACAACATTTATAATAGGCAAGCTGAACCTTAAGTGTTCAATTGGAGAAGGTATGTTTTGTAAAATAAGTGCTGTAAATTTCTTATTTAAATCGAATAACCCACTTGAGTATATTAATGGTGGGGTGGTGAACACTGCACTTTTAACTTGAATGAAAGTGTCTATTAACATGCTGAATTTCAAGCCTGTGATAATTATTTGAACTCAGATAGGTGTTTTTTAATAGATGTTTCTTCCACCAGCCACCAATGAGAGCAAACATGGAATTTGTTTCCAAACTTCAGCTAAGCCTGAAATTACATCCAGTCTTGACTTGTAAGATCATTTTGTCTTAAGATCACACAGGAGTGTAGAAAATTCTTCAATTCAGTCTTAATTTAGAAGGTGTGTTTTTGAGAAATGGAGGAAACTGGCTTCTGAATTTCGGATTTTGTTTTAAGATCAGTGTGATCTTAAATTTTAAGAGAAAATTATCTTTCAGATTATGGAAAATTGGTTGACCTTTGGGTTGTTGTTTATATCACTTCCTGAGTGCTTCACACATGCTGTATGAGCATGAAATACCACTGACATCACTGCCTTTGCGAAGTTAGGTCAGTGGCACTTCCTGAACATATTATCCAATCACATTTCCTGTACATGGTATGGAAATGACAGGTGACTGCCGACCATTTTTCACCTACATTATTCACCCATTTATTACCCCAGGAAGCAGGCAGACGAGGGTGTATTGTCCTGATAGCCTGTTTCACTGTTCATGCGTAGCAGCTGACTGGAGTCGAGGTACAGATTGCTTTCCATCCACGGCTGTTTTTCACATTAAAAACTAAAAAAATTGCTGACTTATGGGTCATCAGGTGACTGCCGACATCACTGTGTTTTTGCTGAGCGTGTGCATGATCCTGATTTGGAATTGCTGTGGCTGGTTTGCAGATCAAGTCTTTGATGATGTCACGTAGGAAGTGACATTGGAATCCAGCTCTTCTAGTGCAGAAATTGGCCAGTGGATGAAAATCAAATGGGTCAGCTGCGTATCTGTGTTGTGATCCACTCTGCTACTGCAATACAAATTAATTTGCTCAATAAAAAATGTGTGTTATAACAGGGCTGCACTGCAGCTATTGGTTAATGATCCAGTATATACAAGTACACACTTTTTATAGGGCAAATTCAGTTATAATGCAATTGCAGAGATATTTGTTAGCTAAGGGTATCAACGGGTATAGAAAAAGGTGGGTAAAAAGAGTTGAAGTGCAGATTAGCCATGATCAAACAGACTGATGGAACAGACTTGAGGGGCTGAATGGCCTACTCCTGTTCCTCTATTGAATAAGCAACAGTTTGTAGGTTTAATGTAAAAAAACAGCTATTTAGTCAATCCTTACTCCAATAAATTCATGCAGTTCAATGACAGCTGATCCTTTTTTTTAAATAAGATTAAATTCTGTGACGGTCCTTTTATAGTACAGAACTAGTTCACAAACAACATTGTAAGAATTCTTGTGATTTGCAATCTAGTTCCAAAATCCCATTTCCGTTCCTGCATTGGTTTAATTAGCTACTAGATAATATTTTAATGGATGAGTGGAGGCACGTTTAAGCTGTTCCAGAATACATTAAACTGATTGAGGGTTTAAGATGTAGAGTCCAGATTTTTTATCATTCTTGCTTGGTTTATGATCTCTGTTTATGATCTCTTCCTCCTTTCATACTGTGAAGAGGAACAAATTACGATGATGACATATTTAGAGTCTCTAACAGAATGATGAAGATGATTAAGGTTGCTGTTGGGCTCTCAGCAAAGAGGAATTTCACAGGGAAACCAATTCATCTTGTCACTGTGCACAGTTTTTATAACTGAAACACTCCATAAATAAAGCACATTTTGTGCTTTGGAGATGGCGTTTTTTTCTATGTTGGGGTTATTGGGAAGAAGTGAAAAAACAATAGGTCTGAAATTCGAACAAGCCTTAGCCTGTTAGAGTCTTAGAATGTAAGATAGCATAGAATTGTAAGTTGTTTTTTCAAGCTTGAATGATATTTGTTGTGTTTGTCTTGACAGACAGCTCAGTATTGCCAAGGAAGGTTTCACACAAGCTAGCCTTGGACTGCTTGCTAACCAAAGAAGGAGACAGCTCCTGATTGGACTATTGAAATCTTTGCGCACAATTAAAACCCTGGTATCTATTCTTTCAGTTTTCAAAAACTTTTGCTTTCTAATCTTTCAACATAAAGGTTTGCACTAAATATTTAACTTCTCTCTTCACAGCAAAGGACCGATGTGCGATTAAGTGAAATGTTGGAGGTAAGCAAATGTTGGAACCGAGGATTGTTTCCCAGGTATTTTCCATGTGTGAACAGCTAATATAAAAGTAATGGAGAATGGAAATGCATTGGAGACGGTATTTACAAATTGTGTTTTCCTCTCTTTGCAATATCTAAGGAGCAAGTTTATTGCTTTTCAAACAAAATGGGGAATTGATTAGTTCAAGGCTTGTGTTCAAAAGTGAAACCTAACAGTCAAGCAAAACTGCTTGGTTTTCCTCCTCCCAGTAGTAGTTTTCTAGTCTCATTGCAGCCTTATGCTTGTCTCATTGTCATAAATTATTTTTTATTTTTGGAAATGTGTGGTTCCTTCTATTGCTGTAAGGTTTAAATCCAGCTACAGCTTAGTAGTATTCTACAGCAAGAACAACATCAACAACCAACTACATTTGTAAAGCGCCTTTCACATTGGGAGGATGCCCCAAGGCACTGGACAGTCAGGGATTTGGACCCCAGCTGGGGGATGGGATCAACAGGGTGGAGGACAGGGAAGGTAGGGGTAAGAAGATGACTAAAGGTGCGGTCGAAGAGGAGGGACTTGAGATAGTCATTGAAGGAGGCAAGGGAGGGGGTGAGGCAGGGGACAGTGGGATGGAGTTCCAATTATTTAATTATTATTATTATTATTTAATTATTATTATTATTATAAAGGGTGGGGGCCCAAATGCTGATGATGGGGTGGGCCGGGCCAGGCGGGGCATATGGAGCAGGCTGGAACCTGCTGAGCATAGGGAACGGATAGGTCTATCTGGAATTAGAAGCTCGCTGAGGTAGGGAGGAGCAAGGCTGTGGAGGGCTTTGAAGGCAAGGACAAGGAATATGAACTCTTTCCTCTGGGGGATGGGGAGCCAGTGGAGCCGGGTGAGGATAGGGATGATAGGATCATGTAGATTGGTGCGGGAGAGGACATGAATTGCAGAGTTCTGAATGATCTGCAGGATTGTGGAGGGGAGAGTTGGGAAGACCGACAAGCAGGGAGTTAGCGTAGTCGAGCCTGGATGTGATGAATGCGTGGATGAGGGTGTCCTGAGGGGAGAGGAAGTGGCGGAGACGGGTGATGTTGCGGAGAGAGGCAGTGGTGGAGCTTTTCTAAATGTATTATTGAATACGAAAAGAACAAATATTTGTATAACAGCACTCTGCTTGCATGAGAGCTTGCATTGGATAAAAAGCTGCTGGCTTGACAAATACAGATTTGGCTTCTATGACCCCATAGGAGCCAGAAGTGAAGATTGTTCAGTACAATAAGCAGTTCTTGCGCATGTGATTAACTCATTCAGCCTAGAAGTACAGAGAAAGCTAATTTATGTTGCCATACAAAATTAACAGAGATGATTGGACACCATATCATGCAGTTAAATGTAGATTTGTCTTAGCTGAGATGCTCTGATCTTACCAAGAGTTGGCTTTTAGTGGAGTCAGTATAGAATACATTTACTGAAAACTTCATCCTTGTACACTAACACACGTAGATGAGGGGGAATTTTTTCATATACTGTGCTATGAGTTGAAATAGTGTTCCTCTTACCCTAATAAGGTGGAAATTTTCTGGTAGGCTTGATTAAAATGAGTTTGAACAATCTGAATAGTTTATAAATGACATGAGACCACAGCACATTAGAAAAATGATGCTAACTTGCTAGACTCATTCAGAAGCCACAAAGCTTGCTGCTATGGGAGGTATTCACATTAGTGCTTTAGAGGGGGAGCACTGTTAAGTGATTTAAAATGTGTTTTTGAGCAGAGTAGTGTCAGCTTTACCCCACATTTAATCTGTGCTGCATCTGATTTTTAATATTGAAAACTGTCAGTCTGGCTCAGTGATAACACACTCGCCTCCGAGTCAGAAGGTTGTGGGTTCAAGCCCTATGTCGGGATTTGGAATCGCACAGTCTAAGTTGACATGCCAGTGCGGTGCTGGGGGTATGTTACGTTGTTAGGAGTTGCCATCCTTAGGATGAGACGTTAAACTGAGGTTCCATCTGCTTGTTAAGGTGGACATTAAAGATCCCATTATACTATTTGAAAAGAGAAGGGAATTTCTTCCGATGCCCTGGCCAACATTCTCCCAAATAAAATTGGTCTTTCATTCCATGGCTGTTTGTCAGACATTGCTGTGTGCAACTGGCTGCCTTGGTAAGGGCTTTATATCAAATGCAAGGTTTATTGCTATGAATCTCTCAGCCATCAAAGACAACAGTCTGTATTAGTTGATCTAACTATGTTATGTGCTGGGGTGTAGGGCTAACAGCAGTAAGTTCTAGCTTATAATTTTAAATGGAAATTCATCATATGAAAAATTGCCTTTCAGCATTATTGTCAAGGAAATAGTAATCTTTGCATTTGGTATACTGTGTTTCATGTTGGGAGTGCTTCACAAAAATGAAGTTTTTTTTTGGGGGGGTGGGGGCGGGGTGGTGGAATGATGACTGAAGTTTAGAGAATTTCATGCCATATCGTGATGCGTTTCTTGCTATATTCTCGTCACTGAACTCCATCTAAGGCAGCAAGCTGTACAGTGTTAAAAGTGTGACTGCTATGATTGAGCACAACACTTGCCATGGTATCTTGAAGCAACACTTGTCATGGTATCTCACCATGCTTTTTCAGATGCTAGCTTCCATACATTACGGGCCTTTCAGATTAATTAGAAATGCAAGTCATTAGAATGGATTATATTTTTAAATTGAGGTTGTAATAATCTTCTGAGTACCTTTGCCTACATTGTCAAGTGTATTTGATGGTTTTGTAACGTTTGTTATTAAACATGTTTTTTGTTGTCCAGGAAGAAGATTATCCTGGAGCAATACAACTCTGCTTGGAATGCCAGAAAGCAGCGAGCACCTTCAAACACTATAGCTGCATAAGGTAAGAGCTTAGTAGTTAAGAACATTTAAGTGTGGATTGTGGAAGGGTTTTTATAAGAACAAAAGAAGACCAAAGTCCATCCAGTTTGCCTTCCACCATCCTGCAGTCTCATGCACGTGTCTTATCCCAAACTATATACTGTATCCTGAGATATTATTTCCTAACAGAAATCTATCTATCTTGAAAGAATCGACAATTTCTGCTTCCACCGTCTCCCTAGGGAGCTTGTTCCATATGTTTACTACTCGCTCATTGAAGTAGTATTATTGCAGATTTGTTTTGAATTTATCCCTTTCAATTGCAAGCATCCTCTGGTTCTACTGTTCAGTACAAGATAAAAGAGTTTATCATGGTCTACATTATCTAGTCCTTTTATAATCTTGAAGACCATAATCATATCACCCTCAATCTTCTCTTCTCCAGTGTGAAGTTGCTCAGTTTAACGTAATCGGTTCTCATCCCCTCAATCATTCCGGTAACTCTCCTCTGTATCCTCTCAATATCCTCTCAGGATATTAATGTAAAGCTCTTTCTCTCTAGATATTCCAAATATTCAGCATTCCTTCATTGCCTGCTGGATACTCACTGTGTTGGGTTTATGGCCTGGGGGAAATACCTCTTGGTTATGTTGAACAGAGAATGACATTCTTTCCAGTCTTTGCAATAAAACATAATTAAAATGTTTAGTATTAACTGGTATTTGAGTTGTGACGTGTCAGGATGTCAGCAAACTGAAATGCAGCTCAACATTTTAGAATTTCCTCCTTGTTTGGAGAAGTTTTAACAAGGTAGAATGTTTAGATTGAAAGCAATTTTCCCATTTCCTGGAATGGTTATCTAATTATTTGCTGCAGTCGTTTTAAGACATGAAGTACAATATAAAACCAATGGAGTTGTGTTCATTCAGTCTTGTATGGTTATTTCACTGTGTAATTAAGCAATATGTCAAAATGGTTTACTCCATTTCTTGAAAGACAAAAATCTAGTCACGGACAAATACTTTTATAATAGGTAATTGAACAAAATAAGTATTCCAGTTTAAACCATTATCTGACATTCATGTGCGACAAGCAGGACATGGCTTCCGAAAACATCTTGCACTATGATATAAATTATTAATTAATTATTAATTAAGTAATTAATTAAACACTGTATTAATTAACTGACAAGTTATGAATTTGAGACCAAAGTTGCCTGTCATCTCCATAACTATTTACAAAGATATACAAATCAAGAATTCGCAAAGATTTACAAAGAATATTCAGCACGGAAGCAGGGATCTCGGCTAGTATATATCCTCCACAAGTGTCTTCACTCATTCCTAATCTTTCCCGTATTGTTCTAACTTCCCCCCCATACCCTTGTAAATTGGTTATTTGGTTTCCAAATCTAAAAGCGTGATTGTGACAAATTATTCAAGAGCATTTTACACTTCTGAAGTGTGGCTTTAATACTCAAAACACAAATACCACTTTTGGAAACAAACCCAAGGACTCCAATTATCACAGAATCATAGAAATGTGTAGTACAGAAGGCGGCCATTCAGCATATCGAGTCTGCCTTCGGTCTCAGAGCAAGATGTTCAATAAGTCCCACTGCCTTATTCCCATACCCCTTCACGAGTCTATCCTTCACATACCTGTCCAAAAGTGGTATTTGTGTTTTGAGTATTAAAGCCACACTTCAGAAGTGTAAAATGCTCTTGAATAATTTGATTTCAAGATCCTCATCCTCACCTACAAGGCCATTCACGGCCTCGCTCCCTCCTACCTCTCCAACCTACTATCCCCCTACCTACCTGCCCGTACCCTCCGTTCCTCTGGCTCCGGTCTGCTCCACGTCCCCCGCCCCAACCGCCCTACTATCGGTGGTCGGGCCTTCAGCCTCTCAGCCCCGAGGCTCTGGAACTCCATCCCCCAGTGCCTTCGCCGCCTCCTCCCTTTCCTCCTTCAAGGCCGGTCTCAAAACCTTTCTCTTTGACCGTGCCTTCAGCTCCCCTCTCGACTCTCTTCCTCCTCCTCGCTCCTCCCTTCCTTCCCCTCACCCTGACCATTTCCCCCTCCTCTCTCCCTCCCTTCCCTCCCCTCACCCTGACCATTTCCCCCTCCTCGCTCCCTCCCTTCCCTCCCCTCACCCTGACCATTTCCCCCCAATGCTCGGGTCATGACCCAACTGTGCAGCGCCTTGGGACGTCCTCCTGACGTGAAAGGTGCTTTATAAATGGAATCTTGTTGTTGTTGTTGTTACTTCACTCTTGGAAGCCACGATTAACATTTGCCGCTAACACCATACTTGGCAGGGCATTCCACATCCCAACAACTCTCTTAAGTGAAAAACAATTGCCTAAGGTCTCCTTTCACTTGTCTTCTGGCAATCTTATAACTATGGCCCCTAGTCACCTACTCCCCTACAAGTGGAAATGAGTTCATTTAGAAATATGTTCTTACTGTCGCACTTGGTGAGGGGGGGAGGGGGGTGCTGACTCCCAAGGTGATGTGCTCATCAACAGGATGTCAGCATTGAATCAAATCTATAGGATGTTCCTGAGCCAGGTGGGTTCACAGTATGCCAAGGAACTACTCATGTCAGACCAGCCAGTCTGCAGGGACAGACTCAGCTCCTGTTAACACTGTAATCCAAAGTCCTGATAGTTAAGGTGATCCTAGCTGTTGTTTTATATCTAGTAGGGAACATGTTGAACAGAAACTACTCCTTTTCTCTCCCCTCGGCTCCCAGCATTCTTTTCTCTTAAGTGAAATGGATTAAGAGAAATTTTGCATTAACTTTTATTTGTAGCAGTTAAGTCACATCTTATAACCCTTGTTACTGGCTTTTATGGGGCACTTTGTCTGGAAGACTGTCTACTTTGTTTTTTGTGTGGCACCAGAGGTATCTTCTTGGATTATATACTGTTTTTATGTAAATTCTCTTTACATGTTTTAAATTGAAGTTTATATTCTGCATTACAACTAGGTATTTTCTGTAAACCTTTGTTATACCATCCACATTTAATTTAACTGGTGATAATGCTTTACTGAGGTGTGATTCGCTGACATATCCAGTAGCCGCTTGATTTGTAGATCCAAATCTGTTCTGATTTAAAGCTCCAGTGAATGTAATTGTGCATCTGACTTGCGTAGTACATTAGTTATTTTCTGGCTTTACGCTTAAGCTCTAATCCCACCCATCTGAAAAGAAATCCTCTTTTTATTATAGCATAAATTAAAATTAGTTTTAAAATTCAACCTCCTTCTGTCTTTATCTTTTCAGCCAGAAACCTGGTTTATATTTCCTGCAAATCTGATGCCATTTTCACCTGATTGTTCCATTTTATGTTAAAGACAAATGAATTTTCACCTTTATTTCTATTAAGTATAATATTTTTATATGATTTGATATACATTTTAGACACACTAAGACAATTTTACACTGAGTTCATTCACATTTTAAAGCGTTAAATAGCGTGATTTAGTATTTCAGGCAATAGATTAAATTTTATTGTAGATACATGTGTACAGATGTGTCTGTATGACCTTCTGCAGTGTCTCTCCTCTTCTCCCTTCAAATATGTATATCACAATTTGTGAATGTCCGTTTCAGCCTTTATCAGTGTTAGTACAATTGATTTCTGTTTAATGCAAGTACAATTATAAAATATACTATATTATACTATAATTTACATTTAGAACAACAGCCAAAAATAAAATACTGTGGTATAATTAACTTAGAAAAAAACCAAGCCATTTAACTTCTTTTACTTGCGTAATAATGTAGATACCATTTTATCTTTTATAGAGGCCCGTGAAGAATTTATGTTACATTACTAAATGTTTCCTAATAAAATGCAATCAAACACTTGCAGTTTTATGAGAGGTAGGATTAATTTCCAATTTATGGCTTCAGAAGGATAATGCGTCTAGACAATCTGCAGGATGAAATGGCATTTATGGCTTGATTTGTTTTTAAAGAAAATCCACAATGTAATTTTTTTGTTTTTGCTTTTAAAGTGAACTGAATTCAAAATTGCAAGATACTTTAGAACAAATTGAGGTAAGGATCTTAATTCACAAATACTATTTGCTTTCAGTGATTATTAAAATACTGCATGTACAAAGAGAAGATCTTTCTAAAAGATTTTTTTTATTAAGAACCTTAGTGAAAGCCTCAGGTCAAAAGTATAATGCAGCAGCAGGGTTGATAAGAATAGCTGGAAAAGCAAAAAACGCACGTGAGCCAATGAGGCCAGTTTTCTCATTAGGAGAGCTAGAAATCATGGGCTTGGAGATTAAGAACAGAGACAGTATTTGCTTTGTGATCCTTAAGCTTGATTTAAAATACGGGAGAAAGGTATAATGCACCAATCTAATGCTCTCTCCCCCACAAAAAAAATGTGAAGCCAAATAATTGTATCTATTGTGAGCAATGTTCTCGTCCAAACACCAGGAAACGTTCAACATGACATTCTTGAGAGAAATCCTGTTCAGACTCGAGTCTCATTCACTTTGCTTCAGAGAGCTGAGAAACCTCACCACCTAAAAACTTTTCAATTGTTTCAATTTGGTATCCTTTATTTATTACTTCATCATCTGATTTTTTTTCAAACAGAGTTCCTCTGCCACAATTTGTATTCAGACTGGATACATATTTTCCTGTTATTTACTTTTTGGTCTGGTTTGCCTAAATAATTTGCTTTGAGATACAATAAATATGTCTCATAGAACTAAATTAATTGTATGGCATTTCAGGTACTTTTATCCAATTGCATGCTGAATAAGAATAGTCCAAAATATTCAATAAAAGACCGTTAGTTACAATTAACGTGAAATGTAGAATCAATAATAAAGCTTCAGAAACTGATACATTATAACTGACTATTAGAAACATTATTAACTTTTAGGTTTTTTAAAAAAAACAATTGCAAATGGTCTAATAATATATTAAATATTAAAATATTAAGATGTCATTTTCTTTTTCAATGTTACTTTTACCTAGGAACAACTAGATGTGGCACTGTCAAAAACCTGCAAACACTTTGAAGTTGGTCATTACACCAAGGTCCAGCTAGCTTATCGATTGCTGGGAAAAACCCAAGTAAGTTCAAGTTAATAAATGCTTTGTTCATACTCTCTAAATGAATGCATTTGGCATTTACTCTCCAACCTGAGCTTCAGTGATTTTGATCCCTCAGTTACACTGCAGCTAGTGTTTCAATGTGCTTGTAATAGAGTGATTTGATATATTGGGCACTATACTGATAATAATAATAATAATAATACACTACTTTGCATCTGATATAGTATCTTTCACGTCGGGAGGATATTTCAAAGTGTTTCACAATAGTTCACTGTAAAGTTTACTGAAGTGTATTTTGTACTTGATCGCAATAACCAATTTGTGCACAGCAGTGTCCCACAAACCATGAAGCCATGAAGTGAATGACCAGTTTTATCTGGAGAATTGTTGGCCAGGTCACCGGGAGAAACTCCTTTGTACTATTCCTTCCAAACATTCTCACTTAGCTAATGAAGGTGGTAGTCTGCAAAGATGAATAGGATAGGTTACAGGAGGACTTGAACACAGCGGCAGGCTATATCATAACTTGTATCCAATTGAGAGAATACAGAGGAGAGCAACCAAAATAATTGAGAGGTGGAGGGACAGAATTACAGAGAGCGATTAGATAAACTGGGCATGTTCACCCACCAGGCTACTGGCGGCCTGCGTGCCTCCTGTCGGACCACTCCGGTCTAGTGGAATGATTGAAGCAGTAAACCAGATTCATACTATTTACTCCAAATCGTTCTCTTGTTAAGGCTGCGGATGCCGTATCATAAGTTGAGTCCACTTTCAATGCCTTTGTCGTGACATCTTATGTGCTTTATGTTTCATTACTTTCATTTTCACATGAAAAGTACAATCTTTAAATAGATTTAATGGGAGAATCTTGGTATATTATAAATGTCTCTCTCTCGCTCTTCCAGTTGAGCAGACAGCGGAGGGTAATGAATGGCCAGTGGTTCCCTCACAGTGTGTCTACTCTGTAGATTGAATTGCTGTTTATTTTTCTGATTGATTTACAGTTTGTTCTCCTTGTGCTTTTTCTTCCTGTCCCCGTCAAGTATTTGTTAGATTTTATGAGTTTGGATACGATTGTTAAAATATGGCAATACTTGGTGCCTGTAAATTAGAGTCAACTAAACAAACCAAGAATTTTCAGAACTGAATGAAGATAGTTTTCTAAGATAAATCGAGACACTGATTAATTTGACCTTTTTGCCACATAATGTCACTGGAAAAATAAGCCGAGTAGTTGGAATGTGTTTGCTACCATAAACCTAATGGACTCAACTAAATGGCAGCACATTCACAGCTGGTTAAGAATAGTGCCTTTTCTTATGCTAAGACTTTGTTCTGGATTTGTATTGCTACAGTCATAAATTCTATCTGAATATTCTGAGAAACTGCCCGAAGGTCTGACAAAAGGTCAAAATACAGAATACCGGCTGCAAAGTATCCTTTTCCTGCCTTTGGGATCACTATTCTTACTCATTTTTCAACAAAAAGAAATTGGTAGCAGATTTAGCAATTTCAGCCACGGATCATATCTTGCAATTATTGCAATGACTTTGATTTACAAATGCTGCCTGATCAACATTTTTTTTACTGTTTCAACTTCATGACACTTCACCAATGAAGTTCTCTGTGATGGTGGTCTGGCTATGGGTAACATTTTGGCTTCAGTGAAACAACAAATTTGATTCATATAGCGCGTTTCATGTCAGCAGGATGTCCCAAGGCACTTGAATTCAAAGGTTTACACCCAAGCTGGGGGTTAGATTCGGGAAGGGTGATGTCAGCAAATCAAATCCTAAAACTTCTCATTCTTTAAATAAGATAAAAAAAAACAAAATGCTGTAACTAATATGAACATATTCATACTTGCCTGTCATTCATGTTTCCAATAGCTTGGGTGAAATGATCGACAAGTTATATAAGCTGCACACATATTGGAATCTCTAGTTGCTTTCAAAACCTGGAAAATTATTGTCTTTCTGTTTGATATATTTCGCCCACAAAATATACAGCCAATTCACTTTACAGTATATTCTGTGAAGTGCTTTAAGACGTCTCAAAGATGTGATAAGGCACAATGTCAAATGCAAGGATTCTTCTTATATTATTATATTAATAATATTATGCTGGAGTCTATAGCTCAGTGTTTATAGTACTCACCTTGCAAGCGAGAGACCTGGCTTCAATTCCCGGCAGGATGAAACTTTGGGCAAGTTTCCTTACTCCACATGCCTGTTAATAATCCCTCAAGAAAAAAATAAATAAAATAATAATTTGGTCACTCAATCCACGACTGTTTGTGGGACACTGCTGTGCGCAATTAGGATGTGAAAAGTGCTATATCAAATGCAAGGATTATTATTATTGTTGTTATATTCTATGATGAGTGCATGCTTACCTGTGTGTGGTTGAGGTCCTGCACGTTTTGGAAGAAGCCAGAACACCCAACTTGGCTACTATAAGCTGCGGGGGATGATTGAGAAATGTGAGAGGTGAGGAGATGGGGCTCTTATGAAAAAGGTAGAATGAGTTTGTTGTTATTTGCTGATCTTAGAAACTCACCACTGTACTGGCTAACCGACCTTTAAATAAGTAGAAAAAAATATTGTTCTCCTAGGGTAATCTTAATGAGCAATTGTGAAACTACTTAAAATCTTCTGGGACTCCAAATTGAGGTGGCTATCCTTTCGGCTCATGTGCCGTTTATCATTGTTCAGTGAAATAATGAATATATAAATGTCATTTGGCTCAGTTGGTAGCGTGGGGTCAAACCCAATGATGGGACGTAAGATCATCGTCAATGCTGACCCTGGATCAGTGCTGGGGGAGTGCTGTTAGAGATGTCATACTCATTTTCTTGTTTTTAGGTGGACATCCCATGACACTATTCGAAAGGATAAGGGAGATTCACACAGTGCTCTTTCGTCAATAATTCTCCACCTTATTTGGACACCCATCATTCATGGTTATTTATGGGTATTTGCCGACATAATTGCCTGCAAAGGTTGGCCTACAAAACAATTACTGCAATTGAGAGTAATTACTTTTGACGTGCTTTGAGACTTTTCAACAAAATCCATCAAGTTTTATTACTTTTATGGTGAATTAAAGGAGATGTATTGATGGACTTTAAAAAGACGATAATTGATACCGACCTAATGTTGCAGAAGTTGATAGGATGCACAGATGTAGCAAACGGTTCAGTAATAAGGATAAACAGTTCCAGCTGCACCAACTTACATTTACAGTGCAGCCTAATAATCCTGTAACTGGGAGTAGAAATTTTGACAGGGTTTTTGAAATTGAAGATGCGGGTGTACAGGCTAACCTTTACAGTCATTTATTGACTTAGAACAGGTCTAATTTTTAAATTAACCAGACTCTAATGGCAGAATAAGGAAGCTGCTATCCTTGAGCAGACAAATATAATTGAAGGAAATGTAGATTGGGATTAACAATGTATGATGGATTTTGGACTTCTCAATTATAATTGATTTAGGTTAATATATTCCTATCCAGAATAGCAAAAGAAGGATCTTGGTCTTTGTAAATGGAAGGGAGTCATTCCTGGGATGTTTTGTTAAGCCTTCTCCTCCAACATCAGCTGATGAAGTCAAGTATAAATTGTTACAGTTTAATTCCCACAATAACAACAACAAATTTTGATTTATATAATACCTTTTACGTCGAGAGGATGTCCCAAGGTGCTGGACAGTCCAAGGTTGGCACCCAAACTGGTATGGGAGCCAAGCTGAGTGGATGTTGAGAGGGGTGGGGGGGAGGAGGAAAGTTGTCCAAAGGCACAGAAAAGAGGACAGATCTTGAAGGTGATGAAACAGGTGAGTCGTAGGGACTCTGGTATGGAGTTCCAGAGATAGCCTGGAAGTCTGACTGCCTGAATAATGGACTAAAATCCACAACAACAATTTTGCATTCATGTAGCACCTTCGTGTTTACGAGGTTTTCTGGCGTATGTTCCGGGGAGGGATAGGGAGGAGGGTACAAGACTCCATTAATAACTTCGCACTGCAAAGGGCGGCAGAACCCCGAGGCAGGGAACCATTGGTCCCTTCACCAAAGTGGAGTGCGCAGGGCACCCCCCCTCCCCCCCCACCCCGCCACAGGATAGTAACATGTTGCGTCTTTTTTTCTGGAATGGGTTTGATACTGTCTGAGACCAGCATAAATATATATCAACAAATAAATATATATATATATTATTTAAAAAACACTTTCACAGCAGGTAGGTGTCTCAAAGTACTTTGCTAAGCTGAATGGGAGCCTAAGTCCAGGGTGGGGGGAGCTCAGGAAGATTGGGGTGGTGACCGAAGTGCAGTTGAAAAGAAGTGTCTCAAGGCGGGCTTTAAACTGCAGAGAAGGGCGAGGTGAAAGACTGGGGGCATTATGGTTGGGGGGGGATATGAAGCAGACTGAGCAGAGGGAGTGGATTGGGCAATGGGATTGCAGGAGTTCGCAGAAGGAATGTATGGCGAGGTGTTGGTAGGGATTTGAACATGAGGATGAAGATCGGGATTAATCGGAACATATCAGCATGGATTGAAGAGTGGCTAACGGGTAGAAAACAGAGAGTAGGGATAAACGGGTCATTCTCGAATTGGCAGAATGTGACTAGTGGAGTGCCACAAGGATCAGTGCTTGGGCCTCAGCTATTTACAATTTACATCAGTGATCTAGAAGAGGACATTGAATGTAACGCATCTAAATTCGTGGATGACACTAAACTAGGTGGGAGAGTAAGCTCTGAGGATGATGCAAAAAGATTGCAACGGGATATAGATAGGCTAGGAGCGTGGACAAGAAGGTGGCAGATGGAATATAATGTGGGGAAGTGTGAAGTTATTCACCTAGGTAGCAAAAATAGAAAAACAGATTATTTTCTAGAGGGGGAGAGATTAGATAGTGTTAGTGTTCAGAGGGATTTGGGTGTCCTTGTACACCAGTCTCAAAAAGTTAGTTTGCAGGTGCAGCAAGCAACTAAGAAGGTGAACGGCATGTTAGCGTTCATTGCAAAAGGTTTAGAGTACAAGAGTAGGGAAGTCTTGCTGCTTCTGTATAGGGCCTTGGTGAGACCGCACCTGGAGTGTTGTGCGCAGTTTTGGTCTCCTTATTTAAAAAAAGACATACTTGCCCTAGAGAGTGTGCAGCGTATATTCACTAGGTTAGTTCCTGGGATGAGGGGACTGACCTATGAGGATAGGCTGAATAAACTAGGGCTATATTCTCTAGAGTACAGAAGAATTAGGGGAGATCTTATTGAAACATATAAGATTCTTAAAGGGCTGGATAAAGTAGACACTGAGGGTCTGTTTCCCCTGGTAGGAGAATCTATAACCAGGGGTCACAGTCTTAAAATTAAGGGTCAGCCTTTTAGAACAGAGTTGAGGAAACATTTCTTCACTCAGAGGGTAGTGAATTTATGGAATTCTCTATTCCAGAAGGCTGTAGATGCTCAGTCCTTGAACATATTCAAGACTGAGATTGATTGGTTTCTAAAGGACAGAGGGATTAAGGGATATTGGGATAAGGCAGGCAGATGGAGTTGGGTTAGAAGATTCAGCCACGATCTTATTGAATGGCGGGACAGGCTCGAGGGGCTGAATGGTCTACTCCTGCTCCTAATTCCTATGTTCCTATGTTCCTAATTCTGAATGGAGCTAATGCCAGTTAACAGACGTAAAAACGCACCATACCTTATGGGTAACTAACACCCGATAAATGATTTGCTTTTCAATGTCACTTGATTTTTGAAACCACCAGTGGTCCAAATCGTTCTAGGATACGTGGACTTCCAGTGTTAGAGTGCAAACCACCATTGAATTGGATTGTGATCTTCACTCCCCAAATACCTGGAGCAGAGAATAGGAAATGACTCTGACAGTCACTTTCTTCACTTTATCCTCATTTGGTTCAATTTATGGAGCTGCTGGGTATGAACACTAGGACTTTTTTTGCAGCGATTTGAAATCATTCAGAGTTTCACATTTCTATGTCATCTAAGCAAATGGAATGGAATGAACACTCTCTCCTGTGTGGGAAAAATCCCTGCCTCCAGTGACTGGTTTGCCCCTTCAAGTGCTGCCGATGAGCCAGGCTGGCTGTCCTGTCATCAGCTGTGTCCTGCAGTACACAAACATCCTATCTGAGGAACCAGATTACTGAGACCATCACAAGGTGGCCTCGATTGTGACATTCCATTAAAAAGCAGGTCACTTTGGAGCCAGCTCATCGCTAACAACTTTTAAAAACATGGTGGACGGGTATTTAAGGAGGACGGGTTTGCAGGGTTATGGGAAAGGGCTGGGGAGTGGGATTGACATTACATTGCTCTTTTCAAAGAGCCGGCACAGACTCGATGGGTCGAATGGCCTCTTTTTGTGCTGTACGATTCTATGATTCTATGATCTCTGACTTGACTGCAATTGCTTGTCAATTTACAAGAAAAACTGTTCAAGCAACCACCTCCATTCAGCAACTATCCCCTGTTAGCAAGCACCCTGGAACAGCCCAGTTCGCACACGAGTGCACCCTTACTCAAAGGCGATGCTTCTATGAAGTCCCGAGTGGTTGTTGAAGACATGTTTGAACACATTTGAGAATCATGGATTGTTTTGCTCTGTGTGCTTACAGTTAGCTGAAAAACTGTGAGGCTACTTGAATTCTAATAACTCGGATGCTTTACAGTATAGAAATAGGGAGAAAAACTTTCTTTCCATTGGTCTGGTCAGTCTCCACAGCACTCAACTTCAACAAATCAATTCAATTTCTAAATGGAACAAGTCTGATGAGCTGATTGCCTGCTTCTGTTGTTTTTCTACCCCAAACAAACTCATTATAGATGCAAAGCTACATAATTTTAAGGCCAACCAAATGTCAGTGAGGGGTGGGAGAGGGAATACAGAAAAAAATTCAGTACTTTGGAAGAATCATATTCATGGTATAAATGAAAAAATACAGCCAGTATTGCCGCCAGTTAAATTGGATGGTTTGTACAACACATCTAACCTCAGTAGCTGTATTAGGAGTCCTCACATTATTCAGAGAATTTCACAAATCAAACTGGATCCAATTTGGGCCATGTTTATTCAAATGAATCATCTTTCTGAACTTGAAATAGCTTTTTTGTTAATAATAATAATTTTAGGGATTTTCAGGTGATGCATGTTTTTGGACATCTTGGGCTTTACCAAGAAGGTAAGAAAACCTTCTGCTCTCTAGCCTCTACTTCCCAATAAGTGATTATAAGGATACACACCAGCTTTCTATGAGTAACCATCTCTCCCTCACGAGGCAAAATATCAATGTTGTTCGTGCTTCACTGGATAGAGAATTGCAGATGTGAACTGTCTTGTAGCACAGTTCTCTGGAATTTATGTGGTGCATTACCAAGCTTTTTTTGTTTTTCTTGTCACCTAAGATGTGATTGTCTATAGATCTCCTTTCTCCCTCACAATTTTCTGCCCTTTTTCATTTAATGGTTGTTTGTGGGACATTGCTGTGTGCAAATTGGCTGCCAAGTACTCATACATAATCACTGCACTTAACAGTAAATCCTTTGAACCGCTTTGAAAAATGTTGACAATGTGATAAGAAGTTATATCATATGCAAAGATTATTATAATAATAAAACTTTCCTGGTTACGGTGCTACTAACATATGATTAAAATTCTTTTTGTACAGACAGCAATGGACCAGTTGCACATGCACTTCACTCAAGCCATTCATAACACAGTGTTTCAGGTTGTTCTTGGATACGTGGAACTGTGTGCAGGAAACTCTGACACCAAGTTTCAGAAACTCCAGTACAAGGATCTCTGCACAGTATGTATTTTACAGTAATTTTTTCTAATATGCATGGTTTAGAGAGAAAAATCTGATGCATATATTTCTGGGTTGGGTATCCTGCATTTCAAAGATTATTTCAAGTAGAAATAAAAATAAATTGTAATATCTTTTGTATTTAGATTAATGGAATTTTTACACTTTCCGTGCCAATATTTTGTTTTCTGCTTGCTCTTTTTGAACTTTATTAGCATTTAGTATAGCTTAAATCTATTATTGTATACAGATATTATGACCTTGTTTCTCCTAAAATGTAAATTGTCTGATTCCATTATGAATGATTTAAGATTGCAGGTGCAGATAACATTCTGACTAATTCCTCATTATAACTGAAACTGACAGGATTTATTATACCTTGTTAAGCTTTATTGCATGGGGAGAATTAACTCTGGTCTCCATTGGAAATATCTGGTAGAGGACACTGAAGTTCTGGTGCAGTGCCAAATGTGAACAGGCACATATTTTTTCTTCTATAGAAGACGCATACATTATGCTGGGATTGCCAGTTTCACATTATGTGTTCTTTTGAGAACAGCTAGGCACCTGCAGATCAGTGTTAATGAATATTGGTGAAATTTGTAACGTTAAATGATTTGTAATTTTAAATTTGTTATATAATAATTCTTAAGCACTCCGGACACTACCCGGCATGAAGGCCGCTCTGTAAATGCAAGTTGTCTTTGATGTTGCTGTAGCTTCCTCTAGGAAAAGTAGGTGCTGTTTAACAGGGGAAAACATTCACTTGAACAACCACTTTTCAAAATGCCATGATGTCATTTGTCACAGTGTCAAAGACATCCCCACAAATTGCTCCCATTACTATACAGTGAAACTCACGTAAGTCATATTTTTATAAATCATATAATTACTTAAGTCGTACATTCACGTGAGTACCAATTTCCTATCATAGCCACTTAGATTTCTTTGCACATGGAGCTGAACATCACTTGTGCGTTCTTGGTTCCCGACATTGAATTATTAGGTCAAATTCTTTACCCAGATCCATCCAGTTTGTACTCGGTGACCTGGCTCTTGAGAAATAGTAAGTTTTAGACTGAAACTTTCTATCGTTGATTGTGGACAGTTTATTGGCTTGGAAAAAATCATCTCCAAATATTAATCATCTATAACAGTGATTTACAGTTTTTTTCCTTGGCAATCATCACTTATTGAATCAGCAACAAGCTGGAGATTCCATTGGTATGTGGAAGATCTCCATTTGAGGAATGAGGAAAACCCTACAAGATAGCTAAACTTTCTTCCATTAAAAAAATTGCCCCACTTTGGATCTTTTTATGCTTTGTACTTCAGAACATTCATTTAAATGTAATTAGATAATATTGGATGATTGCTTACATGGTACTGAGAAATTGGGCAGGTAGATCAATCAGAAGGAAGAGTCCATAGATCTTGTCACTTTTGTAGGGTCTTGGCACAGCATCCCTTGATTACTATTCAAACACTTTTTCTCCTGTTTTTTTTATTTGTGAATTTATTTAAATGGACAGCCTGGTTTGAGATAGCGAGCTTGTTATGTGAGAAATTATCGACAGTGGTGAACTTTGGAATACCAGTCAAGTGAGCCGCCAAACTGCCTCCTATACCCAGGTTACTTTAAAAGTTTATTTGAAGTAGAATGCTTCATGTTCCAAATATAAATCACAATTTGTTCCACTTTGAAGAATGGACATCTTCAATAGCTATGCTTTGATGTCTGCAGATAGAAACATTCCCAAGAATTATGGGACTTTTTATTGATGGTGAAAATTCTGAATTGCAAATATTAATAATAATAATAATCCTTGCATTTGATATAGCGCCTTATCACATCTTCTAGACGTCTCAAAGCACTTCACAGAATATACTGTAAAGTGAATTGACTATATTCTGTGGGTGAAACACGGCAGCCAATTGCGCACAACAGTGTCCCACAAACAGTCGTGGATTGAGTGACCAAATTCTTATTCTTGTTTTTTTTTGTTTGGAAAGGATTATTATCCCCGGAAAAGCGATCCACCAACCGACTAACAACCAGGTTCCTACTTACTGCTAAGTAAATACAGGCGTGTGGAGTAAGGAAACTTGCCCAACGTTTCACTCTGCCGGAAATCAAACTTTATATTCAGGAGGATTATCTTTCTCCTCCCCTCCTCAAGAAATATATAAAATGCTGTTACTTAAAACAAGAAAGATGGTCAATTGTGATATTAACTGCTGCTTCTTTGTTTATTTTGTGGGGACTTTTATGCAGATGATAGTTTAAATTGGCAGAGAGTTGGTTTTAACTAGGAAGGGGGAGGACATATGCATTCAGTTATATGCAGTTTGTTAATGTGACTTTCAATGACCACATTGTTATATCTTAATGACTGTAAATAACACTGTTGTGGTGAGAAGCATTTCTTAAAAGTTGAGTATCAACTTGTTCATTTTGTTTTAAGTCCACTACATATTTGTAGCATCATTTCTTGCACAAGAGTGCTGTATAAATTCATTTTGCGGTGCATTTTGCACATAACAGTCTGCACAGAGCACAGAAGGTGATATGAATAGTGCATTTCGGCAATTCACAATAAGTGATATTAGTTGTACTTTACATAGTGTAAGTGACCCTATGACATGAAAATTACTTTGTTTTACTCCGCCTATTACACTGAGATACTGGTCCCAGTGAGCTGCTTTATAACAGGGTTCCCTTGTGTAGAATTAGGTTACAAGGGAAAGAGCACAGTTCACACTTTTCCACAGTAGTTATCTGTTGCCATGGTCTGTACTTTGGCAACGCTTACAGATTGCTGCAATCATGTGCAGAGTGATTTACTGCTCAGTGTGGGTCACCAGTAGCTCATTCTGCTGGCTGAGGTATACAGTGATCTGCTAAATATTCAACTATACAAATGTGAATATTGTCTGTAGCACACAGAAGATGAAGTCAGAAAAGGTCAGTGTCTAGACAATTTAATGGAAACTAGTTTTGTAAAAACACATAAAATACTAGCACACATTAATAATTTTTGTGTAATGATTGACAGTCTGTTTTACTTTTGACACAACATAGATGGATTATTCATGAATGTAGTGTTTTTGCAAGATTGAGGATATAATTATGGCTTCTTAATGCTTGAGACAACAATCTCTATTCATTTGTAGAATATTTGCATTGTATGGGACTGCTGTTGAGTGCATTTTTTTAAGAATACATTTAATATCCAATTCAATATTCTTTGAAATTGAGAGAAATGGACCAACTTGCCCTAAGCTGTGTTTCACAGCTGGAATTGACTGAACAACTCATGCTTTTATGGAACTAAATGGGGAAGAGTGTTAAGCATATTGTACTTTTGATTAATGGGGGTCTTGGCTTGGAATACTAATATGAACCGAAATTAAATCATATAGTGCATTTATTTTTTCCCTTTCATATCTTTACTGACTCCAATCATTTTCCTACTGTATCTGCGCTGTATATTTATTTATGATCAGATTACAGTGTTTTATTAATGTGCTTGGTGCTAGATCCTCAGTATCTTTAGAAAAAAGGATTTTTGTTTACGCTAAATAATGCTCCAACAATTTTGACTTTAATATTTTGCCAAGTAATTTATAAGAAATGTAAACTACATTTGATGGTTGGTAGATTTCTGTTTGTTATACAAAATTGGCAGCATGGGAAGGAGTGGAACATGCATTGGTGAGAGCAAAGCCAATTGATGCCCCAGACAATTAGATTGGATAAATGTAAATAAACTGATTCCACATCTTGAACCTGACTGAAACAATGTTTAAATATTCTGGGAACTGGATGGGGTACCTGCAGGTATTGTTTGAAATATCTGCATTTATTAGTATGGTATTTATTTTTACATGTTGATCATATCAGAGTACCTTGATATATTCCTTGATGGACCCAAATGTACTATTACTCTTGCTAGAAGGGATTATGCAGTAAAATCGTCATAAATGTTATGTTTATAAATCCTATAAACTCCTCAGTCGTACATTCACCAGTCAGGTTCAGTTTCCTATACAAAATCACTTGTATGTTTTTACATTACTCATATTACTTGCCTTAAACTTGTAACGCCACTCCCCTACTCTCCATTATTCCCGCTTTTGCCAGAGGTCTTGAATTGCAGAAAATGGTGCCCCTATTTGTCGAGCCATGTGCTTTTACCGTCCGGCTGCATTAACTTGTGGGAAGCGTAGCCTTCATCGATTCATGTGCAGAAGAACTTAATTTTCCCACGATTCAATGCAATTTCTACATTTGCCGGAAATTGTGCATTTGGTGATGGGTGAGGACACATTGAATCACGGAAAATGTGGTCTTAACCTGTCACTGAATTTGCCCTTACTGGCTGAAATCACGAATTAATGCAACACACTTACCAGCTGCATTACATTTTTTTTGCATGGGCGGTGTAAATTATTGATTAAATCAAATTTTTTTGAGATTTCTACAGTTTGCCTGCAACTCGGAATTTGCATAAGTCTTATTAAATGTTATATCCTGACTGATATGACTTCCGTGAGTTTTATTGTATCAACAATCGCCTTGCTTGAAGGGATTGTTCAACATTAATGTGGGATATGTACCAGAATTTCCTAAATGTATATGCTGCAGCAAAATATTAATCTTTAGATTCTGCTCATCGTCTCTATTTTGAGCTGTGCTGTAACAAGTCTCACAAGTCTTTACTATTCCCTGCAGCATATTACTCCAGACAGCTACATACCATGCCTCTCTGATCTTTGCAAGGCCCTGTGGGAAGTAATGCAAAGCTATTATCGAACCATGGAGTGGCACGATGAGCATGACAACGAGGAGTCAGCCCCGGCCTCTGGTAGGGAATAATGCAACAAATTCAAACCATAGTTAAAACATTTATTGGAATGTGTGAAAAGTCTTGGTTTTTAATTACACCTGAAGTATAAATGCTGAACGATTGAGAAAGAAGTCATAATGTTTGGACCTGCTGAATATTATTGTAATATATTAATCAAATAGTGGTTCCTAGCTGTTTATCTAGCTCCCCCTGATGGCCACTGGAAATGACTTAACACTGTCTTGTGTTAAGTAATGTACAGTTTTATACAACCAAGAGCTGTATGTTTGAGCCCTGTGCTGAATATGTTGATTCAGCCAGGGTAGCATTTGAAACACTGCAATTTGGTATTATTGCCCTAGAATTAGAGAAGAGAAAATCAGACAGAATTGTGTCCCTGTTCTTGTTTCCCCCCCCCCCCTCCCTGCTATGGACCATGGCCAAACATTATGCTTCCTGTTGAAGCTCACAAAATCAACTGAGTTTGATGGTCAGTTGTATGTCTTAACGCATACGGAAACTCATCAACATGCTTAAGTATCAAAACCAAACCAGAGGGTAGAGGTCCATAGAAATTCTTGTGTATTGGAATGGAATGTGCACTCTCTCCCTGCAGGAAAGCATCCTGCCTACCTAATTCCGGAAAGTATTAGGTGCAGGCCGGCAAGAACCAAGGCTTGGAGACCCCAATGTTTGTATTGGGATACTGCTGGAGCTAAAACTGCATAGCTTACCAATGAACACACTATCTGGCAAGCTTTCCCACTGCTTGTCCAGTAAGACCACTCTACCCATTAGGGTTTTGCAGGGTTAACAGGAATTGAGTGGGAAAAATCCCTGTCCCAGTGACTCGTCTGCCTTTCAAGGTCTACTGATGAGCCAGGCTGGCTGTGCTAAGCAGTGCCCTGGAGTATTCCATCACCGCCTTCCATCACCTCCGGAACATCGCCAGACTATGCCACTACCTCACCCCTCACGCTGCTGAAACCCTGGTTCACGCCTTTATCACCTCAAGGCTGGACTATGGGAACTCTCTCCTCGCCGGCCTTCCCGCCACCTCCCTCCACAAGCTGCAGGTCATTCAGAACTCTGCAGCTCGTGTACTGTCCCGCACCAGGCTTCGGGACCACATCACTCCCACCCTCGCTCGCCTCCACTGGCTCCCCATCCCCCAGAGGATTGATTTCAAGATCCTCATCCTCACCTACAAGGCCATTCACGGCCTTGCTCCCTCCTACCTCTCCAACCTACTATCCCCCTACCTACCTGCCCGTACCCTCCGTTCCTCTGGCTCCGGTCTGCTCCACGTCCCCCGCCCCAACCGCCCTACTATCGGTGGCCGAGCCTTCAGCCTCTCAGCCCCGAGGCTCTGGAACTCCATCCCCCAGTGCCTTCGCCGCCTCCTCCCTTTCCTCCTTCAAGGCCGGTCTCAAAACCTTTCTCTTTGACCGAGCCTTCAGCTCCCCTCTCGACTCTCTTCCCCCTCCTCGCTCCCTCCCTTCCCTCACCCTGACCATTTCCCCCCTGCTCGGGTCATGACCCAACTGTGCAGCGCCTTGGGACGTCCTCCTGACGTGAAAGGCGCTTTATAAATGGAATCTTGTTGTTGTTGTTGTTGTTGAGTACTGCGAACCCGCCTGCCTCAGGAACTGGACAAAACTGCCATTGAGGTTTGGCTCGATTGTGACATTCAGTTGCCAAAATATCACCTTGGAAGACTCCGCTTAGCCCCTCCTCCCCCCCAACACGGGAAAACTAACTCGTCCTAGACAGAGATCGGATTGATAGATTGATAGAATGTTCTAATATATGCCGTTCGCATACTTTAGGGAATTAGCCAGTAAAACTAATAGAATATCCTTGACTACCTGAGGAAGAAGTTAATGGAGTAGAACTCTTGATGCTGCATCTGCCAAATGTATTTTACGCAGTGGAGTCAGCTTCCATACTGCACAGAATATGGCATTTTTGGCAATGAATGGGGAGTATAGTATAATCTGTTAAAGGTTAGTGCCTTTCCTTTACTGTATATCCAGACTAAGTGCTGTACTATTGCTCAGTTTACATTATATTCCTGTTTTATATACAAAGTGATTGCTGGTTCTTTACATTTGCTTGGTTGTATATACCCATAGCACTGCATTGTAAAATATCAAGCTTCACAAAGTATGTTACAGCACATTATTTCAAAAGAACATTTGATAACTATTGTTTATACAACTACAAGAGCTCAGACCTCATTGGGACACATATTAGTTACTCTCCTTTGAAGGGCTGTATGTCATGCACAGTATCTGACCTTCCATCTGTGTGAACAGGAAAGATGAGATGTTCACGAGATTAAACCAAGGAAACAGATAAAAACTGTTATTGATGAGCAGTTTTAAGGGTAGGATTTCCCAAGGTGCTGGACAATGAGAGGTTTGCACCCAACCTGTGTTTGGAATCAGAGAGGGGTGGAGGGCAGGGGGTTGGAGGAGGAAACATTATCAAAGGCACAGTCAAAAAGAAAGGTCTTGAGAAGGGCCCTGAAGGAGGCAAGGGAGGGGGTGAGGTGGAAGGGCCCTGGGATGGAGTTCCAGAGGGTGGGGGCAGAAGGCTGAACTAAATTGATGTTTGTACTCTACGTTCTCTGCTGTAACAGTTGGATGATGACTGTAAACAGTAATTTGTCACCTAAATAAATTAAAAAGTCAACTGGATTTTACCAAACATAATATTTTCTGCTCCTTTTGAAATTGAGCATGATCAGAACAATCCACATGTCTGTTCTTACATCTGTTTCTGTCACTTCAAAAACATCAACTTTTCACCAGATTTTAAACAAGCTTCATAAGTGTCTAGACTTCTTCAAAATTTCACACACAGAACTGTTTGTTCCGTTTTAACATCTGTAAGAAGTAATTTGTAATGTCAGTAGCTTAATCTCATTTTTGGACTTTCACCAGGCTTAATAGTTAGTTATTTTACCTCATTTTCTGGGCACTTTTTTGAAAATGAGCCTATTAAGCACTTGTGAGTATATTGCCTTTTGCATTGATAAATATTATGGTTATTTCCAATTTTGCCACATCATTAGCTCTTCTCCAATATCAATGATTCCTTTTCCTTTGATTCCGATTTTTTTTCTGGTTAACTGACGTGTGACACATGCTGAAGCCAATCGCCATGCTTAAGAGTATGCAAATCAGACTGAGAGTTCCACATACGTACGCACACCACCTAAATAAGGAAATTTCCATACGTCTGGAATGCAATGCTCACTGTCTCCCTGGAAGGACGCATCCTGCTTACCTAATTCCGGAGAGGAGTAGGTGCAGGTTGGCAAGAGCAAGGGCATGGGAACTCCAAAGTGTGTTTTGTGGTAATGTTGCAGTTTGATCAGAAAAAAATGCATAGGTTACCTTCGAGAGCACTGCCAATTAGGCTTCTTGCTACTTGCCTATCTGGGACCACCCTATGTGCTAGTTTGCAGGCTGAACAAGAGCTGATTCGGAAGAATCCCTGTTCCTGGTGACTGATTTGCCCTTCCAAGCCCTACTGATGAGCTTGGTATGTCATTGGCAATGCTCTGGAGTACTGCAGACCCAACTGACTGTCGAGTTGCAAAACTGCTGTGTAGAATTGACTTGTTTCCAACAAACATGTCACCTTGGAGCTAGCTCAGCTCCAAAGAGACACCACTTACTTTCCTCTCCCACCCCCCAAGGAGGATATACCTCGGCACACCTCAGCATTTCCAATCAAGGTAGACCCTTCAGGGTGCTAAGCAAATCAGTGAAGGCCACCATCCCTCCCTGTAACTGCTTCCCCTTTTTGGTACAAATTTACCTCACAGCTTGGTCCTAGATGCCTTCTACAAGTGGCCGTCTAATACTTACTGCCAACACCCACACATGAACAATGGCTACTTGAGTGGGGATGGTAATCCGCTTTGTGGAACTGCTCCATAGCAAGATTTGCCCAGACCAGGTGTGGAGGATACACTGGTTGGATGGTGTGGGGGAGATGGGGGTGGATTAGAAATATAATTGGACACATTAAATAATAAAAATGTCCACCACAATCCCTAGATCAAGTCAATTGCATCTTCCAATCAATAGCTTGAGGGTCCCTTCTTTATCCTTGCAGAACCATAATACTGTACTTGCAGATACCCATCCTTTTATTGAGAACAACAGAACCATTCATGAGCACAGAGTTGTGACCTCTGTAAGTAAAGCACATTGTTATGTTTTATTTAAGATACTAACTTACTACCTCCCTCTTGTCATACTAGATTGATTGATTTTAATTTTTAAAATCGTTTGATGTCTGCATATAAATTGTGAACATAGTTGTAATAAACCTGGGGTTAAGTTGTACCATGCCATGAATATACAAACATTCTCCTTAAGCAAAGCAGATGAGGTCTCGCGCTGCACCATTTGTATTTAGCAGATTTATCATTTATTGATTGCTAAATGAATATGGATTAGTTGTGAATTATGGACAGTTCTGTGATCTGGGGGCATGTGAGCACTACGACCTGAAATGCTTAAATGCTGATCGAGACTGCAAACAATGCTTGAAACCATTACAACCAGAGAGTCTTTCAGTCCATTAACTGTGGATCAGATTCAAACCTGCCTTACCTTTGCAGTTTATCCTTCCTTTACAAATTATGTTATTACCAAAGATTAGGTGTGTTTGTATGAAATGTCTTGCATTTTTTTAAAAAAGTCAATATATAAGATAGATATAAGTTGCAACTTTCTCCAGCAAATATTGTTATCTGTTCCTGATTCAGAATTAGTTTTGTGGCGAAACCAGTCAGTGTTAAAACTGCAATGTATTCTTGTTATCCGAAAATGGAGGATCTTTAATGCCTTACTACTCTTAAAGTTTTTACTTAGCTGCTGCAAGATTTAATATGAAAATACGACTAATGAGGTGCATTCATATGTAAAGTCGGGTTAAGGACTTTTTTTATTTAATATAAGTTAGCAGAATTGAAATTTTATGTTAAATTGGTTCTGCAGACATATCCTACATGTGAAAATGCCAGTAGCCCTGAGGCTAATATCATTTGACCAAAATTTACATTTCATTGCCAACAAAAGAAACTGATTCTGTAATGATGCGTGGAGCTTTGACGGTTTAATATATGGTATGGAAATCATGAGAGCGTCTTAAGATTGCAACACGTTTGGGAGAGTATGTTTATGTTTTGCTAGCCCTTGTGTAAAATCCCTTGCATACACTCTCTCTTTCTCGCTCTCTGAGGTCTTTGGTAAAAAGATTGATACTGTGTAATATAGATGCTGTCCAAATACATCTACAACATGTTTGAGGTAAAGTGAGTCAAAGCTCACGATTGCTGAAGTGCATTTTTGTTAATATTAGTTGTAAAGTAGTAAATACTGCAATGAGTACACTAATCAATCCAGCTTTTTATTGTAATAGTTATATCTGAAATAAACTTCTTTTTAAAACTGGCTATGTAGAAAATTAACACTTCTCTGTAACTAAATTTTTAATGTCCATATCTTCCCAGAAAATGCATTTTTTTTGTTTAAGTTAGTATTCAACAATACATTTAATGGCTTTTTGTCATACATTTAAATGCAATAGCTGTGGAGCAGGAGAAAATGGGTTCTTAATCTTCTATGATGTGGCAAGAGAACAAATTGAGTCCAGTTGGTTTCTTCTAGCAACTCCCACCCCCTCCCCCACAAGACGAATGTAAATCAGATTTGGGGTATACATCGGATTTTGAATACTTAATCTCTCTTCATCCTTTCCTTTTTTCTTTCTCATTTTCACTCTCCCTCTTGCTTTACATGGCATTTGCACGGCAAATTCTTATGTTCTTATGGGATACAATATATAGTTTGGGACATGACATGCAAACATCAGGATGGTGGAAGGTGAACCGGATGGATCTTGGTTTTCTTTTGCTTGGCAAATTCGTATTTACCTGCTAATGAGGGCAGGCGGGGATGACTCTAGGGGGAACCTCCTGATTTCCATTTGGAACATTCCCTGACATAGAACATCCACCAGCAGCAAAGCCAAGGTCAGGAAATTACTTTGTTGGAGACCCAGAACGACCCAATGTGCATCCCACTATTTTTGGCAATGCGTAGGAGCATTATCATGGTCTGTCACAACAACATGTACATATGTAACCGTCACCTTCTAAAGTTTCACTTTTTATATAACAACAATCACATAAATTGCTAAGACTCTGTCTTCCTCCTACTCTCTTGTACTTCCCTTAGTTATGATAAAATCAGGCCACAGTTCTCTTCACATTCTGTGAAGTCTGAGCCAGGGTTTCTCTCACTCAGGCACAGTTAGGCAAATCATTGAGGTAGTGGATGAACTTAGCTCATGGAAGCTTGTGCTTGCGAGTTGCTCAGATGACCTCAACATACGCGTTTTTTCCATATGACAAATTGGCACAAACAGATGGAACAAGAAGGTATTTGTGAAAGTCATTGTAAAAATCACAAACACATTATTTGCTTCAGCCATTCAGGACCTAAGAGCCCTGTGCACTTTAATACTGAAGGAAAAATTGAAGATACTGTAGTAATATTAATGCATCTCAGCACCTGGAAACAGTCTGAGATTTAGGGGTGATCTCATTGAGATATTTAAAATAATAAAGGGAATTGACAGGCTAGATAGTGGATGACTTTTGCAGAGAGATCCAAAACAAAGGGACATAATCTTTAGATTGAGATGGTTAGAAGTGAGATCGTAACAGGCTCACTGAGCTGAGAATCCTATTCTCCTATGGCAGGAACTATTTATACTTTAAGGAAAATATTTTGTTGATCTGCATAATCAGACAATTTGAATTTCAGTTGGTTTGTTGAGAAATTTATCATCTAGATTTTTTCAGTTTGGTGGTGCATTTATCTGCAGACAGGTTGTTCTGTAATTTAATGGAAGTTATTTTTGTTTTGCACATACTATCAAAAATTACATGTCGTGGTTGGAATTTTAATTTCCTTTGACAGTGTTAATTAGTCAGGGAACATGGATTTTTACACAGTGAGAAAGTAAAGTTCTAAATGTTGAAAGCAAGATTAGCAGTTCAGTTATGGATTGAATGATCATCAGAATCCATCACCACCCAAAGTAATCATGGTCAAAGATAATAGTATTACAATGCTCTGATGGAGGAAAGAAAGGAATATCTTAAAAGGACAAGAATGGATTATATAATATAAATATATATATATTTTCACTGAATACATCATAGCATTTTATGAATCCTGTGGTACATACTGCAATTCCTAATTTCAATTTAATTATTCTGTTTAATTGGGTCTCAGTTTCATTATTGTGTGTTTAGTGTTCGTGTGTTTAGTGTATGCTTTGAGATGTCTCAGAGACGTGATGAGGCATTATATCAAATTCAAAGATTATTATTATTATGTTTGTCTGTTTTATTAGGTCTCTGAATAAACTTTGGAGTTTAATTATAATTAGGGTTGGTGAAAATTTATTTTTTATGTTTTGCATACAATTTTGTTTATTTTTTTAGCAATTTTTAAAAAAAACACTTGTTTCGATAACAAATTTTGAACCTGGAGACACAAAATGCAGACAGTTCGACAATCCTAAGCTGCCTCTGCTGTATCAGTAAAAATATGTAATTCAGACACCCATTGCTCCCTCCGCTCAGCCGGCTCCGGCCTGCTCCACGTCCCCCGACCCACCCGCCCCACCATTGGCAGGAGAGCCTTCAGCCACTCTGCCACCAACCTCTGGAATTCCATTCCCCAATCACTCCGCCACACCCCCTCCTTAGCCTCCTTCAAGTCCGTCCTCTTCGACCATGCCACCGGCCACCCCCCTTCCCCTCCCCTCCCTTCTCCTCCCACAAACGCATGTTTATATCCTCCTCACCTTTACTCACCCTTGTGGGCATTCGCTCGTAACCCACAGCCATACTCTGCAGAATGCCATCATATACTTTGCAGTATATCCAGTAAAGTGCTTCTGAATGTTCTCCAGACATGAAAGTTGCAATACTAAATGCAAGGTTATTATTATTTATTCTATGCTTAACTTTGATCTCACTGCATGCCATTTCCAACATGTAATAATTTATTTTTCATGTAATTTTTTTCTCAAATGTGTTGATAAAAAAAACATTTTTATCAATGAAAATCTATTTGAATCGGAATGGAGAACGTTGTGAAATCTGAGATATTGCTAATTAACATTAAGAGATTTAGGGGTGTTAGTTGACTCGTCGCCCATCATGTCAAAATAGTGTTAGGCAGCAATTAACAAGGCAAACAGGATGCTGGGCTATATTGCTAAATTAGTTGAGTTTAGGTCCCCAGACATCATACAACAATTTGCCTTTGTGTAGCACCCTTCACACTGGTAGCGGCTTGGAGCACTTAAAGGGGTTTTGACACCGAGCTGGATACTGGACACTTAAAACACAGCTTGATGGAGGTAAGGGGGATGGTAGCATAAGTGATCTGGAAGGATTAGGTTGGATGGGCCAAAGAGCCTTCTTTATCCAAACCGATCTTGTGATTTACTAATTTTGTCAAACCCAGACAAGCTTGATTTGTATCATAATTCTCATCAGCCTTACAATTTGGTAGTATATTACATGCATTGTAGGAATCCTTCCAGTAGGAATTAAGTTTATTTTTAGCCTAGGGTCATGTGCGGTCTGCATTGTCAAAGTGTGAGAACGTAACAACATTTCAGAGTATGGGGAATAACGGCAAAATCTGCATAAGGAACAGGTTTGTTGCTGGAAAAAACTGCAATAAAAATCTGAAGTTATACCAGATCTAAATACCTGCACCGGCTCACTAGAAGAACTATCTTTAGTCCCATTCCCTTGTCTTTTCCCCATATCATTTTATATTTTTTACTTTTCAGATATCTGTCTTTTTACAGATTCCACTTTACCATTTCTGGTTGGGCGTTCCATGTCCCAATAATCCTGTTTTTTTTTAGAAGTATAGAATTCATGCTTTACAATTGTCTACCATGGTTCTGTTTCTTATTGAATAGTTTTCATTTCTTTTCACTTTCTGCAGAAGATGCTTCGTGACTTGAATGTGGTAAAATAGTACCAATATTTAAATAGCAGTTGGCTTTTATTTGTGCCTTGTGGGAGGAAGGCAGACTGTAAAGACGATTCTTGTTGTAGTCTCGGTATGGCAGAGAAGATTTATGTTCCAAAATACATCCCAGTGCAACCTTGGTAAGATTACAATCCGTGTTATTGATCACAGCAGTTCAGAATGTATGAGTTTACTTTGGATGCAGGGTATAAATCCTTGTGTGGACTTTGCCAAATGAACATATTCAGCAAAGAAAGATGCTTCTCTGGGTTGTTATTGAACCAGCATTGCAAAGCTACAAATTTACCTTTCCAGAAAATAAATAATCTATAAGGAAGTCAGTAATATCAGTAGGAAAAAAATGTATCCGTCAACCTTAACAAAATAATTGAATATAATGGAGATTGTACCAAATTACAGCAACTCTTTCTTACGACGCTTTCAACAACTGACATTTTGAAAACAATTAAAATACTTTCTCATCTTAAGCATAATTTGTATTCCCGAGTCTTGTCTTCTGTCATACATGTATCAAATATGTTTCCTTTAAGTGTGTATCCTGGAATGGAGATTTTACAGGGAAAATTGAAAATTGGAACTAGTTAGTATTTAAAAAGGTCCTCGACAAATATTTTGCGCATAATGTTTCACCATTAAACTGAGCATAACTTTTCCTCATGAGTTAAAGCCAGGTGGCAACCAGACAAGGTTACAGGGGAGATGACAGCTTCATCATGTTGACAGGAGTTGCTGACCTCTGACTGTGCTCAGACTTGTTTCTAAAATAAACTCCCAGGCAAATGATGGAATCCTTGTTGAGATTCAGGCATAACATCCCTTTGTCAATTATCCAAAAGCCATATGCTTTTATACTTCACTCTTAAAACTTTTTACAATCTGTTTTTAATTCTGCGTAACCACACAAATAGGAGAGGAGAGGAAGGGAAAGAAAATTCTGAAGTTGGTGAATATGTAGATTTAGCACCATCGGTTGTTTAAACTCAGAACTTTTAAAGCATTGATGGAAGATGGGGCTTTATTGCTGTTGAACGCAAGCTTGATCTCTTTGCAAAACCACGTTACATATAATACTGGGATCTTTCTTAGATCTTAGATTACCTCCTCAACTTTCCAGTTATTTAAGCACAAAGCCTTGCTTGCTTGTGCAATTCAAAGCCCAGCATTTAATGTTAATTAATGAAATGCTATAAGTGCTCGTGGAAGAACCCCTGCCTGAGAATTTACCTTTGAAATAAAATGTGTGCAAACAAAAACAATGCTGAAGGTGGAGATCCATCCTAGATACCATCTTGAGGTATGACAGATGTTAAGATTAGTAGATACAGCAGTTGAAGTACATTGATTATACAAGCAAAATAAAAATTCAGGATGGCTGAAGCCCATTCAATTAATTGAAGCTCACAGCAGGCTTTTTTTCTGTCTTTTTTAAAATGTAGCAATGGAAGTTGATTTCAAAGGGCTCGGAACTAGAGGAATTCATGTATTTAACAGTTTAAACCAAATAGAGATGTAAGCAGAAATTTGACAAGCCCTGGCAGTGTCGATTTTTGGATTGCTAATTCTCTGCTCTCTTAATATAGCTGAGTTTCCAAATCTGATGCGCTCTTTCACTCTCGCTGTTTCTCCTCTAATTTATTTCTCTTTCTCAATCTTGAAGTTGTGAAGGCCTAAGTGGACCCACCAGTATTTGAATCCTGATCCGTTTAGTCATGAGTCTGGTGCTGAACCACCTGCATTTTTTGGGTTGTAAGACAGGGATCCCTGAATAGCAGTAAAGAGTTAGGACGCTTTCTTTATTCCTTTCCCCACCCCATGCCTAACACTGATGTTTGAGAGCAGTTGTTGGCCTGCTACTGCCACTGGTGGAGATCGGTAACCCCACATAGATGAAGGATTGAAACTGGGATCTTCTTGGGCTCTCTGTGCACGAGGCAGAATATTTTCCTATTGACCAGATGACAAGTAATTTAATTTTCTTCTGTGCATGGTTGCCAATGTGGGATATTGGC
This sequence comes from Callorhinchus milii, assembly GCF_018977255.1. Lineage (NCBI taxonomy): Eukaryota > Metazoa > Chordata > Chondrichthyes > Chimaeriformes > Callorhinchidae > Callorhinchus > Callorhinchus milii. The sequence continues at coordinate 61,058,087 of NW_024704743.1, read as the reverse complement.
AGCATTCTTACTGTAATCGATGTGCATGGTAAAGTGTCAGGATGGTTCATTTGGTACCACTCTCACCTCTGAGTCAAGGTTGTAGTTTCAAACCTAAATTGGGACTTTAAGATCATTATCTAAGATGACAATTCATGCTGGAGGAGTGTGGGAGGTGCAGTCCTTTGAATAACACGTTTAACTGAGGGCCGATCTGCTGGTTCAGGTGGATGTTAAAGATCTCATAATACGGTTCTGAAAGAGAAGGGAATTTCTCACAATGTCAAGGCCTGCAATTCTACAGACGAAATTGGTCATCTATTTTGTGTCGGTGGGACATTGTGTGCAAATTAGTTGTCAAGCCACCATACTTTACAGTAAATCCTGCAAAGCTTTTTGAGATGTTTTGATAATGTGATAAGGCGCTACATCAAATGCAAGGACTATAAAGGAAAAGCAATGCTTAGTGTGGTGATGGAAGGTTTTAAGTTAATCTCTTGTAGAACCACTAACTGAAAATTATTCACACAAAGCCATTGATAAAGACATTGATTCTAAACCTAATTCCTGGAGGATAACATTTCTCTCAAACCATTGATCATTCCTATTTTCCTGTGTCAGTTCTTGAAAGCTGTTCTACATTTCTGCTTTCCTGAGAGAAGATTAATGGTATTTTGCCTCATTTTTCCGACCTAGCTAAGAATTCATTAAATGCAATTCACTTGATCATTTCCATGCCGCCTTGAACCCCATGTAGTTGGCTGTTGTGCTTTTTGAAGTATTTGCTTGAGTCTAACTCATCAATATTGCTAAATATGAACACAAATCCTTGCCAAAATGTGTCCTATATGGTTTACAAAGTATCAGATTATGTGACCCATTTAGGAACTATTTCTTTACCCTCACCCCCCCCCGCCCCACCCCAAAATAAATCTTCTGTCAGCGGTGGGGAGTCCTGTAGCTCAGTGGTTAGAGCACTCGCCTCGCAAGCGAGAGATCTGGGTTTGATTCCTGGCAGGGTGAAAACTTTCCTTACTCCACACGCCTGATAATAATCAAAAAGAAAAAAAAATAATTTGGTAACTCAATCCACGACTGTTTGTGGGATGCTGCTGTGTGCAATAGGCTGCCGTATTTCGCCCACAAATATACAGTCAATTCACTTTACAGTGTATTCTGTGAAGCGTTTTGAGATGTTTAGAAGACGTGAAAATCGCTATATCAAATGCAAGCATTATTATTATTATTGATGTGTAAGATAGATAATGAATTTTGGTGGATTATTCAACCACAGAGCAAATGGAACTTGATCTGTCATCACCTGGCTTCATTTTCTATAACGGTGTCCAACTACTGACTAAAGCCTTAAAGTGTAGGGTCATCCTAGATGGAAAAGCAGCGGAAAGCTTGCTTTCAAAACAGTGAAAAAAAAGTGTTTGGAAAACAGTGCTTTCAATGGAAGCTATCGTTTTTAGCTGGTTAAACTCCAGCAATGCTGCATTGCATACCTTGGGGTCCCAAAGCCTTTACTCTTGATAGCCTGTAGGCTGTTGCATTTCACCCACAAAATACACAGTGAATCCACTTTGCGACATATCCTGTGAAACGCTTTGAGTCGTCTCAACATGGTAAGGTGCTAGAGTAAATGTAAGGATTGTTATTACTATAATATTCTCCGGAATTAAGTAAACAGAATGCTAACCTCCAGGGAGAGAGTTCACAATTCATTCCAATAAATATCTCAGGAATTTCCATGTGAAGTGGGATGTATGGAACTCTGTTTGGTTTGGATATTCTTAAGCATGGTTGATGGGTTTCTACAGGTGTCTGACACCCAGCTGACGAAGAAAAAAGTAGTAACCCACATACCTCAAGTCTGGGCACACCTGAGGCCACTTATAGGTGCCTGAAACAAACATTTTATGTGAATGAGTTAGTTGGTGGGTGAGAGAGAGGTGTTCAGTCAAGCCTCATATTAAGACTCAATATTATAGTCTCGTATTATAAACTTACTATTGCACTCCCAAAAAGTAATTGCTAATAGGATAGGTGCATAAATAATAATCGTTATATTTGGTATAGCACCTTTCACATTGGAAGGACGTGTCAAAGTGCTTGATCTGATATGCAGTGCTGATATACTGTAAAGCGGAGTGATTGTGCGTTTTGTGGGTGAAATAGCTCGACTTGCTATTTTTTAATAGATTACTACTTTAATTATATTACTGTTTATTGACTATATGTTGTGGGTCCGTGTTGGTGCAAGTGATTACTATATTTGTGGAGTCCTGTAGCTCAGTGGTTAGAGCACTCGCTTTGCAAGCGAGAGACCTGAGTTCAATTCCAGGCAGAGGGCGAAACCTTGGGCAAGTTTCCTTACTCCACACAGAGCCTAATAATAATCCCTCCAAAACCAAAAATAATAATAAATTGGTCATTTTCAATCCACGACTGTTTGTGGGACATTGCTGTGCGCAATTGGCTGCCGCGTTCGCCCACAAATATACAGTCAATTCACTTTACAGTGTGTTCTGTGAAGCGCTTTGGGACGTCGTCCTGACGTGAAAAGCGCTATATCAAATGCAAGGATTATTATTATTATTATTATTTTCCTGTCAAGTAAAAAATTCACAAAATTTATAAAATGTAGCTTCATTTTTTTTTGAATGCACTTACCTTAGATCTGGGGTAATATGTCACATTTTCTTACCATTCGTGCAACTGAACCTAAAGTACACAACAAGAACAACAAAATTGCATTTGTATAGCACCTTTCAAATCAGGAGGACGTCCCAAGGCGCTGGACAATAGATGTTTTGGACTGAGCTGGGAGTCGGGAGGGTGGAGGGTGAAGGCATGGGTGGAAGGAGGGTGATCGAAGGCACAGTCGAAGAGGAGGGTCTTCGGATGGGTCTTAAAGCAGGCGAGGGAGGGGAGAAGCGGAGGGACTGCTGGATGGAGTTCCAGAGTGTGGGGGCAGAGTGGCTGAAGGCCGGCCCGCCAAACGTGGGGCGGGCAAGGTGGGGAACGTGAATAGTTGTGGGCCAAACAAGACCCCAAGGTTCTGGACTGGCTTAGCAAGGTGGAGTGTACAGCCTTGGATGGTGATGCTGCCAGTACCTGAGGTGTGGAGGCGCTGGCGGGAGCCAATCAGGAGAGCCTCAGTTTTGTTGACGTTCAACTGTAGAAAGTTAGCTCTTATCCAGGACTCGATTTCCGACAGACATTCTGTCAGGACAGCAGTGGTCCTGGAGTCATGGGTGGAGGCAGAGAGGTAGAGTTGGGTGACATCCGCATATATGTGGAAGTTGACTCCCATGTCTGCGGATGATGCCACCAAGAGGAAGCAGGAGGGGACCATGGGCAGAGCCCTGAGGAACACTGCACAAGACGGTGCGGGGGCTAGAGGAGAACCTACTATCCCCCCACGTACCTGCCCGTACCCTCCGTTCCTCTGGCTCCGGTCTGCCCCACATCCCCCACCCTAACCGCCTTCAGCCTCTCAGCCCCTAGGCTCTGGAACTCCATTCCCCAGTGTCTTCGCCGCCTCCTCCCTTTCCTCCTTCAAGGCTGGTCTCAAGATCTTTCTCTTCATCCGTGCCTTCAGCTCCCCTCTTGACTCTGCCCCCTCCTCGCTCCCTCCCTTCCCTCCCCCTGACCATTTCCCCCCTGCTCGGGTCCTGACCCAACTGTCCAGGGCCTTGGGACGTTCTTCCGACTTGAAAGGCGCTCTATAAATGCAATCTTGTTGTTGTTGTTGAGAAACCGTTTGTGAGATGAAGTGGAGGCTGTGTGAGAGGTATGATCTGAACCATTCAAGGACAGAACCGTGAAGGTTGAGGTGAGAGGAGAGGCAGTGGAGGAGGATAGAGTGGTCAACTGTATCGAAAGCAGCAGAGAGGTCAAGGAGGATGAGGAGGCAGAGGGAGCCCTGGTCGCAGATGGACAAAATGTAATTTGTCACTTGGACCACAGCTGTTTCTGTGCTATGGGCAGCACGGAAACCCAATGTCCTTATTGAGCCATTTTGTCTGTCCAGTACACACATCGTTTTGCTGAAATAACTCAACAAGCTTTGCTGTTCGGAAGCATCTGTTTCAATGCAGATGGCAGTTTTCTGACTTGTATGAATCACAGAGCCAGTGTTATCTTGTTTTCAGTGGTTTCCCCGCCAGTACACATTTAGCCAGAGGTAAATGCTTTTTTCTTGTATGGTACTAAAGTAATTGCTGCCTTCACAACATGGTGAGAATTGCATACATGAAATTAGTTTTTTTTCTCTTAAAATTCACAAAGCATTAACATAGTGCCGAGAAAATCTGTGATGGGCTGAGCGAGCAGCTATGTGGCTGCAGCAGCTGAGTCAAAACAGATGAAAAAATTAGGTTCTACTTAACAAATGTGGCACATGAAGAAACTGCAATTTCACAGGGGCTTAATGGTTTGTTTCAGATGGCCGCAATGAGATTGCCACAGATGATTCAAACTTTAATCGAAGCTACGTGAAAAAGAAATTAGATCATGGCCTTTCACGCATCTGGCAGGTTTGTACTTCATTTTAGTAAATTATATTTAAAAAAAACTTCTAGTCCACAGGTAGTTTATTCTTCAACTCATTGAGGGAAGGGGAATGCTGTTCAGACTACAGAAGCCCTTAATTATTGTTTACTGCAGCTTCTAATGCAAACCAAATTGCGCATACATTTAGTGATTTTTAAAAATATGAATTTCTGTGTAACATTCTCTGGTTAACACATAACCCCTGAATGAAGGTTTGTGTAGAAGGCAAATAAATCTGCCTAATAAGCAGATATGTAATTTGTTTTGCTTGGTCTGACCTTTTATGGAGCTCTGTACTCTGACATCATTCCATAATCCTGTATTACACCTGATTAAAGTGATCCCTTCAAGCTTGATTTTAATACTTCTGCTGAATAATTATAGTCATTGCAAAGTGAGGATTACTGAAGGGAACAAGTCTCCATTTGATAATGGTTTGCTTTTATTACATAACTGTCTTGAGTGCAGTTGAGCTGCGTTTACTTTATCTAAGTTGCCCATGAACAATTTCATGATTTCTTGTATGTTTGTTACATTTGTAAGTGAATGGTTAGTTTCAAATACAAATGGTAAATTTTAAACGCCTTGTATTTTCAACTTCAATGCTCTGTGATGTACAGAAAGTTATTTGCTGTTATAACTGCTGGGTTCATCAAAATCATTCATCCCTGTGTTACCATCATGACACATTATGTGGAGCGCTGTAGCCACCAAAATCTGCCTCACGAAAAGTACCTTTTCACAGCAGTAAGACCTTCCGATAAGCTTAATATCTTACATTATAATTTAAAACGGCTTTTTAACATTCAAATTTCTTTTGGGACATTAGATCATTATTATAAATGTTGTTCTACAACACCATTTGAAAACTTAAAATAAAATGCTTTGTTCAAATATATTTTAACTATTGTTTCCGAGTAAATTACTGACTAGATTCATAGAATGTTGGAGTTATGCAACAATTTCTTCATTAGTGTCATGAATAGCAGTTCCTTTGTATGCAGTTACAAATTCAACCTTGGTGTGAGGCTAGCTTACACTGATGGGATAAAAGTTTTCTCTTCATTGACTTGGGATCTTGTCCATGAAATGCATTTTGGACATTCTCAGCCTAGTTCCTGGTGATTGCTCACCCGCTGAACAAAAATTGACATTAATAGTCACCAAATTGACAATTTCATTACAAGGATGGTTGGTGCAGAAAATGGAAATATCATATAGGAGCAGTAAAGGGTGGTGACCTGAAGTTTATTATTACAAAAATATTTTCTAGAAAATCTTAGTAGATGATATCCACTGATTTAACTTTTAACAAACAAGAATTCCAATAGATTGTGAATCTCTGCCTGTTGTAAATTCATACTGTCCTATAGCTCCATATCTTTAATTGAGTATTGGTAACATTTGATAAAAAATAGCATTTTCTCTACCACTGATGTTAGCCTAACACATTTATAGTTAACAGGTTCTTGCCTCAATCTTAAATAATGGAATTCACTTTACAGTATATTCTGTGAAGCACTTTGAGACGTCTTAAAGACGTGATGAGGTGCTATATCAAATGCAAGGATTATTATTATTAGAAGTGAAGTAGATTTGAATGTCATCCACATACATGGGGAAATTAACTCTGTGTCAATTGATGACGTTGCTAAGAGGAAGCATATAGATGAGGAAATTTATATTTGTGTTTGCACATGATTAGCACAACCGGAAATTAGATCCCACTGGAGACGATGTTTTATGTAACTAAGATTGTAATCATTTGCTTTACAGGATGTCCAGTTAAAAGCAAAAACGTATTTGCTTGGAACAGATTTATCAAACTTCAAATATGATGATTTTATTTTTGTACTGGACATTATCAGCAGGTATTGTAACTGTATTCATACAACTCATTACCTTTGGGAATCACAACTTAACCAGATCCTAAGTGTGTTTAAGATTCAATGTATATTTTTTAAACATTTATATTATACTATCTGGCATCTTCAATGAGTGCTCATTAATTAAATCAAATATCTTTTGATTCGTTTCATCTGCATTTGAATTAACTTTAAAAGTTTATTCAGAAGCAAATTGTGCTCTAAGTTCAGATGTGATTACTTTTGTTTTGTACATTTCTTACCCTTCCCCTTGTCCTGTGTTAGCTGTCTGCTAAGTTGCCAAGCAGCTGTTCGTCATATATGAGATCAGATGTGAGATCACACAGCTTACTATTCACCATTACAGCAAAGCTTGATTCTAACCTCACCTAACATCCACAGGAACATTGTCCAACCATATTCAGTGGATTGTTGTCAGAAACAGTGTCCTTCAATATAGCTGTCTTGCGTCCACCTCCACCCACTCTTAACTGGAAGTACCTGGCTCTGGTACTACATAAATGACCATCTTCCAATTGACAGATCGCCGCTGACATCACTTTGTAACAGAAGTGATAGCTGAGTTACTTCCTGCTTCTAAAGCACATACACAGTTAGACATTTGTTTACACCTTGCTGACTTGTATCCAGCTTATAGTGAGGTTTTTCTGTATACAGGTTGTTTAATTGAATAGAGAAATGAAACTCATAAAAATAGTTTGACATATGTAAAGACAGGAGTTGGTAAAGTGCAAGTTGAGGACAGATACAACACACCAAATAGATTGCAAGAATGGGTGGTTGAGACCAGGGAACTGGAAGAGGCAAACTAAAGCCCCTCTTAGACTTTGCTCCTCATTGTTAGATCACAATATCATTTAGCCACTAAGATGTCAGGGAAATTGCTCAGTTATGTTTCATTTGGATGTAGTTACTTGATTTAATGTGTGTCTTAAAATGTCATCATTATTTGTTGTTTATTGACCAGACTGATGCAAGTTGGTGAAGAGTTTTGCGGCAGTAAATCAGAGGTGTTACAGGAATCTATCCGGAAACAAAGTGTGAATTATTTCAAAAACTATCACAGGTAAAGTTTGTTACATCTGCATAAGAATTTACTTTGCAGAACAATATGGGCAAACCTTCTTAATTTACACCTTCTAAATAAACTAATACATTGCTAATGTTAGTTAGGAATGTTACGGATGCATAAGAGTTATCAGTAAATGTATTAAGATAAGTAAATTAATCACTCGTTTTAATGGATTCTTCATTTTCATGGAATGCATAATTAAGTTCCTAAGAGTCCAGGAAGCTCAACTGTTATTTCTTTCATTTTTGTGAACCAACTTCCCACCAAGATAATGAAATGTTTAGCTGAAGTTTGTTCCATTGAAAACTCAAAAGCTGAAATTCACATAAACATAATCTTTTCCATGTTATATTCTGTTTAATCTCTTTATAATTACATTTATATATTATATTGCATGCACAGTGATACTTTTAATGCATTCTCTAAATAATTAAATAGGTTTTCCATTTTTCCTTAGGTTGTATATTAATCAAAACGTCATGTTTTCTTCAAATTGAATCAAACTACTTTTCACAATAGACTGTTACAGGGTCAATTGATTGTGGAATTCTGGTACAAATTCAAACTGAGAACCAGATTTGTGTGGTTTATACAACTTTCAATTTGACTGCATCACAATTTCTATCTAGCTGGCACTCATGTAATAATGTGCCAATTTTGTCCACAAGAAATTAAGGGTGAGGAAGATGTCCACATGATGGACAATAAATTTCCTATGATGGTATGCACCCCTTATTTGGGAGAATGTTGTAACAATAGTCCATTTCAATGCAGGAAGACCCACATCTTGTATTTATATGTGAACATTATAATATAATAATCTTCACATTTGATACAGCACTTTTCATGTCAGGAGGACATCCCAAACTGCTTCTCAAGATATACCATAAAGTGGAGTGGCTGTGTGTTTTGTGAGCGAACATGAGAGCCAGTTTGCACACGGCAATGTCCCACAAATAGCATTTGAGTCATTCATTCCTAAAACATAGACAAAACAGTTTATTCCAGGGATAAAAAACAGACCCATAACTTGTGTATTTTCTGGCTGGACAAATGTTTAAAATAGAAACTGCTGTCTCAGTGTTTCTCCTTGTGTTTTGCTAAATCTTTTTTTAAAAATAGATTTGTCTGCTAGCACATAAAAAGATTCTTGAAGAAAGGATTCCACTCCACACCCATATTACCCGAATGAAAATTCCTCCAATTTCCACAATGAATGTTGAGACGGTCAACATTTTCAGCTTGGAGTAGCAATCTATTCCATAAATCAAGGAATACAAGTATGCTAAATTCAGGTCACAGCCATGCCAGTTTATAATGATTTCTGGATAGTCTATCAAAATCTTGCACAAATTCCTTCATACATTCACCATATTGATTTCCTTCATTAAAATAAAAACTTGAATGACATTTCCCCCCTTCCTATTCTAATTGTATGAACTTTGACTGTGGGTAGCACCATGATATTTGATGATTGGAGCAGAACCCTGGGATACCATTGGGAAACAACCTTCCACCATCTGGTTCCATAAAGTGCTCATCACCCAGTTATTTTCTCCATCCATTTAATTAAAGGATGGAGCAGAGACACAGAGAAAAAAGGAAAAGTTTAATCAGATACAAAACTAATAAGCATCATTATAACTATTCAAATCAGACAAAGAACCAAGAGCCAGGAAAGGACGGGCTTTCTTTGGGTCAGCATGTGTTAGCTAGCTCAGTTGGTAGCACTCTTGCCTCTGAAGGTTCAAGACCCATGTCAGGACTTGGAATCATGCTTGATACAGAATTATCACTAATGCTTGTTGTTTCATAGTATGAATCTTAGAGGAGAACTACTGGAATTGATGCAGAAATTGCATCATCCAAAAGAGTACTTTTAACATGTGCTGACAGGTTGACTATGGGTCTCAAAATGATCTATCTATAGGGCTGTCAATAGATTGATTCAAGAGATTAGCATGGATTGCCCACAAAATACACAATTAATGCACTTGCTAATATCAATCTTGTTAAGATTATTGTATGTGTAAATGTCAACAATCTAATTATATTATATTCCCTCTGTATATGCATTTATATAGAACACGTCTTGAAGAACTGCGAATGTTTTTGGAAAATGAAACCTGGGAACTTTGCCCTGTCAAGTCCAACTTCAGTATTTTGCAGTTACATGTAAGCAATATTTGTCAAGTTTATCGACCCTCTGGAGCAAACTTTAACTCTCAAGGAGATAATATCATTGCAGGAATAAGTGGTTCTTTCAATGAGTTTTTCTTTGGCAGTGGTTATTTCCTTTGCGGATCACAAATGGCAATAAAAAAAACTCAAATGGTAGTGTATTCTGAAAGGTATGAACTGTATTCAAAATATTTATGCTACCAATAGCTCATTTTTTGACTCAGTAGACAAGTACCCCATGTCAGATGATCCTAAGCTGTGCGGATAAGAAAATCCTGGTAAGATCCTTGATCAATGAGTCTGCTGGTTGTAGCAGTGTAGATGTCTGATATGGGCAACATCAGGGTTGGCTGTGATGCACACACAGTTGAAAAACTGGTTGACGCTCAATGTCTGAGCTCAAAAATGAAGAATCATAAGGGAGACATGTTCATCTTAAGTTACTGCTTTCAGGAGAGGAGGCAGAGAAAAGAGAGTATAGTAACAGAGAAAGGTACTGCACATTGAGTTTCCTGTAAATTGCAGATTACCTCCTAATAAAACTGCAAAATTAAAATTGCAGTCATTAAATCTCTTGTCTAAGGGTCCTCAAAAAACATCAGGCTAAAATACAAACTGACTGAAAATTGAAGTAAACCACCCAGGTAAAGTAAAATAAATTACTGCAGTAAATAACTGAATCCTTGCAGTGATTTCAGTGATATATTTTAATTGTCTGAACCTAAGTTGAACATTACTTTAATTTACAATTAAACAGTACATGAAGTTTTCAATTAGCTTTTTGCCGCATAAACTTGTAGCTGTTCTTAACTCTCAATGATATGAGTTGTTCAAAGACCAATGTATTGTTTTTTCAGAAATGTCTGATGGTTTTCTGAAACCTGCAAGATATGTTGCTAGTTGCCCTAACATAGTCCTTAAAATCTTAAATCCATCCTTACAGATGATCGTATTATGAGTCCTGTTATATACTCGGCATATTGCTATTTACTGTAGTGCTGTATTTTATGGTGGTTTTACCTGGTTTCTTAATTTGCATGTTTGTGTTTTATAGGAAGTTTGTAAGAGCAGAAACCTGTGTAACCATTTATTGGAACAAGTTTGATATGTTTAATGACATGTATTGAAGTCAATTTCAGTTGTTCCGTGTTCTTTGCTTTGAAAGTAAACTTAAGTGTTTCTTGACATTCGTGTCTGGGTAGAAATACAGTTTAACTTTCATTTTCTTAAGTCTTAACCTATTTAAAGGGTCTTAATGATATTTTATTGCTTTTAGGAATTTAAATTTATGCGGCAGTCGCGATCCCCTTCAGTCTCACCCAGCAAGCAACATACTACAACATCAGCAACAGCAGAGTCCCTGTTTGCTCAGTGCCGTAATGGAGGAAATCCATTTGAAATGCAGACTGACATCAAAGATGATGAAACAGAAGATGTTCTTGCCTCTAATGGGGTATGGTGGTCTCTATTTATAGTAACATGTAAAGGGGAACATTTTTAGAATGGGTTTGGAGTAGCAAAGGCACCATCTGCAATAAAATTGTTAATTCAGAAGCCGTTGTGGTGCTTTTTAAAGACAAATCAAAGTAGATACATTTATGGACTTATCTTCACCTGTCATCATGCCTATTTTCACAATGTGACCATTTCTAATATGTGCCGAAGTCAGTGTTTGATTGATTCAATAGATTAGCAGCTTAATTCCTGGCAGCTGCAAAAATAGGCTACTAAATGTGGTTGAGAGTTTGTCTTTTTTTCAAATGGTTTTTGATGCAGCCCACAAATCAAGGAAAGGTGTTCCTGCAGTTATCACCTTTACAGACCACCATCTGCTATAAATAAATTCCATCTTCGGTTGCTCGTAAGGAAAAGCACATGCTTAATTATGGCGTAATAAAGTCTGATTGTCACCTTTGACACCAGAATGTTAACAACTACAAACATTCACTGTAGACCCACAGTATTACATTTCTCGTTATTATATTGCTAATGACACACCAGTTTATAATTGGTTCTTTTCAATTTCCCATGTTAAACTTGATAAGCTGCATAACTTGTAGAAATGGTATCTAATGCTATAGCTATTATTATTTCTACTCCCCTGGAACACACGGCTCACAATTTAGATGGTAGTGAGACTAATTGAGTAAAATTCTACCTGGCTCTAGATTTACTCCATTAACATAGCATTTCAGAGTTGCCCAGAATTCGGTGAATCGTTAAATTCAGCCTTAACTTTGAAACCATTTTCTGTGGTCCTTAAAAAATCTTACTAAAAAGGCTTCAAGATTATAATAATGATAATCCTTGAATTTTTTGCATTTGATACAGCATCTTATAATGTCTTTCAGACGTCTCACAGCATTTCACAGAATATACTGCAGAATGAATTAACTGTGTATTTTGTGGGCGAAACGGGGCAGCCAATTGTGCACACAAGTGTCTCACAAACAGTCGTGGATTAAGTGACCACATTATTATTTTGATTTTTTTTGAAGGAATTATTATCCCCAGAAAAACGATCCACCAATCAATTAACAATCGGGTTTCTACTTACTGCGAGGTAAACAGAGGCGTGTGGAGTAAGGAAACTTGCCCAACATTTCGCCCTGCCGGGTATCGAACCCAGGTCTCTCGCTTGCGAGGCGAATGCTCTAACTACTGAGCTACAGGACTCCACAGTGAGACTATTGGCTGTATTTGAGAATTTGTTAAATCTGGGTATTCTGAAATGCTTCCTAAATAAAATAAATCTGGACACACTTGTAATTTTATTGCTTATATTCCTCGTACTCTCCGCTAATACTGGTGTGTATCCAATCCTGAAATTACAGAGAGGTGGCATAGTTTGACTTGCTGTATAGTTTTTCATTCAGTGAGAAAGAACATTAATCCAAAATGTAGCCAAACACCATCCTTATCTCCCCTGGTGGTCTGATATCTGTTTGAAATGCCGGTGAAAACTGTTGTTCTACAACTCAATTTGAGCTCTGCTCCCCATCTGAATGTCTTTCAGCACAATTTTAATTTACACATACAAGTAAACGATAAATGTTATTCACAAGTAAAATCAGAAAATAAGGAATTAATTTGTTGTTTTAGCCACAGAGATTTGTTGTAAAATACTGAAGATTTTCTTCAGTTCATTACATGTCTGTTGCTACACGATGCAGTTAATAATAATAATAATAATCCTTGCATTAGATATAGCGCCTTATCGCATCGTCAAACATCTCACAGGATATTGGTGTGTATGGTGTAGCTGAATGCGGCTACCAATTTGCAAACAGCAATGTTCTAGCGAACAGCCGTGGAGTGAGCGTCCAATCTTGTTTGTGGGGATTGTTGGCCATGACAGTGGTACATATGCAGACAACACTACATAGATCACACGTAACGTTTATGCTTAAGCAATACCAACATTCCATTCACTAGCAGAGGATTCCTAATCCCTAATGAGGACTGCTGGGATCTCTGCTCCTGACAAGTAGATTGTGTCAGAATGATGCTCCCACTTGTGAGCCTGACGCACTTATGATTACTGGAAAGATTTGCCATTCATGGAACTCAGATTCTTAAGAAATCATTTTCAGAAATATCACAAATTAGCCTCCTCTGTGCGGCAGTAGGTGATGAAGTGAAGCACTGAAAACTGACTGTGCAATTGTTTTTGTCCTCAGTATGAGTCTGATGAGTTGGAAAAGAGTGCTTACCAAGAGTATGACAGTGACAGTGATGTCCCAGAAGAACTTAAAAGAGACTATGTTGATGAACAAACTGGTGACATTCCTGTGAAAAGGTAGAATTAATATTCATTTTGTAATTTGAAAATGCATGTTTTTGATCAACTTGCACATATATTCCATTTAAAACGTCTGTCTGAACCCCCCATCCCACCCCTCGGAAAACGTACATTCATACAGCATCTTTCAACGAATACTCTTGAAGTATATTACAGAATGAGATTAATTACAAATGAAATGAATGTTATTCAGACAAACGTGACAGTTCATTTTTGCCAGCGATATGCTACAAACAACAGTGATAAGAGCAGCCATTTTGCATTTTTAGGACCAATTTGGATTGAGAAGAAAGTATTAGCCAAGACAACCAGGAGGAAATGTCTACATTTGTTTGGAACAGTGTTAGCAGTCCCCTTCACATCTATGAATCACAGGGCTCGACTACGCAAACTCCCTGCTTGTCAGCCTCCCCAACTCCTTCCTTCATAGGCTGAGAACATCCAAAACTTTATAGCCTGTGTCCTCTCCTGCACCCAGCTCCGTAACCCTATCACCCCCATCCTCGCCCGGCTCCACTGGCTTCCCATCACTCAGAGGATACAGTTCAAGATCCTGGTCCTAACCTTCAAAGCCCTCCATGGATTTGCTCCCCCCTACCTCTATGACCTCCTAATCCCCTAACAACCCCTACCTCCTGATGTGAAAGGTGCTATACAAATGGAATTTGTTGTTATATTGTAATTGTTTATTGTAAAAAAAATAAGGAATTTGCAGCTGGTTCTTATTTTTCCGATTAGCAAAGGATTGTAATTGTGTTTATTAAAGCTAATTTGTTGACTGCTTTCAAAAGCTGTAATGATTAAGGAGCAAAATAATTGCTGACGGCCACTGTCACCCTGATCATGGTAAGCATTGAGCTTCTGAAACAACCAAAGTGTTTACTGTCACATTTTGGTGTTGACTGTATCAATCATCATGTATGTATTAATTTGATTTCTGATTTTAATTAGTGTGTCCAAAGAAACCCTGAGAAGAGGAAAGAAGTCTGACTACAGCCTGTTCAAGGGAAATACACTGATCTTAACAAACACTACCTTGAATGTAATAAGACTTGTTGGTGAGTATGAACACTTTCAAGCAAATGTTAAGGATACTGTTAAGGATACCGTTAAGGAGAGTTAAGGATCTTGATCTCGAGACATGTAATAAAATATTCTATTTTGGATTACAATATGGATTCAACAGTAGAAAGCACAGAGATTATTCCTTGGTGTTGAGGAGGCCTGGATCCCTTTGTGAATTATCTGCTTCTTAATGGCAGTTTGATGTTTGAATATCCCACTGCTCCCCAGGGAATCCCTTTCTTTATGCCATTGTTAAGCTTATAATAATAATAATAATCCTTGCATTTGATATAGCGCTTTTCACGTCTTCTAGATGTCCCAAAGCACTTCACAGAATATACTGTAAAGTGAATTGACTGTATATTTGTGGGAGAACGCGGCAGCCAATTGCGCACAGCAATGTCCCACAAACAGTCGTAGATTGAAAATGACCAATTTATTATTGTTTTTTGTTTTGGAGGGATTATTATTTTTAATAATAAGCTTAAATTTTTTTTTAAAAAAGTCCAGTAAATGTTGGTGATACTGGTCGTCTGTGATAAATACATAAGAAATGCTAGATGAAAAAAGACCATGGTCCATCTAGTTCGCCTTCCACCTTCCTGGTGGTCGCATGCACATATGTCTCAAACTGCCTTATGTTCCATCCGTTACTTAACCAACATAACCTATTGCTCTGAAGATCAAAAACATGATCGAATTATTCTACTTATTTCTTATAAATTTACTATCAGTATGATGATTATGCAGTGAATCAGTTAACAAGTCATAAGCATTTTAATTAGTCACCCCCAACATTAACTCTGAGCACCATCTGTCTGCCTGAGCACTCTCTTCTCTGTCCCAGGTGACACTATTTGATAGGTTTTTCAAAGATGTAGCAAGCAGTGAATTATTACAAGATTTAGATTGTACGAATATTGAAATACTCAGCCTGTCACAGCTACCACTGGAAATGGGTGCAACCCATATGAGTGCTTGCTGTGATCTATTCGCAGCTCTCGACTGGCTCACTAAGCAACCTGTGAACTTTCAACAAAACTTTTTTTTATTGTTTTTATTGTTTTATTGTAAGGGTTAGACATGATTTTGGTGGAGGGGGGAAGCCTCTTTTTCCCTGTTGTGTTTAATTGTGTTTCTCTTTATAATAGTCTAAGGTGGTAGCTAAGCACCTTCACTCCAGATTAGTATAAACACAGGGATCAAAAGATCCAAGTCAAATGAATGTAACCTAAACCAGTTACAGGATTTGTGAGTAATAAGCACACATTTATAGACGTACTTAAAGTACAAGTGAACAAATCATTTATTTTCCCCTTTTTTTAAAAAAAAACATTTCCTCAGGGAAGAGGGGAATGAGCCTTGTTTCCTTGACATCATGGCCAAAGCACTGTTGCATAAATATGTTAATGTGTGTGTATATATATATATATATATATATACACACACATATCATTCAACAAGGACACATCACAAGGTGTAAAGCATCAACAATGAATGGCAGGAATTTACATTTTTGCTTTTCAGAAAACTATAGCAGTGCTACAGTCAAACATTTTTTTATGTGTGTCATAACACCTGAAGAAACCCATCACCATGCTAAACCAAACTGAGATTTCCATGCATCCCACCTACACATGGAAATCCCAGAGCTGGATTGTTGGAATGGAATGCGCACTCTCCCTGGAGGGACACATCCTGTTCACCTAATTCTGGGTCGCAGGTTGGCAAGAGCCAAGGCTTGGGGACCCCAGAGTGTGAATTGGGGTACTGTTGAAGATTAACCAGCTAAAACCGCACAGCTTGCTATTGATATCACTGTCCGGCAAGCTTTCGCTGCTTGTCCAGCTAGGACCACCCTACCCATTAGGGCTTTGGATTGCAGGGTTAACAGGAACTGAGTGGGATGACTCCCTGCCCCCAGTGACTGGTCTGCCCTTCCAGGTCTGTCTTTTAGCCAGGCTGGCTGTGGTACCATCAGCAGTGCCCTGGAATACTGCGGACCGCCTGGCTCAGAAACTGGACTACTAAGACCAACACAGAGGGCTGACTCGATTCCGACATTCCATTGCACTAGCAGTTGAATAAGACGTACATTGTCCATCTATCGTCCAGCCTGGCTGTAATTCAGATAAATTTTGCCAGTGTCATAAGCTGTCAGCTGTTTGCAAGGTCACCTGAAGCTTCTTTTTTTCCTGTCACCCTGGGTTCTGCTACTCAGCCAAAGCCTGACAAAAAGACTTTACTGCTGAGACTTGCAGTCTGAAGCTTCAAACTGCTCAGGGACTTGAATTAAAGCAAATGTCCTTTGCACTATGCTTCTGGGTTAGTCAGTTTTAAGAGGAACATATCCCTCAATGCCATGTTTGTCAGCATTCCCCTGTGACTGTGTCTTGCTGATACATATCACCTACATGTTAAATGTAGACAGAATTTGCTGATTGCTATCTCCATGATGTAAAAGGTGATGTTGATATGAAATGATGCTCCACAGATCCTGCAAATGACAAAAATGGCTATTTATGTACTGGAGAAAGAATTGAGGACATAGAAACAGAAGGCCATTCAGCCCCTTGAGCCTGTTCTACCATTCCATAAGATCATGGCGAATCTGTAACTCAAGTCCAATTACCCGCCCTTGCCCCGTATCCCATATATCCTGACCTAACAAATATCTATCCACCTCAGTCTTGAAAATGGGAATGGATCCAGCATCCACAGCCTTTTGGGGAAAGAGTTCCAGATTTCCATTAACCTCTGGCTGCAAAACTGCCTCCTCATTTCACTCCTAAATGGCCTAGCGTTAATTTTAAGATTACGCCCCCTGGATCTGGATTCCCCACCAGAAGAAATGGTTTCTCTGTATCTAATAATAATAATAATAATACCCTATTGAATCGCTTTATAATAATAATAATCCTTGCATTTGATATAGCGCTTTTCACGTCGGGAGGACGTCCCAAAGCGCTTCACAGAACACACTGTAAAGTGAATTGACTGTATATTTGTGGGCGAACGTGGCAGCCAATTGCGCACAGCAATGTCCCACAAACAGTCGTTGATTGAAAATGACCAATTTATTATTGTTTTTGGTTTTGGAGGGATTATTATTAGGCTCTGTGTGGAGTAAGGAAACTTGCCCAAGGTTTCGCCCTCTGCCTGGAATTGAACTCAGGTCTCTCGCTTGCAAAGCGAGTGCTCTAACCACTGAGCTACAGGACTCCATTATTTTATGAATACTTTTATGAGTACTTTTCCTGGGGAAGTCAGATCGGAGGCTGTTGTAATTATGAAGACAGAATTGTTGGTGGTTTTCCACTATTATAATTGACAGAGACCACACATATTCACAGAGATGGTAGATTTTAGAGTGCATCTTTGATACAGGTGCTTGAACGAAACAGGATAACTGTTACAGGTGGAGGCAGTGATACTTTGGCACTTCATTCACTGCTGCACTTTGAAAGGTCTGGAGACTTTTTCAGTTCCTAGAGCAGACCAACCAAGAAGCCCTCATTCCAGTCTGCTTGCTATCTTACTCCCTTTTTTCCCCTTATTTTGAGAACTCTCCAACCCCTCCTCCCAGACTGTTTGTGGGACACTGCTGTGGGCAATTGGCTGCTGCGTTTCTCCTACAAAATACAGTCAATTTGCTTTACTGTATGTTCTGTGAAGCACTTTGAGATGTCTCAAATATACTATAAAGCGCTATATCAAATACAAGGATTATTATTATAATATAGATAACCTGCTTCTTGATCTGTGCTAAGAAGCTGTGAAACAGAATGGCAAGAAGTGCATCTGAATATCCTAGGTTATTATACTAGGCATCTGCCATGCTCTTGCATTCAGGATCAAGCCAATTGGGAGCTTGCCATATAGGGAAATCTCAGAGCCATAGCCATATTTTAGCATTTTGGTGGCAATCTGTTTCATACAATTTCCTCTGCTTCCATGAAAACTGGTGCAGAATGTTAAAACTGTGTTTGCCCAATTTTAGAGAATGCTAGGACTGGAGATAGAAGATCCAGAGTTTAAAATAACGTATTGCAATTTTGAATTCTAGAAGTCAAAATATCATAAGTATTTCAACATTAAATATTATCGAGCATTTTTTAAAGGTCAATTTTTCATTATTTGAATGTTAAGGTCACATAATACTATCACTTTTCTATTTTTGGAGGGAAGAGATTTCTGCTGTTCAATTCGTGGCACAGAATCATTTCCTTTTTTTCTGCATTATCACACAGTGGGGTGGTTTGTGATTATGAGCATCCATTCATGCCAGGTGGATAGCATTTTAATAGGTTGTATAATGGATTTGGAAGAGCCAGGTGGCTGGTGTGCTAAGCAACTGGCTCTCGAAGCCTCGAGACCTGCTATGTGGGGGTGGATGCTAATGTGCGAACTAGCAATTAGCCATGGTGTTCCCTGCCAGCTGAAAGGAACATTCGTCTTACCAAGGTCATCCAGATCCTTGCCATTGGGATGACGAGTTTCATTCACAGGGGATGGAGCCTAAAGTATTTATTAGATGTTCCTTGTGGCAAACACAAACAGCTGGATCAGTCTGGACCACAGTTCTGTGTTGAGATGCACGTTACTTGAGTGCAGCTGAGATTCCAGAGATTGGAATGTGTTAGTGTCCAGAGGGACTTGGGTGTCCTTGTACACCAATCACAGAAAGTTGGTCTGCAGGTACAGCAGCAATTAGTAAGGCGAACGGTGTGTTAGCATTCATTATGAAAGGATTAGAGTATAAGAGTAGGGAAGTCTTGCTACAACTGTGTAGGGCTCTGGTGAGACCACACCTGGAATACTGTGTCCAGTTTTGGTCTCATTTAAGGAAGGATGTACTTGCCTTGGAGTGGGTGCAGAGTAGATTTACTAGGTTGTTTTGGCTACAGAGATTTGTTGGTACTAACCATCCACACCTTCAAAGAGTGAGGTAGATAGATTTTTGGTAGGTCAGGGTATTAAGGGACATGGGGAGAAAGCGGGAAATTTCAATTGAAAGGATTAGTTGATTAGTTGATCAACCATGATCTAAATAAATGGCGGAACAGGCTTGAAGGGCTGAACGCCCTAGTCCTATGTTTCTATGTTGGGCAAGTTTCCTTAGTCCAGTTCCAGTTATTTACAACAAATCTCTGTAGCCAAAACAACAAATTAATTCCTTATTTTCTGATTTTACTTTGAATAACATTTATCGTTTACTTGTATGTGAAAATTAAAATTGGATTGAAAGACATTCAGATGGGGAACAATGCTGCACATTGAGTTGTAGGACAACAGTTCTCACTAGCATTTCAAACAGATATCAAACCACCAGGGGAGAGAAAGATGGTCTGTCTCACTGAATGAAAAACTATACAACAAGTCAAACTATGCCACCTCTCACTAGTTTCAGGTTTGGATACACACCAGTATTAGCAGAGAGTACAAGGAATATAAGCAGTAAAACTCCAAGTGTGTCTACACTTATTTTAATTATGAAGCATTTCAGAATACCCAGATTTAACAAATTCTCAAATACAGCCAATAGTCTCATTGTGGAGTCCTGTAGCTCAGTGATTAGAGCATTCGCCTTGCAAGCGAGAGACCTGGGTTTGATACCCAGCAGGGCGAAATGTTGGGCAAGTCTCCTTACTCCACACGCCTCTGTTTACCTCGCAGTAAGTAGAAACCCGATTTTTAGTCGATAGGAGGATTGCTTTTCGGGGGTAATAATTCCTTCAAAAATAATAATAATAAATTGGTCACTTCAATCCTCGAATGTTTGTGGGACACTGCTGTGCGCAATTAGCTGTTGCATTTTGCCCACTGAATATGCAGTCAATTCACTTTACAGTATATTCTGTGAAGAGCTTTGCGACGTCTCGAAGACATGAGAAGGCGTTATATGAAATGCAAGGATTATTTTTATTATAATGCTGGCTGAGTGGCTGAATAATTTGTAGAACGTTTCTTAATTATTCTTTTTTCCTAATTGTTAACATTTTTAGCACAAATTTATGTCACCAAAAGATTGAAACAACTTGTTACATGAATTTTTGCATCTTTGTTCAGAAGGCAGATTCTGAAGTGGGCATTAATTTTCTCTTGTCTGAAGCAACTGGCAAAATATCACAGACCTTTTCAGCTGATTACAAAAAAGAATGTCATCTGCTGTATTTAGAGGTTTGCTTCTGAGTGTGTGGAAAAGTATAATTTGCTACTGCTGTTTCAACAGTATTAAGACGTCACAATGGGAGGAATGGTCCAAAGAGATTATTTTCTGTTAAGAGTTGCTTTTCCTTTTTCCAGGGAAATACATGCAGATGATGAATATCCTGAAACCAATTGCTTTTGATGTTATCCACTGCATGTCACAACTGTTTGATTACTACCTGTACGCAGTGTACACATTCTTTGGGCGAGAGGACATGGTAAGTGTTGATGCTTGTATCCATTCTAATAATATATTTATTACCCATGGGTAGCCATCAAGTGCTCAGCTGTATTTGTAGACAAACCATTTTTTTTGTTGGAAATTCCAGTTTGGATTCCTCCATCTGGATTTGGATTCAGGAGCACCTTCCTTGAAAATTATCGACCTTTACTAATGCTGTAGTTCTAACTCTCTTGTGATATTTCCAACTCATTTAAACGTAGTGAAGTGTAAAATCAGTTTTAAACTATGTCAGTTTCTCAATTGGTTTTTAGTCCTTCTTGACAAACATTCATTGGTTCAGTAGAACTATCTTATACTTAGGTGTCACTAGGTTATCTAGGTTATCTTCAACTCAGACTGAATGTTTGACTTAGATGTTCTTCCCATTATTTGTGTAAAAATAATGGGATCTGTAGTCCATAGGAAATTAATTAGCTTTCCAAATAATTACTTTCATGTTTTGTGCCTCGGGTTTGTGATTTCTTTGCTTGCCTTGGTTAGAATAAGTTTCATGAGATCCTAAGGGGTGCACTGTGTGATAAAGCTGTATTCTATGCCAAAGCAAAGAAAATCTGTTAGCATGCCTACCATCAGCTCAACCTAGAGCTTTTGTGGCAGTAATCAATCGGTGAAACTCTTGCCGAGACTGGCACGTGTACCTAACTAAAAAGGGTCATGTGCAGCTGGAAGATTGTGATGGAATAGGCAATTCTTAAATGCCATTAAATCATTAGTTCATAATTAGGGCTGTGTTTCTGTTACAGACATGGGTTGTGTCATATTAATAATAATCCTTGTGCTTGATAAGCACTTTGAGATAGTCCATTAAGAGTACATTTGAAAGCACGTCACATGATTTACTGTGAAGTGCAGTGACTATGTATTTTATAGACTATATTTTGCAGGTGATCGCTATTTTTAAAGTCTGCCTTAAGACCTATGTTTTCAATTGCACTTTAGTTGCCTTTCATCCACCCCTTCCTCAGGTCTTGCTTTCTCCAGCTTGAGCTCCCAGTAAATGCTGCTATGTTAATGCAAATTGTTATCTGTGTTAACCAGCAAAAAACAAAATTTCTTGTGGTGGTTTTCTGGGCTTCTGTAACCATTCTTGTTTTGCTCTCCTGTCCTCTCATCAGCATGCACATTAGAATTAGGCTATCATTGAGCTCCAGTGTGTACCCCAAACAACCTGCCAAATGCCTGGATAATTTTTCATTAATTTTAAATTGGGATTTTAAATTGTGTATGGAAAGCTGGTACCTAATGGTGGTAATAATAATGACCTGCTGCCCTACTTCCTCTGCTTCGTCTTTGTGCTACAAGTCTGCATCTCAACAGATATCTCCAGATTCCTCTGGGGATCTGGAGAATTCTGGAATGAGTTTTAAAAATAACTTCTCTCAGTGTCAATCACTACTAATTAATAAGCTGATCTGCGGCGTTTGAAAATATTTTTCACTTGGCAATAAGGCTCTCGAAATTTACAGTTCGTATGAGAAACTTCAACACCAGGATGGTGACTTGTAGTACTTTGTGTTCACTACAGGCTATTCTTCCTTTACAGTATGAATCCACAGGGTTGGGGCTAATCAGCAGCAGACTGCGAACCACACTGAACAGAATACAAGAAAGTCTCATCGATCTGGTAAGGGAGTGGTTCTCCTAATGTAATTTTTGTTGAATTAGCTAAATAATGAAGCAGTTGAATTTAGTTTGTTTGACCCTGTTTGACCATCTACTATTCTTTCTACCCCATATCCGTGCCATGTCCAGCTCTGCCTTCCCCTACCTCCGCAACATCGCCCAGCTCCGCCAATGTCTCACACCGCAGGCTGCCAAAACCCTCATACATGCATTCATAACATTGAGGCTTGACTATGCAAACTCTCTGCTCATCAGCCTCCCCAACTCCTCCCTCCATAGGCTACAGGTTATCCAGAACTCTGAAGCCCGTGTCCTCTCCTGCACTAGGCTCCGCGACCCTATCACCCCCATCCTTGCCCAACTCCACTGGCTTCCCATCACACAGAGGATACAGTTCAAGATCCTGGCCCTCACCTTCAAGGCCCTCCATGGCCTTCCTTCTTCCTACCGCTGCGACCTCCTAACCCCCTACCAACCTGCCCACTCCCTCCGCTCAGCGGGCTCCAGCCTGCTTCAAGTTCCCCACCTCGCCTGCACCACCATTGGAGGGCGGGTCTTCAGCTACTCTGCCCCCATCCTCTGGAACTCCAACCCACAGTCCCTTCGCCTCGCGCCCTCCCTTGCCTCCTTCAAGACCCATCTCAAGACCCTCTTCTTCAACCATGCCTTCGATCACCTTCCATGTTTCCCGCCCGACCTGCCCAACCATCGGTGGCCGGGCTTTCAGCCTCTCTGCCCCCACACTCTGGAACTCCATCCCACGGTCCCTTCGCCTCGCTTCCTCCCTTGCATCCTTCAAGGCCAGTCTCAAGACCCTTCTCTTCGACCGTGCCTTTGGTCTCTCTCCCACCTCTCTGTCTTGCCTCACCCCTACACCACCCCTTCCCCATGCTTGGGCCCCGACACCTGACAGTTCAACGCTTTTGGACGTACTTCTGATGTGAAAGGCGCTCTATAAATATAATTTTGTTGTTGTTGTTCCCACCCTCCCGGATCCCGACCCCCAGCTCGGGTCCGAAACACTGACTGTCCAGTGCCTTGGGATGTCCTCCCGATGGGAAACCGCTATACAAATGTAATTTTGTTGTTGTTATTGTATTCCACTAGCTTGAGAGACCCTACTTGCAAAAAGGTTGATGACCTTCAGGGTGACTGTTTTGGTTTCAGTCATAGCCAGGCGGAGACTGGTTGCTAAGTTTTGTGGAGAACTTTTAAGATTTAAGGATTTTATTGGGAGAGGAAGAAGCTGCAGTCAAGTAGATAGGCATGGAGTTCTTACAAAAATAAAAGGCTGAAATGTGCAAACATTTAATGTTGTCAGTTTGATTGTAAGAATTGTCAAGGGGGAGCCTTATATCAGTGTCTGGCAGTACCTGTTCAAATGTTTAAAGTTAAACATGTTTGTGTAATTTTTTAATCATTCAAGAGGAGTTCTGCCTATCATGATGACCAGTCATCAAATGCTTGTTGTGCACATTCTCAGAGCATGGAGATAGAGTGTGCTCGACACATAATCCACCACTTGGCTATCAGACAAACAAAATAACATGCAGTATTGCTGAAAGGTATTGCTTCAATCGTAAGGTCTAAGTACTGATTAACTCAATCATTTGGTTTAAAATTCTTCATTCCAGTTCAGCTGTAGAAAACGATAAGATCTAAACAGTCTGTACCTGTATCACCTTTGCTTTATGCTGGCAAAAGCGCCTCTGATGTAATCTGTGTTTCTCCATGAAAATTCTCCATTCTATAGCAACTCTGCTTGCTGTACACAGGTTTCCAAACAGAAAACGCCTTTTATATCTTGGGCGTATTTTCCAAAGGTCACACAGCATTGACAAGGTAGAGCGCTTTTTATACCCGGGCCTTTCCAAAGTATGGGATCACTTTCATGTAAGGCTTCAATATCTGAGGAAGCAGCAGATTCAACAACTTTTCAGGACAGAGTCCAAGTTGTCTTCAGTTCAATATGAAGAAAGCAGCAATTTCAGTCTGAGACAGTTTCTTATAATAGAATTGGAATGTCCTGCTCTCTCTGTTTCATGGCATTCTTCATCACCTTCATTTCTATGACTTGTATTTTTAATAGAAAATTAGTTTTCATTAGGAAAGATCTAGTGTAGAGCAATATTATTCTGGATTCCATTACAATACCAAGATCACAAGCTTGATTCTGTTTGGAATCAGAAGTCAATCCATTATAAACCCTTTGCTTTGAAAGTCCCAATTTGTGACACATTCTTGAAAGCAGAAAGAGTTTAACCCTGGCACCATCACTGAGAAAATATTTTAAGTTTAACATTGAAAGGTGGAGCATTTTGTGTAAATTAAAGTAAGTTTTCTTACTTGGGCTTTGAGTCACAAGTAGTTCAGACCTACAGTTTAATGTGAAAAAGAAATGCTCACTTTTCAAAGAAACCAACTTGTTGAATATGTGAAAACATTAACCGTTGTTCAATTTTAAAAAAAAGTTTAATATTCAATGATACTATGAAATCGAATCTTTAACATTTCCTACACTGCTAAAACCATGTTCAAGGATGAGTCTGGTTTGTTGAAGTACTCCCATATCACACAAAAAATAACCTTTGCTACCCAGATGAATGAAAAATGTTCCTGTTCTGCGTGTTGACTTCTTCTGTATAGATACATGGCGATACTTGTATTCTGTATTTCATGACTTCTACATGAACACACATAGAAATCTACAGTACTGAAAGAGGCCATTCAGTCCATTGAGTCTGGCTCTGGCTCACAGAACAAGGAAATCACTTCAATATTTAGACCTTATTCATATATCTCTTCAATCCCCTCTCTTTAATATGCCTGCCTTTCCCTCTTGAAAGCTACAATGGACTCTGCCTCAGCCACCCAACTTAGCAGGGCATTCCACATCCCAACCACTCTGGGTGAAAAATTCCTCCTAAGTGCATTGTTCGCTCTTCTTGTGGCAATCGTATAACTATGGCCTCTAGTTACTGTCTTCCCTACCAATGGAAAAACTTCTTTTTATTTACCCTAACAAAACCTCTCAGGATTATGTACACCTCTATCAGGTCTCCCCTCAACCTTCTCTGCTTCAATGAAAACAGGCTCAGCTTCTTCAATATCTCCTTGTAACTGCAGCCCTTCATTCTCATAAACATTCTCGCTCCGAGGGGACACAACTCCTTTACGTAACTTTCTCTGTGGCCCCCAACTTCAAGACGGTGATCTGGAACCGGGCTACGTGACACTCTGCACACAGAATGGGAGGGGGCAGGCGAGCCCCAATCACCTGCATGTTGATGGAATTTGCTGACTGCACTACATGGGGGAGGGAGGGAGAAGAGTGACTCCTGAGTGCAATACACAGGGCTGGGGGATGCAGAGGCTTAACTGACTGCTCGCAATAAAAACAACAAATTACATTTTTATAATGCCTTTCACATTGGAAGGACGCTGAGCAAACCTCTCATTGTGGAAACTCTGTACCATCATTGGAAAGCTCCACACAGCGGCCTTCACAGATGGGCTGTTTTGTTGGTGCGAAGGGAGAGAAGGACCAAAGGCCCTTAAATAAACCAAGCCTAAGTGTTGAGAAAATGTATGTTATGGAAAATAATTTGATTATGTGCAATTTTCAAACAATCTTCTAAATCGTTTTTGTTTATTCTTGACATTATTTTGAACTATTATATATTTAGTGTATCTTTATTTTGTTCCTTTGTTAGTTTTCCAATTATGGATTAATCTGTTTTGGTTTTGTCTATAGGGGCCTCTGAGTTGATCTCTTGGGTTTTGATTTTAATACATAAAAATTAACTTCATAAAATTAAATTGTAATTTTCCATTTGAGATTATCATTATTTTGTTCATTATTAGGGCTATTAAATTATTTACATTTTAATTAACTTAATAATTTCTTTCACTTTCATTGTTTACTCTGGATTTAATGGTTTCTTGCATATATGTACATTATTACTGTCTTTTCTTCCCCACATCCAAGCCATGACCCGCTCTGCCTTCCCTCACCTCCGTAACATCGCCTAATTCCGCCACTACCTCACCCCTCAGGCCGCTGAAACTCTTGTTCATGCCTTCATCACCTCCAGGCTCAACTATGCAAATGCCCTGCTTGTCGGCCTTCCTAACTCCTCCCTCCACAGACTGCAGATAATCCAGAACTCTGCAGCCCGTGTCCTCTCCCGCACCAAACTCCGTGACCCCTTCTCCCCCATTCTCGCCCGACTCCATTGGCTCCCTATCCTTCAGAGGATCCAGTTCAAGATCACGGTTCTACAAAGCCCTCCGTGGCCTCACCCCACCCTACCTCTGCGACCTCCTAACCCCCTACCAGTCCGCCTATTCCCTCCGCTCAGCCGGCTCCGGCCCTGCTCCAAATCCCCCGACCCACCCGCCCCACCATTGGCGGGAGAGCCTTCAGCCACTCTGCCCCCAACCTCTGGAATTCCATCCCCCAATCACTCCTCCTCGCCCCCTCCTTAGCCTCTTCAAGTCCCGCCTCAAGACCCTCCTCTTCAACCATGCCATCGGCCACCCCCCTTCCCGTCCCCCACCCCCACCCCCCCCCCGACCCCAGCTCAGGTGTGAAATGCTGTACACTGTCCAGGGCCTTGGGACATTCTCCCAAAGTGAAAGGTGCTATACAAATGTAATCTTGTTGTTATTGATAAGAGTATTATTGTTCTAAAATTTGTATGGGTTTTTACGTTGCCTATTTAAACATGGTATTGAAACTAAAATTGAGTAATACAGTTACACAATTTAAAGCATAGGATTTCTATATGATTCTCAAGGGTTATGTTTCTGGAAGGGAAACACAAAAATATTGCTTATATATTGCTTAAATGTTTCTCAAATCCGGCATCCGGTCCTCAGCAACCAAAAGCTTGGACTCTGATTTATACAATCTTAGCAGATCAAAAATGAAAAAATTGGGCTGCTGTTAGTGTAAAATGGTTCCTTCCTCAAAATTTAGTTTGGTCAAAAACTCTGCAGTCCTCCTCTAAACAAGACTTTCTTACTTTATTTAAATTCTTTACCTTCTTTTAAGATCTATCATTTTGAATCTCAAAACTTACCACAGAAGTCAGTAAACCGCTTTATAAGGACCAGCATCCTTTTTGATACTGGACGATGGTCAGCAGGTGCACTAGTCTGGAGTAGTTGGTAGTGCCAGAGTGGTCACTCCTGCCTGAGGGCTACTGTTGCCAGATTTGGAGATCTGACCGTTGAGAAAACAAACCACAATCATTGCAAGACTTAGAAAGGCCAAAATGATGATACTTTTTTAGTGATGAAGTTGGGGGGTGCGGGTGGTGAGGAGGGAGAAAATGAAGTCAACCTCGCAGTCTTCTATTTCTTTCACCCATTCTCAAGCATTTGGCATACTGAATGAAGTCCTGAGCTTCGATAAAAGTGAAGCATATGAAACTGATGCCTCTCACACAAAGGACCTTAGAAGGAGGAAAAATATCAGCATGCTGATGCCCTCTCCAGTCACACTGCAATACACGCAGAGCCATTAGATGGTCAGTGCTTGTAGCATTTTGTCTTTATTTACAGAAGTTTACATGTGCAGACTGAAAATGTATTTAACCCTTTTTTGATCATTCTAGTGTCAAGTGGGCACCATCTAAAAAACTTAGTAGTTTTCAGAAAAAATGATTCATTCTGGACTTCTACATGCTTTCTTGTATTAACAGGCACATTGCCGAATTTTTCTTCACACAAATTCACTGCTTCTATAATTAGGGCAAAACAAAACAGAACACAAGCTGTTCTGGACATTTCCTTTCCTCTTGAGTAAAGCTGTGCCAGGATTAAGAGCCGACTGTTAAATGTTAGCTATTTCAGCTGATGGATCACATCCATCAAATAACCACATCTATGGGTAACTTTTTATCACAGATGTAAACTCCCAGTTTACAGTCTGGTCATTTTTTTATTAGAAGTTAATGTATTGCCCTGGCTCATTAACCATGTAAAATACCATGATAAATTGTGACATTTCTCTCAATACGATTAAAACCATACAATACTGAAACAGACAGTTCGGCCCAACTTGTCTTTCTGGCATTAATACTCACAAGCCTTCACCGCTCCTAATCCCCTCTCCCTATCCTCTCCATTACTCTTTTCCCTTCCCTCCTCATACATGGATCAAGTTTCTCTTAAATGCATTGGTGCTTTCTGCTTCAACCATATTCTCACCACCCTGTGTGTAAAAATGTTCCACGTAAACTCTCTTTTAGATCTGTTAGTGACTATTTTATATTTATGTCCTTTTATGTTAAGAATTCGCCAACAAGTAGAAATCCATTTCTGTTTTCAAGCCATGTCTCGATCTATTGTATCTCTCCTATGACTCAACATGCCAAGATTTAGCCACAAATATCTCAGGTGGCACCTTATCAAAGGCCTTTGGGAGGTCCACATACACCCTATTCACTGCATTCCCTTAACTGCTTTAACTGTGTCAGGGCCTTGCGACGTCCTCCCAACATGAAAGGGGCTACGCAAGTGTAGCTTGTTGTTACTTCTTTTAAAAAAAATCAATAAGCTTGGTCAAGCACAACCTTCTTTTCTTCAGTCCAAGCTTTTAATTATGTGTTCCTTCTCAAGATGTTTAGTTATTTCATCCTTTATTATAGACTAGAATATATTGCCATATTAAGATAACTGACTTGCTGTTTCC
Organism: Callorhinchus milii; assembly: GCF_018977255.1. Classification (NCBI taxonomy): domain Eukaryota; kingdom Metazoa; phylum Chordata; class Chondrichthyes; order Chimaeriformes; family Callorhinchidae; genus Callorhinchus; species Callorhinchus milii. Next base: position 61,028,765 of record NW_024704743.1, on the reverse strand, counting down.
TGGATTAGTTACATAAAATTACAGACACTGTTATGGTGTAGAAACAGCCCAACTAAACCTTTCTGGTGTTTCTCCTCTACATGAGCCTCCAATCCTCCCTTCACCCTAATGTGTAGGGTGACCAAAAAGTCATGATAACTACCCTATCATCAAAAAAACAGCATTTTTTAAGCCTCGTTAAACATTGGAATGGTAAAGTGACTTTTTGCTCACACTATATATGGTCTATCGCCTTTTTTAAAAATAAGAATTACATTCCCCACTCTCCATTTCCCAGTTCTGTGGCATAATTCCTTTCTATACAGAAATATTAAATATACCAGTCCCTCACATATCTCTTCACTAATTGCTTTAAGTATCTTTGGATGTCTCCCAACTAATGGACTTCAAGGTCTTTCACTCTCATCTATAAATTCATTCATAGACTAGCACCTTCTTATCTCTGTGAACTTCTCCTACCCCAGTCCTTTGTTACTTATGGTTTTGTGCGTTGCCGTACAGGCAGTTTATCAAAATCATACCTTTCACTGTTTTTTACGTACTTTTCCTCCCCTCTGACAATCACAGTTCTATTTATGCTTTCAGATAGGACCTTTATCCCCTCTCATCCTCTTGGTACAGTTCTCTTCTGTCCCAGCACTGATGCCCATGCCTCATGAAATGGAACACCTCACTCCCGCACAATTCCTTCAGCTATGCGTTCAATTCCTTTAACTGCCTGACCTGTTAACATGTGGCTCAGACAGTAATCCGGAAATTATCACGAGGTCCTGCACTTCAATCTAGCACCTAGTTTCTGATACTCATCTTGTAGGATCTCTCTCCTGCACCTTTCTATACTCCTTCTTGCAGTCGCTCTGCCTCACCCTCTCCCTTGTCTCCTTCAAGACCCATCTCCAGACTCCCCTTTTCAACCGTGCTTTCGATCATCCTCCTTCCCCTCCCCCCTGCCCTCCACTCTCCCCAATCCCAACCCTCAATTTGGATCCGAAACACTAACTGTCCAGCCCCTTGGGACATCTTCCCAATGTGAAAGGCGCTATACAAATGTAATTTTGTTGTTGTTCCCTCTTGGCCACAACAACTGACTGTTCATCCTCCCCTTCTTAGTTCTTTCCCACCACTTCAAGATATCCCTTACCTGACATTGGAAGGCAACATACTTACAATCAAGGCTGCAAACGATTATCTCTATATGCCTAATAATTGAATCTCTTATTACAATTACTCTTATTTTGTTATTCCCCTTGAATTCCCACTTCTCCACAGTGTGGTGGTTACCATTCTGGAGCCTTCCTCCCTGGAGTCTTCTTCCTTAACCCCACAGATAACGAATCTATGGTACCTTTTGAATAAGGTTAATGTCTTTCTTCCCTGCCTCTATCAGTCCCCCTCTAGCCCTCTGACTGTCAGTCACGCACTCCTCTGCCTTCCTCTGCAGTGAGACTGCTCTCTGGATTGAACCCCCCCTCACTCCCCCCCCTCATTTGCAGAATGTCTCTCTTATCTTGCTCTTCAGCTCAATGACTTTAAGTTCACCGAGACGGAATGACTCAACACTGAAACTCTTTCACAGGTCTGGTTATCCAGCATAGTCTCACTGTCCAGACAATCTCATGTCCTGCAGTTCCCACGCATTGCCTGCGCTATCATTTTTATTTTTTTCTAGTTTATTTTACTTAATCAACATATTTATTATTCACCACATTCCTGAAAAATACAAAATATTATTCACCTCTTATCATCTTAATTTCAGTATATTGCATTTGCCTCATTTGCCTTATATTTTTGATGCTCTTTTCACTTGTCCATCTTTGTGATTATCGGCTTTATGGGAATAGTGCAGTTCTGAGAGCAACCAACAGAGGTTGCTACAAGTTTGACAAACCAACATAAACTCCATATAGTTGTCTGTGGCAATTCTTTCTAACTTTGTTAAAAAGGTGACCTTTGCATTTTGCATTTTTCAAAAATGTGGTAAATAAATATGTTTTAAGATGGTAGCATTGCACTTGTAGTCAGACTCATCACAACAAACCTGGATTGGACTGCAATGTACATTAGATAATTTAAAATAAAATATTATATTACGAAACAACCCAACATTACTCAAATTTAAATATTTTATGTCTCAGTAAAAGTGCATGTTCATTTTGACGTTATTGCATTCATTTAATTCAGGGTGGAACAAATGTTTGGCTCTGCCGGATACCAGATTCGAGAAACTTCTGCAGGCCACATAAGCAATATTTTGTGTTCCCTTCCAGAAACATAACCTGTAAGAATCATATAGAAATCCTGTGCTTTAATTTGTGTAATTCACTATATTTTAATTACAATAGGCAATGTAAATATTCATACAAATTATAAAACAAAATATACTTTTATCAATAAAGTTCATATATGCAAGAATAATCATTAAATCCTTCGGGCACCACAACACGGTTCATCCCCACCCTACGCATGTACCTGAAAAAAGACTAGCGCGATCTCTGCTCTCCGTAGGCTGAAGTTTTCCCTGAGGAGAGGCTAAAAACCCGTAGTCTGTGGGGGAAACCTATAGTCGTTGGTGGGTATACAGAGCGTTTAGTGGGCCAGATACAGCCACGGGCCACCAGTTGGACTATTTTTCAGAATTTGTTGAAGGCCAGTTATTAGAAATGTGAATCAAAAGCCTGTTTCCTAGTTTTGTTCTATTGAGGTTTAAGCTACTGTCTGGGTAATAAATAGATTTACTTTCAAACAGAATAGTTTGACCATTTGTCATACTTGTTCTGCTGGTAGTAAAACCACTTTCAACAGTATAGCCATGTTGAGTGGGAAAATCAATTTATACTTCCTGTTCCATTTCGTATAAGCTATAAAATATTTAGGCTATGCCATAAGAAAAGCAAATTCCTGATTGTGGAGTTCTGCTTTTTAATGTTATTTGCATTTAATACTTTTAGATAGTTTTTGGTATTGGCCGTTTAGTAACATTAGAAAAATCTGGAATTGAGAGTGTCTTGGAAGCTGCAGAACAAACGAATAGAGGCTTCTACATCATCAGAAATGTAAAAGATTACATAAGGAGTATTATACAGTACGTGTGCTATTCATCCCTCCCTTTCCTTCACTCTCCTGCACATACACCTTCACTTTATTTAAGTAATAATGGTAGACTCCTTGAGCTATACTGAAGAATTGAAGCAAATCAATCTTAAAGAAGATTGAATGTCAAGCTTTTCAATCAGTCTGCTCTTCTCAAATTCTCAGCATGGTGCTGATGGAGCCCATTACTATTTGATCATTATTTGAGCTGGTGGGGCCAGTTCTCTAAAGCATGTGCAGGGACGGAATTGCAAGTTGTAGCCTCTTGACACCTTACAAGCTTCCAAAATTGTTTCCTGGCCTTTAGTCTCTGACCTGAAACAACATAGTCCTATCATCACTGGCCTGAAACAGTAGAGTCCAACAGTAATGGCAGAAAATATTAGACTTTCTGCTAAGTACAGCTTGAACGTACCATATCCAGCTCAGCTGATCCCTGAATAATTAAATATTAACTCAGCAGGCTCTGGCCTGCTCCATGTCTCCCGCCCGACCCACCTACCATCGGTGGCTGGGCTTTCAGCCTCTCTGTTCCCACCCTTTGGAACTCCATCCCACAATCCCTTCGCCTTGTTCCCTTTCTTGCCTCCTTCAAAGCATGACTCCAGACCCTCCTTTCCAACCGTGCCTTCAGCCACCCTCCTACCCCCTCTGCCCTCCCTCATCCCAACCCTATGCTCAGGTCCTGATCCCCGGCTGTTCAGAGCCTTGGGACATCCTCCAACATGAAAGGCACTTTGCAAGTGTAATTTTGTTGTTGTTGCTTAATAATGTTTTTGAGTTAATCCCCCCTCCCCCCACCGCCATGGATAATTTTTATCCCCCTTGGGGTGATGTAAGTGGGGTCTTCTTGGAGCTAAACTGGCTCCAAGGTGACATGTTTGGCAAAAGAATGCCAGAGCTGAGCCAGCCATCTGTGACGCCCTCAGCAGTCCAATTCCTGAGCCAGGCAGGTCGCATTACTCCAAGGTACAGCTGATGACAGCCCAGCCTGCCTGACTCATTGGCAGAACTTGAGAGGGCAGACCAGTCAAGGATTCTTCCCACTCAGCACCCGTTAGCCCTTCAAGCCAAAGGTGGTTCTGAACTGGACAGGCAGCAGGAAAGCTTGCCAGATTGCGTTCAATGGCAAACTATGCAGTAATGTTTCTGAGTAAAATATATTTTCAGTCACAGTGTTTTATCACAGAATACTGCATTAGTCATAGACTCGTTGACAGGGACACAATTAATGTTCTATTTTATTCTACAGCATAAATGGTTATTTGGCAGACTGCTAGATTGTTATTTCTCACATGAGGAAATCAAAAGGGTTTTACATGTGTGAAATGATACGAGGAACAGTGTTGAAGTATTATTTTAAAGATGCATTTGTTATCCCTAGTGTTGGAGAGTATGGAATAAACACAATGGGGTGAAAAAAGGTGTTTATCAAATCGGTTAAGAAATGTCAGTGTTTCAGGCGAAAATTAATGACTGGTTTGGGCTGTATCTCACAAAGGTTGCAACCATTACTCACTTGAGCCTATAGTTTTTGGGAGTCTTTCAAACACATGCAAGAACAACTGGGACACAAGTATAGTTCTGAGTGATTTACTAGTCATTGCACTTTCCATTTGCTTGCAATTGATTGAGCATTGAATTGCTGAAGTTAAGGTTTTATGGCTGTGTGTAAAAACTACATACAGTAGAATGCCACGTATACACGTGTTGACGATCTGTAGGTCGTCTGTCAGGTTCTGGTGCAGAAATTCAGTGCCGGCAAATAACATTGAGGGGTGTGCATATGTGTGAGGTTCCCTGCAATGTAATTTTTCCCCGTGACTGAACCAGCAGCTTGAGGTAAGTATATTTATTCAGCAATTTATTACAGGTTCAGTGAAGAGACAGGAAGAGAGAGGGTCAGTGTAAGAGCCAGGGAGAGAGAGAGAGACGAAGAGAAATACTGTAGAAAGTTAGAGAGAGAGACACTGAAAGAGAAAAAGAATCAGAAAGTCAGAGATTGACAGGAAACCATAGACAGAGACTTAAGAAGTTAAAGACTTAGAGAGAGAGGAGAGAAAAGCTGGCACATTGTCGTGACAGTATAACTCCTGATGGAATATGTTTTAACTAGCGCTTTTAATCAATTTGTATCTTGAGTGATATTGTAATGTCCGCATCTGCAATAGGACGGTCCCAATTAGGACAGATATCTGGCTTTCTTTGTGTATTTGTATTGTCTAATGGAAGTCTGTTCAATATCAGGTGACTTGGTTGTGTTTCATAAGATCCAAATCTTCCTAATGGAGGTTTGTTATAATCTTTAAGAGGTTTGCTGGTCGTAAAGAATTAAAATGTAATGGCCCCCTAGCTTCATTTTTGAATCCAATACAGGATTGTTGCTCATATGAACCTAATATAGAGTATTTGTATTCAGATATTTCTTGTCGGACAAACAGTAGTGCAATATATTTGTCTGAAACTTTGCAACAAAAGAAATGTTCAACCACCAATAAAGTACTGTAGGATTTGTAGAGGACAATGGTGGAAGCATCTATTTCAGAAATGTAAGAAGGGTTGGCTAGTTTTTTTTTAAAATTTGCTTTCAATTATTGATTTAATGGTCATTTGACAATGAGGGCATTTGATGAAATTCAAAATGAAGCGCTGACCTTATGATTGATTTCAATTTGCCATTACGGATCGTAAAGCTTCAGCACATTTGTATTGTACAATCTGTTTGAGAGGATTTGTGTAACCGTGTAAATGGTGAACTATTTTGTCTTAATTTTGAATGACAGCTGAACGTGTTTTAATTTTACCTCCAATCAAAAGCTCAAACATCCATAAGGTCTTTTGACTTTCCTAGTTATGATTATTTAAGAGTGGCTGTAAGTTCATTGAATGTGTTATATTGCGCAGTTTTAGTTCCTGAGCAATTGTCTCTTGGTAGTAAAGCAGATTTTTCAGTGGCTCCTTTGACATTCCCATTCACTGAATTTACAAGAGTATGTACATTTTCAGCTGTCATGCTGAGGTCCGAATGACTGGTGTCCGAGCTCGGTTACACAGCGGCCAGGAGCAGCCTGTGAAAAGCTGTGGCACTCACTCGCTCTCCTTGCCCCCCCTCGTCCCTCTCTCTTCCCTCCTCCCCTTGCTTCCATTCAGCCTCTCCTTAAGGCTCATACATTCTGTCTCGTGTGTCCTTGTGCAATGACCACTGAATGGAAGGAAGTGTTGAGTCTTATATCTCAGTTGTTAGAACCCGCGCCTCACAAGCGAGAGACCTGGGTTCAATTCCCGGGCAGGGTGAAACATTGGGCAACTTTCCTTACTCCACATGCCTCTGTTTACGTAGCAGTAAGTAGGAACCTGCTTGTTAGCCGATCGGTGGATGAATCGCTTTTCTGGGGGTAATAATTCCTTCAAAAAAAAATAATAATGTGGTCACTCAATCCACGACTGTCTGTGGGACACTGCAGTGCGCAATTGGCTGCCGCATTCGCCCACAAAGTATACAGTCAATTCACTTTACAGTATATTCTGTGAAGTGCTTTGAGATGTCTCGAAGATGTGATAAGGTGCTATATCAAATGCAAGGATTATTATTATTATGTACAGTGGCTTGAGAAAAAATGGTTTATTTGCAGCATTATCACATTTTTGTCTAAGTAATGTTCTGAGTAATCCTTTCTTCATTTAAAATTTTCTTTAATTGTGTTGAATTACTAGCGCAATAGTACTTGTACATTCAAATGTAATGAAAATGGGTAAACTGAAGTAAATCTCAACTTTTTTAAAAAAAGTATCCCTTAATCATATTGTTATGTTGAGTGGATTCAATATTCTTTGACACATTCCTGACAGTGAATAGACTTTTACTAAGCCAAAGTGTCTGTGGGAACTATTGCTTGTACTATTTTTAGATGGATTCATCGATCACTATGCTAGGCTGCCACTATTATTGATATTTATTACAGCATGTTCGTGAGTTGTCTAAGGTTGTATGCCAGATCACGGTGAAATATAGTACCTTGAAAGATTTAATCAGACTTATTTTTCCAAAATATTGTATTTTGAGCTCAATCCACCACAACACATGTAGTGAATAGAATTACCTAATGGAGGAAGTTGTGAATTTTATTATAAATATAAAAAGCATCACATAGCCAACTAACTTCACACATTAAACCTTGTGACCTTTAGGATAATACTTCAGTATATAAGAATATTTTGTACTGCAGGCTTTTTAAGAATGATTTGTGGTGCAATCCATATTATTTTAATCATTTTGTAATATAACTTAGAATGTAGTCTCATTTGGGGCAGTTTATTTTAAAGTAACTGAATGTCCCATACTTGAGTATGTACAGTTTTATATTTTAACGGACAAATTCAAGTGTTTGCACCAGTTTCAATACTCTCGAAATTATTATAAGGATTTTATTTTAACGCTCAATTTTTTCTATTTCTATTTACCAGTGTATTTAACTCTATATTAGTAGCATCTTTTAAAAAATTAAGGAACAACTTAGAATTACCGTGCTTCGTTGAATCAGTTGCTTCCCATTCTGCACTGGCAGTGTTATTCTTGACAATACCAGGGAAGAACATAATTGTGAATTAGAAATTTACAGCACACAAGAAGGGCATTTGGCCCATCGTGTCAAAAATGATCTTTAGAATTCCTGAGGGATCCTGAAATAAAAGTTATTTAAAATGTAAAAGCCTTGAATTGCTTAAAGACATAGCTAGGGAGAGTGGAGAAGGTTCCATTCAATGCATTCTATAAACATTTACAATACACTATAAATTTATATTGATGTAGTGCTTTTATCGCGAATTTTTACATTGACATAGTGTTTTTATAGTGCTTTTTTAATATTTATTGTAGTGCCTTTTACGTGAGGAGGATGTCTCATGATTACACTTAAGAAGATGTAGGATTTTCCATTTGTAATTTGTTCCTTACTGTTCTTTAAACAGCTAAGTGACATGTGGGAATTTAATATAGAAAATTTCTGCACAGAAAATTCAACCTTTTGTGTGTGGAAAAACGCAATTAGACTTTCAACAACAATAACAAATTACATTTGTATAGCACCTTTCACGTTGAAAGGAAATCCCAATCATATATATATATATTTGCTTATTTTTCCACAAAGTAACTATTTTAGCATTGTTTTACTGCGATGAATAGTTAAAACCGTTCCCAGAAAGAATGTCTTCTTAGAATTCTTGCGACCGCCAGCAAGGTGGAAGGCGAACTAGATGGACCTTGGTATTTTTTCGTCTAGCATTTCTTATGGAGAATATTAGCGTGATGTACTGCTGACTTCAAAGACTTTGCCGGAACATCAGCTCTTAGTAGGTATTCCTCCAGTCAAGAATTTGCGGTTGTACCATTAAGTTTGATTTAACACCCGGTGCATAGACATGCACTTGATTTTTTTTATTAAGAAGATAAATCAATAAACCAAATACAATAAATGTTAAACTAGGCCTCTTCCCTCCCTACCCCATTGCTAAGTGAATAAATACTTAGTGTAGTGTGGCACTAGGCCAAAGAGATCAAGAAAGACCCATGTTCAATCCTTACTGCTAATGTGAACCACGGTAATATACAGTAGCCTTAATATTCCCAGCCCATTGTAAGGAATGAAAAATTATAGTTTGAACAAACTCTGCAGCTGAAAAGGAAAGTATTTTTTCTGAGAAGCTTTTTGTAAAAAAAAGTGTTTTTGGAAGCATTTAACGCTAATCAAGGTGAAGAATACTGGTGCTGGGGAGTCTCAGGTCAGAATTCAAAGGAAGGCTAGAGTTTGGTAGAGGAATAGATTCTTCGCACATTTGACAAATTAAGCTATTAGAATTCATGGCCATAATTCAGAGCAAGTCATGAGTGGAATGTTATAATCTAAGAAATATTAAGGCATTTTGTTTTGCACTGCTTTACTATATACTATATTCATTTGTATATTGAGGTTAGCAGCATAAAGTCAGCATACAGTCCAACTGAACGTCAGCAAGACCGAGGCCCTGCTGATTGGCTCGTGTCAGCACCTCCGCACCTCGGGCACTGGCAGCATCAGCCTCCACGGCTGCACACTCAACCTCACTAAGCCAGTCAGAAACCTGGGTGTCTTGTTTGACCCTGAACTGTCCTTTCTCTCCCACATCCGCACCATGACCAGCACTGCCTACCACTGCTTCCACAACATTGCCAGACTCCACCACTGCCTCACCCCTCAGGCTGCCGAGACCCTCACCCACGCATTTGTCACATCAATGCTCGATTACAGGAACTCCCTCCTCATCGGCCTTCCTAACTCTTCCCTTCACAAGCTGCAGATCATCCAAAACTCTTGTACACCAGGCTCCGTGACCCTATCACTCCCACCCTCACCTGACTCCACTGGCTCCCCATCCCCAAGAGGATTGAATTCAAGATCCTCGTCCTCACTTTCAAGGCCATCCATGGCCTTGCCCCCTCTTACCTCTCTGACTTGCTGACTCCCTACCAACCTGCCCGCTCCCTCCGTTCAGCGGGCTCCGGCCTGCTCCATGTCTCCCGCCCGACCCGCCCTACCATCGGTGGTCGTGCTTTCAGCCTCTTTGCCCCCACACTCTGGAATTCCATCCCACAGTCCCTTCGCTTCGCTTCCTCCCTTGCCTCCTTCAAGGCCAGTCTCAAGACCCCACTCTTCGATCGTGCCTTCAATCGCCCTCCCACCTCTCTGCCTTCCCTCCCCCTTCCCCACCCCTCCCCCATGATCGGGTTCTGAGCCCTGACTGTCCAGCACCTTGGGACTTCCTCCTGATGTGAAAGCCGCTCTATAAATGTAATTTTGTTGTAAAGAAAAAGTTAGACAAGCTTTTTTTTACAGTTATTAGGATCTGGAATCATTATTACAAGTTGCTCTGGAAGCTGAGTCAATTATATTTTAAGGGAATAAAGATATAAATGGCATAGGGGGGAGCATTAAAATAGAATCAGAATACAGTAGTTTACTCCAGTACGAAGCTAGCATGGCACAGATAGGATAGACCTAATGGTTTCATGTGAATGGTTGTACCATTTTTATAAATACCATAGTGTTCTTCCACTTTCTCAGAAATAAATTTTGCCTTCATATTACAAAGCGTCCTCCCCGGTATACACCATGGTTTTCTAGCATGCCGTAGAGCCATTTTACTACTTTGTCATGTTTTAGTGCTCTTACTTTCTCTGAGCAACAAAGGTGTCTTATCAAAAGCACAGAACTAATCCGGTTGACTGCACTGAACATTCAAGGGTTTGCACCTAAACTGGGGTTTGGATTCAGGGGGGGTGAGGGCAAAAGGGTTGGGGCTGGGGGGGTGGTGGGGGACATGTGGGGGTGGGGGGAACATGTGGGGTGGTGGGGGGACGATGAGCAAAGGCTTGGTCCTAGAGGAAGTCTTGAGATGCACCTTCAAGAGACGAGGGAAGGGACAAGGTGAAGGTATGGAGTTCCGGAGAGTGGGGGCAAACAGGCTGAATGCCCGACAGCTGATGGTGGGATGGGCAGATGGGATATGAAGCGGGCTAGTGCTTACCAAGGGTAGGGAACGAGTGGGTTGGTAGAGTTTAAGAAGCTTGAAGAGGTAGGATAGGGCAAGAACGTAGAGGGGTTTAAAAGTGAGGACAAGGATCTTGAACAATCCTCTGGGGATGGGGAGTTAATGGAGCCAGATGAGGATAGCAGTGATAGTCTCGTGGAGTTTGGTGGAGGGGAGGACTCAAGCTACAGAGTTCTGGATGGTCTGTAGCCTGTGGAAGGAAGAGTGAAAGACGCGCAAACATTGACTCGTTAAGCCTCAACATGATGAATACATGAATAATGTTCTCAGCGGCTAAGAGGTTTGCATTACATAGTATTAAATAGTTTTACTGAGGGCTGTTTTATGTGCCCAGTTTGGGATATCCTCCCGACATGAAAGGCGCTCTATAAATGTAATTTTGTTGTTGTTGCCCATTTTCCACAGGGGGTGGGGGGATGTGCTCCTAATTTATCCAGTCTGGTTTGAGGCTTGTTAGTTTTACGCTTATGTTCTTTAAACTCTGCATGCATCTTTGTTCTCAACATTTTAAAGACCTATGTGTTCTCACAGCAACATCATATGTATTTTGTTAGAGGATAACATTTCAGTATTCATATTGGTCAATTATTAGGAATTAAGTTTGAGGAACACATTATTTCCTGACCAGTTTCCTTTACACACGGCTCAGCTAAGCCCAGCAAGACCTCACCCTGGGAAACCTGTATGAATGTCAATTTAGACTACATTCAAAGAAAAGCTAAGAGTCCTGTGCTCCAGCATATGAACCCCTGGCAGTTTGTTATTTTCTTCACAATATATTCCACTTTTAAAACTATTCATTTCAAATTCCATTAACGGGAATAAGAGTGAAACGTTAACAATTTTACATACTTTTTTCCCCAAAATAAATTATATTAGAAAAGCAACAAATTAATCAAATAAGAAGAGCAGAGCACAGTAAAGCAGTAATGAATGCCTACAACTGTTTGCCTAATGGGGTAGCACTTTGACACAGCAGGAAAAATGTAGAACACAAGGAAATCATTATTTGACTAACAAACCAAATGCAACATGCGTGTGCAATTGAGCACTAACAGACAGTTGTATTATTGTTTGCTGGATAATTGCTCTCCTGATTGCTTCTTCGTTGAATTAAATGTCATGGCACGATCTGTTTGCTATGCAGGTTCAGATAGAAGCAGTGATGATACCTTACATACAGACTCTGTAAATTAATATTGGTAAAGTTCAGATATTCAATCAAACCCTGTTAAATTTGTAACTAAATTTGCAATTTAAACTTGACNAAAAAAGTTGTGCACTTGCTTACTAAATGAATGTAAACTCGCTTTGCTGTAAATCTGTCTATTTACGTACTTGATGTCATGTACTTAATACTGTGAAGAACAAGGCCATTTCACTCCTTGCAGCTCGGTGATTATAAAGACATGATGCTTCCTATCTGTTTTGAATTGGTTGCAGAATAAATGCTGTTCTGATCAAGGACAAAACACTGCATTTGCATATTGCGAACAACAACATTTGAAAGTCAGTTAAATGATTCCAAAAGTGATCTGTCCTAAATAATTTTTAAACTAAGAAATACCTTTTAATACGTTTCCAATTTTACATAAGTGCCTTGTTGTACTCCTTCAAAATAATAATAATCCTTACATTTAATCTGGCAATTTTCACAATGAGAGAATGTCTTAAAGAGCTTCAGAGTTTTAAGTGAACAAAGATTTGCAGGCATATTTCGGCATTCATAACCATTTGAGTAATCCTGACTTTTTTTAAATACAAAGTGCAACATTTTAAACATGAATTCCTACTCAAATTGAGTTAAATTTATATTCCCTGAAGTGGCACTAAAACACATATTCCACTTTTGGAATAATAATAATAATCCTTGCGTTTGGTATAGCACCTTATCACGTCTTCGAGATATCTCAAAGTGCTTCACAGAATATACTGTAAAGTGAATTGACTGTGTGTTTTGTCAATTCACTTCTGAGCAGTTGCTGAAATCTTAGAGCTGGCATTGGGACCAACCAGTGCACTGATCTGAATGGCGGTTAGTTATCAACTGGTTTGACTGCATTTTGTCAGTAATAATCAAGGCATATTGGATTTTTCATAACATTGTCTGGAATACTTGGTGGATTTTGTTTGTAAATTAACTATAGGGGAACCCTGTTATAATGGGGCTGTTTGGATCCAGAAAAAATCAACCTGCATTCTAATTGGGGGCACAAAGCAGTTGTCACTGGCAAGCTCTTCTGTGTTCATGACTTGCCAGCTGAATGGGTTCGCTATGTACTGCTTGTTCGGGGATGCACACAGTGATCAATAATAAATGTTGGGGTCTGGAATCTCTCCACCTTATAAGTGAGGCAGCACTCTATCGAAGGGCATTATAATAGGATTCCCTTGCATTTAAATTTGCATCTAATTGTTTCTCTTTATATTTACAGCAGTTTGTTCAACTTTTTTAATACTTTGTCTTTTGCTTTTCAGTAGTCTATAGTGGCTTTGTACAACACGCTTGTGTTTTGACTATTGGTAAACAAGATAGCTGATCAAGCACACTGGATGTAGCTGACAGGTGCGGTCTGTTCTCCATTAAATTGCTGTCAGTGCTTAAATGACTATTGAAGGGAAATAACAAGGCTTTCACAGCTGTTGGGAATGATTATTTGTTTGAAACTTGCACACAGCTGCTGTGTTGGAATGATGGTTTTAAAAGGAATATGAAGTCATGTTGGAGGCTTTTCCATGGTGAAGTCCAACACATAATAGGAAACTAGCATTTGAGTAATTTATTCTGCTTAACTTTCTCAATAAGTTCCCAGCATGGCTGCAATCCAAATTTAAATTGTTCTAGGCTTACAGCCAGCCAGTATTATTTTATTGCCCATTTATTATGAAGTGTAGTATTGCCCATTCATTATGACCTCTCCGAACTTCTCACCCCCCAATCCACCAGCCGGCGCCTCCACTCGACTGGCACCAGTCTCCTGTTTGTCCCTCACACCCTCCACTGGTTGCGCTTTCAGCCAGTATGCTCCGAAAATCTGGAACACTCCCTCAATCCCTCTGCCTTGCCTTCTCTCTCCCCTCTTTCAAGTCTCGCCTGAAAACTTTCCTCTTACGACCACCTCCCTCCTCCCCCAAGCTCGGAGTCAGACTCCGCCACTGTTAAGCGCTCTGAGACACTACCCTGTGTGTAGGGTGCTGTATAAGTGCAAGTTGTTGCTGTTGTTGACATATTCATATTGCCCGTTATTCTGAAGCACATTAACAGTGCTCGTAGGTTGACCAACTGAAGGTGCTTGCCGAGCAGAATAGATAGTAGGAGAATAGATAGGAATGCACTGGACCTCATTAGACCATCATTTCCTGTGGGACACAAACTATTGTCAATCGTCAGTCTACTCAGCAGAGCAGCACAGTGGGTGGTTGGAGCACTGTTTGTTCTAGAATTGGACAATGCAGTTGCCATTTAATTCAAAAAGCAATGGTCCTTTTTCCTCTGCCCTTGTATCCTAAAGGGTGAACACTTGCTGCGGTATTGTTCCAAATATTCAACAGATCCTCCAGAATCTAGCTGAAGTAGGTTTTCATAATTTCACTTAGTGTCAATAGTTATTGAACCAGAGAAAGAAGGGGAAAAAGCAAAGAATGTAGCAAAGAATAATTTGGATGCTAACAGTTCATACAAAACCAGATTCTCTATATAAATGGAAAGAAAAATTACATATGTACTTATCGGACTATAACCTATACCGGAGGCCTGTTATAACACAAGTTGGAGACGATTAAATCTCAACAAGTATTATAACGGGGCAGGATCACCAGTCAGAGTTTCCACATTCATTGCACGTGCACAAAGCGCACTAAGACACTACCCACCATGAAGTTCTCTATATAATACAAGTTGTTGTTGTTGAAACAAGGTAAAAATAATGCAGCATTGTTGTCAAATCAGGTGTGCTTAAAAAGTTGGAAAATTTTGTGTTAAAATAATTGAAGGTTTATAGTTATATCAGACTAAATACTGGATGTGCGTGTGTACAAAATGTGGATCTGAAGACTTCTGGCTTTTTAGTGGTACTTCAGAAATGTAAGCAATAAAAAATGAAATAGGAATTTGAATTGCCTTTTCCAATTTTGTTTAAATATACCCAGTGTTTCATTAGAAATAGGCACCAGCAGAATTTTGTTTTGTACACAAATATATAGGTCACTAATTCTAACCCTCATATGAGAAGGCACTTAATAATGCATGTATAACTTACACTTCCTTCAAATATTTTGAAATCCTTTATGTGGATTTTGAAACCCTGCTGTGCATTTTGTAACACTTTCTGGCTGTGTTTAAGATAGCCAGTTGTGCAAGTATAAATGCAGCAAGTCTGTTTTTACACAGCTTTTTGTAACCATAAAATATAATTGCTATAACGATCTCATTCAACAAATCCTCCATAAATCATTAGGGCTTGACCTTTGGTATTTCAATACCAAGTCTAATTTGTTGGATTTATATGAAAAGATTACACTCCAGTCCAATGCCTTTCAAGTACTTCTGAGTGGAGGAGAAGGTCTGTCTACCTTCAGGTGTATTTTAAAAATCCAACAACGTGATTTAAAAGGGAAGGGAGTTTCTTCTGATGTCTTGGAAATCAATCATCCAGTTCATTTGGTCAGTAACTAGACGATTATTTGTGTGTAATTGACTACTGCATTCACCTATAAATACAGCCACTACACTTTACAGAAACTCTATGAAGCACTTTCAGATGGTTTGATGTGATAAGATGCTATATCAAATACAAGGATATTATTGTTAAATTAGCAAATATCTTTTCATATGATGTAGAGCCTTATCACATTGTCAAGATGTCTCAAAGCACTTCACAGGATTTTATTGTCAGTTGTAATGACTATATATTTGTAGGCAAATTCGACAACAAATCTTTGTACAGAAATGTCCCACAAATAGCCATGAAGTGAATGAACAATTTTATTTGGGAGATTGTTGACGAGGACATCGAGAGAAACTCCCTTCTCTTTTTGATCTTTAATGTCCACCTGAACAGGCAAACCGACATCAATTTAACATCTCATTTGAAAGTTGACACCTTTGACAGTGCAGCACACCCCCAGCATTGACTGTGAGTTCAAAGTCCCAACTTGGGGGTGACTTCTCTGACTCAAAGAGAGTGCTACTGACTGAGCCAAGCTGAACACCAGAACTTTGAATGTTTGTTTCAGCAATAACTGAGTCCTGTTACTGAAGTCCTGTAGCTCAGTGGTGAGAGCACTCGCCTTGCAAGCGAGACACCTGGGTTCAATTCCAGGCAGGGCGGAACCTTGGGCAAGTTTCCTTACTCCACACACCTAATAATAATCCCTCCAAAACAAACAATAATAAATTGGTCATTTTCAATCCACAACTGTTTGTGGGACACTGCTGTGCGCAATTGGCTGCCGCGTTTCGCCCACAAATATACAGTCAATTCACTTTATAGTCTATTCTGTGAAGCGCTTTGAGACGTCTAGAAGACGTGAAAAGCGCTATATCAGATGCAAGGATTATTATTATTACATAACCTGACTGGGTTTAAGCAGACCTTGTGTTTGTAGCAACAATTAGTGAATCCTTTTCTCTTAAATACAGGGTTGGCTTTTAACCCCTCAATATTTTCATAACAAACTTCAATACAATCCTCAAAACGCAAAGTACTGCAGATGCTAGAAATCTGGTATAAACACAGAAGTTGCTGGGAACTTGCAGTCAGTCAGTTCCATGGAGAGAGGAAAATTAGTTAACATTTCAAGTCTATGACTTTCTGTCAGACCTGCCTGAACTGTTCAATTCAATCCTGTTTGTTGAAGAAAAGTAATTAAAGGCACCAGAAGAGGAGTCTCCTTTTTTTAAAAACAACAGTATTACACATACCTATAATTCATGTTTAATGTTATTGAATGAAGGAAAGATTAAATTATTTTGATGAATTTTAACCAAACTGAATGGTTATTGCTGGGAAACAAATGTTTCTACTTTTCTGCCCAATATCTGCATCAAACAACACAAGTTTGGGTTTTTAATGTGTTAGATGGAGGATCAAGCTCCCACTGCACAATCACTCCTGTCCTAAATTATATATCGTAGGATGTTCTGGCCAGCAGAGGGGGAATTATTTCAGAAATCAGTTGACAACTTCCTTTCCACAATCACATTCCATCTCCTTTAGTGATCCTTTAATACTCAAATATAGGCTGACCTCAGTATAACAAACACGCTGGGGACATGGGAAAAGGATCATTATATCTGGTTTCGCTATAAGAGGTTCACAGGAAATCTGTGATTGGCAACAGAGCACTTTGTGATTGATTGCCGTACCCACGCCATTTTAACTTGCAGATCCTAATATCACGGGCTGAGCTTCTTTAGTGAGTTCTGTATCAGAGTAAGAATCAACAGGAAAAAGCAGATGTCAATTGTCGAGTAAATTTCATAAACTAACACACAACTGTGAACTATAAATTGGTCATTTTCAGTCTACGACTGTTTGTGGGACATTGCTGTGCGCAATTGGCTGCCGCGTACGCCCACAAATATACAGTCAATTCACTTTACAGTATATTTTGTGAAGCGCTTTGGGACATCTAGAAGGCGAGAAAAGCGCTATATCAGATGCAAGGATTATTATTAAAGTGTTAAACAATGCAAGCAATTGGTGTAACATACACTACATTCAGAATTTTCATGTTCACCTGCAACATTATTCTCTCCATTTGTAATATCGTAGACGAGGTTAATTCCCTATTATGAACACCACATAGAACTTCCCTGACAACTCCAAAATCATTCAATTTCTAACCTTAAAGGAGAAAACCCTGGATGCTGTATCAAATAAATCATATGACCCTCTCAATTAGTAACTGCGTAGAGGAGTCTTGTGTGTATTATTTAGCATGTAGAGTAGGCATTGTTGCTACCAAATCATTGACATTAGTTACCTGATCCAGTTATTCAAGTTGGTTAATGTTTTTGTTCTATGTTTAACATTGCTTAGGTTTTCACATAATATTTCTGAAAGTTCCTGCTCTTATCCTATTTGTATTGCATATACCCTTATGATTAACAAAGCTGATACTTCTCGCACAGGTTTATATTTATACAGACTATTGTGGAATGATGAATTTCACTTTTCCCAAGGTGAATTTGTATTTGTAAGATTTAAAGTTGAAAGTGTGACTAGTTTAGAGAGAAGACAAAGTGGAATATTCCAAATTTATCAGCCATAATTAACTCATAATCTGGGCCAATAAAAAAGTGTGGCCGAATTTTTCTGCGGAATCCGCTATAAACAGTATCCTCTGCTATAAAACCGCGACAAAATGATGTTTCTGGCCTCGGGCCTCCGTGAGCTGTTTATCCGACACGATTGTGGGCCGGGTGGCTCCAGACACACATGTGCGGTGAGGTGCAAGCCTCAACTCGGAGGTCCCCCTGTTGAGATTGCCTGTGTGTCTCTCTCTATGTGTGTGTGTGTTTGTGAGTGTCTGTGTGTCTGTGTTTGTGAGTATCTCTGTGTGTGTGTTTGTGAGTGTCTGTGTCTCAATGTGTTTGTGAGTGTGTGTGTTTGTGAGTGTCTGTGTGTGTGTCTCTCTCTGTGTACTTGTGAGTGTGTCTTTCTATGTGTGTGTTTGTGAGCGTCTGTGTTTGTGAGTGTCTGTGTGTGTGTCTCTCTCTGTTATTGTGAGTGTGTCTCTCTATGTGTGTGTTTGTGAGCGTCTGTGTTTGTGAGTGTCTGTGTGTGTGTCTCTCTCTGTGTACTTGTGAGTGTGTCTCTATGTGTGTGTTTGTGAGCGTCTGTGTTTGTGAGTGTCTGTGTGTGTGTCTCTCTCTGTGTATTTGTGAGTGTGTCTCTCTATGTGTGTGTTTGTGAGCGTCTGTGTTTGTGAGTGTCTGTGTGTGTGTCTCTCTCTGTGTACTTGTGAGTGTGTCTCTGTGTGTGTTTGTGAGCGTCTGTGTTTGTGAGTGTCTGTGTGTGTGTCTCTCTCTGTGTATTTGTGAGTGTGTCTCTATGTGTGTGTTTGTGAGCGTCTGTGTTTGTGAGTGTCTGTGTGTGTGTCTCTCTCTGTGTACTTGTGAGTGTGTCTCTGTGTGTGTTTGTGAGCGTCTGTGTTTGTGAGTGTCTGTGTGTGTGTCTCTCTCTGTGTATTTGTGAGTGTGTCTCTATGTGTGTGTTTGTGAGCGTCTGTGTTTGTGAGTGTCTGTGTGTGTGTCTCTCTCCGTGTATTTGTGAGTGTGTCTCTCTATGTGTGTGTTTGTGAGTGTCTGTGTTTGCATGTCCCTGAGCGTCTATGTATTTCTCTCTATGTTTGTGTGTGAGTGTGTGTGTCACTCTCTGTGTCTGTGAGTGTATGTGTCTCTGTGTCTGAGTGTGTGTGTGTCTCTGTGTCTGTGTGTGTCTCTCTGTGTTTGTGAGTGTTTCTGTGTGTCTTTCCTCTGTATATGTGTCCGCTTGCTTGTGTCTCTGTGTGAATGTGTGTGTGTATCTCTGTGTCTATGAGTGTGTATCTCTCCCTGTGTGTGAATGTGTGTCTCTCTCTGTGTGTCTGTGAGTGTGTGTCTGTCTGTCTCTCTCTGGGTCTCTGTATCTGTGTGTGATGCCAGCCCTGAGAGGTGGTGAGCTCCTGTAGCCCCGCAGTCAGGACACTGGTCCTGGGTGTCTGTTTCTTGATGGATCTCCAGGCCCTTTGGGCCTGCACTAGTGTTTGCCCCCTCCCCATGTGGGCCAAAAAATAATATATTTTTTTTGCAGCAATCTAATATGTGTTATTTCCTCGTGTTTAGTTGTTATCAGTAAAGTGAAAAACATGTAGATTGGCAGTAAAATGTACCTCAATAGCACCACTCAACCCCCCACAATTTTCCACAAAATTTGCCACCCCCTACAATTCCCCACAGAATTCAGCAATTTTTGGCAAATATTTTCACACTTTTCCATTGTCCCAGCTCATAATTAATTCTGATTATAAATGAGCTGTAAACCAAGCCTGAAATTTACTCATACTGGTACCCACAGAGATAAAAGTTGAACCTATTGTTATTAATAATTTATTATTTTAATAGTTATTATTGATGATAACCTTTGCAGGCCATGATTTAAAAAAATATTTTCGTTGGAATGGCCCTCTGTAAGTTTTACAAAAGTGCTGGACACATTTCAGAGATGTGTTAACATGTTGCCAATATTGTTATTCCTGGGTAGAGCAATGTGGAGTCCTGTAGCTCAGCGGTTGGAGCACTCACCTTGCAAGCCGGGTTCAATTCCAGGCAGGGCAAAACCTTGGGCAAGTTTCCTTACTCCACACAGAGCCTAATAATAATCCCTCCAAAACAAAACAATAATAAATTGGTCATTTTCAATCCACGACTATTTGTGAGACGGTGCTGTGCACAATTGGCTGCCGCGTTTCGCCCACAAATACATAGTCAATTCACTTTACAGTATATTTTGGGGGCAGGAAGCACTCCTGTTCTTTAGTTATGAGCCACTGTACAGAGAGGCTCAAAAAAGGGAAGAATGTTTTTTAAAAAAGTTTTTCTCTCAGAAGAAAAACGTGTACAGAGATCTTGAGCTTTTCGAACGCCTGTGAGTGATACCCACCTGTTTATTGGATCAGCACCTCTTAAAGAAGCTATTTGTATTGAGGGGGATGAAGGGCTGGAATAAATCATTTCTATTGAAAATGCTTCCTCTTCTGTTCTTGTCGGTAAAACTAATATTCTTTCTAAATCCTTTATGTCCACCAATATGTCACTTTTGTAAAAGACCCAACTTTCTCTTTGGTCATTTAAGTAGCACCACTGACTTGGGAAGGTGTGGGGGTGTCTCAGAGCAGCTTTGTTTAGTTCATTAGGAGACTTTGGACTGGCCAGAAATTTAATTTGTTGATGTCAAAATTAGTAGGCTTAACTGTGCTCCCAAGCATCTATGTGACCAGTCTATGAAGCGTTAAACCTTTTTGCACAGTTAGGATTATAAGTATATCTAACTCTCAAGTGTGATGAGAAGTTATTTGATAGAGTCGAATACAGTATGTGGAATAGTTTATTTTGCAAGAGTAGTTTTTTGCCTATTCAGGTCAACAAAATTAGTTATTGAGGCCATTGTTTTACCCTTATGTTTTGTTTGTGAAATATCATGTAAACCTTGATGATCTCTTTGTAGGAAGCACCACCTGAAAACACAGGGCCGTTGACTTCTGTAGAAGAGAGAAAAGAAAAGGTTCCAAGTCCACACCTGAGCCATCTGGTGGTTCTGAACTCCACTGAAATGTTGTATGGTCTGGCGGAGCGGGTCGTGGCTACTGAATCCTTGTAAGTCACTTCCATATTTATTTCAATGATGGGAGAGAGTGGAATTGAAGAGAAAACAAGATGTTTGATTTTAATTTTCGTAAGAGGAATCCTGCAATTTCATAAAATTTTCTATGAAATCCCCTAGAATGTTTTATGTAATTCTACATTTCAAAAAGTGTAAGGACTGTTAAATGCACAAACTGGTATCTTTGAGATTTATTTCTTGAAGTTTTACTTTACATGAATCATAGAAGCCTTTAACTCAATGTTTTAATGAATTATTTGCTATAAATTGTGTCTTGCTGCAAATTCAAACAGAACCTGGTTTTGCAAAGAAAGAAATTAAAGATAAAAATAAACAGTGCTTCCAGCAGAGCCTGCACTGAAGCAATGAAAAATAGCTCCCTGTGCTGTGTTGATGAGACTACAAATGTCAACTGAACAATGAGATCTGCCAGTCCTCTGTTATACATAACTACCCATTTGTCGTTGTGACTTTTTCATGTTTGTCGAAATACAGAAATGTCACATTATGAACAAATACAGTGGGTTGCAAGGTAAGATAGATTCACTAGAGATTTGCTTGTTTTCCAATTGGAAGAAAGGGAGATTGAAAGATTCAACGTTTGGGGAGAGTGCATGATAGAGCAGGTTACAGATGGTCTTTAGAAGGAAGTATGGTTGATGGGCCTTTTCTCATTATGATTTCTTATATCATTTCTTAGTCCCAGTTTCTTTGAAGATCCAAATCCTTCTGAATCTGGCTACATTGTTCCTCATGATTTGCTGTACCTTGAATTAACCAATATCAATCCAGATTACCAGCAGTCCATTTTTTATTGTTTAATAGTAATGAATAATGGTGTCTACAAATATAAGATATCAAATTTATAATCTAAATTATCCCTAATCTATGATTTACTTGGAGGAAGATAACTTGTCAAAAATTTGCTCATTTATACATAATCTGAAAGGTTGCAGCCATTTTATGCCTCACAGAGCACAGAGCAATTTCCCTGACATCAGTAGTATGAATGTCACTCTTTTTGATATCTTCTAATTATCACCCTGGACAAGAATAAATAGAAATCATTGTAGAGCTCCTCACAGACTGAGCTCAGGGTTGGTAGCTGCTCAGTGCTGCTCAGCAGTTCAGACTTTAAATGATAAGTCTCCAGGAAGCTGTAGGAATATTTTTTTTGTTAGCTGGACTTAATTTAATTAATTGACGTCCTCCCGACGTGAAAGGCGCTATACAAATGTAATCTTGTTGTTGTAATTAGCTGGAGAAGTATCAAAATTATTCACCATATACATGCACACTAGAAACTAAACTGTGTTGATTTGTTCGAGGATTTCTTAATCCCATCAGAATTCTCTGGGGAACTCTGCTCCATAAGTACTGTGTGGACAATAATGCATATTAATGGTAACATTATATTTACATGACTCTGTTTACGTGATTCCTTTTTAGGAAATTCCTGTTAGACATTTTGGATCCCATTATCACATACAAAGATTATTTCGATTATTTAAGTTGCAATGAGATGATGGAAGTGTAAGGAATGGTGGCAACACTAAACTGGCAGTGGGAAAGCTTAGAACCATGAGTGTTAATTTGAAGGGAAAATCCAGTAGCCAGCAACAGTAGCCAGTGAACATTTCTAAACACAAATTTTCGTATAATATATTAATCATATTATTGAGATGTATTATATTAAACCCTGTAATCCTCATTACATTCCAAGATTCAGCGCCTTGGGAAGTCCTCCCGATGTGAAAGGCACCATAGAAATATAATTTTGTATTGTAAAATTACTTTTTTGTTCAAGTAGCAGATATTGCTTGTCTTTTCTGAAGACAAAATGAAAGGTTAACATTGATAGTTATTTAAGGTGTCCTCTAGTTACTAATAAACCCTTCCAGTACGTGCACGCTGTTCAGTTAGAATTGATTTCTCATAACAACAACTAATTACATTTATATAGCACCTTTCACGTCGAGAGGATGTCCCAAGGCATTGAACAGTCAAGGATATACACTTTTCATAATAACTATTACAAACTATTACGAATTATAACTATTAATATCTTATTACTAATAATAACTGATGAGTAATCATAATTGATGAGTAATAAGCTTATCTAACAGTCTTAATACCACTAACCTTACTACAGCAATAGCACATCAGGTCAATCTATATTTTGTCATTTGGTTAGCTGGAAAATGTCCTTGGAACTGTTTTTAGCGAGGTATTGATCAATGTTACAAAAGTGACTCCCACCTCCAAATTGGATTCTCTAGCCATAGCACCAAGTATTGTTACTGGAACATATTGTAGTGGGTGGTGTGGAAGAAATTCTCAAAGCCAGAATTGTTGACACTCAAACTACTTAACAAACTGTGGCAACCACTTGCAGGGAATGTTTCTGATCAGAATGTGCCTTCACTATCAGCTCCTATATAGACCCAGCTTTGGCATGCACAACAAAACCACTTTATATTGGTTCCTTCCTCCTCACATCACAAAATATAATGCTCTGACACAGGGAAGCCTAGACCAATCCATCTCAGGGATGTTTCTCACAATTGCCATTTGGCTCTGACTCTGGAGGTTGTACTCAAAGGATCTTCTTGGTCAGAACATTCACCCAACCTCACCATCTGGAGAATATAAGGTTGGGAGGCCTGTGACATTGTTGTGAAATTTTACAACAACAACAACAAGATTCCATTTATTGAGTGCCTTTCACGTCGGGAGGACGTCCCAAGGCGCTGTACAATTGGGTCAGGACCCGAGCAGGGGGGAAATGGTCAGAGTGAGGGGAGGGAAGGGAGGGAGCGAGGAGGGGGTAGAGAGTCGAGAGGGGAGCTGAAGGCTCGGTCAAAGAGAAAGGTCTTGAGACGGGCCTTGACGGAGGAAAGGGAGGAGGCGGCGAAGGCATTGGGGGATAGAGTTCCAGAGCCTCGGGGCTGAGAGGCTGAAGGCCCGGCCACCGATGGTAGGGCGGTTGGGGCAGGGGATGTGGAGCAGACCGGAGCCAGAGGATCGGAGGGTACGGCAGGTAGGTAGGGGGATAGTAGGTCGGAGAGGTAGGAGGGAGCAAGGCCGTGAATGGCCTTGTAGGTGAGGATGAGGATCTTGAATTCGATCCTCTGGGGGATGGGGAGCCAGTGGAGGGGAGCGAGGGTGGGAGTGATGTGGTCCCGAAGCCTGGTGCGGGACAGTACACGAGCTGCAGAGTTCTGAATGACCTGCAGCTTGTGGAGGGAGGTGGCGGGAAGGCCGGCGAGGAGAGGGTTCCCATAGTCCAGCCTTGAGGTGATAAAGGCGTGGACCAGAGTTTCTGCAGCGTGAGGGGTGAGGTAGTGCCGTAGTCTGGCGACATTCCGGAGGTGATGGAAGGCGGTGCCAGTCGTGGCGCGGATATGAGGGAGAAAGGACAGCTCAGGGTCGAACAGAACGCCGAGGTTCCTGACTGGCTTTGAGAGGTGGAGAGTGCAGCCTTGGATGCTGATGGTGTCAGCGCCTGAGGTGCGGAGGCGCTGACGTGAGCCAATCAGGAGGGCCTCAGTTTTTCGCACGTTGAGCTGAAGAAAGTTGTCTCTCGTCCAGGACTCGATGTCGGACAGGCAGGCTGTCAGGACATCGGTGGTCGTGGAGTTGAGGGTAGAGGAGGAAAGGTAGAGTTGGATGTCATCCGCATACATGTGGAAGTTAACCCCATGTCTGCGGATGATGTCACCAAGGGGGAGCATATAGAGGGTGAAGAGGAGGGGACCGAGGACAGAGCCCTGAGGAACACCGCACAAGACAGTGCGGGGGCCGGAGGAAAAACCATTTGTGGAGACAAAGTGAAGACGGTGGGAGAGGTACGACCTAAACCACTCAAGGACAGGGCCTTGAAGGTTTAGGTGGGAGGTGGGAGGTGAGAATAGTTTGAAAGATGAATACGTTGATAAGTTAACAGATAATAGCTTTTGAGGATGCAACATCTCAACTCCTCAACTGCTAATTTGATTCATGTGTGTCCTGTTCCATGTGAACAAAGGGATACATGCAGCATTTGTAATGCGTTACACATAATAATGTCCTTCTGATGTGAAAGTCACTATGTAAATGACCTTCTAATTCTAGCTATCTTTGTCTATTGTTCTTAGAGTATTTTTAGCTGAACAATTTGAATGTCTACAGCCCCATCTCGATGCCATGATGCCTTCAGCCAAGAAGCCATTTTTGCAGCAGTTTTATTCACAGGTAGGACATCAAATTCTTCAGATATAAAACTGCTATTTATTAATTTTAAAATGCACTTGGAAGACTTTTTATGAATATCTGGCTACCACATTTACTCTGCTTTTCCTTTTGTTTTCTCCCCCAAACAGACTGTATCAACTGCAAGTGAGCTACGTAAGCCAATTTATTGGATCGTGGCTGCCAAAGCCATTGATTATGAACAGATGCTACATCTTATGGCAAATGTTAAATGGGACGTGAAAGAAATTATGTCACAGCACAATGTATACGTCGATTCTCTCCTCAAGGTAACTGCTAGCGTGAGACCTGTTGATCTGCTAGTTAATAATAGTCATGTCATTTCATATAGTTCCTTATCGCGTTGTTGAGACGTCTCAAAGCGCTTCACAGAATATACTGTAAAGTTAACTTCAAGTTAACTTAGAATTTCAGTTAGCAAAGTCTTTTACTATATTAAAATATAGTTTTAAAATAGTGACCCATTTTAAAAGGTTACGTCAACTAATATGACCGATAGTGGCAAACAGTCCTAGCAGAATATCTTTGATCATTGAAGTGCCACTGTAAATCTGATTTGGAGTTTTACAATCTTAAATCTTCAATGAATGAAAACTGTTATTTGACAGAACTGTATATAAGGGTTTTGTTTCTTGAATAGCTGTTTTCCTTCCTCTTAGGTAAATCCAACTATACCCCTTTTAGATCACTCTTCATCAGCATAAATAGAGTTAGCTGTAATGTGTTTTGATTTCATGAACGTGGAGGATTTGCCCCAAATTTAACTGATGGTATTTATTACATAGGTGACCAGAAATATAACAGGGGTTGGGTTTAAGTGCGCTTGTGTTTCAAAACATGAGCATTGCAAGCAATTTTTGCGCCAAATGTTATTTCTCCAAGAAGTTTGACCTTGGGTAACCACATTTTTTCTAAATGTTTTTGTATATGTGACTAAATAATCCGATTTGCATCAAAATATGTGGTTAGGAACAAGGTTACAATTTCATAAATATTAATGTCAATTTGCATTATTTTTTATGAGATCAATTTAATACCACTTATGAAACTGAATGACATTCTTCATATTTTTTGTTCCTCTTCATGAATACATTTAACCCTGTGCCAAATATCTGAGAACAGATTTTCTGTCTGGCTTCCTATACGTGTAATAGTTAATTTCCCCTTGGAATACATTTATGCTTAATATTTTCTGTTAAAAGCTTTAGTATATTAAAAAAATTGTGCTGTAGGTATATTGGCCAGAGTGAAACTGCGTTGCTTCTGAAGGTATATATAGTAATGTGAAACAGTAAATCAGGTTTATCCTGCCTAAGCCAATTTATTTTCATTTCGATTTCAGATTATAAAATACTGATTCTGGTATTCTGCACATGCATGATGTTAAAAATACTCTGTTCATACCTCACTGGCTGTCCATCCAAGCACTCTAAAAGGAAAACAGGGGCACTGGGCCAGCGCATTTCACACTCCTGCATTTATTCTTCAGCTGGTGTCAGGAGCCAATTTATACTGCACATTGGCAGTAAATAATTGCCCAAATCACAGCAATTTGCCATTAAATATTCAGTATAAATAGAGCAGAACCCAAAATATTTTCGATAGCATTTTCTAACGTAAAGTGAAATAGTCCCATCCAACAAAATGCCATCGATATACAGAATTCTATGGAATGATTTCTGACTAAATATTCATGAGACATTGAACATGAAAAGAATCCTTTAATAAGGGCCAGGCATTAGTGAGTTGTATGTGACCCAGTTTCTGTGGATCAACTCCATATTTAGGTCTGTATTACAAATTGTTCTATTTATACCGCAGTTGTGGTGCAGAATACATTAGAAAACAATTGTTTCAAATCTGTATGTCTGAGCTGTCAAATGTACCAAGGAATCTAATAACTCAAATATCTTCCTGTAAGATTTCTTTTTTCTTACCAGAAGATTTCACTCATATCCATTTTCACTCATTTCAGAATCTTAACCATTTAATTGGTAAAGATTAAAACTTTGAATTAATGGACAACTTTAGTCCTAAATAGCTTATAATTGTTGTGCTGTGAATAAACTCTTTGATGGTGGCACTTTCTTAAAGTGAATCAAAAGGGCAGGTGAGTAACCTGCGTTCACTTCACCTTCGATCGTGCTCTCAAAGTAATCATATAATACCTTTGATATAGTGCCTTTCACATTGGTTGGACATCTCAAAGTGCTTCATAGGATATTCTGTAAAGTGGAACGACTACTTTTTAGGGGAATGCAAGGGCAGGGATTCTTCACACTCAGCTCCGGTTAATTCTGCAAGCTAAATTGTGAGGGTGTTCCTAACTGGACAGGCGGAGAGAACATTTGCTAGTTGGTGCTTCCAATGACAACCTAAGCATTTTTAACTGATTAAACTGATTAAACAAGTAATATACAACACACACTCCAGGGTTCCAAGCCTTGACTCTTGCCAGCTTATACCTAATATTTTCCAGAATTAGGTAAGCAGGATGCAGCCCTCCAGGGAGAGAATGCCCATTCCTTTCCAGTACACAAGAAGTTCCATGTGTAGATGGGATGCGTGAAACTTTCAGTGTGGTCTGGATACTCTTAAATGTGGTGATGGGTTTCCCCATGTATCCGACACCTGGTTGACAAATAAAAAGGCAGGCTGATAATACCTATCTGTCTTGGTTCGGGTTACAAGTTTTCTTTGAAATTTGTAAATTAACAACAATGTGTGACAGATGTGATGTTAATGAGAAAAATGAAATTGAAAATTAAATTAAACCGTTACTCTTTGTAATGCCAAATAAAGATCTATTACACAACGTGGATTTGGGTAAATTGGTAAGAGATTAAATCTTCAGCATCTTCTCTATTGAAAAGAGACTGGAAGATAAGATAGATAATGCCTAAGGTTTTTTTTTCTCAACAGTTAATTACTAAGGAGGAAATGCCTGTAGCCTCTGTGACACAAAATATAGGAGTATTATGACAGATGAAAACATTTATCCTGAACTGAATGATTACAAGAAAAAAATGGTTTATTGAATCAGCCAATTTGATATTCAGTGACCTACACATATGCCTACAGTGACAAACTATAGGAAGCAGCACCCGGAGCTTAGTGATATTGGTGGTGAATCTGTGCAGTAAATTCATGGGAAGTTGCCCTGAACATATTTAAAATATCTGAGCTGATGGTTTACAACCAAGACAGTCTGTAAGCGAAAGGGCCTGTAGTTCTTTCAGACTATGTCCAGGTCTTGCCAAAATTGTGCAGCAGTTGCATATCTCAGTCTGAACTCAGTCCCTAGCAGGAAAAGAGAGCTGTTACAGTTAGACACAGTTCAGGACTAAGTTGGCAGTCTGACTCTAAGGCTATAAAAATGGTTGGAAGATCAGTCAAGACATTGCACTGTTGCACAAGGCGTACTTTTCTGAGGCTGGGGTTAAGAGCACGATGTTAGAAACATAAAAACAAAGGAAGCCATTCAGTCTGTTGAGTCTTTTTTACCAGTTTATTCGAACGTGGCAAATGTATAAAATCTCTTTTCCCCATACCTGTTAATAACCCGTACTTTCAAAGTGTTTATATTAATTTTATACCACACAGTGACAAATTGCTACATAGTAGGGGGAACTTTACTCTTCTACTGGTTGGGCTGTACTTGATGTTGCCACTGGGTTCCCAAAGTGGAAATGTTCCGTTCCTAAGACTGATATCCTTAAATGATGAGAAGAAAATTTACCAAACCACTGGATAAAATATGCAGAAATCTTTATTAATACTAATCCTTGATTTGACATAGCATCTTTCATGTCAGAGAGAAGTCTCAAAGTGAGAAAAGTGCCATATCAAATGCAATGATTAATATTAAAGTGTTATAACTTGTTTTTGTAGGCGAATGTGGCAGCCAATTTGCACTGTGCAAAGTCCTACAGGCAACCTTGAAGTACATGACCAATATAATCTGGGGATTGTTGGACAGGATACCAGGAACAAATCTTTTTTGAATAGTGTTCTGAGGTGTTTAATGTCCAACTGAACAGGCATTTTAAAAAAAAAAGTGATGTGGCCATGATGTTTAACATCTCATCTGAAGGGGCACTTGCAACTCTTCACTGGAGTGTTAGCCGGACTATGAGCCCAAAGTTCCAACATGGCATTTGAACCCACAACCTTCTGACTAAGAGGAAAGGTGCTACATACTGAGCCAGACTGACACCTTATTAATAAAAATAATAATAATAATCCTTGCATTTGATATAGCGCTTTTCACGTCGGGAGGACGTCCCAAAGCGCTTCACAGAACACACTGTAGAGTGAATTGACTGTATATTTGTGGGCGAACGCGGCAGCCAATTGCGCACAGCAATGTCCCACAAACAGTCGTAGATTGAAAATGACCAATTTATTATTGTTTTGTTTTTTTGGAGGATTATTATTAGGCTCTGTGTGGAGTAAGGAAACTTGCCCAAGGTTTCGCCCTGCCTGGAATTGAACTCAGGTCTCTCGCTTGCAAAGCGAGTGCTCTCACCACTGAGCTACAGGACTGCAAACTACAGTGGCAAAATTATAACTACAGTGGCAAAATATATGTTTTTGAATGAGTCCTAACTGAGACTAAGCAGTCAACAAATAATCTAACAATTTGATAATAAATCATGATCTTTGTTTGGTTATTTTTAATTGGATTTACTTTATAATTGTGTTGGATGACGCAGGTGATATTTTACCTTTAACCTTTCTTGTGTAACAGAGATTGAAAGGGGATATGATAGAGCTGTTTAAAATTCTGAAATGGTATGACAAAGTAATTTAGGAAATGCTATTTCCATAGTTGGGGGA
Organism: Callorhinchus milii; assembly: GCF_018977255.1. NCBI lineage: Eukaryota > Metazoa > Chordata > Chondrichthyes > Chimaeriformes > Callorhinchidae > Callorhinchus > Callorhinchus milii. The sequence goes on along the minus strand of NW_024704743.1, from coordinate 60,998,634 downwards.
AATTGACAAGGTGGCATAATCCTGAAGTTGTGAGCAGAAGTATCATGCGAGAGGTGAGAATACATTTCCTAACCTCAGAGGTTGTTATGAATCCATTATCCAGGTGGAATCCATTATCTAGGTGCTTATTGAAGCTTGAGCAATAGAATGATTCAACAGGTAACTGGACAACACCTGAGCAGTAAAAACATGAAGGCTTATTATTTTGAAAGAGCTGTAACGTGAATTAAAAGAAAGGGCTTCTTAAAAACAAGTCATGTGAACATGATGGATCATGTACTGAAAATGTTTGTTTCCATATAGTATATTTTTTCTTGGAATGGTTCTGTCAACTAATTATCTGCAATTAAATAGTAAGATGGTTTTGAGCTGATTTAATATGAACAGTGCCTGTTTGGTGACATAAAAAAAATGGAACTTTTTTTAATAAATTCCACCAGGAAGTGACACTTTCATTTTTGAACTGGTAATTAAACAATGAAGGTAATTGAGAGGCTAATGGAATTGGCATTTAGATTTTAGTGCCTCAGTACATTAGCTTTGATAGTATTTGAATGACAGAACATTTTGAGCAATCATTTCTGAATATTAATAGCATCAGAGGTCAGTGAAACCATTCTGTGAGAAATGGTTTCAAATACCTAATGAATAATATCTGTCTTTATAATTAGCAAGCTGCTATAGTTGACTGGGAGGATGTTCATGAATTATTATTTTCAATCATCTCATCAGGCCTTTCGGATTTAAATTTGTTCCTATTACTCCCTTTACTGACCTGTCTTGGTTCTTGTTGATATATAAAAGTTTCAAACTACATTTGACACATCTCGTACCAAAGTTTTCCATTTCCTCCTTGTGTTCTGTATTAACCAGAATTATATAAATGGATTGTGAAATCTCTATGAAATGCTTTAAATAATCTAATCAGAGACAAAAAATTCTCCCTCTGTAGCAACTGGGGGAGTGAGAGTTATTATATTGCTCACTAGTCTTGTACCAATGTAATGTGAAATAAAATCAAAAGAATGCCTACAGATATATTTTGTTACCAATTGCAATGGCAAGATGCATTTTTCATTGGACAGATGGTGGCTACAGGTATAGAAATGTAATTCAAAGTCCTCTGGGCAAAAGTCTGCATAATGAAATTAACCCATGAATTAACAAGTTTAGAAGTGTAATGAATCAAGATTACATTACTTCCTAAAGTAATTCAGGAATTCATTTCAGTTTAGTTTTCTCATTTGCAGAGGGGAGTATTATTTTAATCAAGATGTGGTCTAAATAGATTTTGTTTTTTCTTTTCTTTTCATTCTTTGTGCCACTTGGTTCCTCCCAAACTGTGCAGTATTTCCAAGCTGCAGTAAAAGCCACTGCTGATGCCATCTTGTAATTGATCACCAGGAGCTCACAAGAACATCCTTTTCTGTGGAGATTTATCTGGTCTCTAATTACCTCCTACTGATGACCTGCCAGAGTTTGAGAACGCATATAGGGAGTTTATATAGGGAGTCGGCAGCACAAACCTGAATGCCATCATGCTACAGCTCACCAGGGCATTGTATCCCAGTGCTCAAATTTGAAAACAGTTTAAATAAAGTACAAAATTAAATGCTGAGATATGTCTGAACAGCATATTAAAGCAATATAAAAATATATGCTTTCACAAATGCGAGGGTGATTTTTTTGAACTGAATTACAGCCAAGCTACCCTTATCCTAAAACGGTGAAAACATGTTGGTTCACAACTACCTTTGTATTGCCTGAAGATGCCAGATTACTTGGAAAATGCGGAACATTGACAATGTGTGCTAGAGACATCTTGTGAAGCTATAATGTGTGAACAAGAAGGACGGCACTTGAATTGCCCGGAAAAAGGATTCAATCTCAAGGCTGAATAGCTCAAAGGGCTCTACTCCAAAACAAAGCTTGTTCAGTTGTTACTAAGTATCTCAAGAGGATTAATTGATTTTTAACTTGAAAAGACTTACTATTAAGTTATCTTGTCAGAAAACAAGATGCAAAAGTGTTAGAAAACCATTCTAATGTCCCAACACATTGATAATGGTTAGTTATGTGTTAAATTAATTAAAACAAAACTTTCAATAAGAGCTTCTTTTAAAATATATTTCAAAATTGAACTTTTATAACTGTGACAAACTTAGTGTTTATATACAGCTTGTCCAAACCTTATGGAAAAACAATCTGTATTTTCACATTGTCCATTACGGCAAGGAATAAATCTGCATGACCAACTGAGAATTATGTGGATGACCCCCTTTTTAGGATGGTTGAAATCCCTGAATGAGCATCCTTTATATGGATTTCTCTGTATTTACTGTAGTGTTTGTGTAGACCTGTAGTTTATCGGCTAGAGCACTCACCTCGCAGGCGAGAGGACCCAAGTTCAATTCCTGGGCAAGGCAAAATGTTAGGCAAGTTTCCTTACCCCACATGCTTCTGTTTACCTAGCAGTAAGTAGGAATGAACCCAGTTGTTAGTCAATTGGCGGATTGCTTTCCGGGAGTAAGAATCCCCTAAAAAAATAATACTGATAATAGTTTGGTCACTCAGTCCATGACTGTTTTTGGGACACTGCTGTGTGCAATTGGCTGCCATGTTTCGCCCACAGAATATACAGACAATTCACTTTACAGGATATTCTGTGAAGTGTTTTGAGACATCTCAACAACGTGATAAAGCGCTATAAGAAATGCAAGGATTATTATGTTTGGTGTTTTTATTTTATTTTATCATAATTACCATAATGAAGCCTAGTTTTGCACATCCATTATCCCCTCATTGCTGATTGGAGTCATCAATGACGCTGTAAAATTACTTCACATCATTTGATGCATCTGTAATAAACGTGAGGTCCACTAAAGTTGTGATGAGACCACTCGAAGATGCTCATTGTGGTTGATTACTTTGCAGTTATACACACTTCCAGTTAAGGAATTGACAGCAACTTCCTACAGTATTTATGCTGGTAATGAAGAGCTTGCTTTATAGTATTCTGAAAATGACTTCTTATGAAGGCTCTTAAGCATGGTGGTGGGTTTCCGCAAGTATTGGCTGATGAAACAAAATCCTACTTGCCTGCTCTTTCTTCATACCCTAATTCCTCTGCACGTTTTACAAGTGATTTTCAATGGCTCAACATTGATTCTGTCAGTGGAGTTTTCAGCCAACAACAAACTGAAATTTTGGAAGATTGAAGATCTGATCAGAGTTGCAACCTGCCACTCTGATGCAGTTTCCGCATGTAAAGCAAGAAGTTGAAGGCACAAACAATTGAATTTACAACATCCCCAAATTCTACCTCATTTGCAACATTCTGTGGAACAGGCTCATCAGGGAGATGGTTGAAGCAGGAAGTGTTGATTCTTTCAGACACAGATTAGATAGTTTTCTTTTAGGAAATAACATCATGGGATATCATACATAGGTAGTTTGGGACATATGTGCAGGCAACCTTCAGGAAGCGAAGGTGAATTAGATAGACTTGGTCTTTTTTCATCTAGCATTTCTTATGTTCTTATTCCAAATCATATGTTTTTATGTTTCTAAAAGTATGAAGTCAGTTCTTTGTTGAATGATGTGGAGAGTGTTTTTAATGGTGATACATTCCCTTATATCTAATGTCACATACTCTGCATCACTGATGACTGCAAAAGCACTGTGTGCCTGCCAACTTCAGAATAGTAGAATCTTACAGCACAGAAGGAGGCCATTCGGCTCATCGTGTCTGTGCAGGCTCTTTGAAAGAGCTATCCAACCAGTCCCACTCCCCCGCTCTTTCTCGATAGCATTGCAAGTTTCTATCCAATTCCCTTTTGAGAATTATTATCAAATCTGTTTCCACCACCCTTTCAGGCAGAGCAGTCCAGATCATAACAACTCGCTGCCTAAAAAAAATTCTTATTATCTCCCTTCTGGTTCTTTTGCCAATTATCTTAAATCTAGGTCCTCTGACTACTGATCCACTCGGCAGTGGAAACTCTTATCACAACTCCTCATAATTTGAACACCTCAAATATTTAGTAATGTACTGCCAAAGATCGATCCACCCTTCCACGTGCAACATTGTTAAAGAACTCAATGGCCAAGTAGGAGTTAACACTTGTGTTTATAGTAGTTGTGAGGTAATTTTGCTGAGATTTCAGACAATTGTTAGCAAATGCTGACTGAGCACTAAAAAAAGATGAATTGGTTAAGAGATGTATAACAGGACCAGGAGCAACCAGCAGTTTACCCTAATGAGTTTTGTTGACCTATAGGGTATTGCAAATAGTCCTGGGAATAGCTTGTTCTCTGCATGATGTCCATTCATATGGATAAGTTGGACGAACATGCTTAACTGCTTACTTCTGCATTTATTTTGTAGGAGTTTGAGCAATTCAATAAGAGGTTATTCGAGGTTTCCAAACGAGTGCGCATTCCACTGCAAGTCTCTAACATCCTATGGGAGCATTGCATTCGACTGGCAAACAGGACCATTGTAGAGGGGTGAGTAATCAATTGTTTGTGTTCTAAACAATTTTAAATGATCACTGGTTCTAGCAGTTTATTAATTTTGGTTTGTAGATGTTACTTGGGACGTCCTCCCGACTTGAAGGGGGCTATACAAATGTAATTTTGTTGTTGCTGTGTTATAGAGTAATGATCTGCTTAGGATAAATAATTGTAATTGCTGCTTACAGCAGAACCCAGTTATAAGATGCCCCTAAAAAGGTGGGTGCCCATTGGATCGAATTCAAAATTCTGGTCCTCACTTTTAAATCCCTCATTTCTTAGTCTTAGTCGCTGCAACCTTCTGCAACACAATTTCCCCAGCTGCTCCCTCCTCTTAGCAAACATTGATCTGCTTTGTGTTTCTCGCTCGACAAACCAGGCTGGAGTTCCAGAGAGCAAAGGCAGACCGCTTTATCCTCGGATTCCTTCCCAATTGTCCTCTCACTCCCCATATTCAAAACCGTTCAGATCTATCTTTAATAAACATGTTATAATAGGAATCTTCTGTATTTACTTTTTTTTAATGCTGTTACTGGATTACAAACTAAAAATTTGGCAAGTTTTGAAATAGATTTCCAATTGTGTAGATTAAATATAAAATGAAAATGGTGAAAAGCTAGAAACTGATAATCTTTCAAATGCACAGCAGGACAAAGGGTCAGACCTGAAACATTAAGCCATCTTTCTCTTTTAATACTGATTATCCTTCTGTACATCTCCAGCCTCTTTAGTTTGGATTTGAGATTACGCTGCTTTCCTTCTTGTGGTTTATATTAATGGAACTGGATTGGATTATTGCCATGCAATAATGCTAAACCATTATTTTCTACTTTTCAGCCATTATTCTTCCTCCCTCCCAGAAAACACTCTTTCAGTTCGCCAGTATCCTGATCTAACTTCACTCTGCATTGCCTTTTTGCTTGTTAATGTGCATATTAATGTGAAAAAGTATAGAAACAGTCTTGATGTTTTTCATTAATGTAGTGCAAGAATTTTTTTCTCCAAATCTAGGGTTATTCTGTATTATAAAATCAACAACATGCAGGGCAACCCCGTTATAATATGGTTCTCTGGGCCCAGTATCATAGAGACTGTGTTACAAGAGAAGCACCAAATAAAATGAGACGTGCTGCGCATGTACGCTATGTCCAAAAAGTGCCGTGAATGTCCATTCACAAAGCGCACAGGAGGCAATACAATGCATCGCAGTACACAGGAAGTGACGTTTACATTACTATATAAAGCACTCTGAGACGCCGTCCGGCGTGGAGGGTGCTATATTAATCCAAGTTGTTGTTGTTGTTGCTTCCTGTGCTATGCACAAGACACAGGAAATGATATTAATGGTGATTTGACAACCAGGTTATTTATCATATGGGACATCAATGCAATAACCAGGCCCAATAGATAATTGCAGAAATATTTACCAAAATTTGCAGGGAAATTTGATGACTTTTGCAGAATATTGCGGGGGCTTGATTGGTGCAATTGAGCGGTATATTTTACTACTAACCTAGATTTTTTCATTTTATTGATAAAGACTAAACATGAGGAAATAACACACATTAGATTGTTGCAATAAAAACGCTTTCTTTAACAAAACCTGGGTGGCCCACTCGGTGGAGGGTGGGGGGGGACACTAATACAAGCCCGAATGGTCTGTCTCCACCCTGCACTACACTTGAAGGCCACTGTCCTGATTGCGGGGCTCCAGGAGGTCACCACCTCCTGCCTCTCCAGTCCCGCCACCACTCACACACACACACAGGGACACGCACACTCTCACACACTCACAGAGAGAGACACACACAAACACTCACAGCCAGAGAGAGAGTCACACACTCACATACACAGTGAGACACACTCTCACAAAGAGACACATACTCACATACACTCATAGACACAGAGAGACACACAGGCTGTGCTATACCCAGGATTCCCCTGTTATTACTTGTGTTGCTTCTCACTTTCTTTGTAGTTTGTGTATTTCTTCTCTACCCACTCTGTATATTTATTTGCTTGGCCGCTTAATTCTGTTTTTATAGTTCTTCTGTTCCCTGTCTGTTCTCTTCATTCATTCTTCTGCTATTTCTTCCTTTATGCACCACCATCTCTCACTTCCTATTTTCAGAACTGGAGCCCAGTGCCTGTATCCTGAACTAATCAGTACCAAAGTCATCTCAGAATCACTAAAGAAATGAAATGATTAAACATTGTATGTTGTCAAGGAGAATCTTAGCACCTTCTGTTTCTATGATGGCATCTATTGCCACTTAATTTCCTTTTCATATCAATAATTCCACAGAGGATCCTGTTTTAAAAAAAAATAGGAATTTGTATAAGAATGGAAATACGGATCTTTTGATGCTTTAGTGCATCAGTAACATTTGATGTCAAGGCGATGAAACTTGTGTTATTTTGTAGCATCTCCATTAATCTTCTGATCTCCTGGTGACTTTTAAAGGGGATGAAAGGGCTTGATGATATTTCCGGTATGATATTTCATATTTCAATTGAAGTTCATATTAGGATAGGTTTTGCATGATCTATATAGGAAGTGGGTGTGTTGGCCCTTTCCCTCATGGTATGCAATCCATCTTATGTAAAGATATTACTAGCCAGATTAATTTATAACATTGAATAGCTTATCCTCAGCGGAGATACGTTCAAAGGCTTTATGAACATCTAAAATCTTATAGTATTGTGTATCCGCCTGACTCAGTGGTAACACTCTGACTTCAGAGTCAGAAGATTGTGGGTTCAAGCCCCATGTCGGGATTTGGAACTCAATTAATCTAGACTGACTGACGCTCCAATGCAGTGTTGGGGGGAGAGGGCCGCTGCATTGCTGGAGGTGCTGTACTCCATAAAAGACTTTAAACTGAGATTCTCAGGTGGCATTGTCAGGAGATTCTCGCCTGTTCAGGTGACAATGAAGACTCATGGCACTACTTGGAAATAGAAGGGAGTTTCTCAAGTTATCTTGGCAAACAATCCAGATAAAATTGGTCATTCAGTTTGTGGCTATTTGTGGAACATTGCTGTGCGCAAATTGACTGCCCTATTCACCTACAAAATACAGTCATTGCACTTTACACTGTGAGGTGCTTTGAGACGTCCTGCTGACTTGAAAGACGTTATATCAAGTACAAGAATTATCATATTATGATTTGCATAATGTATAGTATTTTCATAAAATATGTTTGTAGATTATCTGGTTTACATGATTTTACTGTCCGCATAGTTACAATTAGATTGTTCCAATGTGTACCAGCAATTCTACCTTTTATTCAGATTCTTATTTTTTTCAAATCACACATACACAAACATTCTTTCCTCCTTGTTTTCCGTTTCGTTTTGTGATTTTGGAGCAAAAACAACTCTTAGACCAATTACCACAATAGCCTAATGTGATAGGGGACTAGTTGGGAAAGCTTTCAATGCAGTTTAGATTCCAATTCTGAGAAAGCTATTTTTCAGCAGGCTTAAATTATTATTGAAAATTATTTTATTTTTGTGGCAAAAACAATAACTGCTCTGCCTATTCGTGTCTATTCCTGTTTTACTAAGATCTCTGCCTAGGCTGAAATACATTTAGCATTAATAAGAACACAAGCCCTGCTGTTCTCTCCGATCTGAATTCATTCTGCACTTAGCAAATCAGACTTGAAATAAATGTCACAAAGAAACATTTTTGTCCCTGATGCCTTGCCTCCTTAGCTAACTACTCTTCAGTTCACAGGGCTGTAAGCTTAATTCAATGGAGGGAAGTTGTTTTATTTTTGCCATATTAATTTCCATCCCCAGAAGCTTGTGCTTTATTAAAAGTTTGAGGGCTTGCTCCATTCTACTGCTCTTAGTTTCCAAACATAAACTCTGCTAAAGAGAGCAGGTGAAGAACATCTCTACATCACAGTAATATACAGTAGAAGCCTGTTTTTGTAGGGTTATGCTTGTAGCGTGAATTGGATGTAGACCTAGTTACTGCACATGCATACAGCCAGTCGGCTCGCTTCACACATGCTAAAAATGGCAAAAGTTTAGGTTGTTTGGTTGGGGAACAAGAAGCAATGGCAATAACAACCTCATGACCCACAGTGAAAAACTGTTATCGGCACAAAACAGCTGGGAATAGTCCATTGCGAAGAAAGGCCTATATGATGTTGGAAGATTAGAAATAATAATAATGCTTGATTTTATATAGAACCTATCATTTTGGGAGAATATCTCAAAGCGCTTCACAGGAATTTACCATAAAGTGAAGTGACTGTATTTGTAAGCGAATGTGGCAGCCAACCATGCACAGCAATGTCTCAGTCATGAAGTGAATGATCAATTTTATTTGTGGAATTGCTAGCCTGGACCCCGGGAGAAAATCCCTTCTCTATTTAAGTAGTGCCATGGGATCTTTAATGTCCACTTGAAACGGCAGAAGGGAGATCGGTTTAACATCTCGTCCAAAGGACGGCACCTCCAACAATGCAGCACATCCTCAAGACTGCAATGGAGTGTCAGCTTTGATTACAGGAGTTCCAAGTCCCGATGTAGACCTTAAACCCACAGCTTCTGACTCACAGGCAAGAATGCTACCAACTGAGCCATAGTGACTCTTTCCGGAGACTCCTGCACATACAATGGAACACCTTTATAACACCCTATGACAGAGCGCCACCTCGCTTATCATTTATACTGTAGATCCATATAATCTGTTTCAGCACTGACCGCCTGCTGTCTGCGTGCATGCACATTGATGTCACTTTATGAAAGAAGTGGCCCAAGTAGTGTATTCTGCAAGGAGAGCGCAGGACGTGTGATCAGATCAGCGTAACAATTTGGAAGTCAGCCATTTTTCTGACTCTCTTATAATTTGGTCAATGAGACATTGGATCCAGTGAACGTTATAGGAGGTTTGGCTTTATTTGAGTTCTTAATTTGAGTCCAAATATTATTATTATTGACGGGGCTTGAAAGTTGTGTCTAGATTTTCCTACAATTATGGACAATTTGCCTTATTGTTTAACGCCTGCACTAGTTATTTGCTGAGCTGTGCTTGATTTTCATTCTCATTTCTGTTGTAGTTATGCAAATGTGAAGAAATGTAGCAATGAGGGACGTGCCTTAATGCAGCTTGACTTCCAGCAGTTCCTGATGAAATTGGAGAAGCTGACCGACATAAGGCCAATTCCTGATAAGGAGTTTGTAGAAACCTACATTAAAGCCTATTATCTGACTGAAAATGATATGGAGCGTTGGATTAAGGAACACAGGGTAGGAATAAAAATGACAAATAGGTGTTTGTTTTGCAGCTGTAAAAATATTGTTCCTTATTCCAGTATTGTGGATTTTTAAAACAAATGATGCATTATGGTATTCATATTCTGTTGTTAGAATCGTAATATTTTGCTGATATTACTGTCCGTATAAACTTATTGTCTTTTCAATTGATATAAATTTGTTTCAGAATTGAGCAACTTTTCCCATTCTAATCCCTGATGTGTTGTGTTTTGCAGGAGTATTCAACCAAGCAGCTGACCAACCTTGTGAATGTTTGCTTAGGCTCCCATATCAATAAAAAAGCACGGCAAAAGCTGATAGCAGCCATTGAGGAATGTGACCGACCTAAACGGTAGTCTTTAGCAATGCTCTTGAGTTCAGATCACACTAGATGATATGATGACTATTTCACCATCCAAATTAATACAGGATGGATCTGTAATGCGTTACAAGCATTTTGATGCATGTTACTTGTTTTTTCCATCAGAAGCTGATGTTAAGGAATTTTAAAAAAATGACTAGCAAATGCTATTTTAGGAAATGAGATGTGTTACTGTTTAGCTTTTGTCTTGTTTAGGCCAGACCTTTTGTGTAAGATTGTGTTTGGGGCTGTATAAAAGTAACCATGTTAAAATGACATGATGATTATACAGGGTTTTTTTTGTATAGTTTCTGTTTTGACATTTGTGGGTTGTAAGGATTTCATATTAATTCTGAAGGAAATTGTATATTGGATAGACTGAAACAAGTATCTTCTCTAGATAAGTAATGTAAGTATAAAACAGTAAATACTAATGATTGGAGAATATATACACTTCATAATGAATTACTGTAAGTGAAGATATATAAAATCTGTACATTCTGTTTCAGTTTGTTCTTCTAAAATTTCAATATTTGTTCCTCATTGAACTGGAAGATATCATGAATTGGTGACTGCATAATAAACGAGTCAAATTCAGAGCATTTATCTTTTGTCTCATCAATCTATGTTACCTAAAACCTCTTTCATTCCCATAGAAACTCTGGGAGAGATTCATGCTAAGCAATTACCTCGATGTTAAAGCTCGATATGTTGCTGTAAAGCAACTGTGCTAGACATCAGAAAATCCCACGAGGATGCAGATTGCTCAAAATCATTGGTGCTGTAGACCTCTTGAACCCCAACATCTTAATAATATGCAACCTCTTCTTGGAGCCTGCAGTGGGTCTGCAGCTGTTCACACATATAGAACATCTCCAGTTATTCTGACACTAAAGGGTTTAATGAGTTTGTCTGTCTACAGAATTAATAGATGCCTGTGGCTGCCACATATTACTTTAGCTATGATGGAAAAAAACACTAACTTTTCTGTTATGCTCCTTGTTTTCGGAAGGGGTGAAAATCCCTGATTGTTTTTGTATTCAATAGTTCCAGTGGTTGAATAGCTTCAAAAACATACGCAGTTCTGGGCACCTTAATTCAGGAAGGACATTAAGGCACTGGAAAGGGTGCAGAGGAAATTCATAAGAATGTACCAGGAATGGGGAACCTTAGCGATGAGGACAGGCTGGAGAAGTTAGGTCTTTTCCCATTAGAGCAGAGAAGGTTACGCGGGGACCTGATAGAGGTCTTCAAGATCATGAAAGGTTTCAACAGGCTAGATAGGGTAAAGCTGTTTCCGCTGGTAGGTGTGTCTGTGACCTGTGGTCACAGTCTTAAGATATCTACCAAAAGAAGCAGAGAGGAGGTTAGAAGAAATTTTTTCACTCAGCGAGTTGTTCGAATTTGGAATGATCTGCCTGAAAAGGCAGTGAAGTCCGATTTGATAACAGCTTTTAAGAGAGAACTGGATAGGTATCTGGGGAAGACGGGTTTGCAGGGTTATGGGGAGAAAGATGGTGATTGGGGATAGTGAAAGTGACTTGCTCTGTCAAAGAGCTGGCACAGGCTCGATGGGCCGAATGGCCTCCTTCATTGCCGTAACATTCTATGAATCTATGAATTAAGAATTGAAGCTGAATTTATTTTCCTAATTTAAAAAAATCTTTGTGATTTCAGCTAAGAAAACATCCCATTATGCTGGTCTCCTGGATTATAGACCCTATTATAGTGCCATGTTGCTAATGCCAGAAGATCCTCTGTGCATATTCTGCTAACACACTGGAGGAACAATCCATTGTTCTGTTTGTTTAATCCAAACATAATGCTGATGAACCTGCCACCAATCAGGAATTAACATGCTTGTTGCATTGTTTATAGGAATGTACTGGAGTTACCTATATTGTCAAAAGCAACAAGATATCCATGAACTTTAAGGACAGACAGTAAATTAACAATTTGATTAGATGTGCACCATATCAGCCTGTCAAGGGCTTCAGAGGTCTCCAAGATAATAACCGATGAGTCATTAAAGTATTAGTCCTGTAGCTCAGTGGTTAGAGCACTCGCTTTGCAAGCGAGAGACCTGAGTTCAATTCCAGGCAGGGCGAAAATTTGGGCAAGTTTCCCTACTCCACACGCCTAATAATAATCCCTCCAAGACAAAAAACAATAATAAATTGGTCATTTTCAATCTACGACTGTTTGTGGGACACTGCTGTGTGCAATTGGCTGCCGCGTTCGCCCACAAATATACAGTCAATTCACTTCACAGTATATTCTGTGAAGCGCTTTGGGACGTCTAGAAGACGTGAAAAGCGCTATATCAAATGCAAGGATTATTATTATTTTAAGAGCAAAATTCCAAAGGTGATGTACATAGAACATCACCAAATGGAACAGCCATAACCAACCTCATACTGACACACCTGGATTGTAGAGGGAACTTGCACTTTTACAGCTTCATATCACATGTTCACCACATAATAGTCATTACACTTTATAGTATATCTTGAGAAGCACTTTGAGATGTCCTCCTGACGTGAAAGGTGCAATACCAAATACAAGGAATATTATTTTTATTTTTTTAGAAGTTTTTTGACATTTTGCAGGCAAATAGGGCAACCACTTGCACCAGCAAGCTCCCATAAACAGTCGTGAGATGAATGACTAATCAATCTACTTTCTCCATTGAGATACTGTCATAGGCAATTTAATATGTATCTGAACATGCAGACATAGGATCTTGGTTTAATATCATGCCTGAAAAAACAGTACTGCCCTATTGTACGGGTTTGCCAGCATAGGAATAGAGTTCGGTCCCAACAAGGGTCTTAAATCTGCTTGAGGTGAGAGAGCTGCCAACCAAACCAAACCATCCCTGGCCCCAAACAGTAGAAGGACTTGTATCTTCACTGATTGGATCCAGTCCGCTGGGATTGTGAAATCAATATAGTTACTGGGCAGTCTCCCAGGAAATGAACAGGAGGTCAATAGACATTAACATTCTGAACATGAGGCAAAGAAACCTTTTCAGAAAATTCGAGGAAAATGGGAAGTGTAAAGAATAACAAAATCTGCTGTAAAGAGAAATTCAAAGGGATTATGGTATTGTTTCCGAATGGCTGCTGGATTTTGAAGCTCCACCAGACATTATATTTTCTCTTTATTGAGTTACATTGCCCAGAAATTGACATTCCTGTACTGTAGAATGTATTTTTATGGGCAACAACAATTTGAAAAGGTTAAGGTAAATTCATTACAATATACTGTAGAGCTGCAAACAGCCTGTTTGTTTCATTGTCAGCAAAAACTGAACATCCTGTTACTCTTCACTGAACCCCAGTGCATTTGTCTGGGCTATTTGTGGTGACCTGGAGCTGTTACAATGCAGGCTGCCTCCTTTCATGAGGAGGTGTTGTGGGAAATTAATGAATACCAACCTAAGTCTTAAAGCATGTACAACTCATTTTGCGTCTTTCACGTAGGATATGCATAATATACATAGTTGTCAGCCTGGCTCAGTTAATAGCATGCTCAGTTCGTGAGTCAGAAGGTTGTGGATTCAAACCCCATGTTGGGCCTTTGAACTCACAAACCCTAGGTTGACCCTCCTAGGGCCAACTGCAACAAAATTACATTTGTATAGTGACAGTGCTGGGGATGTGTTGCGTTGTTGGAGGTTCTGTCTTAATGAGACATTAAGCAAAGGCCCTATATGTTTGTTCAGGTGAAATTAAAGATACCATGGACTATTCAAAAAGAGAAGGGAGTTTCTCCCTGTGTCCTGGCCAACAATCCCCCAAATAAAATTGATCATTTCATATCTGTTTGTGGGACATTGCTCTGAGTCGCTATCCTGTATAAATGCGAGTTGCTGTTGTTGCTGTACGCAAATTGACAAAATACATTGTCATTAAACACAAATGTAAATCCTTTGAAATACTTTGAGAGCACTCAATATGAAAAGACCTATATCAAATTCTAGTTTGCTACTCAAGACATTGCAACAGTGGATGAACAGGGTACAGGATACAGGATACATTCCACCTGCATCGAAGAGAAACTTGAGCTTAAATAAGTACAATTGTCAAAGGTTGATAATTTAGTTGAAACGGTTCAGTTATACACTATTGCAGTATTGCCAGAGCTGCATGCCATCTCAATAACATTTGTACCGAGGTGGGGTTGGGCATGGCTTTGCAAAGACTTAATTTTCTTTGAGTGTTTTTCCTGCCTCTTCCCATTTCAGTGCAGCCCGTAAGCAGTGCAAACTAGGAAGAGTAGTTGAGGCCAGGACCCCGGATTCATTCAAGATACAGATTGATGCTGTGATGGGAGGGAGGCTGAGATCAAATCTTCATTGTCTTTTTGACATGGCTTTTGTGCTATTATTTTTAAGCCTTAACTTATCAGTTGTGTTATAGGAGATATCCTTGGAGGACCCTCACTCAGTCAGCTGCCCAGTGAGAGCACTGCCAACTGTGCCAAGTGGACATCATTACTAAGTTTAGTTCCCATCAAAGGCTGTTATAATGTCTGTATATAAACAATTTCAATGCCATTCAGCACCAATTTTATCTCATTTGAAACTGGATAGAACTTTAAAATACTTTTAGAGCATTTTCAAAATACAAGTGTCAAGTCCAATGCCTGCCTTTTTTGTCCGCAAAAGCGTCTCCAATTACTGTATATTGATCTACTCTGGTGATTTGTCTCTTCTGAGAAAATCCAGACAAAAGCACTAAAGACCTAGACATTTTTGTGATGGGGAAAGGTAAAATTCAACACACTGAGGCTTCAGTTCAGTTAGCAAATACTTTTAGCTGCAAGTCTATAATGGTGTCTATTTGGCTCAGCAGTGGTCGATTGGGATTATTATTTTGCAATACCTGGCTGTACGATCAACCTCTCCACAGAATTGATTTATTCTTCATAGGCTTTTACCATATGCCTATGATGGGGTCTCTTGTCGCAGCAGCAACTTCAAAGCAGAGGGTACAGCTTTACTGTAGAGAAAAGGTATTTCATGTTGGAGCATGAGCATGCACTGTGTTCTATCTTTAACAGGGCTGCACGAAAGAGATACTTACTTGGCAACAGCACATTTTCTAAAGCATCCAATTAAGAAGCATAGTTTGAGGAAAGGATCCAATTATTACTTAGGATTGCTTAGAATCCCCAATCTACCTCCTCATACTGATCTGGCCACTCCCTTCGCTGTGAGCACCAACCTGCTTCATGTCCCACACCCCACCTTCCCCATCAGTGTCTCTGCTCTCTGAACTCCATCCCAGAGCCCCTCTGACTCGCTCCCTCATCTTGTTCAAGGCCCGTATGAAGACATACCTCTTTGCGTTTTTGTCAGCCCAGTACGATTAAGAGTTTCCACTTAAATGCCATTAAATTGAAGCTTTCTGGCAGTGAGCTCCACATTCTCATTTTCTTCTGTGTAAAGGAGTTCCTCCTAAACTCTTTTACAACTGTTTGTAGATACCTACAGTTATGTCCCCTTGTTATGGACGTGCCAACAAATGGAAATAATCTACAGTATTGATGTTCCCTTATCAAATCCCTTCACAATTTTACACACTTTTGTTCGGGTCCACTCAATTGTCTCATCTCCAGAATAAAATGTTCTAATCTGTCCAGTCTTTCCTGATAGTTGTATCTTCTCATCATAAACTGTGATAAATCTACAATGCGCTCCCTCCATTACTACAACATCCTTCTTGTTGTATGGTAACCAGAACTGCACAATGTGAAGTGACTGTGTGTTTTGGAGGTGAACAATGCTGTATTGGGAGGATGGTAGGCTGGAAGGATGTGATTAAATGGGTTGAAGAGCTTTCTTCATCCGAACCATCGTGTTATTGCAATTTTTTTTCAAATAAAACTCATAATTAATTTCTATTTAGGATATTGTTTTGTTAGAATATCACCACCCTGGTAGATTCAGGAAAGATCTTTAAGACATGTATAAAATTATTATTCGATGTATAAAATATTGGAAAGAATTTGGAGAGCAGATTAAGTGCTAGTAATGTCAATTTATCATCATGCAGAAAATGAGAATATAGTTATAAAAGCAATTTGGGGAAGAATTAATATTGGTTCCAATATAGGTTTGATAGGGCAGTAAATCTCTTATACCAGTGGACTAAAAATCGAGTCAACTACTTTGGAGCATCTTCAATTAAATTAAGTCATGCTGCAAATTCTGAAATGTTATTTGATGCACTCTAGTAGCATTATACGTCATACACTGGTCAGTCCTTAACGTGCCCTAACAGACTTCAAGGTCTTGTCAGAAATACGAAAACATTTATACTGGTAACAGTTTATTGGAAAAGGAATCAGGTTGTGGCATGATGAAAAGAGGTAATTTGGTCTGATCCAGTTGTGGCAATGCAGAGAGTATATGTAGCAGTGCAGATTTACTGGAATGTTACTAAGGATGAGAGGACACAAATATCAGGAAAGGTTGGACAGGTTAGAACTTGTTACTTTGGAGATGGGTTAATTGAGTGTAGACCTGATAGCTGATACTCACATGCAGTGCTGGGTGATGGGGGTGTGGGTTGGAGACGCCATCCTTTGATTGTGACATGAAACCGAGCTCCTGTTAGCCTGTTCGGGTGAATGTTAAAGAACCCATTGAACTATTTGAAAAGAAAATGGAATTTCTCCCAGTGTCCTGGCAACACTCCCCCAAATAAAATTGGTCACTCACTTCTTGGCTGATTGTGGGACATTGCTGTGTGCAAATTGGCGCAGTGTTTGCCTACAAATACACAGCCATTACACTTCGCAGTAAATCCCGTGAAGTGCTTTGAGACAACCTTCTGAGATGAAAGACGCTATATCAGACACAATCGTTATTATATATGAAGTCTCATGGGTCAGGGTGACATACAGGAGTTTCCCTGCAGAAACCTCGTTCATGCAGAACATTTTTCCAGCAGTGGGCCAATGGTTTTGGCAGTCTATACACACGGAAGGTGTTTTAAAACCATTGTATGATCTTGGAAAATAATTTACAGTGAAGTCGGTGACTCCATCTGCATTATTTCTGACTCTGAATGTGACAGCAGCTATTTGTTTCCTGTCATCCCAGTCACCATCAGAAGATTACTTTTTTCTGGGCCAAGACAAGCGATCACAACCTCACAAGTTAAAGGAGTGATTAATGCAGTGCTGTGGTAGATTGGCAGACTCATTGATATCCACAAACCGAGTTAATCGAGTTAAATTTGCAGATGACACCAAGTTGCAGATGATAACCGGGTTGCTATTTACTGCTGGTAAACAGAGGCGTGTGGAGTAAAGACATTTACCCAACGTTTCGCCCTGCCCAGAAATCGAATTCAGATCCTCTCACGAGGTGAGTGCTTAAATCACTAAGCTACAGGACTACACAATAAGTAGGAACCCAGTTGTTAGTCAATAGGTGGATCGCTTTTCCTTAAAAAATAATCATGATATAATGTTTGTGGGACACTGCTGTGCTCAATTGGCTGCCGCGTTTTGCCTACAAAATGTACAGTCAATTCATTTCACAGTATGTTCTGTGAAGTACTTTGAGACATCTCGAAGACATGATAAAGCACTACATCAAATGCAAGAATTATTATAACTGGCAAATAAAGTTTAATATTGATAAATGCAACATTTAGGAAGTAAGAATTATAGGCATTGGTGCATGTTCTCCATGGATGGGATAGAACAACAACAACAACTTGCATTTATATAGAGCCCTTCACATGGGCCAGTGTCTCAGAGCACTATCCCTCATGAAGGGCTCTATATGAATGCAAGTTGGCAAGGGGAAAGCTGAAAGAAATCTAGGAGTGTTAGTGACTCTTTGCTCACTGCTTCAAACAGTGTGAGGCAACAATAAACAAGGCAAACAGGATGCTGGGCTATATTTCTAAATCAGTTTAGTTCCAATCCTCACAAATCATATTCAGCTGTACAGTGGTCTGATCAGGCTGCACCTTGAGTACTGTATATAATGATCGCCTCGTCACAAGCAGACTGCCGAAACCTAGAGACACTGCAATGATGATGCCCAATGTTAGAGGAATGAGGTATATGCACAAAGTTTAAACACAATTAGGGCTCTTCATTCTTGAATAGAGACATTCAGAGGGGACCTTATAAATGTATATAAGATTTTAAATGAGATTGAGAAAGTAAACCCAGAACAACACTTTTGGATGCACAGATATAACAGAACAGGACAGGGGGTTTAGGGCTATAAAGGGCAATTTCAGGAGAGACACTAGGAAATATTTATTTACACAGAGGGCAATTAACGATTGGGACAAGTTATCAAGAAGGGTGTTTGAGGCCAGGACATTGATGCTGGGAGGACCTTAACGTGGGTATTCTGAAAGGGTGAGATCAATTGGGCCAAAGAGACTTCATCCAAATCTTTTTTGTATTCTGTCAATGAATAGATTTGAAGTGAACCCCATGTAGAGTATCTCCCATCTATTTTTTTTTAATATGTCAGGTTTGTTTCAGTTGTAGAATGATTTCACATGAAATAAAAGATCAAAGGTGCAGTATAGTGTCTGCATACCTGGAACAGTCTGTTCCGAACTTCTGGAATGGGGCATATCATTGATCGATGTCATGATGTCATGTCATGACTTTGGCATAAATCCCATTGCCTGAGAACTGAATGATATTCTGTTACCTTGGAGCGCAGCTTGTGGCACCCCCACCCCAGCAATTCTGATCCTTTCTAAATTTCTGCACATTGATTTACGTCATTTGTCTCTGCTCTCAAATCAATATCATCTGCAAATATAGACACCTTTGACATGATGTCAGTCTCCAGATTCGTTACCAAGCATTTGTTCAATTTTCTCGACAGGACAATTAAATCACCAGTCAATACATCTCTCTGGCTCTGTTTCTAAGAACTTGCTCACTCAAGCTGGCCTTGGTTTCATGCATCCCACTACACATGGAAATCCCAGAGATAGATTGATGGAATAGAATGTGCACTCTCTTCCCGGAGGGACGCATCCTGTATACCTAATTCTGAAAAGGATTTGGCGCAGGTTGGCAAGAGTCAAGGCTTGGGGTCCCAAGAGTGTGCATTGGGATACCGCTGGAGATTAACCAGCTAAAACTGCATAGCTTGCCATTGATATTGCTGTCCGGCAAGCTTTCCCACTGCTTGTCCAGCTAGGACCTAGCCTAGTGCTTTGGCTTGCAGGGTTAACAGAAGCTGAGTGGGTTGACTCCCTGACCCCAGTAACTGGTCTTCCCTTCTAGGTCCAGTCGATGAGACAGACTGGCTGTGGTGTCATCAACAGTGCCCTGGAATACTGCAGACCCGTCTGGCTCAGGAACCAGGCTACCAAGATCACCACAGAGGGCTGGCTCGATTCCGACATTCTGTTGCCAGGCATGTCACCTTGGAGCCAGTTCAACACCAAGGAGACCCTGCTTACTTACCTCCCACCAAGGAAGGATAGAGCCTTTACCTCTTTCACGACCAAGCCCAAAAGTTTACACAATGGTGTGTTGAATATTATATGGCTATTTTAAATCCTGTTTCAAATGCTCATTTCCTTTTCTATCAACTCTGCCGGGTCAAGTTCATATTTTCCACACTTTTAATATTCATTAATTTAGTACTGGTTTATTTAAGGTCCATGTTAATGTAAACCAAGCATGAGAAATTAATACAGTTTTTGTGATGTCTGAAATTGTATAAAGATATATTTCTTGTCTCTCTATGCAAAGCTCAATTGAGAAGGTCTTTACTATACAATGTGTTATTAATAGCAGGAATCAGATAAAATTTGTGGATTGTTAATATAGTGCAATTAAATTCTCATAATGTCTGCACATTGTGTAATCTGTTTCAATTGATTTATTGTCTGATTTGGAGATGGTAATACAGTACTCTTTATCATTGGTTTAGAGACAAGTAATATGGGATGCTGCTCTGTAATCCACTGCTGTCTGTTATCTGTCTCACTCTAACCTATATTGTGGTTTTCTGTTTTCTATCAATGGCTGTCTGTAATCTGTATCCTATAATGGTGTGTTATTTTGTAGCCATCGTTGTCTCACTCTCACCTCACACTATTTATTCTGAAGCACGAAAATCCTTCTTGGGACTAAATGGCTAATGGAGGGAATCTATTATATGCAGAGCGATGCCTAATCTGTTTGCATTGCTTGAATTCAAATGGTGTAAGGTGCTACTTCAGGAGTGTGTTAAGGAGTGAAAGAGATAGAGAGTGAGGCAAACAGCCATGGCTGCAATATGACTACTAATTAGTTTGACCTGAATTAGTAACCAATAAACAAGGAAACTTTTCATGTGACACCCTCATCCTGGTTGAGGGAAATTATGTTCCTGGGTGCCATCCAACTCCTTAATGAGCAGCCATGTTTCATTAATGTCCTCAATTATGCCTGGAAAGCCATAATTATCAAGGAGATATGCAAAGTCTAGTTATTATTTTAATAATGCTGCTGAGCATGAGGTAAAACAACAAAGCACAAAGAACATTGCGAATACGATAGCTTTCATTGCTATTAAGATGATGTTCTGATTCAGCATATTGTCAAAGGAAGAGTGGCATAGTCTGTGCTACAGTTTGCAGGCACACTGAGCTTATTGTGGAACTCCAGATTCAGATTCAGAGGGCCTGCCTCAGGCTCTCGCACGCTAGGATCATGGACTATATACTGAGGGACAAGCTGAAGTTCAGCTCAACCATAGCAAAGGCCAGATGAGACCCGACCCCGGCAGGAGCCGCTTTGGCACAACCCGCTCAGGATGCATCCACCGGAAAGCCCACAAGCTCACCCAAAACTGACAGAAATAAACGTAAGGGTACAGAATGATGCCAAGATGTAACCGAAGAGAGTCTTGAATACACGGTTGAAAAGGAGGGTCTTCAGATGGGTCTTGAAGGGGACAAGGGAGGGGGCAACACAGAGGAACTGCAGGATTGAGTTCCAGAGAATGGGGGCAGAGTGGCAGAAGGCCCATGCGCCAATGGGCAGGTGATGCGGGGGACATGAAGCAGGCCGGAGCCCCCTGGAGGGAGGGAGCAGGATGGTAGGGGTTTATGAGTTTGCAGAGGTAGGGGGAAGCAAGGCCGTAGAGGACTTTGAAGGTGAGGACCAGGATCTTCAACTGTATCCTCTGTATGATGGGAAGCCGGTGGAGTTGGGCAAGGATGGGGTGATAGTGTCATGGAGTCTAATGTGAGAGAGGACATGGGCTGCAGAGTTCTAGCAGCCTATGGAGGGAGGAGTTGAGGAGACCAAAAGCAATGAGTTTGCATAATCAAGCCTCGATGTTATGAATGCATGTATGAGGCTCTCAGGAGTCTGCGGTGTGAGACAGTGTCGGAGCCGGGCGAAGTTGCGGAGGTGGGGGAAGGCAGAGCGGGTCATGGCACGGATGTGGGGTAGAAAGGATAGTTGAGGGTCAAACAAGATGCCAAGGTACCGGACTGGCTTAGCAAGGTGGAGTGTGCATCCATGAATGCTGTCAGTGCCTGAGGTGAGGAGGTGCTGACGGGAGCAAATCAGAAGAGCCTCAGTCTTGATGATGCTCAGCTGTAGAAAGTTAGCTCTCATCCGGGACTTGATGTCTGACAGACATTCTATCAGCAAAGCAGTCGTCCTAGAGTCAAGGGTGGAGACAGAGAGGTAGAATTGAGTGGAATACATGTGGAAGTTGACTCCATGTCTGCGGATGATGTCACCAAGAGGGAGCAAATAGATATTGAAGAGGAGGGGACCAAGGACAGAGCCCTGAGGAACTCTGCGCAAAACGATGTGCAAACTGGTTGCCAATTTCACCTAGAAATTAAGTCACTGGATATCCTATAAATCCTATGAAGCAGTGTGAGATGTCCCCCCAATATGAAATGTCCTATTATCAAATGCAAGGATTATTATTATTAATAGTGCACTGAGCTGTCTAATGCTGCACTGAGTATGTTAGTGTTTCATTGGGCATGGTATTGCATTCAGCACACAACAACAACAATTTGCATGTATATCGCGCCTTTCACATGGAGAGAGCATCTCACTAATATTCCATTGACCACTCTATTGCATTCAGCAACCTAATGCTGCAATTAGCACACAGATGCTGCATCGACAATGCTGTATTAGATTTGCTCAGGCGGAGAGAATTTTCCAGGTTTTGGTACCAAATCAGTGTTGTGAGCTTTGTATAACTGCGAGCTCACATCATTTAATGCTGTCTTAATTAGTGGAGTCCTGTAGCTCGGTGGTTAGAGCGCTCGCCTCGCAAGCAAGTCACCTGGGTTAGATTCCTGGCAGGGCAAAATGTTGGGCAAGTTTCCTTACTCCACACACTTCTGGTTACCTAGCAGTAAATAGGAACCTGGTTGTTAGTCTATCTGTGAATCGCTTCTCCGGGGGTAATAATTCCTTCCAAAAAAAGTTATTTTAAAAATAATAATAAATTGGTCACTTCAATCCATGACCGTTTGTGGGAACTGCTGTGCGAACATGGCTCCCACATCTCGCCCACAAATATACAGTCAATTTACTTTACAGTATATTCTGTGAAGCGCTTTGAGACATCTAGAAGACATGATAAGGCGCTATACCAAATGCAAGGATTATTATTATTTTATTTATTAATTCATAAGTTTACAGAAGAGTTGGTTGTAAATGCATTTGGGAAATTATCAGGATTCGAATACTTCAGATGTTTCAATGTAATTAATACTGCTTTTCACTTGTTTTAAGTTGCTATACATGCTCAACTCTCAGTATTTTCACTTACTTGTACCTTTAACCTACTACCACGTCTGAGAGCATTTCCTCGCCTTATTCTATTTTTAACATTTTTTTAACACTACTTTCATAAGTTAAGACCCTGAATCTCTGATGTCTACATTCTGTTTTCTAAATTCTCTTTCAGTCATTACCCGATCTTTTCAACGGGGCTGTATTACTCTTTATCTTTGTGGCCTGTTTCCAGTGTTATTTAACTCCGTTTCTCATCGCTTCTACTTTCTCCTTCTCTTCCACGAGCTAAAAACTCTGGCTGTATAGCATGACTTTCCTCTCATTTCACCCCTTTCCATCTGTCTTTTCCATCTAAGATGTCAGGTTTGAATTCACAATATTCATCAATAGGAATTTAAGTACTGTTGGTAACTTGCATTTGTAAATATTGGAGGCTGTCTAAATATTTGCAAACGTTGTTGTGGAAGAAAAGAGCTAAATATTTCAAACTGTTTTCTTAATTTTATGGATTGATTTTATAAACACAAATTTAAAAAAAACTTATTGAGACAGTACTATTTTAACATTTCTTTTTTATACTGTATTTAGATTATTTGCGATTCAATTTCCCAATCCACAGAGACAGCCTCCAGGTTAGCTGATGAGTCTACCATATCTGTCAATGCACCACTAAGTAGCATGGAGAAGAGGTCAGGTTGCAGATGTGCAGGAGCACACAGCTGCAAACTTCATGACAGCTTAGGTAGGACAGCATAGTCCTGACATAGCACGAATCTGGTTCCCTAGATATTACTTTCAGATTATGCGTTATATGCAATTAAATCATTCAGACTGATACTCTGTTCACAGATGTATAAAATGCAAATGAAAGAGCAAAATGCAAATTACTAATTATTACCAAAATGCTTTATAGAGTGATCCTATTATTCAGAGTAAGTTAATCTGTGTATGAAAACATTGCATTGAAAAAGAACCTAGAGAATCAGAGGAAAAATCTGGTTGGTGTTCCCATGCAGTGACTTTGGCAATGGGCTCCCATCTACCACTGTGAAGCGCTTTCTAATGCCCTTCTGATGTAAACAGCATTAAATAAAAGTAAATTTTATTGTATATTGTATATAATTATAATGGGGAAACACACTGTGAATGTCACTACATGAAGCACCAACTGACATTTCAGCCCCAGTCACAGAAAGCTCAGAATATCTCATGACTATTGGCTTAAAATGAAAATCTTGCAGAATTTGGAAAAATCAACAACAACAAGATTACATTTGTAAAGCGACTTTCACATTGGGAGAACTTTCCAAGGCGCTGGACAATGTACAGCATTTCAGACCCGAGCTGGGGTCAGGCGGGGAGAAGGGAGGGGAGGGGAAGGGGAGTGGCCGATGGCATGGTCGAAGAGGAGGGTTTTGAGGCGGGATTTGAAGGAGGCTAAGGAGGGGGTGAGGCAGAGTGATTGGGGGATGGAATTCCAGAGGTTGGGGGCAGAGTGGCTGAAGGCTCTCCCGCCAATGGTGGGTGGGGGGCGTGGTGCAGGCCAGAGCCGGCTGAGTGGAGGGAGTGGGCGGGTTGGTAGGGGGTTAGGAGGTCACAGAGGTAGGGTGGGGCGAGGCCATGGAGGGCTTTGTAGGTGAGGACCAGGATCTTGAACTGGATCCTATGAAGGATAGGGAGCCAATGGAGTCGGGCAAGAATGGGGGAGATGGGGTCACGGAGTTTGGTGCAGTAGAAGACCCAGGCTGCAGAGTTCTGGATTATCTGCAGCCTGTGGAGGGAGGAGTTGGGAAGGCCGACAAGCAGGGCTTTATTTGAAAGCCAAATTACTGCTGTAAAAAATGTCTTCCAAATTAAGATTGAATTTAAC
This sequence comes from Callorhinchus milii, assembly GCF_018977255.1. NCBI lineage: Eukaryota > Metazoa > Chordata > Chondrichthyes > Chimaeriformes > Callorhinchidae > Callorhinchus > Callorhinchus milii. The sequence goes on along the minus strand of NW_024704743.1, from coordinate 60,973,840 downwards.
AATTTTCTGAAATTCTGCACCACCAAGTGTACATTATGCACTTGTCAAAGCAGAATAATGTGGTTTAATAAGTAGGGATATTTAACCTTCCCCCCACCACCCGATTGTGTCTTGCACCCACTGGAACCCTCAGTCATTGATCTCATTTCCAAGTTCAGTGAAGTTGAATCATGGCCAAAGGAGTTTCTCCTGACAAGAGATTGTCAACATGAGGTCTGAGGAGCCAGTATGGGACACATTGAGATTTCAGAATCCTGTTATGAATCCCACCTCTTACACAGCATCGATTTTTTCCCTATTGCCAATTATGCTGTTCTCTGTCTCAGCAATCTCACGTTTCTGTGGAAAGTGTGGTTCAAAGAATGTTATCTCCTCATAGAAAAGATTGTGACTTAAAGTAATTTCTCTGCATTATGCTCCCATCATGTTGGTACTCCTACCTCTCCTCTCTTACACTCCCACACCACACTCCTCAACCCGATTCCTTTGCTCAGGTGGCTCTAGCTTTCTGCATGTCCCGTGTCCCCTCCACTCTGCCCTCAGCAGCCATGCTTTCAGGCAGGATGCCCCAAAGCTCTGGAACTCCCTGATTCAATCCCTCCTGCCAATTCCTTTTTGCCTGTCGTCAGATCACACCTAAAGATCTTCCTTTTCAACCGTGCCTATGGTCAGCTCCCCTTCTCCATGGCTCAGCATCAAGCTCAACCACTGTTAAGCTCTCCAAGATGTTACTCTGCATGAAGGGCACTATATAAATGGAAGTTGTTGTAGTTTTAATCTTAGCACTTTCACATTGCAGGGGGCACTGTCGCAAATGCAACCAGACCCTTTTAGTTCTTTCAAAAGTGATTAATAGAATCACTGTGGAAAATTCCCCAATACTGTATGTTGGAAGTATAAATAGCTACGTATACTCCACAGATAGGTTAGAATGTGCCAAAGGAGAAGTTGAAGAAGACCTAGGAATGTTATTTGACTCATCGGTCACTATGTCCAAACAGCACGAGGCAATAATAAATGAGGCAAAAGGATGCTGGGCTACATTGCTAGATCAACTGAGTTCAGATCCCCAGATGTCATGGTGAAGTTGTACGGTTCTCTGTCAGCCCTTCTCCAACACTTTGTGCAAGGGCTCATTCAGGCCCACGAGGCAATGCACAGAAGATAAATGAGGCTGGTCCATTGTGTTATAAGAATGATTTATAGGAAGAGAAACCTAGAAACCTAGAACAATACATTCAGATATGCCCTCCAGAAACATTTTGATATGTATTTCTATTTGCTCAGCCATGTGTCTGACACAATGGCAAACATAAGAACATAAGAATTAGGAGCAGAAGTAGGCCATTCGGCCCCTCCAGCCTACCCCACATTCAATAAGATCATGGCTGATCTATTCTAACTCCACTTACCCGCCTTATCCCCATATCCCTTAATCCATTTATCCATAAGAAATCTATCAATCTCAGTCTTGAATATGTACAAGGACTGAGCATCTACAGGCCTTTGGGGCAGAGAATTCCATAAATTCACTACCCTCTGAGTGAAGAATTTTTTCCTCAACTCAGTGCAAAGGGCTTACCCCTAATTCTAAGACTGTGACCCCTGGTTATAGTTTCTCCAACCAGGGGAAAAAGGCTCCCACTATCTATTCTGTCGTGCCCCTGAATAATCTTATAGGTTTCTATAAGATCACCTCTCAGTCTTCTATATTCTAGTGAATATAGGCGTAAATTGCTCAACCTATCCTCATAACTCATCCCCCTCATCCCTGGTATCACCCTAGTGAATCTACGTTGTACCCCCTTCAAGGCGAGTACCTCCTTTCTTAAATAAGGAGACCAAAACAGCACACAATACTCCAGGTGCGGTCTCACCGGGGCCTTATACAGTTGCAGCAATACTTCTCTACTGTTATATTCTAACCCTTTTGTAACAAAACCCATCACCATACTTAAGAGTATTCAAACCAAACTCTGGAAAACTGATTCAGTGCGAGCCTTAGAGAGAGTCCTGTTGACCAGGGCAGGTATGTAATAGGAAAATAGTAGGATAGTATTAAATCAAATTGCTAATGGGCCTTTTTTACCCAAACTTCTCTTGTGATCCTGTGACTATAGGTCATTATTATACAGTAATGCCCTGGTTTACTGGACTCTGGGTATCCAGAATTTGTACCTAGCCGGACTGGGCGTGAAACCAATTTAAAAAACAATCCATGAGCCCGTAGGCCACTGTTCTAGCAGACGAGCGTACCTCACAGTGCTTGCTGGCTAGTAAATGCCAGTATCCGCATTGTAATTACACTAAGCTGGAAATTCTGGGTCACTGGACTGGACATCTCCTCCATTTGTCCTGCCAGCTGGGGGTTTAGCGTCATAGTGGAGTCCTGTAGCTCAGTGGTTAGAGCACTCGCCTTGCAAGCGAGACACCGGGGTTCAATTCCAGGCAGGACGAAATCTTAGGCAAGTTTCCTTACTCCACATGCCTAATAATAATCCCTCCAAAACAATAATAAATTGGTCATTTTCAATCCATGACTGTTTGTGAGTTGAGGAACTGCTAAATAATAATCTTTGCATTTGATATAGCGCTTTTCACGTCGGGAGGACGTCCCAAAGCGCTTCACAGAACACACTGTAAAGTGAATTGACGGTATATTTGTGGGCGAACGCGGCAGCCAATTGCGCACAGCAGTGTCCCACGAACAGTCGTAGATGGAAAATGACCAATTTATTATTGTTTTTGGTTTTGGAGGGATTGTTATTAGGCGTGTGGAGTAAGGAAACTTGCCCAAGGTTTCGCCCTGCCTGGAATTGAACTCAGGTCTCTCGCTTGTAAAGCGAGTGCTCTAACCACTGAGCTACAGGACTCCACTGCTGCGCGCAATTGGCTGCCGCATTTCGCCCCAAATATACAGTCAATTCACTTTACAGTCTATTTTGTGAAGCGCTTTGAGATGTCTAGAAGATGTCAAAAGAGCTATATCAAATGCAAGGATTATTATTATTATAGTATTATACTCCTCAGTATTTGTAAGGTACCTTGCTATTGGTCACTTTACCTTCACACCGACTCAGGAACATAATGGAGCCATATAATAGTCTTCCCACCCTCTTTCTTCTGGGTAGCTTGATAATGATGGGTCTTTTTATATCCCTGCCAGGTTTGAGTTCTGGCAGGGCCTCAGCATATTTTCAATAGCTCCAAGAGTACAGCCACTTCATGCAGATACAGTACTCAGGAATATTTATTCCCAGAGTCAAATCCAATTTAGTGGGGAGAAACGACAATGCTTTCATAATGAATGGCTCCAGTCTGTTTACTTTTATTCATACTAGAAGTGATGGGTCCACTCAAAACTGTCAGCCACAGGGCAGGCCATCTGCAGATCAGCGGATAATGCAGAGAGACATACACTGAAACCTGCTGGGTGGTAACAAGGCCACATTCCTAGCTTCAGTTACATTCTGAGCTGCCAAGCTATATTTAGAAATCCTCCACTCTGCAGACTGCATGAAAAACAATTAAGCCATTCCCACCCAAAGTGATTTAAAACAAAGTGAAAATAATAGAACCTCCCAAATGCCTGAATGCTAACACATGCTGTGCAACAAATCATTGATTTGTGTAAGCATTATTCTTCAATGTTATTGTACAGACTAGGCATCATGTTGTAAACTTGAAGAGTTTGGTTTCAATCGCTGTTTCATGCTTTGTTGTGATGTGATCGTTAAGTAGGGAAGGAAGTGCCTTGGGCATCTTTGATCCATTTAGAAGTTGATTTCTCAGGTTGACAGATGGTGCGTTTCATCTTGATTTTAGTACCCCATGAGAGAAAGATCATCATAGTCATGGAGAAGCAATTGTGGAGATTTACTGAGATGACATTGGAGATGATATGCGGAGACAGGAATTTCTGTCTTTGACTAACTTTAATTTTCTAAGTTATAGGAGCTACAAAATTGAAAGTTCTTTCTTCAATACTGGCCTGGCCTAAATATTTAAAGTTGTACTGGAGCCATTCATTATGAAATTAAATATAATCCTCGTGGAAACAATTATGAAATGCTGTACACTGTCCAGCGCCTTGTGACGTCCTCCCGATGTGAAAGGCGCTATACAAATGTAATCTTGTTGTTGTTGTTATGTCTTTAATCGTGCACAGCAATGTGTATGTTCCAGCTGCGGGTTAAGCATCACTACTTTGGGGGTGATTCTCTGCACTGTCAGCAAATTTTCTGACCTTGGCAGTCAGCATGTATTAGTCTTCTTTCTCTTTGTAGATTTATGAGTGATGTCTGGTTATAATGGGAAAATCTCAACTGTAAAACTCCTATCAATAATGGAGATAACAATTGGTTTAATTTCATTATTAGACTTATAAACACATACACATATAAAAGAAAGAACTTAGATTTTTATTGTGTCATACCACTCTGAATGTATCAAATATTCACAAGTAATTGTGTAAGATTATTTTTCTTTCTATACATTTGCTCCATCAATATCTCACAAACAACCATGAGGTGAATAATTAATTTATCGGAAGGATTGTTGGCTGGAAGATGCTTAAATAATCTTTTAGTTGAATGTTTGGAGTAAGTGATGGAGGAATTGAGATTATCTGGTCCTACAGTTATCCCCTGTGTTTGAATAAGGATATGGGGGGAAAGGCTCAAAATTAATCTGTGTGATATTATTACAGGTGATAATATGTTACATGATGTAATTTTGAGCCTATATAAGGAAACTGATGAAATGGATTGGGAATAGGGTGGAAGTAATGGATATTTGCACATGGAGCTGAGTTGGCACGAAAGAAAATAAGACTCAGGCACCTCAGAGATTTTGTACTTAGACCAATGCACTTTACATGATACTTAAGTGATTTGGAAGTGGGGAGAGAAACCAAACTACCTTGCCTATAATACCAAAATGGGGGAGCTGCAAATAACAATGAACAGGATGATCAAATATAGAGGCATCAGGATAGATTACGCAATTGGCCTGACAAGTGTAAATGTCATTTAATGCAGACACATTACATAACAAGATGCATAGACTCAAACTCAGAAGAGGGAAGATAAACAGAAATGTTCAGAATTATTTTATGCAGATGGTGAATAAGCGAAGTGGAGCCCAGGGACATGGAGGCAAATTGTGCCAGAAAATTCAAGGGGATTTACAGATAGAGAGCTGTGACATGAAGAAATTTATTGAAGGGTATGAGGGATGGAGATGGTGTGTGTTTTCCTTTAACACTGGTGTTGATGGATTGCAATAGTCTTTTCCGTTCCTTTACATTCACATTCCTATGTTCTCACGTTCTTTGAATCTTACACAAGTGTATACATTTTTTTTAAAAATATAACGTTTCAACAATGAATCAATTGAATTCAGATATTTTGGCAGGGTTGCTCACTGCTAAGTGATATGATATTCTTTGACAGGTCAGTGGAAATTTAATTTTTAATAAAATGCTGTTTCCGAAAGAGCATGGTTGATGTTTGGCATTTCTTAGCGCTTCCGCAATTTTCAGATAAATTACTTTAGAAGTAACTTACATCTCGGATATATTACAGCGACCAAGAGTGTGCAAGATATTCATAAAGGAAATGAAATCTGATGCAGGGTCATACCCAATATGTCAACCCCGTTTTCTCTCTTATATGCTGATTGATTTTACCTGCTGTAGATTTCCAGCTATTTCAATTTCATTAAGGAAAGCCAAAGCTCAAAATTCCACCTAGTCCCAGTTTTTAAGACTATTATAGTCTTAAAACGTTAGATAATAATTCTTGCATTTGACATAGTGCCTTATCACGTCGTTGAGACGTGTCAAAGCGCTTCACCAAATATACTGTAAAGTGAATTGACTATATTTTGTGGGCAAACAGTTATGGATTGAGTGAAGGAATTATTACCTCGGCAAAGTGATCCACCAATCAATTAACAACCAGGTTCCTTTTTACTGCTGGGTAAACAGATGCGTGTGGAGTAAGGAAACTTGCCTAAGGTTTCGCCCTGCCTGGGAATCGAACCGAGACCTCTCGCTTGCGAGGTGAATGCTCTAACCACTAATCTACAGGACTCCATAAGATGGTGTAGATGTATGTAAAATTCTTAAACTCAGTCTGAATTTCAAAATCACTACTTTTTAAGAACTACAGAAAAGCAGCTTTCACATTTCGACTGAATTTAAGAATTTTACACAATTCTCCACCATCTTAAATTTTACGTTAAAATTGTCTTTAAGGCTAAAACTAGTTCAAATTTTGGATCTGCTGCACAACTAGGGGGGAAAAATTTAATTTGTCTTTAATTTTAGAGACATTGCACTAAAATATGCAAAATTATGGATTTTTTTGTCGTATAAATAATAATTTTTGCCGGAAAAAATGTTGGCGTTTGACAAAAGAAATTTTCCATGAAATTAACTCGAAAAATCCCTAATTGGTTCAAATAATTGTACTCAATTTTGCAATGTGAGCGATGCAAGCATTTTACATGCCAATTCCTGCTAAGGAGTTATATCAAATGCAAGGATTATTATCTTTTTTTCACACATGATGCATCTAGAGGATGATCAACATCAAATATTCCAGCACCACAGAAACAATCATGTTGTCCGATTCTTCATTGCCTAATCTGTAGCTACTGCCTATTACCAGGGGATTGAGTGTTGCCAGCGCTGGGGTGGGGGAGGGGGGCTCAGAACTGACACTCAGTTGCAGAGGCTAAACTGGGGCTCACAGAGTAGGGTCCTGTAGCTCAGTGGTTAGAACACTTGCCTTGCAAGCAAGAGGACTTGAATTCAATTCTTAGCAGGGCAAAGTGTTGGTCTAGTTTCCCTGCTCCACACGCCTTTGTTTATTTACCTAGCAGTAAGTAGGATCCCGGTTGTTCGTCGACTAGTGGATCGCTCTTCCGAGGGTAATAATCTCTTCAAAAAAAAATTATAATAATTTGGTCACTCAATCCACGACTGTTTGTGGGATACTGCTGTGAGCAATTGGCTGCTGTGTTTCGCCCACAAAATATACAGTCAACCCACTTTATAGCATATTATGTGAAGTGCTTTGAAATGTCTCGAAGAAATGATAAGGCACTACATCAAATGCAGAGATTATTATTATTATTTAACTATCCTCTGCACTAGGAAAATGATGGCCTGTTCAAATCCCTCCACTCCTCTGCACCCCCTACCTCTCTGACTTCCTCTCTCCTCAAATCAGTACCCATTGCCTTCGTTCCTCTGGGTCTGGCCTCCTCCTTGTCCCCTGAGTCCTCCGCTCCACCATCGGAGACCGTGCTTTCAGCCACTATGCCCTGAGGCTCTGGAACTCCCTTCCTCACCCCCTTCGCCTTCCTCCCTCTCTTCCTATTTTCAGGTCTCTGCTGAAGATCTTTTTTTTCGACCGCGCCTTTGGTCACCTTTCTCCCCCTCCCCCTGGCTCAGCGTCGGGATCCATTACTGTAAAGCACTTTGAGACGCCGTCCGGCGTGGAGGGCGCTATAAAAATCCAAGTTATTGTTGTCGTCACTGTCTGAAACTTTTACGTTTTTATTAGCTCTGAGAAGAAGAATGTGAAAAATGACATTGGGGTCAAAACTCTGAAGCTTTCATAACAGATTCAAATCATAGTTAGGCATCAGTCTAGCTCAGCTGGTCTCACTTTTGCCTCTGCAAACTTGTATTGATGTGAACTCCTATGAATAGAACCGCAGTTTCTTAAACTCAAGGAAGACTGAGAATGGATTGCTGGGATATAAAAGCAACTCACAAACATGGAATACATGGTTGGGTTCTCGATAAATGATTTTTGTTGCAATTGTGTCTTTGTAAATATAGCTTTATTTTCTTACCAGTTCGTGTGTCAGCCTGGCTCAGTTTGGTAACACTTTTGCCTCTGAGTCAGAAGGTTGTGGGTTCAAGCCCCACATCAGGACTTGAAACTCATAGTCTAAGCTGACACGCCAACGCAGTATTGGGGTGTGCTGCATTGTTGGATTTGCTGTTATTTTGCCATTGTTTAGAAGCATTTCAATTAATTATAAGGAAATATATGAAATGCAAGGATTTTTACAGTAAACTCCTGATAACTCACTCATAGAATTATACAGCACAAAATTAGGTCATTCAGCCCATCATGTCTGTGGTGGCTCTTTGAAAGGAGCTATCCAAATCAATCCCACTCCCCTGCTCTCACCATAGCTCTGCAAACTTGTCCTCCCCAAATAATAACTCCAAGGGGAAAGGACTCAGTGATGAGTTATCTAGAGTGGCAAGTTAGACGTATGTATAAATACATAAATAAATGCAGCCAGGATATTGACAGAATGATGACCTTAGTGGTTCTGACAAGTTAAGCACGTTTGATTTATAAGGGGTTCACTGTAATATAGTATTATTAATCCCGTTGTTGTTGCTGTTAGGAAATTCTGTTTTGTTTTGACAAACAAACTTTTCACTCATCACTGTTGTTCTTATAATGTTGATGGATGGCAGAAAAATCAATTTTCATTTTCTCTTGCAATTGTTTTATTTTGTTTGTGTGCAGCTCCTAGAACCATTAAAGCACTTACTAAGGAAAAATAGATGTTGAATCCTGCCCCCCCCCCCCCCCCCCCTTCCTGGATTTAATATGCATAAGGTTTAAGTTAAAGAAAACCAACTGTGATTTTCTGAAACATCTACAGGAAGTTTTCATTGTGTTTTAAAGCAGGTTGACTAATCCCTTCTTACTGTTTCCTCATCATTGTTATGTTACTATTAATAAAGGCCATTATTTTCAGATATTGTCATATTTAGAAAACTAAGAAAATATAAGGTTACCATAGTTACAATCTTTTACAACATGCTGACACAATCCAAAATGCACATTATTGTCTCTAATAGGGAATGATTGTCTTGCCAGTTCCATTAATATCAAGCAGAGAATTCATCTACAAATACCATGATCTAATGTGGGACTAAAGCTACGATCTCACGCAGAGGATTAAGTGACTTGTGAAGGAAATATAAAGGTCACATTGATCCTGTATGAGTGTTCCTCTGAGGATGTTCCTCTGAGTGTTCCTCTTCGACCGTGCCTTCAGCTCCCCTCTCGACTCTCTACCCCCTCCTTGCTCCCTCCCTTCCCTCCCCTCACCCTGACCATTTCCCCCCTGCTTGGGTCCCGACCCAACTGTCCAGCGCCTTGGGACGTCCTCCCGACGTGAAATACGCTCTCTAAATGAAATCTTGTTGTTGTTGATGGAGTTGAGAGCAGATATCTGAGAATAAATCAAGACATTATTAATTATAATAATAATGATCCTTGTATTTGATATAGCGCCTCATCACAATGTTGAGATGTCTCAAAGCGCTTCGCGGAATATATTGTGAAGTGGACTGACTGTATTTGTGTGCAAAACGTGCACACAGAAATGTCCCTCAAACAGTTGTGGATTGAGTGACCAAATATGTTTTTTGGGGGGAGGAATTATTACCCCTAGAAAGCGATCTGGTCATTGACTAACAACCGGGTTCTTACTTACTGCTAGGTAAACAGAGGTGTGTGGAGTGAGGAAACTTGCCTAAGGTTTTGCCCTACCCAGGAATCAAAACTGGATCCTCTCGCTTGTGAGACAAGCACACTAACCACTATGCTACAGGATTCCACTTCACTGATTAACCTAATGATGCAAACTGTTGATATTTTGTTTGAAACTTTGAGGTCCAGTCTACCATTTCTTTAGGTGGACATTAAAAATTGCACGATACTATTCAAAAAGAGAGGGATTTTGACCTGCCCAAAAAACTTCTGGATTAATGGTTATTCACCTCATGTGAATAGGGTGTTTGTGGGGTTTTGCTGTGTGCAAGTAGCTGCTGCGTTTAGCTACAAAACTGGTCACTACACCTGACAGTAATTACTATGAAGCACTTTTGGACTTCTTAGGTGTCATGGTAAAAGTTATTTATGTTAAGTTCTTTATCATTGCTCAAGACCGTTGAGGTGGTATAGGGTGGTATCTCAAAGTGCTTCACTCTCCCCGATGAGGAAATCTGTCTGCAGACAACAACAATAACAAAATTACATTTATAGAGCGCCTTTCACATCGGGAGGACTTCGCAGAACAGTCAGACCCAAGCTGGGGGTCGGGATCGGGGAGAGTGGAGGGCAAGGGAAGAAGTGTGACCGAAGGCACGGTCGAAGAGGAAGGTCTTGAGACAGGTCTTCAAGGAAGCGAAGGAGATGTAATAAAAACAGAAGTTGATGGGAATACTCAGCAGGTCAGGCAGCATCTATGGAGAAAGGAAAGTGAGTCAATGTTTTGGGTCCATGATGCTTCATCAGAACTGGGGGATGTTGGGAGGGAGAGGCTTTTAAGGGCTAACAGAGAGGAGGGAGGAAGGGCAAGGAAGACAAAGAAGAAAATGGGGTGGAGGACAGGGGATGATGGGTTAAAAAGGCATTAATAATGTAAACCAAAGGAGGGGGCAAATTACAACATAACAGACAGACCAGAGAGAGAAAAGGTGTGTCTGGGACCCAGATGATGTGATAATGGTCACAGAAGATGGTGGGGGGGTGGGGTTTCGGTAGGTGGGCTGGTATGGTCTGAAATTATAATAAGAATAATAATCCTTGCATTTGATATTGCGCTTTTCACGTCTTCTTGACATCTCAAAGCGCTTCACACAATATGCTGTAAAGTGAATTGACTGTATATTTGTGGGCTAAACATGGCAGCCAATTGCGCACAGCAGTGTCCCACAAACAGTCGAGGATTGAAAATGACAAATTTATTATTTTTTTTACTTTGGAGGGATTATTATTAGGTGTGTGGAGTAAAGAAACTTGCCCAATGTTTCATCCTGCCGGGAATTGAATCCAAATGTCTCGCTTGCAAGGCAAGTGCTCTAACCACTGAGCTACAGGACTCCACAATATTGAATGTTATCCAAATTATTGAAATAAGATGTAATGCTTATTTAACAGAATTAGGGCAATCTCTTATTGGGAGGCTATTTGGAGAATCCTCGCATTTCCTAGCACTTAAGCCAACAACGTTCAATAATGTTTCTTAAATCTCAGAGCAGCAAAACCAGCTACTTAAAATCCTCTTTTTAGGGTTTAGGTTAGAAAGGGAAAAACTGTTTCCACTGGTGGGTGTGTCAGTGAATCGAGGTCACAGATTCAAAATAGTCTCTAAAAGAAGCAGAGGGGAGGTGAGAAGAAATGTTTTCATGCAGCGAGTTGTTCGAATCTGAAACGCATTGCCTGAAAGGGTGGTCGAGGCCGATTCGATAACTACTTTTAAAAATGCAGTGGATGGGTATTTGAGGAGGATCGGTTTGCAGGGTTATGGGGAAAGGGCTGGGGAGTGGGATTGACATTAATTGCTCTATTCAAAGAGCCAGCACAAGCTCGATGGGCCGAATGGCTTCTTTTTGTGCTGTACCATTCTACGATACTTAAAAATCAAAATCTTTGGCTGAGCTTTGGTCAACATCCTCATTTTCCCTTCCTCTCACTTTGAGAGTGAAGCACTTTAAGATACCACCCTATATGAATGGTGATATACAAGTTGTTGTTGCTGCTTTATTAATTACAATGTTTTCTACCCATTTACGAGGAACGTGTTGGTAGGGAGCGGGAGTGGGTGTGGGGGAGGAATCTGCAGTTGTTTAGTTGTTTATAGTCTTTCGGTTAGGCATTCAGGGCACGGAGGTGATCTCTGATCTCCTCATCGCAGTGACCACATCTGGATTAACATGTGCTGCACATTTCATGAAAGAGACCTATTGGGCCAAGCCTGGTTGCTGACTTCTGGCAATTTATGGCCCATCTGTGGCCAATAGGAAATGGCTCGAACACAGTGAGCTGTAGAAATTGCCATAACTACAAGGAAGTTCAAAGGGTGTTGTTTGCCATTTAAGACAAACTTTGATTCTGTTCCTTAAAAAATAGATCTGTAGAGAACATTGATTGAGTTTCACTATTTTTGTTCCTTTTTTTATTTATGTCTGCTTTCATTATATTTCACTTAGCTGAAGGTTTCTCTGGGTTTTGGGTTCAGTGGTTCATTGCAGAAAAAAGTGGCCTAGGGAGTCGAAAGCCTTTGATATGAAAGCAAGATCCAGTCTGGTCCCAGAAAAATGAATATTTATAACGTGTGCGATAATATATGGGCTACAGTGCCACAAAAGTGCACAAAAGTTAATTCTCTTACTTTAGTTTCAATGTGTCCCTGTGGGACACAATAGGAATCCCACCTGCTCAATTCAATGGGCACTGAACCATTCAAACATGTGCCTTTCCCATATTCCTGTAAATCTTGGATAATAATTAAGGATCTAATATATTCCATCAGATTTAAAAATAGAAAATTGTTGGCAGGAAAAAAAAGGAAAGTTAAAAACTTTGACTGCATTGTATATTCCACACTAGCAGATTGCTCCTGGTAGCATCTTTTTTAATGTCTGCCTATGGCACCTGAACATCATAAAGCTAACTTCAGCATGAATCAATAATATAAACCTGTTGTGCAACTGAAGTCAATTAAGTTGTTGTCTGACCTGAACTTTGTATCAGCCTGGCTCAGTCAGTAATACTCTTGCTCTCACTGTCACTCTAGCCTCTGGGTCAGAAGGTTATGGCTTCAAACCCCATGTCAGGACTTGGTCACGGTCACCTTGTTTTAATTAACGCTCTACTTCTTTCTAATGGAGGAGTCCTATAGCTCAGTGGTTAGAGCACTCGTCTCGCAAGTGTGAGACCTGGTTCAATTCCCGGCAGGGCAAAACCTTGGGCAAGTTTCCTTACTCCACACGCCTGATAATAATCTCTCAAGAGAAAAAAAATTGGTCACTCAACGCATGACTGTTTGTGGGACACTGCAGTGCGCCATTGGCTGCAACGTTTCGCCCACAAATATACAGTCAATTCACTTTACAGTATATTCTGTGAAGCGCTTTGAGACATCGAGAAGATGTGAAAAGCACTATATCAAATGCAAGGATTATTATTATTGTTGGTTGAAACCCTCCTTTTGGTGTCACCAAGGAGGTACGTGCCTGATCTGTCAGCTTTGCCTCCTGGTCAATATTGTTTTATCTTTGTCTACTAACTTTGGATAAAGCTGCTAGAGCCATAGTTATGGTGTCAGGGTTTTTCTATTTCTTAGTGTTCCGACAGTGTAACTTGTTCCGGGCAGCGTGAGTGAGGCATAGGGTTTAAGGACCAATAAAATGACAGTGAGTTTTTTATACAGTGCGTCTTGAGTCTCTGTTAAATTCAAAGAAGGAGGGAGAGAAACAAACAGGTTAGCTGTCTGGTAGTGCGAATGACGCTGATTGAAGCATCCCATTGTTGCTCTATAAAACATTGGATTACAAGTCGTCATGTTAATTCTCAATTAGTGGAGTTTCGCTCAGAGAGGGAACTTGCACAAAACAGAGAAGGATGTAAACAGAGACCACCTAGTACACTGTGCGCTTTGTCATAACATGGGTACATATTTAGGGGTGAGAACTGTAATGAAATGTTGGGGTATTGTTGGAAGTGCAGTCCTTCGGATGAGATGTTAAACTGAGGTCCTGTCTGTCTGTTCAGGTGGACCTTAAAGATCCTATGGTGATACTGAAAAAGAGAACGGAGTTTCTCCCAGTGTCTTGGCCAACAATTTTCCCAAATAAAATGAGTCACTCACTCCATGGCTATTTGTGAGCAATTGGCCCATTGGCCCACAAAATACACAGACGTTCTACTTGACATATATCCTGTGAAGCGCTTTGAAATGTCTCAAAGGTGTGATCAGATGCTATATCAAATGCACAAATTATTTTTAATATTAAGTTTAATGTGACCCTACTGTGTGTAAAGTGTTCGCTGCACTTGCTTACCATAAACAATCATTAGACTTATATTCAATGTTCCTAACACATCATGCGTAATCACTTTATCAGTAAGATGTTGACATGTATTAAATAAGTAATTGATCTGCTCTGCTGGTCTGAGTGAAGCTTATTTAATTGTTAGGGTGCAGCAACAATAACAATTTATATTTATATAGAGCCCTTCACGTATAGCGTCTCACCATGTAATAACTTGAAACTTGCAGAAACTCATAACAATCGACTCAAAAATTGGTTTTAATCCACAGAAAAGATTTACCACTGTGTTAAACGTGGATTGTGCAGATGTTAGTACCCCCCAGCCCGCATTAATGCCTGGAATGCTATTTTCCATACAGCGGTAAATTGATGTAAATGTTTCTGACAGTCAGGAATCTGCACGTCCTTGCAGTTAGCTGTAATACGCTGGAGGAGGAGGAGAACATTCCCTAAAATATGTTTCTGTATCCATGCTGTCACTGAGAAAATATCTGAATAAAATTACAGGCAACATGGAAATGAATAATTTAACACTACTTGCACTTTGCACAGTGAGTTTATCTTTTTTGAAGTGTTGTGACTGTTGTTTTGCATCAAAACAGTATCACGGGACCTTTAATATCCACCTGAACCAGCAGAGCAGACAAATAGAACCTGTCAATATTTCATTATGGGACGATAGCTCCAACAATGCAATGTGCCACGGTAATACTGAACACTCTAAATGTAATCTAACCAATATTTCATTGATGTTGTATTCAATGCTGCTTTATATAAAACCTCCAATCCCTTTTTTAAATGTTATTCTGGCTGCACTCATAAAGATCTATGTGTTTGTGCTCCAAGATTTTCTAGTTCTCAATGGTATTGAGGATTTTACTACTAGAGTATATACTTTCGTTCTTTCCTTTTCTTACGCAAACGTTCACATTTCTCAACATTAAAATGCATCCACCACGTTTCTGCCAACTCTGCAAAACTAACACACATAAATGTCATCAACATGAACTTTAGTCCTAGTGTGGAGCTTAAAATTACAGCCTTGATTAGAGTACTACTGACTGAGTCAAACAGATTATATTATGCAGAGTTTACGCAGTGTTTCTTTGTTTTTGGGTTCAAGACTTTGTACTTTGGCTCACATATAGTGGTTGGTTTCAAACCTGGTTGCTCTTTATTGACAGGCTAATACAGAATGAGCAATTACACGGCTGATACAGAGTGGCCACACAGTGCTGCTTCATTGGTTAACACCTCATCTCAGCCGGAGTTAAACCACAATCCAGTAATGTGGACTCAGACACTACCCTTCATGTGAAACAAGATTGTGGCAACTAGAGATACACCTCTACTGTTGAGAATTTTTAACCTGCATTTATTTCAACAACATTATCACCAGTGATAATTATCATACATTGCATTTTTGACCATGATATTTATATTTTGCATCACTTTGTGTCTTTGTAAGCAATTTTTCTACTTTAGACTAGGCATTACATTCTTTAAAACCAAGAGCATAATTCCTGTTTAAACCAAAGAAATATTTATACTAGTCATGTTTTTATTTGATGCAATGTATTTTCTTTAAATGTAATAGCTGTAGGGAGGACACCCCAAGGTGCTAAACACTCGAGGGTTTGCACCCAAACTGGGGTTTGCATTCAGGGGAGGGGGGGAGGCTGGGGGTCAAGGTGGGGCAAGATGTCTGAAGGCATGGTCAAAAAGACAAGTTTGTCTCTTCAGACAGACCTTGAAGTGGAAGAGGGAATGGATGTGGTAAAGGAACTCCAGGATAGAGTTTCGGAGAGTGGGGGCAGAAAGCTTGAAAGCCCAACTATCAATGGGGGTGGGCAAGGTGGGGGCAGGAAGCAGGCCAATGGCTGCCAAGCAGAGGAAGTGGGCGGGTTGGTAGGATTTAAGAAGTTCACAGATGTAGGGTGGGGCAAGACCATGGAGGGCTTTAAAAGTGAGGGCAAGGATCTTTAACTCAAGCTGGCAGTGGAGCCGGGAGAGAATGGAGGTGATAGGCTCACAGAGCTTAGTGCAGAAAAGGACACAGCTTGAAGTGTTGTGGATAGTCTTCAGCTTGTGAAGGGGAGAAGTGTGGCAAGCAGAGAGTTGCCGTAGTCTAGCCTGGACGTGATAAAGAACCGTAATATAAAAATTTAAGGTCTTACCTTTCACTGATCGAAATCGAGAGTCTGATTCTGAAAAAGCTACATTGTGATACACTGAGAATCATCTTCTTGCTTGGTGTTTTATTGCTTTTTCTAAATTGTTTGCTAAAGCCTGAGCTTGGTATTGTTTTCATAGCTACAGTTACTACTGATATTATCATATCACCAGCCATCAAACTATAACCCATTGGAAACTGATACCGTTGCAAACAAATCAAATCCCAGATTCTCAATCTGGTAAAATTGAATCTAATTATTTTTAAAGAAATTTTCCTGCAGCGTAATGAAACTTACCACAACATATTCTCTTGAGTACGCTCTCTGTTCACTACTGCTGAACGCTGCTTCCATCTGCTGCAGGGGACGTCTTTCCCTGCTACTTGCAATTGCCACATTCGTGTTCATTGTCTGATAAAGAAAACACTAATGGAGTTAGCCAGCCATGTGCAGAATAAAGTCAGGCATATAATTCATTCTCAAAAGGAAATTGGCACGTGTTTCAGCTGGAAACATCATGCGAAAAAATGCAACCTGATAATTCACATTACATGCCACACACACTCTTCACACTGTGAGAAATTATAAACAACAACAACTGGCATTTACATAGCGCCACTCACGCAGGGTAGTGTCCCAGAGCGCTTAGGAAGTGCATCTAGTAGGTGATGCTGTTTTGGGCTTTTGGTTTACACAATTAACAAATATGGTAAAAATATGGCTCTGCTTTATGTTTATTTATTAGTTTATTTGTTAATTAAAATAGTTTTTTCTTGCAATGCCATGTTCAATTCTTCACCCAAACTTGTATAAAATGGAGGTTGTCTCTCTGTATTTGAAATGGGAGAAACTTTGGAAGTGAGATCAAGACAGTTTTATATGTTAACAGTTGCCTCTGACAGTATTCCTTACTGCATTCCTAATCTTTGACAGTATTCCTTACTGTATTCCTAATCTTTGACAGTATTCCTTATTGTAGACCTCATCTCTGACAGTATTCCTTACTTTTAGAGATTATTTTGTACTGAAAATGCTGCCTTGGTCATACTTCATACCGTTCTTGAAACTGAAGAGATGATAGATGTTAACTCTTATGCAGCTCTTATCTTCCCCTCCTTTCCATGAAGTCCTGTAGTTTAGTGGTTAGAGCACTTGCCTCACAAGTGAGAGGACCTGGAATCAATTCCTGGGCAGAGCGAAACGTTGGGCAAGTTTCCTTATTCCACATACCTCTGTTTACCTAGCAGTAAGTAGGAATCTAGTTGTTAGTTCATCGCATTAATAATCCCTTCAAAAATAAATAAATAAATAAAAATAATAATTTGGTCACTGAATCCACAACTGTTTGTGGGACACTGCTGTGCGCAATTGGCTGCCCCGCTTCGCCCATAAAATACACAGTCAATTCATTTTACACTATATTCTGTGTAGCACTTTGAGACGTATCAAGGATGTGATAAGGTCTTGCACGGCCAGTTCGGATAGCTAGTGCTGATTTGTGAACCCCTGTACAAATATCTACCATAGTGTGACTCACCCTCAATCAACATGTGATCTGCGGAGGAAAAGAGATTCAATCAAAAGTAGAATCTGACCGGGGATGTTTATGTCAATTTTTTTAATATGTCAAAAACACTTATTGTTCAAAAGGTCATCATTTTATCTTGTGGAGGAAAGCGCCACAGGGTAATCACGTTGTGTTCATTGCAGACTGGAAAAGTTAGTGACCTGACAGTCCATTGTTTGTTATCACGTGATTCCTTCAGGTTGCTGCCACTGTTGAGTTGCATAGATACCCTTTAAATAACGTTCAGACACTGGCCCAACAACTTTACCTTTATTGAGAAGATGCTGACAGGCAGGACCAGGGACTTAGACACAATGAGTGCAGTGACTGCCACATGTACTGATGGCAGAACTTGTACAAATGGCTGCCTCGCCATTGCTGACTGAGCTGCTACAATCGAAACCTGTCCTCATGCTGATAACCCATTACTACACCGACTGTGTTGAAGCTCAAGAATGCGAAGTCAATTTTTATTCCCATTATGTGAGTTACAGCCTGACAAACGCTGTAGTGTTGGCCCGATATTTTATAAGCTTCTTCTAACTTGTCAGAACAATCTTAAGCTAGCTTTTTTTGAGTTAGCTATTTTAAGGAAAATATGTGTAATTGTTCAAACACCTCTGCTATAACCTTTCGCTCCTGTTAGAGTGTCAGCAGCAGGAAACTAATGTATTTAAAGGAAATTGCTCAATTTTGATGTTGAATTTGGCAGGTTTAGCCTCAGAGACCTTAACATAGAGGATATGGAACCCTCCTCACTACACCATTGCTGACCTGGAAGTATTTGTTAACTATGTGAAACCACGACAAAACTGTTTTCTTCACAGTTTTGTTATTTAGTATTTGTTTTTTGAAAAGGTTACTTCGATATTCAAATAATAATAATAATCCTTGCATTTGATATGGCGCTTTACACATCTTCTAGACGTCTCAAAGCACTTCACAGAATATACTGTAAAGTGAATTGACCGTATATTTGTGGGAGAAACATGGCAGCCAATTGGACTAAGCAGTGTCCCACAAACAGTTATGGATTGAAATGACCAATTTATTGTTTCTTTTCTTGAGGGATTATTATCTGGCGTGTGGAGTAAGGAAACTTGCCCAAGGTTTCGCCCTGCTGGGAACTGAACTCAGGTCTCTCACTTGGGAGGTAAGTGCTCTAAGCACTGAGCTACAGGACTCCACCAAATATAATGGTTACATAGTTACAGAGCATTATTAAGAGTGATAGGGCATGGAAATAGACCATTTGGCCCAACTAGTCTGCGCTGATGTTTATACTCCACACAAGCCTCCACTCCTCCAACTTCCCTCTCTTGTACCCCTTTAGTCCCTTCTCACTCATGTATGTATCAAGTTTTCTCTTAAGTTAACCCTGATGCCATTTGCTTCAGCCATCAGTAAGTTCCACATTTTCGCCAGCCTCTGTGTGAAGAAGTTCCTCCTAAACTCCCTGATTAGACTTACTCCTTGCTATTTTATATATGTACCCTCTAGTTTTGAACTCCCCAACAAATGGAAACAGCTTTTCAACATCAACCTTATTAAATCCTTTCATAATCTTAAACACCGCTATCAGGTAACATCCTTGTAAATGTTCTTGTACTCTTTCTAATAATACAGTATATTTCATGTAATGTAGTGACCAGAACCTTACACAGAACTCCAACTGTGACATCACTAACTTTTTATAAATTTAGTATTACTTCTCCACTTTTATGCTCTATTCCTTGAGTCTAGACATAAAGACAAGGACAATATTTTCATTCTTCGTGGCTTTGTCCACCTAGCTACAGGGCTAAAATTATTTAGGGAAATCACCTTCTCAGGTTCCAATAATCTCATTCTTGCCTCAGCTTCAAAACATTGTGGGTTTGGGCCTGACAATTTTTTGGGGGTGTCTAACACATGTGGAAACCCATCACCGTGGGCTTGACAACACAACTGGGCTCTTAACCAATGCTAACACTTCAGCACGGCACTGAGAGCGTGCTGCAAGTCTATATAATTGAAGACTTGCCCACCCGTTCAGCTGGTTCATGTGAATATAAATTACCCCATTGCACAATTTATCCAATTCGCTACACTCTCTCACCTACAGATTAAATTTGGTTCTTCACCTGATTGCTACTGGGCGGGGTTTGGTTAGTCAGGTGTCTGACACATATGGAAACCTATTGCCAAGCCTGAGAATATCCAAACCAGCCTGAAAGTTTCAAGTATGCATACAACTCACCCATGGAAATTTCCCTTTGTCGGGAATGGAATGTGCACTCTCTCTGTTGAGGGATGCATCCTGCTTATCTCAATGCTTGGGGTCCCCAGAGTGTCTGTCAGGGTACAACTTGAGTTTAATCATCTAAAACTCCGTAGCTTGCCATTGAGAGCACTGTCTGGCACTGTGTGGAATGTGACAGGTATAGATTAAGATGTTCTAATTTACGATGTTCAAATGTGAGAAGGCTTAATAGGGTTCCCAAATAGAAATTTCCATGTTAACTGGGACTGTCTGCTTGCTATTGGGAAACTGTTTTCTATAGAACTGAAGAAAACCGGCTTCAAAATGAAAACTCAATTGAAGAATGTTCCAAAATTGTGTGTGTTCTTAAATGTGAATGCAATTGTCTTAAGACTAAGATTGTGAGACTGTGGCCTCAGAAGCTCTGAGATGAATGAAATAACATTTTAAAAGGTCTTTGCTACGAGCTGACTAACTCATGCATGAGAATATTTTTTAAAGAAAACAATTGGCAAGTGAATTGGCAGGATTTGCTGGAGCCTCTGTAATTCAAATTCAGGAAGTTAGAAAGAATGAGTTTTTTGAACACTTTCAGCCTCCTGGAATCTGATTTATTTTTGGGGTTTGGCTCTTGTTGTTCCAGATGACTATAAGTCTTTGCTGGTTCGTGACATAGGGGCACAAACTTCACAGATTTCAAAAAAACTTTAAAATTTGAATGCTGGTAGCATGAGGATACATGACCATGTTTTATTCAGATTAAAATAACAGATACCTTCGGCATTGTGAGTCCTCATCTCAAAATGATTCCTTACATTCCTTGGCATTTCTCATCCATAATTCACTCACTTGTGAGGTAAGTTATTTCATGTCAGATTGGCAAATCTATTCACTTAATATTTTCCTTAATTTTGCAAGTAAAGTTGGAGCACAATCTCAGTTTATTGAACTGTTGCTTTGACTTTAAAATGTCCATTTTTATTTCTCTAATGATTGGGGATGGAGCCACCACCTAGTGCAGTACTAGCAACAATAACAACAAAATTATATTTGTAAAGCGCCTTTCACATCGGGAGGGCGTCCCAAGGCACTGAACAGTCAAGGACAGGACCCGAGCGTGGGGGCCTGAAGGCACTGTCAAAAAGGAGAGTCTTGAGTCATGCCTTGAAGGAGGCAAGGCAGGGAGCAAGGTTGTGGGATGGAGCTCCAAAGAAGCTGAAAGCCCGGCCACCAATGGTAGGGCTGGTCGGGAGGGAGACCTGGCCGGAGCCTGCTGAGCAGAGGGAGTGGCTAGGGGGTCAGCAGGTCAGCAGGTCAGAGAGATAGGAGGGGGCAAGGCCATGGAGGGCCTTGAAAGTGAGGACAAGGATTTTGAATTCTATCCTCTGAGGAATGTGGAGTTGGGCGAGGGTGGGGATGATGGGGTCACGGAGCCTGATGTGGTAGAAGACACGACCTGCAGAGTTCTGGATGTTCTGCAGCTTGTGGATGGAAGAGTTTGGGAGGCCGACAAGGAGAGAGTTCCGTAGTCGAGTCTTGAGGTGACGAATGCGTGTATGAGGGTTTTGGTGGCCTGAGTGGTGAGCAAGTGGTGAAGTTGGACAATGTTGTGGAGGTGGGGGAAGCAGAGCGGGTCATGGCATCGATATGGGGGAGAAAGGATATCTGAGGGTCGAACAAGATGTCCAGGTTCCTGCCTGGCTTGGTGAACCATGCAATACAGACAGCAGGATTGAATCCCAGACTGGGTTGTGTTCGCTGATCTCATCCACAGTAGCAGTTGAGCTTCTACAGTTGGTTTTGTTGCCCTTGCGTTGGAAAGGTGAAACTCAGGCAGGGTTCCCAATATGTTTACATTTACATAGCACCTTTCACATCAGGAGGTTGTGTCAAAATGCTTCTCCGATCTTTATCCAGAGATTTCTTTTAGAAGATGCGTTTTTGTGTTTGTTTGTGTGGTATGTACCTTCTCAGTGGAACTTGCCAACCCTCGTGGTCAAGAGTTATACCTCAACAATAGCCACTTTGGGCAGGTTACTGATGAGTCAATGGAGTTGTTCTCTAGTAGAAGGACCAAGTTAAAGCACAATCAAGTGAGAAGGGGTAAAAACTGGGGAAAATTAGCAGAGTAAAACAACTTTTGCTGTCAGATATCACTTTGAAAGTCTTAGTTATATTAGTCCTCTGCATGAGGACTCTTTTCTAAATTGTACGCAGGACTATTAAACTTAATATTATAATAATAATTGCATTTGATATAGCACCTTATCAAATCGTTGAGACATCTCAAAGTACTTCACAGGATACACTGTAAAGTGAATTGCACACAGCAGTGACCCACAAACAGTCATAAGAACATAAGAAATGCTAGACAAGAAAAGGTCCATCCAGTTTGCCTTCCACCTCACTGGCGGTCACATGCACATATGTCCCAAACTACTAATGCACTACATCCCATAATGTTATTTTCTATTATCACCAGTGACAATTATCACATCCCACACGTTTTTCACTGCAGAGATTGAGAGTAAAGATTATTTAGCATTATTATGTAATGCAGGCATTAATTATCACTGAACTTTGCGGTGTTAACCATGAACTAAAGATCTGCAGAAGATTCAGACTTAACAAAGCGAAACATACGAAGAGTGAAAAATTACACCTGGGTCTAGATTTACACTATTATATTAGCACTTCAAAACATCCATAATTTGGCAAATTCTTAAATCCAGTTTTAATTTTGTTTGTTTAATTTTTAATTTTAAGTTTTTTTTAGAACTAAAGGAAAACAACTTAAAACTGAGACTGAATTCATTGATATTCCAAACTCTGACACTAAACTGTTAAGAAAATAGAGTAAATTTAGACCCAAGATAGTATATTTCCCCTCAACCATCTGTTTGTATTTTTTGGATCTTCAAATTAGTAGTTTTGATGTGAAATTATAGCTCCTACAGAATATGGTAATTTTTTGTTTAATAGCTTGTTTTCTGGATTTAGACAGAGGTCTTGATCCCAATTGAGAAATTTTTTGGGGGGACAGAGAGAGCACGCTATTACAGCTAATCACCAGGCCCAGTCTATAACACTATTAATAATAAAGCACTTTGACATAGCACTATTCATGTGGGAGCATGTTTCCAAGCATTTCACAGGATATACAGGAATACTGTTTTACAATGTATCCTATGAAATACATTGAGACATTCTCCCAACATGACAAATTGTATAAAAAATTATTATAATAATCATTATAATCATTATATAAGTTATATTAAAAAATTGTAATAATCATTTTTTACAGCGCCTAATTACTTTGTTGAGTTATCTCAAAGGATTTTGAGGTATAGTTACTGTATTTGTACAACAATATCATCTTGCATTTACATAGCTCCCTTCATGAGGATAGCATCTCGGAGCACTTAATAGCCTTGTTGCTTGACACTGAGCTGGAAAGGGACTAGAGGTGATTGAAGGCATGGTTGAAGAGGAAAGTCATCAGGTGTGATTTGAAGATAGGCAAAGAGGAGGCAAGATTTAAAGATTGAGGCAAGGACTTCCAGAGATTCGGAGCATAGTGGCTGAAAGAGCGGCTTCCAATTGTGGAGCGGAGGGGATGAGGGATGTGCAGAAGACGTGAGCCAGCTAATTGAAAGCACTGGGTAGAAGAGTAGGGTGTGAGCAGATCGGAGAGGTAGGGAGGTGCCACAGGGTGAATGTAGCACCTGTAATTTGTGCACATCAATGTCTCACAAACAGCCAATTTTGTGAATGACCAATTTTATTTATTTATTTTATTTGGGGGATTGTTGGTGAGGACACCAGGAAAAACTCCCTTCTCTTTTTGAATAGTGCCATGGGATCTTTAATATCCACCTGTATCGGTAAATGGGATCGAATTCATATTATTATTTATCTGGGGGTAGTCAAAGGGTTAAGCCTCAATGCAAGCGTTGGGATCATGTGAAGTGACGTTAGTGAAATTAACTGTCTGCATGTCCCCATTACTAACAGAGCAATCAGTAAAAGTGTTATCCCTATGTTGCTCGCCAACTGTTCTCAGGTTTGTGATCAATGGGAAAACTGTTCATCATTTTCCCAACGCCACAAATGGCACACTACTTGTACACCATCTCCTCCAACAAAGCAAGCTGGGGAAATGATGACAGATGATCTTTTACATATTCATAAAAACAAGTCTATTTTAATGTGACGTTACATATTTTGAAATAAGTTTCATTAAACAGATATGAATGTTGGAAAGGATTGGATGGATCTAATCAGGTTACCCTGATGGGTTGCTGACATAGTCAGTGTGTAATTGGAATCCATTTCAAAAAGATAACTGTATTTTTTAAGGATGATTTCAAATGAGGTTGGACAAGTTGGATGGGAAAGCAATAGTATTACTGGTGCCTCACCAGCCAAAAGAAGTGTCTTGCAATGCAAACTATTTCTCCAGCATACTTTGTCACTCAGTCATACAAGATTTGGGCTCTTTGTGAGACCTCGGTGTGATGTACGTGGGGCTTCGCTGCTGGAGATACAATTTACATTGCAAGGAGTTTGCTCCAGAAGCAATGCAATAGTCTCACTACCACTTTCCTGAGGAACAATTTTTCAATCCCATTTACTTAGCACAATCACACATACAATAGGCAGAAACCTGCAAAAAAGAAAATGTTTATGCCACGCACACAAGATCGGCTCAGATGAAAATTATTCTTCGGTTGCTTCAATCTCATGTTTCCAGAATACCCGGACTCCCAATAAAGTATCAAACTTTTTCTTAAATGAGTCCAGTGTCCTGGCCTCAATCATTCTTCCTGATTACCTGTTTCAGTCATTAATTCTGCTCTGGGTAAAGAAATACTTCTGTATTTAATATCTAACCTGAAATTGCGCTTTTCAACCCTAAATGTATGTCCAATTGGTTACATATGCATGCATTGAGATCATGTGGTGTGATGTTAGTGAAACAAGCAGACAGAATTTCGGTTTAAAATGGATTTTGATTGTAATTCTTAAAGAGATTTTCAGTTTGGTGAATTGCATTAATTTCAACAAAGTATGATGTTATGCAGCTTGAAAAACATCAAATGGTATCCAAGAAGAATAGAAAGGTCAATCCTGTTGACATAGGTAAAAGCAATTCCTTTCGACGTCTGTATTTTCCATAGCAACTGCACGTCACTGGGTCAATCTCAGAAATAGATTCTAATCAAATCCTCTTCTTCACCTATTCCTCTCTGGACTCTTCATCCACAACAACTACTTATTTCTAGGTCCATTCATTGTCAACAATGTGCTCTCAGAATCCATGTTCCCAAAGCAACTGCTATTCACTGCTCTGATAACTGAAAAAGCCAGAACCTCACAGCAAGATAATAGATGTTGTCTGAAATCTCAGTGTGCAGAGCAATACCATTACACACTACCTAGACAATACCGTGTCATCGTATTTAGTACTAGCTGCACCCATTGCAGCTACGCTTGCAACCAAAGGATCCAATATGGAATGTAGATTGACCCACAGACAGACATTTCATCTTTACCTATACTCATCTGGGAGGACTCCTGTGGGAGGACTCCTTTTGGGAGGACTCAATGGGAGGACTCGGTGCTTTAAAATGTAATTGTGTTGTTGTTGTTGTGACTTAGCTTTGTCTGTGTGTTTTATTTTGTTCACACCGCTTGGCTACGTGCGTGTTCTGTGACACAAGATACCACAGCGCCATGGTCAGCTGGAGCAGCCACCAGGTGTAGCAGTGCGTGCGTACATACGTAGGTGCTCTGTGATGCATGATGCCACAGCCCCACTTTGACTCGGCAGCCACAAGGTGTAACTGCAGCAAAAAAACAAACCTGAAAATAATTCATGAACGATAGGAGATACCCAAAAACAAATAGGCCCATGTCACTCCCAGTCACAAGACCTTTCAGAAATCGTGTCTCTACGTTAATCGGTTATTGAGATCCTTCTTGAAGCACAGACAAACATTGTTGTTTTATTAGTATAGAAAATATAGAAGAGAGAAGATAGGTTGCAGGTCCCGATGTGAGGCTTCAACCCCTTTGACTCAAGTGAGAGTGTCATCAATTGAGCCGGGCTGATACAAGTACAAATGCAATCACAGATACAAATTTTTAATCATTGAGCAGTGAATAATGATGAGAGTCTGTGCTCTATTGCATACCTAGGTAGTGGGTTTCTGCACCAGACACACAGCTGACCAAAAAGCAGAGTTGGTAACGGAATCT
The DNA here is from genome assembly GCF_018977255.1 of Callorhinchus milii. Lineage (NCBI taxonomy): Eukaryota > Metazoa > Chordata > Chondrichthyes > Chimaeriformes > Callorhinchidae > Callorhinchus > Callorhinchus milii. Next base: position 60,947,708 of record NW_024704743.1, on the reverse strand, counting down.
GCAGAATTCAGCAAACTAAAGGAAAACCAGCTTTAAAATTAAAAAACGGTATTCAAAAATTTGACAAATTCTAAAACGTTAATAGCTAGATTCAGCTTGGCGCCACAACTGGCACCGCCTTCCATCACCTCCGGAATGTCGCCAGACTACGACACTACCTCACCCCTCACGCTGCTGAAACTCTGGTCCACGCCTTTATCACCTCAAGGCTGGACTATGGGAACCCTCTCCTCGCCGGCCTTCCCGGCACCTCCCTCCACAAGCTGCAGGTCATTCAGAACTCTGCAGCTCATGTACTGTCCCGCACCAGGCTTCGGGACCACATCACTCCCACCCTCGCTCGCCTCCACTGGCTCCCCATCCCCCAGAGGATCGAATTCAAGATCCTCATCCTCACCTACAAGGCCATTCATGGCCTTGCTCCCTCCTACCTCTCCGACCTACTATCCCCCTACCTACCCGCCCGTACCCTCCATTCCTCTGGCTCCGGTCTGCTCCACATCCCCCGCCCCAACCGCCCTACCATCGGTGGCCGAGCCTTCAGCCTCTCAGCCCCTAGGCTCTGGAACTCCATCCCCCAGTGCCTTCGCCGCCTCCTCCCTTTCCTCCTTCAAGGCTGGTCTTAAGACCTTTCTCTTTGACCGTGCCTTCAGCTCCCCTCTCGACTCTCTACCCCCTCTTCGCTCCCTCCCTTCCCTCCCCTCACCCTGACTATTTCCCCCCTGCTCGGGTCCTGACCCAACTGTCCAGCGCCTTGGGACGTCCTCCCGACGGGAAAGGCGCTCTATAAATGGAATCTTGTTGTTGTTGTTGTTTTTGCTTTGCCCTAAGTTCAATTAGGTTTAATTGTATCTGTTGTAGAGCTTATGTAAAGACCATAGTTTTCTGTCTTGTTTGACTAAGGATCGATGAGTGAACTAAGGCTAGAGATCTTAATATCAAAGCAAAAGGACAAGAGATAAGAATAAGGAATAGGAATTAAACAGCAGCAGAGGAATGAAAGACTGTATTACTAGAGCCTTGTACCTCTGCTGCCAACATATAATGGGTGGATTCCTATTAGTGAGTTCTGCCTATTTACACTGATCAGTAAGAGTCCAAACCACTAACCAGCAAAACTCTACATGGCTCAGTAATTCTTAAAGAAAGAAATACCGAAGAATACCTAAGAAATAAACGATACCTAAGAAGTCATGCTCAAACCATACAGTGTTCTGGTCACTGACATAAGGGGGCTGTAAAGGCTGTGAATGTTAATGTTAGAGAATGTGCTTTGAGTAATGATTGAATAATAATAATAATCCTTGTATTTGATATTACGTCTTATATACTGTAAAGTGAATTGACTGTATATTTTGTGGCAGAGTAGGTAAACTAGAATGCTATAGATGAAAAAAGTTGTTTCAGAAGAGACCATGAAGTGGTTTATAGTTTTCTAAATAGGATTGAGATAGTAACGGCAGCACAATACTTTCAGATATACCAGAAACAGAACAAAGAGGACACAGATTCAGGACAGACACAAAGAAATGTAAGGGGATAATTAACAGCCTTCTTCATTGGATACTGTGATACTGTGAGATACAACAACATCAACAACCACAACTATTTGTATTTATGTAGCCCCCCACTCATGCCGGACAGGGTCTCAAAGCATATAATAGTGGCGGAGCTTGGCCTGATTCTGGGAGAAGGGGGAGGCATGATAAATGCGATCGAAGAAGAAGATCTTCAGGTGTGATTTGAAGGTGATTAAGGAGGGGGTAAGGCAGGGGGATTGAGGCAGAGTTTCATAATTTTGTGGGCTAGTAGCTGAAACTCAGCTAATAGTGTGGCGGAGGGAACGAGGGATATGCAGGAGGCCAGAGTCAGCTGAGTGAAGGCGATGGGTACTGCAATGGGAGATCTATGCACTCATCGAGAAGGAGGTCATGGATAGTGAGAGCTTTGTTTGAAAGGGAGCGGACATATTGGAGGGCACTGATAGTGGATAATCTAGTGTTCATTCTTATTCCTTAAACCAGAGGTTAGACAGTAGCAATCATAATAATCCTTCTATTTTGATGTAATGCCTTAAATCATCTCAAACTGCTTCACAGGATAAAAATAATGATAATAATAATAATCTTTGCATTTGATATAACACCTTATCACATCTTCGAGACGTCTCAAAACGCTTTACAGAATATACCGTAAAGTGAATTGACTATATATTTTGTGGATGAAACGTGGCAGCCAATTGCACACAACAGTGTCCCACAAACAGTCTACTTTAAAGTGTAGTGAATTTTGTAGTGTATTTTTAAGCAAATGTTTTGGTTTGCTTTGTTTGTGAGTATTCATTGACACTAATTATTACCTTTGTTATTTCTACATTGATGTCAACTTGCTCCATTAAAAACTAGGTTTTTAATCCATTTGCCTTTTTTTCTCGTCATTTTTTTCAACTGGATGTTTTCAGCACACTGTAATTTTGTGAGACTGGCAAAGTTCAACATATATTATTTTTAATTTACTTCCATCTTCATTACATCCAGGCTCGACTATGCCAATGCCCTAACTTGTTGGCCTTCCCAACTCTTCCCTCCATAAACTGCAGATCATCCAGAAACTCTCCAGCTCATGTCCTCTCCTTCACCAGGCTCTGTGACCCCATCACCCCTGTCCTCGCCCGGCTCCACTGGCTCTCCATCCCTCAAAGGATCGAGTTCAAAATTCTCATCCTCACCTTCAAGGCTGTCCACTGCCTTGCCCCCTCCTACCTCTCCGACCTCACAACCCCTTATCAACCTGTCTGCTCCTTCAGCTCAGCAGGCTTCGGCCTGCTCCACGTCCCCTGCCCAGCCCTCCCCATCATCAGCGGTAGGGCCTTCAGCCTCTCTGTGACCACCCTCTGGAACTCCATCCCAAATTCCCTTTGCCTCGCTCCCTCTTGCCTCCTTCAAGGCATGCCTCAAGACCCTCCTACCCTCTCTGCATTCCACCCTCCCTGATCCCAACACCGCACCCCACACTGATGGTTCAGTGCCTTGGTATGTCCTCCCAACATGAAAGGCACTTTACAAATGTAATTTTGTTTTGTATTTGTATCTTAACAATAGAAAAATTTTGTTGTGGATTCAGATTTGCTGCTAGTTAAGATTAAAACTATACCCTAGAGAAGTTTAAGCAGTTCAGTATGAAGTTATCGTTTTCAATCTTTATAATATTAGAGTTTCTGCCTCAACTATAGCAGGTAAATCAACTATTTATTTGTATCAATCATTTACAGGAATGACATGAATGGAAGCGTTTAATTGCTTTAATAAGACTGTTCTCTGTTGTTTCCTCTCCTTTGATTCCTTTCACATTCCTTCTTGTGTAGTGCTTTCACAATCCCTTCATTCCGATGATACCATGGTCTATGGTGCTCTTCTGCAACTCTCCAAATGGCTATATGACTCCAGCAGTTTGCTAACAAATTGCTAACACCCATTCCCTACCATCTGCAATCTCCTCTAGTCCTGGCCTCCTCTCTTCGCTCTGCAAACAAGCCCCTCATCCCGTCCAACATACCATTAGTAGTTGAACTTTCAAGCACAATGTCCCTATGCTCTGGAACTCCTTCCCCAAATCCCCTCATCTCACATCTTCTCTCACTGCCTCCAAAGCTCTTCTAAAAAAATACCTCTTTGACCATACTTTCAGTCACCTCTGTCCTGGCTCACACAGATCTTTGCTGGTAATCCATTCCAGCTGTTCATAAACCTCTTTCTTCAGAACTGAGTCTATTGGTAATATTCCACAGAATGGCAGCGCCTCTCCTTTGTAAATGAAAATAAGTGGATGAAAAGACGGAAAGATGTCAACCAAATACTAGCAATAATTTAAAGAGACAATACAATACAAAATTACATTTGTATAGGACCTTTCACAGTGGGAGGATGTTCCATGGTGCTGGACACCAGGAGGACTGAAGAGATTGACTGGTGTGTAGCTGGTAATGTTCATTCAGTAACCCCAATCTATTCAGGGTAGAGTGTTTTAGTGCTCAGTCTTGGATGTACTTATTATTTCTCTTGGAATCACCCAGAAGTAAAATCATTAATAAATATGTCTTCAAGATGTAATCCTTTGCACACAAATGAGGTCACATTGCCTAGAGGTCACTCTACTGAATCACACAGTTGTGAATGCTCTTTTGGAAGACTACATACAACTTTAACACATTGCAATAGATTTTTTAAAGATTCAGTTTAATCTTACATTAAATTACGTTCTATGGGCTATGGTGGATATGCAACAAGTTACAAATTTATTTAATAAATCGCTGAGGTCTCAAGCTAATGAGCGATTAAATAAAAAATAGGATGTTGGATTTGTGGCAAACACAGGAAGCAGTGGGAGGGAGGGCTCCAGCCTACACTAACCTGTCACTAAGCATCCTGGAGGCCGAGTCGGCTTAGTAGCTGGCATGTCTATTTGCCAGGGTCCCTCGCATGAAGACCTGGATTGAGCAGCTGGTGCTGAGTAAGCTTGGTACACAGCATTGGATTTGTACCTCAAGAACATCAAGGTGGCTGGCATGTCACAAGCTGTCCTGTAAAGGTCCTCCCATTATGCTGAAGGCAGATGCCTGCCAGATAGTTGATGAGGAAACTCTGAGGCTTGGGGTGACAGCTGCTGGAAGGTATTACCTGGAGTCCGAGTTTGTGAACATGTATTTGTGAGTCCAGCGCCTGCAGAGAGGCAAACAGCTGCTGCTTAAACTCCACACCTCCAATTGGTGGAACCATCAGTCAATGGGAAGAGCATGTGCCCGAGCTGCAGACAGGAAGATGATGGCAATGCTCTCATGCATTTCATGCTGAGCTGCATTGCCCACTGGGAAGCTTGGAAGAAGTTCCTGACCTACTATCCAGCATTCTAACAATTTGCCTCTGGAAAGTCCATGCGTGGAATCCTCAGTTTGGTTTGGATACTCTTAAGCATGGTGATGGGTTTCCTCATGTGTCAGACACCTGGCTGACCAAAAGAAAATGGGATTAACTGTTCCTCGTTGTGTATTACACTATAAATAAAATAAATAATACTAATAATCCTTACATACGTATTCAGTCAAGACTGTGTATTTTGTGGGCAAACTTGACAGCCACTTTGACACCGAAATGTCCCACAAACAGCCAATTTTATCTGTGCAATTCTTGACCAGGTCATTAGAGAAACTTCCTTCCCTTTTCGAATAGCGCAATGGGATTGTTAACATCCTCCTGAAGCAGACAGGACCTCAGTTTAACATCTCGTCTGAAGTACACCACCTCCAACAATGCAGCACAACCCCAGCCCTGTATTAGAGTGTCACAGTGCTATGAGTTCCAAATCTCACCATGATAATAATAAAATAATCCTTGATATAGTTCCTTATCACATCTTCGAGATGTCTCAAAGCACTTCGTAGAATACACTGTAAAGTGAATTGACTGTATATTTTCTGGGTGAAACGCAGCAGCCAATTGTGTGCAGCAGTGTCCCACAAACAGTCATGGATTGAAGTGACCAATTTTATTTTTTTTTCTTGAGGGATTATAATCAGGAATGTGGAGTAAGGAAACTTGCCGAAGGTTTCACCCTGCTGGGAATCTCTCACTTACAAGGCGAGCACTCTGACCACTGAGCTACAGGACTCCTACATCCTGTGTTTTGAGTGTTCACTCAAAATGCGTTCACAATTGAGTGAACACATTTTTTTTATTTGGAAGGGATTATTACCCCCGGAAAAGTAAACCATCAATCGACTAACAATCAGGTTCCTATTTACTGCTAGGTAAACAGACGTGTGGAGTAAGGAAAGTTGCCTAAGGTTTTCCCCAGCGGGAATCAAACTTAAATCCTCTCGCCTGTGAGACGAGTGCTCTAACCACTAAACTACAGGACTCCAACTTGAACCATGGGAGCTGAACTCACAACCTTCTGAGAGTGCTACAAACTAAGCCAGGTCGATGTTTTCAGCTCCTTGTGCTGTCAGAGGTATAACGAAAACTCAGCATGAATCCTTTTGAGTCACAGAACGTACATTTCTCTTTTGGTTCGGGCAGTTAAAATACCTGGCAAAGACAACTCCAAATAGAAACAACACTCTGGGGACTCATTTTGAAAGTTTGGATTGTAAAAATGTCTTAAAATGAATTGAAAATTGCTCTGAAATGGCAATCTATCAAATCTGAAAGCCAGTTTTTTGGGGGAAGAAATAGACCAATAATTTCTTTTCTAAATTTATCACTGGGGAATGCCAACCACCAGATGATGTCCTCTAAAAGTATATTTCGAACAGCATTTAAATTTGATTTACTGGCACAGTACTATTGGCGAAAGTTATCATTTTTCACTCTGCTAATCAACAAATAAGCAATAGATTCATATCAAGGGAAAGGAAACACTGAAACTCTAAATATTCATAGATTTTACATTCTTTCTCGGTTAATCAGAAGTTAATTTTATTGCTCCCAACAGGGTTATAACTCAACGGTTTGGGTCCATAAACTCAGACCACATGTTAAAATAAGGCATGCTATGAATGGACATCTTCCCAATGTCAGATCATCACTGGTGTGCATTCTGTGTGTTATGCACATATATGTCAATTCCTTCATGAAAATGATACCGCACATTGTGCAGCGCCCAGTAAGTGACATCAGTGGCCATCTGATGACAAAGAAGGTGGCCACTGTTTAATGTGGGAAGCAAGCCAGTCATTGTGGAAGCTGTTTGTACTCTGTACTGTGCCTCCAGTCCACATAGACTCACACTACAAAAGTGAACCTGTGCTCAACCAGAGAGGTTTTAACAGGATCATCCTCTGTAATGGAATGATAGAATCATGGAAAGCTTCCACCAGACAAAATGAACCATCTGTGGAAAATATAATATTCATTCTTGAATTCGGTATAAAGTCTTTCATGTTGGGAAGATGTCTCAGAGCACTTCATTATAGTGTTAGCCTCAAAGACTATGTGTTTAATATCCGACGTGGGGCTTAAACCCAGAACCTTTTTTACTCGGAGGCAAGAGTGCTACTAACTGAGCCAGTAAGATGATTTCTTCTAACCTACCCCACTTGAAAAAAAAGCTCTGATGCATTGTTGTAATTGGCGAAACTCAGTGTAGATCAATACTCAGTTTAAACGAGTGATTCACACTTTGCCATGTCTGTGGTCTGAAGTGATGTGAGAGGGAAAACATGGTGAAGTGGCTCTATTCCTAATGATAGATGTGAACCCAGTAGTCTAGCCTTAAATCATAATCTTTGCATGACCTTCACTAAACCCTGATCAAACTGAAGATGCTCCTTGTTCGTGCAAGCACTGAATCAGAATATAAATACTTCCAGCTCTATCTGCATCAACAGAATTCTCATATGAATGCTTTGCACAGCGTGTAACAAAAGTGTAGGTCCTAGGAGTCAACCTCATATATCACTAATGAATTGAATTGATCTTAGCCACTTTGGGAAGAGACAGTTACTTAGAATGATGGAAATCACCCTTCCTGGCTTCTGCAAATGTTCCTTCACTTCCATCTCTGATCTTCTCAACCTCCTCGATCTCTTTCTCAAACTTACTGAACCAATGCACAACCTTGGCGACTGGTTTGATCCTCAGCTCTCCTCCCTTCCTCACATTTGGTGTCTGGCCAAGACTAATTTTCTTAATCTACACCACATTGCCTTTGTGAGACTTTGCTGGCACCACAGAAAGTTCCTAGATTGAATTCCTGATCTGTGGTAAGTTTTCTGATCTCAGTGTAGAGAAGAAGTGGCTTTGTGTTAGGGAGCGAGGAATCATGCAGGGATCCTGCTTCTGATTGTATTTCAATGATCTTTGCTCTGTAAATTCTGGTTATGAGGAAAGCATTGAGTTTGGATGTGATATCTCTCCTCCAATCACTCCCCCCTCCCCACAGTCAAATAAGCTGACCCTCTTACTGTCTAGGCTCACACATAAAGAGTAAAGCCAACCCTGATATGTTCTAATACAAGTAGCAGATATTTAATGGCAATACAAAATCACAAAAACACAGATAATTTTCATTTAGAGAGCAGGCATAGCTGTTTCATACTCGGTTTATAACCTGAACTGTTACAAATAAATGATTTTTATGTGCACACATACATCACACAATTTTGCTTCATACAAACCTGAATACTGAGAAACACATTCTATAGACAACAAGGCCTAATTGAATCAGATTTACTTTCGCCTACGAAATATATAGTCACCACATTTTACTGGGAAGCGCTTTGAGTCTCCAGCTGATGTGAAAGGCGCTATACAATATAATGCACTTGACAAGTACTATATCAGTGCAACGATTATATTATTTTTAAAAGATTATTGAGACAAAGTAGCATGTCAACAAACAAGTGACACTCATATTGTTGCCATAAGATTTAAACTCATATACATGGACTGAAATTTCATTTACTGTTCTATAATATATGACTATGTGATAGTCTGGCTCAGTTGGTAGTCCTTTTGCTTCGGGGTCAGAAAGTTGTGTTCTCTACCTACATGTGGATTTGAAATCATTGTCCAGGTTGACACTCCAGTGCAGTGCTGGGGGAACGCTGTACAATTCTGGTAAATCTTAAATTTTAAGAATAAAGTTTAGTAAATATTTTGAAAACATTTTGATTACTAAATTTAAAATTCAGCTCTGGATTTAGCAAACCTGCTTCACACTTATATTCACTGATGCATCCTTGAATGAGCTATTTTATATGTCATCAGTACCTTCACTGCCGCGTTCGCCCACAAATATAGTCAATTCACTTTACAGTGTGTTATGTGAAGCGCTTTGGGATGTCCTCCAGACGTGAAAAGCGCTATATCAAATGCAAGGATTATTATTATTATTATTATTATTATTATTATTATTATTTACCTTCCTGCCTTTTCTCAATATTATGTTGCATAATGGGAGACGCTTTAGTACTGTCAATCCTTACAGACTGAAGCAGCAGAAATGCCAGTGAGCTGGCAGATGAATGCAATCCTGTCCGCCTCCGAGTCAAGTTGATAAAGTTGCTTTGAATGAGATGTTGTGATTTATATATTTATATGGACCAGCAGCAGTTTATGACGTGTGCCCTTCAGCTGATAGTTTCATCCTGTTTCTCTTGAAGGGATATTGGCAAGTCAATAAATCAGATGTTCTATTACAAAAACATGTGTTGTGATTATCATACAAACTGACAAGAGAGTCTGAAAACAGCTATATTTTCTTACACTTAAATTTAATCGACAAAAAAGGGTTTGGCGATCTTTGTAGTTGCTTTAATTCCCCTGGCTCACTGTAATCCCTGCTCTCTTCAAGGAATAATATATTTCTTTCTACTCTACAATCTTAAGAACACTGAAGAGAATTCATTTTCCTTCACCCTTAATAACGGTCAGAGAACAAAAAACAGAGGCATAGAAGACTTATCCTGACTATGTGCAAGGGAATAATATGTTATCTCTATTTTTATTTAATATAAAGGAGAACATTGTCTTGGATCCAATTAATTTGAGGGAATTATATATTACATTTTCAAGGTCAGAAAGCCAGAGCAACTAACTAAATTATTCTGAGTGTAGAGCAAATTATGTTCTTTCTTAAGGTGAGACATTAAGTTTTCTTTGGAGTGTTGACAAAAATGTTTAATTTAATTAAGTGAGCTTGAATCTGAATATTAAGTCTTTAACTTGTTTGTTGCATGACTGTTTTCAAATTTGCAGGCTCATCTGCAGTTCATCTTATCAATGTGAATTTATAAGCGAACCTAAAAGGACATTTGAAATTGGGATGTCTGGACATAATACTGAGGTAATAGTTTTTTTTAAAACAGTCTCTATAAGTTTGGTGCTCGCTTCAATACAGAATTTGTTGACGGTTTAGAAACCAGCAGCCTTTAAAATTGGTCACTTCAATCCACGACTGTTTGTAGGACACTGCTGTGCACAATTGGCTGCCGTGTTCGCCCACAAAATATAGTCAATTCACTTTACAGTGTATTCTGTGAAGAGCTTTGAGACATCTCAAAGACGTGATAAGGGCTATATCAAATGCAAGATTATTATTATTATTACTATAAGTAATTTCAGTAAGAATAATTCATTGTACCAGAGGTTTCACAAGATTTCTAGGTGTGGCTACTCGTCTCCAGATTGCCCTGTTCAGCATGGAATAGGAAATCCACAATCATGACTTCAATGCCAACACTCTCAGTGTTTCACTGACAGAAATCATGCATTCTGAGAAGCAAGATGACCTTTGATTGTTTTGTTCTTCCTGTGAGATTGCTCCTCGATTTCAAGTCACTGCTGATAACAGCAAAACTGAGAAGCTTGTTTGGAAGATGTCAGACGTGAGCCTTTCTTGGACTGAAATCTGTGGCAGGAGGATTGTGAAGCTATTTCTGGTCCCTGTTGGTCCCTCTTGGAGTTTACTTTTTATAGCAGGTAGCCGCAGGTCACTTTTCAGCATTATCATGTAAGAAAGCAATTGTATTTTTATAATAGTTTACCATGTGCAAATGTCTCAAAGTGCTTCACATATATTTGCTATTAATTTTAGTGGCTGTTATAGTAGGTGAAAGTGGTAGGCAAATATACTAAGAATGTCATGAGGTGATTCAACAACTAATTTGGAGGATTTTTGACCAAGTCACTTAGAGAAACTCCATTCTCTGAGTTCTGTGGGATCTTTAACATCCACCTGAAAATAGGGGTCAAAATGCACCGTAAAGGAGAAAATGTGGAGAGGGAAGAGAGAATGACTATACGCATTGTTGAATAAGTAGGTTTTTAGGCACGGTTTAAAGATAGATAGAGAAAGGGTGAGATGGAGGGGTAGCGGAAGAGAGCTCCAGAGGTTAGGAATGTTGTACTGGAGACTCAGTCAACAATGGCGGTGCGGAGGAGGCGGGGGATGTGCAGCAAGTCTGAGTCTTAACTGAAATGTGGCTTCACTAACAACGTAGCACTCTTCCAATACTGCACTGGAATGTTAGCTCAGCCTCGTCCCTCCTGGGGTTTTAACCCACAACATTCTGACCCTCAGAAGCGAGTGCTACCAACTGAGTCAAAATGCCAAAGTAATCATGGAGGCAAAGCAACATGGGGTGTTTTATTATTACACACAAAATCTGCAGTGGTTCACAATATCACATAGTTCAGAATTTCTATGATGTAATTCATAACCAATCAAGGACACATATCGATTGTCCATTTTTGCACCCAGTAATAGGAGCAATATTTCTTACATCGGCTTCATAACCTACTTTAATCCTCACCTAGAAGCAGCTGCTAGGAGACTAGTTGCACTGGCCTTTCAGGTTCCACACTGTATACTATATGTCTCTCAGACTGATTTGCTGCCACATGAAGGATGGTGCTCAGAGAGCAAAAAAAAAACTGTATTTGACTTTTGAGTCAACAGTGAAATGTACTTTTTATGTAAAGATGGGTCTCCACTTAAAGTAGCAACTAAATAAAATGACTGGTTAAAAAGGAGTGCAGAATAAAACAGCACAGAATAGAACTGCTGCCACAATTGATTAATGCTCCTGTTAGCATGACACCTTGTTGACTAGCTTCTTCAGGCTCACAAACAATTGCATGTGTAAAAAAACCCTCAAGGGATTTGAATGGATGAAAATGAGTCACTATGGGTCACTAACTTTATGTCACAGTATTTCTACTTCAGTACATGTCATTGAACAGGAAAGGGTAATAAAAAGAATAGCACAAGATTGATGCTGTGCAAATCTTTGCATGGCAAGATGCAATATCCCAGAAAGAATAGCTGCATGTAGCCAGTGAATGACATTAAAAACAAGCTAAACACAACTGGCAAGATTTCAAACACTGAGAAATCAGACAGATGAGCCCTATATTCTGATGGATGGATATTACGTCTTACCACCTAGAAGGTAATGCTCTCTGACTCAGCTAGTTTCCCTTGGGTGGTATAACCTCTATATTTCCATAAAGCTTATATAGAACTTGCATTTTTATAGTGCCTTGTTAGATCAAAACACCTCAGAATGTTTCAGAAGTAATTCCTACAAAAATGCGGGAAACTGTGACAACCATTTGTGCACAGCAAGGAGTTTGTCTGCAAACACCCACCTCAGTTATTCTGAAAGTTTGTAAGCATCAGGATAAATTCTTTCTCTTTTTGAACACTGTCCATCTAAGACCAGGCAGATGGAACCTCAGCTAAAGGTCATATTCAAAGGATGCACCTCCAACAATGCAGCACCCAAGTACTGTAATGGGTTATTACTACCCTATAAGCCCAAATCCTGATGTGGGCACTTAAACTACAATTTTATGAACCAGCAGTGAAACCTCTACAACCTGCAGCAAGCTGACACCACAAGTACATTGTAATAATAATAATCCTTGCATTTGACATAGTGCCTTAGCACGTCCACTTTCTGCAATTTCCCCGAGCTTATAATCAATCAGACTGAACCAGTCAATGGGAATAAAAGTCTACTGCACTGAGGCGAACGGAACATGCAGAGTGCCATAAGCTTGATAGCATCGTGCTCTGGAATCTATTAGTTATGCAAACTCCATTGCTGTTTTGGTCTGTTGGTGGACACAACAGGGAGGACAGCCTGCAGTCCATTCTGCATGATTTATCCAAGAGGAAGGATGCTCTGCAGTCTGTTCCATGTGCTGGGTAGGCAGACATTTGGGATACCATCCAAATTGGTCTCAGCATGGTGGATGACTGTCTTATGGCTCATTGAACTACAATAGAGCGCATTTGAATATGTTAGGCAGGATGTGGGCACTGTGGTCAGTCCTGTGATTAAGCAGGCATCAACTGAGAACTACAAATTCATTAAACTTAGGCTAGATGCCATATTATCTTTGAGAGCAAAGCTATTCTAGCAGCTGAGTCACTACTAGAGAGGGTCGCCATCTATTTTCCTGAGTTTATAATCAATCATTCGAAACATTTATGCATCCGCCTCCCCAACTAGCTGTGCCACCACTGAGACATCAACACGGGAGTTGAGCACACTGATGTATTATAGAGTACAAGTAAATAATAATAATGCTTGCAGGTGGTACAGCACCTTTCACGTGGGAGAATGTCTCAAAGCACTTCATAGGATTTACTGTAAAGTATAGTGATTGCGCATTTCATATAGCATATAGAATAAGGCAGCCCACTTGCACACAGCAATTTCCCACAAACAGCCATGAAGTGAATGGCAAATTACTAAGAAGGGAACAGGACTCATCATTACTCAACAATAACAAAATTACATTTATAGAGCGCCTTTCGGGAGGACATCCCAAAGCGCTGAACAGTCAGGTATTGGGGCCTGAGCATGGGGGAGGGGTGGTGTAGGGGTGAGGGAAGACAGAGAGGTGGGAGAGAGACCAAAGGCACGGTCGAAGAGAAGAGTCTTGAGACCGGCCTTGAATGAGGCACAGGGAGGAAGCGAGACAAAGGGACCGTGGGATGGAGTTCCAGAGTGTGGGGGCAGAGGCTGAATGAACAAAATAATAAACCATTTTGTATGTTTCTTCTTCATATGTCAGCCTGGCTTAGTTGGCAAGACCTCACTTTTGAGCTAGAAGGTTATGGAGTCAAAAGCCACTTTGACACTTTAAACTCACAATGCAGGCTGATACTCCAATACAATACAAAGGGATGTGCTGCATTGTTGGAGGTGGAGTCCTTTGGTTGAACTGATAAACTGAGGTCCAGTCTGCCCATTCAGGTGGACATTAAATATTCCATGGCCCTATTCGAAAAGAGAAGGGAGTTTCTCCTAATGTCCTGGCCAACAATCCCCCAAATACAATTTGTCATTCACTTCATGGCTGTTTGTAAGACATTACTTAATGCAAAATTGGCTGCTGCATTTGCCTACAAATACACAGTCTTTACACTTCACAGTAACAACAATAACTTGAACGTATATAATGCCCCTGTGTGAAAACATTTCTCCTCATTTCCCCTCATTTTTTTGACAACTATGTTAAATCTTAAAACTATCTTGTGAGAAAAATATTCTGTTATATTTCATGTCTAAACCAATCTTGCTTGTGTGCATATTGCAAAGGAAGAAAAATGAAGGGACATTGATTAATGACTATGTGGTTACATGAACTCATATCTCAGTCGGCATGAATAATAATCATCCTTGCATTTGATTTAGCGCTGTATCATGTCAAAATGTCTCAAAGAGTTTTCTGTAAAATGTAGCGCCTGTGTATTTATGGACAGAAGCAGCAATCAATTGGCATTCAATGTCCTACAATCAGCCATAAAGCAAATTACTTATTTCTATCTAGAGGATTACTAGTCAGGACATTCCCTTCTCTTTTTGAACAACACCATAGGATCTTCAAGGTCCACCTGAATTGGCAGACTAGACCTTGGTGCATTGTCTCACCTCCAAAGGTTTGCACCTTGGACAATGCAGTGCCCATTAGCACTGATTTGAAGTGTCAGCCCTGTCTAGAAGGTCAAAGTTGCGAGGTGGGCCTCTATCCCACAATATGCTGACTCAGAGGCAAGTGTGCTATGAACAGAACCAGTTTGACACTAAAAGCTATATTAAATACACCTACAAATATTCCTATAAATATACAGTTATTGCACTTGACAACAATTATCTGTGATGTGCTTTGAGATTTTTCAACATTATAGACTCTAAATTAAATGCAAGGATTATTATTATTATAATTGAAGTGTTCCAGGGTGTTCTAAGACTGCACCATTGACCCATTCAAAATATTATCTATTGTAAAATTACAATGAATTCATCTTGTCTGGCACTCTCTATGAAAGCTAAATATCCTGCTGCAACATACAGTATATCAGTAGTGATGTATGGGTTTCTTGCAGTCATCAACTTCCATCTGACAAGCAACAAAATAGGTACCAATAAAGGTCTGGTTTTCCCTCCATTATCAGTATTGGCATTGAAATTGATTAATATATTATTCTATTGGGTTCTCTCACTGGATGAACACAATTCCCATTGGGACTCGTCTATTGTTCTGCCAATGTTCATCTAGAGACTTGATTAAAATCCTATTTCTATGAAGTGATATTCCCGTGTGGTTTATTTCCCAGTGAACCGCCACCTCACATCAAAATAACAATCCTTGTTTGGAATCAAATTCATAACACATGGGATGAAAATAATTTCAATATATTATTACTATTTGTGCATTGAGGTAAATAATAAATAAAACAACAATTCTTACATTTGGTATAGTGCCTTTCATGTCAGGAGAATGTCTCAAAGCTCTTTCGCAGGATATATTGTAAAGTGTACATTTTGTAGGTGAATGCAACAGCTAATTCATACAAACAGTTATGAAGTGAATGTTTTTTTTGGAGTGTTAGTCGTCAGAACATTGGGCGAAACTTCCTTCTGTTTCCAAATACAACAACAACTTGCATTTATATAGCACCCTCACGTAGGGTAACAACTCGGAAGGCTCTAGTGCCAGGGGATCTTTAAGGTCCACTTGTACGTGCATGGGACCTTAGTTTAAAGTCTCAAGTGAAGGATGACACCTCCGACAGTATAGCACAGTCTCAGCACAGTCACTGCCTGTCCTGATGTAGGTGAAGCTTGAACCCACAACCCTCTTTGTCTCTTGAAACAAATCTGTTCATACCCAGAGGAGGCAATCTTTTCAACTGCCCTCTCTCTTGCTAATCATTTTATACCAATTACATTATTTCACCTTTGTTCCAATGTCCATTTCCTACTGCCTTATATTAAAAAAGCAATTTTTTGAATGTTAAATTCTACTGCTATACAATTGTAAACCCAGCCCAACCCCTGCATTGGTCTTACCATTGCCAAGGGGCTGCATGGCATCCCAGCAACTCTGTGTTATGAATCACCCAGGCTTCTTGATGGTTAGTCACCACTGAATAAACCTGTTAAGATGTTTCAATCTATAAAAAAATACCTTATGTAAACTGGAAAAAACAAGCGAGATAAACTGGAAAATTCTCAACGGTTTACAGGGAAACAAAACTAGTGATGAATTAGGGCATGACTAAATTGTTCACGCTTCAGATAACCGACTGAGCTCCATCATCTATTCTTTATGTACATGTATGGTGATTTTCGCTTTAATATAAAATATTTATGAATTAAAAGTATGGTTGACTGGCTTTGAAGACTGACAACTGTACATGAGTCTTGCTGAAAAATCAGACCCTTTGAATTGTCTCCGTTACAAAGAAAACACAAAAAACATATGCACTGCCTCAGAAGTTGTGATATGTACTATAGTTCATAGTTAAGGGTTTCCTTCTTGGGGCAGAGGGAAACGTGGTCTCCTTGGGGCCAAATTAGCCACAAGTGATGTGCCTGGCAATGGTATATTGTAATTTAATTTAATCCTTCATGGCTGTCTTAAACGTTTGGTTGCTGAGTTGCTGAGGAACTCCAAGGCACTGTTAATGTCAAACCACCCAGACTGACTTGTCTGCAGGAATTGGAGGGGCAGACCAGTCGTTAGGGGCAATAATTATTTCCTCTCAGATCCTGTTAATCCTGTAAAATCAAATTTTAACAAGTCAGATGATCCCAGCTGAACAAACAGCAGGAAGCTTGCCATTCAGTGCTCATAATCAAAAAGTCAAAAGATTAATTCAGATGAACAATGTCCATTTGATCTCATCAGGTCACACCATTGTCGTTGTATCAGCCTGACTCAATGGGAAGCACTCTTGTCTCTGAATCAGAAGATTGTGGGTTGAAGCCCCACATCAGGACTTTGAACTCAGATAATTTATGGTGACCCTCCAATACAGTGCTGGGGATATGCTGCATTGTCGGAGGTGCTGTCCTTTGGACGAGATGGTAAAGTGAGGGCCCCAATTCCGGTTCAGGTGAATGGTAATGATCCTGTGGCACTATTTGAAAGGAAACAGGAGTTTCTCCCAATGACCTGACCAACAATCCACCAAATAAAATGAGTCATTCACTTCATGGTTGTTTAAGGACATTGGTGTACACTGCAAACTGTCATGTTTGCCTATAAAATGCAACCATATGCACTATGGCTAGTGCTTTGAGATGCTCTCCCAACATGAAAGACACTATATCAAATGAAAGCACTATTATTTATTAATATTGGAAACAGACCTCTGCACTTTGTGATTAGCCTTGTCTTTATTCTATATCCCTTCTTTTAAACATTTTCCTAAATGTAGATAGTGAGTGCATGTGAAGCAATGTAGTCATGAGCCAGTAAAAGCACAAAGAGCAGAGCCCCACCTCTCTGCTTTGTAATGCTTGTGTTCATCCCTGTCTGAATGGGATATTAGAGTACACCCAGATTTTTGCTCTTTGTCTTTCATTCTAATATTTATAGACCAGAAAATATTTGGACTTCAGAATACTTATCAAGTAGAAATTATCCAAAGCAAGTTCCAGTATTCTTTCTCATTTTCCACCAATGTTTCTCCATTCTCCTTCTATTGGGACATGGTTCCAGCGTCTCTGGGTGTCCTTTGTTACTTAGTCACAGTTAGTGGTCACTGTTCATGCAGGAGCCAATTAGATCATAGCCCTCCTATCCTGTAGCAGGATAGCAATTGGGAGCAGGAACCCTGCTTTGATTCTTACCCTTAAGTGTTGCTTTGCTCAGAGAGAAACATTTGAAAAAAAACTTTGTGGAAAGATGCTTATCCATCAAATGAGCCATTTTTGCAATCCTGTGTGAAGGGCGTTATATAAATGCAAGTTGATGTACCTTTGCCAAGATCATTAGTGCAACAATTATTAGAAGACCTTAGAACTTATAATAATATATAATAATCCTTGCATTTGATATAGTGCTTTATCATGTCTTTGAGACGTCTCAAAGGGCTTCACGGAATACACTGTAAAGTGAATTAACTGTATGTTTTGTGACCAAAACTGAATCTTGCAATTAACTTCTTCCATCTGATATCCATCCAGATCACTAAAGGCAACTATTAGCAAGTATTTGGAAATTGTATGGATGCTTGCCATCTGTTTTCAGGAATGTATGTGTGCCTTACAAGAGAGAAATTCTTGTTTCCTCAAATGAATGGCATAATGATAATATTGCCCCGAAAAGAGTCTCAGATGACAATAAACAAACCAAATTGTCAGTGTTTCTTATACTGAACAGTGGACCCTCTCAAGAATGCTCTTTTTATTATCTGTTCTGGCATCTTTGTTACCAAGAACTCAACAGCTCTGTCGACATCATTAGATGAGTGAAAAAGGTTATATGTCATAACAGATTCAGTAATTATTTTTCAATCCCTATATAAATGAACTCCTAGCATTTCTAGCATCCACCAGATCCAAATAGTAAAAGATGCTAATCTAAATAGTTTTCTGTAAAGTGTAGTGATTAGGAAATTACAGTCAATGTGCGTATAGCAATGTCCCACAAATAACTACAAATGAATAATTTAACCTGGTCCACAACACCAGGAGAAATTCCCTTCTCTTTTTAAATAATAATAATCCTTATATTTGTAATAGCACCTTTTCATGTCAGGCGGACATTTCAAAGCGATTCACAGGATATACTGTGTGTTTTATGGACGACCACAGTAGCCAATGTACACACAGCAATGCCCCACAAACAGCCATGAAGTAAAAGATCAATTTAAATTGGGGGTTTGTTGGTCAGGAAACTCTTCTCCTTTTGAATAGTGTCATGGAATCTTTAACGTCCACCTGAACAGACAAATGGTCTAATGTCTCAGCCAAAGGACAGCACATCTGACAATGCAGCACCATCCCCACCCCACCCCCCACCCAGCACTGCACCTGAGTGTGAGCTTAGACTATATGAGTTCCGACTTGGGGCCTGAAGCCACAAATTTCTGATTCAGAGGCGAGAATGGTACCAACTGACCCAGACTGACAAATAATGTCATGTTATTGTTAATAGGCAGAAAAGTCCTTGGTCTAACATTTCATCTGAAAGGATGGCATCTTTAACAGTGCATTCTTCTTTTAACACCACAATTGGGCATCATCTTTGACTAGGAACTCAAAGTCCTGATGTGGATGCTGGGAACTACAACCTTCTCAAAAGAAAGAATACTACCAACTGAGCCAGCCTAACACCCTGTCCAATTTCCATTGATGCAGTTATGAACACACATAGGTCAGAAGAAGAACTCGTCTTCTCTCAAGGTATCAGTTGGCAAGATTATTCTGATTAAAAAAAACTGTTTGTGTCTCCTTAAGCAGATTGTTATCTGGTCCTAGGATAATCAGCAAAAACTCGTCATTCCACCTTCTCTCAGATGACCACATAAATTAACATTTTAGTGCTAGGACATTGATAGACAGACAAGCTATTAGTGGATTCCTGTAGCTCAGTGGTGAGGGCACTCGCCTTGCAAATGGGACACCTGGGTTCAATTCCAGGCAGGGCGATACCTTGGGCAAGTTTCCTTACTCCACACGCCTAATAATAATCCCTCCAAAACAAACAATAATAAATTGGTCATTTTCAATCCATGACTGTTTGTGGGACCCTTCTGTGCGCAATTGGCTGCCGCGTTTCTCCCACAAATATACAATTAATTCACTTTACCGTCTATACTATGAAGCAATTTGAGACGTCGAGAAGACGTGAAAAGCGCTGTATCAAATGCAAGGATTATTATTATATTATTATTAGACAAGAGGCAGTTAATGCTCTTTCATCCAGTCTCCAGCTTTCATTTTCTTCAATAACAAAGCAAAGCTCTGTTATCAGATTTGTGTTATCAATGCTCTGAAGTTAGTGGCTAGAAAATGTGCAATAATAACCTTGGTTAATAATCCTGTGATCCTTTCTGCCCGGTTCCCATTCACAACCCAGAGAATGTTGGGTTCCAATCTGTGTCCCACTGCACTGAGGCAACAGACCTGTGTTCTATAATGCCGGCATGGCACCATCATTGGTTATTATTTGATGGTATCTAAAATGCAGGATTTCCAAATTAAGTTGGGAATTCATGGGACCTCTGCTTCAAAAGTAAATCGTATCATAGTGGAGTTCACTTAAGCTTGATATCCTTCTGTTTACTGGACAGAGGTCTCAGGTTATGTGAATTACATAAATTCTTTATTTATCCAGAGCCTCGGGATGTCCTCCCGACATGAAAGGCGCTATACAAATGTAATTTTGCTGTTTGATGTTGTTTATTAAGAAGTTCTGTTAGAAATTAGCATTTTTTACATTTTAATCCCTTTAACTTGAGTCAAACATCCAAATAAATGTTTACATCTCAGGCATGTAACAATCACCCTTATTAAAATGAAAGTAACAATAGTTTTTCAGTTTAATTTTAATTGTCACTTATTCATATATTTTGTGTCTAAACAAAAATTGTCTCAGAAGTCAGAGTTTCTTTTACTTTAATTAGTGATGTATTTAAACACAAAGCTATCAACATGTTGAGATGCCATCTGAATTATTTCTCAAACATGAATGAACAATAAGCAAACATACATAAGTAACAAACACTGAAAACATGGTACATGTTAAAAAAAAGCATTAGAAATTAATCTATGAGCATTTTTAAGGGGTGTTCACAGGTAAGTCACACTGGTGAAATATTTACACCTAGTTCTCCGAAACATAATCTGGCGTTCACAATGCAACAGAACACTACACATTACATAAGGAACATACTTGGATTTATTGTATAGAAAACTGCTCAAATTCATTTGACTTAGGTACAAAAAGACACAAGTACTGATGAATGGAATATAAGAATATAATCATCCTTGTGGAGGTATGGTCATGATACCGATTTGGTTGCCTTTGTAGTTTGAATATGATGACAAGAATGTTCTACATTGATATTTATTTTAACCTTAAAACTCAAGAAACTGATCTATCTATCTAGTGCTGGACTCAGATAATGCTCATTAGCTACATTGGGTCTTTTTACAGAGAAACATTTTATAGTTGAGAGACAGGAGCAGTGGTGGAAGGACGAAGGCTTCCTTAACATAACAGAATTACTTTATATTGACTTTTGCACGCACAACTCCAATACATAGGAGGATCAACAAAATCAATTTAGCCCCTTGGATGCCTCATAGACATTTGAAAAGGAGTTCATGAACAGATTTTAATCCCTTTACATTGAGTAAGACCCAAACTTTATTTGAACTGTAATATTTTCTGGCTATTTTCTTAATCTTGTGACCGTGACATTGCAGAATGCAACTGCACACACTATCATTCCAGTAGTTTCATGTGCTATGGTCTCTGCTAGAAAACAATTATTTATGGCTCCCTTATTATTAGAAAAACAAGACAGAAAAATACTAGCACAGGCAGACAAGCCCAATTGGCCTCATTCTGTGCTTTAAAATTTTTTTATAATTTGAAAACACCCTGAGTGTCATTCCTCAAAAGGATGAAAATGTTTTTGTAGAAATGCAATTCAGTGGAGTAACAAATAACACTGGTGCTTTAGAAACGTATCTTTCCCATTGGCAAACATTTATGATATAGCAAGTTAGAGGGTCACGTGTGGTTAATTGCTGTTTTTGTGAGTGTTTTTACACTGTTGTGTAAATCAATGCTTTGGGTATACCATTTCTTAAATGGTTTTGATTTTCCAATGATGCTATGTAAATCTTAGTTAGGGTTTTGTATTCGTTACATTATGCAATCAAAATAGTTCAGTCTATTAATGAAATGCCTTCGAAATAAATGGAATGTTGCATTCTATGTAATAGGAGTCCAGTGTCCCAGTTTTGTTTTATTCCAGGATCTCAAGTGAGGTTCAGATGAAAAAAGGCCCTTTAGCCCATTTGATCTCATTCATCAGAATATATAAATAGTAATAATAATTGTTGCATTTCGTAGAGTGCCTTATCACATCACTGAACTGTCTGAAGGCACTCACAGCATTTACTGTAGATTGCAGTGACTGTGGATTTTGTACCAACTTTACTATCTTCTCATTACAGCATCATGTTGGGAACTGCAATCAAACTTTCTTGGGTTCCTCTCCCCAGCTACAGTTTTGTTGAGTAGGAACCTATTCCGATCTACTATACATTCCATAAGACATTTTGTCATCATATATCGCTTAAGTAACATCTTACTTACCTTTGTCTCAGCACAGAGCTGTCTTGTCTCTACCTAAATGTCGGTTATCAAAGATACCATTTGGCATCAGAGCACATAATGACAATTGCTACAGCAGACACATTTTGGTGTCATGGTTTGTTGATTAAATACATGTATATAAACAAGTTAAATTAAATTTGCTTGAAGAAACTGCAATGTAAAGTGAACTAATCATTGAGAAAGATCAGTTTTAACATACTCTATATGTCAATGCATGTGCTTTAGTGAATATTCTAAGAGTAACTTACCACAAGGTCGCAATATACACTAAGTGAAGCTGAAAAATATACCTTCACTGCCGTTTTAATAGACAACTTTAAAATGTTTGTTCTCAAATGACCTTTGTTGACCTGCACGTTTTCTGTTGTGACTTGCTCACTCCAAGCTGCAATTTGCTATAGTCCACAGTCTCTCTGTAAAACTGCAGTAATTATGTCTCTTGGTTCTGCATTGGGAATCATGCCAAATAGCAAGTTTATTAATGACTGGCTAAACAGTGATTAGCGAATTTGTTAATGCTTTAATTTTGGAAAATTAATTTTCACAATAAATAGCTACGCTTTCTTGCACTGTGTGTGGCTTTGTCTTCAGGCAGGTATTTTCTATATTCGCTTTCACAGCAAAAAGCCTCAATTTGAGAAAATAAGGTGCACATTTAATTTTCGGAACTAATAGCATCTGTGAAATCAATTAATCACTGTGTGATGAATTGAACACAAAGAAATAAAGTAAGACATGGCTTTAGAAGCCTAAAGTAAATCGCATTTCTTTAAGGTTCCTTAATGGTTCTTTTGAGGAGGGTAATGAAGGTGACAAATAAAATCCGCAGGTTTGGTTAATCTGGTTGGAACCACAAGGTGTGTGGCTCCATTTTTATACAGCCTGTTGCTGCTGAGTTCCACACCCTTTGGTGCTCTGCTTGCAGTCAGTGAATCTGGTAGAAACTATTCAAATTATTCTCAGTTAGGCCTTCAGAGTGTGACTTCCATTTAAAAAAAAACTAGCAGCCTTGGAAATGCCGCATGTCTACTGCGGCCAACTCCATTTTCAATCAGGTTTCTGAAAGCAGTACTGTGTGAGATATTGAAATAACCATCTTCCTTTACACCTGATGCCAAAAAAGTAACTCCCTCGACATCTGCTGTGCCCAGCTACTTGAGTTAGAGACCAAAAGTGATGTTGGAGTTTTGTGGTATTATGAATAAATGCAAATGACTTGGTTTCTTTTCTTGTTCTGTTTCCTCTCTCTTTTTTCCTTCGTCCTGTCAAGCGTACGTCTCTTTTGATCGCAGGGAAATGATTTCCGCATCCTCCACGTACTTGCCATTTAAATGTTCGCTGTTGCTGTCTTGATGGTACAGATAAACAGGGACCTCGGTGATGGATGTTGCTGTGTACGAGGTAGAGCGCATGGAGCAGTGATCTCGCCTGCGCTGCCCCAACTGCATTTTATATTGCATCCACTGCCTCTTGAGAGCTGACTGTACCTGAAAGTTGAAAGAAGAATACATTATATTTCACAGTACAAGCTCTATCTTATCACGTCTTATCTTAGTGTCACATTATTGAGAGGAGGGTTAGTGTTTTTAAAAAGCCTAGGTGACACATTCTGCTGCCAGTTGCATAGTGCCTCAAAGAATGACAAGTCGTGATCAGAATATCATTACACTTAGAGGCATGAGGAATTTTAAGATGGTATCTGGTGATCAAGGCCTAAAACAAATCTCCCAGAAAGAATTGCAGCTGCACCCCACCCTCACTAAAGGAGAACAAATCTTATGAACAGGTCTTCTTCAATTTGGCTACCCTCCTGACGTGGAAGGCGCTCTATAAATGTAACTTTCATTGTATAAATTGAATTTTCTGAGCAGGTGAAAACAGGCACCAATAATCATTTTTCACAATTCACACAAAAAAGATGAGTTTGGACTGTCTCCAATCTTTGTATTATTTCCCTCTGGTGGTGATAATGTAATAACCTTGGTGATTTTCTATTTTAAGCATGCACCCAACAACAATAACTTGCATTTATATAGCGCCCTTCACGTAGGGTAGCGTCCTGAAGCCAATTGTTCCCATTCAGTAACAATCTTACCCTCTGTTTCTAAACAGGCAGAAATCCACAACACGATATTACTAATAATGAATAGAGTGAAACTCTAATGAAATACTGGCAAATATTGTACAAGAGTGGCCCCCTTTTCAAAATTTTAATAGTATCAATAGGTCAGTGTAATGACAAGGCAACTACATTAATCAAGCCTTAAGCACTGGTCGACCAGACTGGTATCTGAAATATATATTTTGGTATATTCTATTTGAACATTACAGTTAATTATACATGATATTCTGTTTAATAATGGTCATTTTGACAAATAATCATTGCTTTTTCTTTAAGTAAGAGTACCTTTGCCATAGAGACCAATGAAATGCGTTACCTATAAGCAATAATGATTTTTCTAGTCGCTCAGCAATATATTTAATAGTTTTTAAATCCAACACATATTTTTAGTTCCAAGCAAGAATGATTTATTGGCAGATTTAAAAAAACTATTTGTTCGAGAAGAGCTAATGCCTTTTCCACGCAGGGTTATTCTCCAAGGAACTCATCCTTTACCAGCATCCTTTATCCCAACAAGCTCTGACTCTTTCTCCAAGGACACATTTATCAACAATGCTCATCAATTCACCAACAACTCCTCTCCAAATTGCACTCTTCTATTCTGTAAGCAGGCTTTACGCACTCTCCAGGCAGCCCTTTCTCATTTTCCTAGCACTGTTTATCTGCTTGAAATTGCCTCAGAGCTGAGTTTTCATGAGTTGGAAATGACGTATGTGGGAGTTCCCTGCTGCTGATCTACTTTCTTGAATTTATTACAGAAATCTGTTATTACACATTAAATTAACAGCAATGGCATGGTACACATTGCAATGACTATCAACACAGAATTAGTTATGCCTTGGGTAAATAAAAACACTTACATTTGATATAGTGCTTTTCAAGTTAGGAGGACATTTCAAAGTGTTTCATAGGATTTATGTAAAGTGTAGTGACTAGTTTTTATATAAAATTTGATGGATAGTCTTTATGAACTTACCTCTCCATTAAAGTAACAGAATATGGTGGCCACCAATAAGCCCTGTGGAAAAGAAAAACAGCACTTGCATAAATTTAAATGCAGAACAAGCATAACTGGCGGCTTAAGAAGAGTGAGAGAACAACTGGTCCACCAATTACATTTGTGAGGGTAAAATGCATACCCTCCCAACACATATCTATCAACATGTTACACATAACATCCACGATGTTCCCTTTATTCATACATTCAATCATTTCCTCAAAATAGTTGGCCATAACTGATCAGACAGGATCTCTCTTTATAAATCCAGAATTGTAGACTCTCACTTGTTAGTTGATTGCTTTTAGACATCTTAAAGACGTGATAAGGCGCTCTATATCAAATGCAAGGATTCTTCTTATTATATTGGATACTTTTTAACCAGCAGTACCTTAGTACTGCTCTTCTCTTAGTACCCATGATAAAAAGTCATATAAGGATTAAATTGGTGCAAATACCATCTGGGTCTAGAATTACTCTAGTTTCAGAGTATATAGAAT
Organism: Callorhinchus milii; assembly: GCF_018977255.1. Taxonomy (NCBI): domain Eukaryota; kingdom Metazoa; phylum Chordata; class Chondrichthyes; order Chimaeriformes; family Callorhinchidae; genus Callorhinchus; species Callorhinchus milii. The sequence continues at coordinate 60,921,926 of NW_024704743.1, read as the reverse complement.
TGCCAATACTGGAACAGAACCAGGTAAGACACATTTGGTTTTAAAATGTAAGTTCTCTCAGAATTGTGGAAACATCTTACATCAGTCTTAATCTGGAAGGAGGTTCCTTTTAAGAACTGATGAAAACAGATTCCAGATTAAAACTGAATTGATCAGTTTGCCAGCAGTACATTTTATGACAAAAAAATATATTTTTTTATTTACAGGTGTAAATCAGGTGAGGTTGGAGCCATATATGCCTGCTTATTCACTTTACAGTATATTCTGTGAGGCTCTTTGACACGTCTAGAAGACGTGAAAAGCACTGTATCAAGTACAAAGATTATTATTATGATTTGAAAGAGCTCCAATTCCTGAAGGGCAGAGAAGTAGTCCTCTCCCGAACATGACAGCACAAAATCTGTGAGTTCAAACTGTGCTTGTAGAAAGATGATCTAAAAAGTGAAAATTTGGTGCTGCATTGTCAATGAGGAGGAATTTGCGCATGTCAATAACCCACAAACAGCTGTGAAGTGAATGATAGGAAAATAAGAACAAAGGATTTGCTTGACGAAAAAGACCAAGGTCCATCTAGTCTGATTTTTACCATCCTGGTAACCACATGCTGCAATACTGGAGATGTTGATAGCAATTAATTCAGTATGAATAATCAGTTTATCTGGAGATTATTGGTCAGGAAGAATGTGTTGGGATCTTTAACAAGCAGATGGGACCTCGGTTTATCATCTCATCCAAAGGATAGCATTTGAGACAATGCAGTGGTTTCCACAGTAAACACTGCAATATCAGCCTGCAAAGCAACCTTACATCACAATATTCATCACATTAAAATCTGGGCTATCCTTATCACTTGGGTGTATATTCTACTCTCTTCTAAGTAGTGGTAGCCTTAGTTCTATCTTAAATACTAGGAGAACATGTCTGAGTATATTAATCTGGTAGTTCCTGCCAGTGCTTGGAAAACGCATACTGTACTCAGGAAGGTATTCCATTGCCGATAACTTATTGTTGCTAGTCGAGCATAAGGTCTAGGTCAAGGAGTTTTGCATGATTGCTCAGTGTGAAATTATATCGCAAAGAAGGTGATTTTCCTACTGGGGATGGATTCAAATGCAATGGAATATTACAATGAGAGTTATAGCCTACTCTATAAATTGCAAACTTTCAGGGCACAAGATCAAAGGAGAAGTTTGGATGAAGAAGGCTTTACTGCAAATTGGGTCTCATATTTCCAGAACATCAACTATACCATTTTCCCATTACAGCATCAAGCTTTTTTTTCAGTGTCTTGGCTTCCATCACTCTCCTTGTAACCTATACCTTACACCCACATTGATTTACAGACCAGCAGACATCAAAATAATCTCCCCGTCCAAGTTCTGTAAACTTCGTGTCACCCCATTTAAGTTATTCCACTTTAACCTCGAGCAAATCACTCACAATACACTGAAAATATCTGTTTGACAAGCAATCCTTTGTCATACCTGGTAATGAACAAATATGTGCATGATATAGTCGTAGATTTCTCCAGCAAGTCGGTTTTCAGGTCTCCAAGGAATAATGACAAATTGAATTCCTAGCAGTGGCACAAGTATTAAAGTTGCTCTGACAGCTTTCATGTACATATTGGATTCAGTGCGGTGAGTATCTCTCAGTTTTGTGACCAGGACGCGCACTATGTTGAGTAAGAAGAACAAGTTCACCTGTAAATGACCATAAAAACATGATTTCCATCAGTTAGACAATGAGAACCCAGTGTAAAAACAAACTGAGCTTCTGAAATAAATCTCAACACCACAGAAATTGAGACACACTAGATCATGAAACATATTACACATTTCCCATTGTTAAATACACAATAACGTCACATTTTTCTTTCTCTCCCTGGATGGATGCACCCTGCTTATCTAAATTTGGATAGTATTAGTCGCAGGCTGATGAGAGCCAAGGAGTGAACATTGGGGGTGTTGCTGGAGTTTAATCAGCTGAAATTACATAGTTTGCCATTGAAAGCAATGTCTAGCAAGTTTTTTTGCTTGTCTAGCTAGGACTACCCTACGTGCTACGGCTCTGGCTTGCAGGATTAACAGGAGGACAATGTGAAGATTGCCACCCCATGACTGTTCTGTCCCTTCAAGTCCTGCTGATGAGCCAGGCTGGCAGGTTTGTCATCAGTAGTGCCCTGGAGTACTGCGAACACACCTGGCTCAGAAACTCGACTACCCAGATCGACAAAGGGTTGGTTCAATTCTGACATTACTTGCCAAAATGTCACATTGGAACCAGCTCTAAGGAGACACAACTTACTCCATCCTTTCCTGGAAGATAGTTACACATAAAATAATATTTTTTGCATTTGATAAAGTACTTAAAATGCTTAAATATCTCAAAGTGCTTCACAACAATTACTCTTGTGTAGTAACTGTATATTTACAGGCAAATGCATCAGTCGATTTGCACACAGCAAAGAGCTGAATAACCACTGTTTTGGGCAGCAAGTCCACAACTTCACTGCCCACTCTGTGAAGTAGTTCTTCCTAAATTATCTTTTTGATCTCCTAGTCTCTATCTTATATTTATGTTCCCTGATTGCAGACTCCCAAGCCAGTGAAAACAGCCTATTTATATTAACCATATTGAATCCTTTTATAATTTAAAACACCTCTATTAGGTTCCCCACCTCAAATGTCTTCTCTAGCAAAAAAAAGGCCCAACTATCCAGTCTATCCTGATAGCAATAACCTGCCTTCCCAGGTATCATTCTTGTGAACCTGTACTCTTTCCATTCCTGCTATAGTGTGGAGACCAGAATTGGACACGTTACTCCAAATGTAGTCTAACTAAGATTTTATACAAATTTAACATTACCTTCTCTTTTATATTCTGTCGCTCTCAATATGAAGCCCAATACCCCATTGCCCCTTTTATGGCCCTGTGTTGCTACCTTATCTTCTTGCATTTATTAGGCATCTTTCACGGAAAAGAACATCTCAGAGCTCTTGAGAAATATATTAGTGGAGATTGAGCAGGGAAGTAAGTGATTTGAAGATATATTTTCAGGAGGTTTAGAAGGCAGCATAGAGATAACAAGGCAAATGGAGAGCTCCAGAGAAGAAGGGAAAAGTAAAGATACAATTATTGATGCTGGACCAAAGGCAGCATGTGCGAGTCGTTATTTTTATCCACAGTTTACAGAAAGCCTGACTGAAACATGAAATGTCTTGGCAAGTTAAGTAGATTTATTAAGATTCAGCAATACTACTGTAGACATATGTGCAGTTTTATCACTGAGTGCCTAGCTATGTAACCGATCAGTATTGGCTGGCATATTTACCTCATGGGGACTGTTACTACATTTATAAATCATTATGCCACTTCTGAGAAATAAGGAGTCATTTCTAGTAATGCCTTTGAGTAAAAAAACTCTGACTGCTGAGCCATGAGATAAAGCTGCACTATCAGCAGAAAAGCAACATTCACCTTTATAGTGAAATGGCAACATAGCTTGTTGCAAAGACAGCAACAAACAGAATAGGGCTCCAGACTTCAGAACAAAGCAATTATTCTGTTTTTTTTTGTCAGCTGGGTATCTAACACATGCAGAAATCTATCACCGTGCTTAATCATGGTGATCCAAATTAAAGAATCATAGAATCCTACAGCACAGAAGGAGACCATTTGCCCCTTCGTGCCTGTGCGGGCACTTTGAAAGAGCTATCCAATTAGTCCAACTTCCCTGCTCTTTCTCCATAGCATGCCAATTTTTTTCTTATCAAGTAAATATCCAATTTACTTTGAAAGTTATTATTGAATCTGCTTGCATTCCAGGTGTAAACAACTCACAGTGAGCAAAAATTCTCTCAATCTCCCCTTATCTCTCAGTTATCTTGAATCTGTGCCTGTGGTTACCGACCCACCCACCAGTGGAAACAGTTTCTCCTTATTTGCTCTTATCAAAACCATTAATAATTTGAACACCTCTATTAAATCTAATTGAGAATTCCAGGCACCTGGCAATTCCTGTGTTTGGAATGGAATGGGCACTCTCTCCCGGAGGGACACATTCTGCTTAACCTTTCAGAGAGTATCAGGTGCAGGTCGACAAGAACCAAGGGTTAGGGGCTCCAGATTGTGTGTTCTCACAAAATTATTCCTTTCTTGAAACACAACAAATTTGTCACTTTATAATTGTAAATAATTGCACTGCTGTTTTAAATTATATTTAAGATATATTTTGTCTAGCTATTTGTAGTTTCACATTGATATGCAGTATTTGCCACATTTAGCAAATTGAACAGAACAGGTTTGTAACATGCAAGAGTAGTTTATGTTGCTAACCTTTTTAGTGAAATCGATAAGACGTTGCAGGCATCTTTCTAATCTAGTTGTAGACTTGGTTGGTTAGCCCTGCATAGAACACCATTTACACATAGGTGTCAGCCTGTCCCAGTGCTTTGAGACGTCTTCCTGATATAAAAGATACTATACAAATGCATGTTGTTGTTGTTGCTGTAGTTGGTTGCACACTGGTCTCTGATTTAGATGGAGGTGAGTTCAAACCACACATTAAAACTTTGAGCCCATAGTCTAATAATAATAAATAATAATCCTTGCATTTGATATAGCGCCTTATTACATCGTTGAGACGTCTCAAAGTGCTTCACAGAACATATTGTAAAGTGAATTGACTGTATTTTGTGGGTGAAATGCGGCAGCCAATTGCGCACAGTAATGTCCCACAAATAGTCATGGATTGAGTGACCAGATTTATTTTTGAGGGATTATTACCTCTGGAAAGCCATCTGCCAATCGACTAACAACGGGTTCATAGTATATACTGAGAATTCAAATCAAAAAAGATGGAGGAGGACTACACTGTTCGAGCTACCATCCTTCAGTTAAGACTTCAAACTGAGGTTCTGTCTGCGGGGCAAGGTGGACATTAAAAGATAAAAGAGAGAGTGTAGTTTCTCCCAGTGTCTGGGCCAACAATCCTTCAAATAAAATTGGTCATTCATTTTATAGCTGTCTGTGTGACATTTCTGTGCACAAATTGGCGGTTCCATTCATAAGGTCACAAGATTAGTTTGGATAACGTAGACTGTTTGGCCTCACCCCTCATTAGTTAGATCATTAATATATACGAAGAACAGGAAAATTCCAGTACAGACACCAGAGACACCCTGCCTTAATACCTCCCCCATTTTGACCTAGCTCCCTTAACAAAGACCATCGGCTTCCTTCCCCCTTTGGCCAGTTTTGAATTCATGTCCATGTCTTACCCTTTTATACCCAGTGATCACAGTTTGTGAAGGAGTCTGTCATGTGGTACTTTGCCAAATGCCTTTTGGAAGTCTAGATAATAATCATACAGCTACCCACAGTCAAGTTGCCTATCACCTCTTCAAAACTTTCTATTAGGTTAGCCAGACAAGACCTATCCTTTCTGTCGTCATGTTGCCTATCGTATATTAGATTATTTTTATACAAGTAATCTTCCATTTTCTTTTTGAAGATTGATTCCATAATTTTTCCAATTAATGAGATCAAGCTTGTGGGTTTTAGTTGCCAGGTAGGGTACTATCACCTTTCTTGAAGATTTGCTTGTTTTCAGTCTGTTGGAGGGTGAACTTATGCAGCACTTCAAAATTATTAGGTGTTTTGATAATGTCAATAGTGAAATATTATGTCCACTGGTCGGTGAGCCAGTAACTAGATAGCATCAATTTAAGATAGTTAGTAAATCAACAAATCGGAAGGTCAGGAGAAATGTTTTCACACAGAGAGTATTTAGGATATAGAATGGTTTGAGTACTTAGGATATAAAATTTAGTGGTGGTTGAAGCAGAATCCATTTTAGAATTCAAAAGGGGACTAGATAGATACTCGAAAAGCAGTAAACTAGAGGGTATGGGTAAAGGGCAAGTAAATGAGACTGAAAGGATTTTTCTTAAGATAGCCATCAGAGACATCTTGGGTTGCATGGGCTTCTTCTGTGCTGTACATTTGTATGATTCAATAGTTCTATAAGGCTGCTTTATTAATGTGGTGTATCAAAATGGTCAATAACATCAATTTGTAGATATAGTGAAGTGCTTTCAATGAATGGTACCTGGCCCTGGTTAGGGGCACTCTTTTCAGAACCAACACCACAGTCATACTTTGGCCAATTTGGTGACTGGAACGAAACAGAAGGACTTACCAAGAGCGCAGCAACTATTGGGGCATGTACAATATACAGCAGGTGAGTTTCAACACTAATCCAGCAGCTGGAAGAAATGGAAAAGTAAATTTCAAAACAAGTGTAAAAAGAAGTTCAAGATACATTAGCAAGTTGAAATTTAAAAGCACATCCTAGCTGAAACAATCTGCAAAATTTTGTTGAGATATTTAAAATAATGACAGGAATTTACAGGCTAGTTAGTGAATCACTTTTCCCTTTGTTAGAGGGAACCATCACAAGGAGCCAGGAGTTTAAAATGAGAACAAAAAAAAACAGGTAGAAAGCGAAGATGTGGAATGCTCTGTCCCAGAAAGCTGTTGAGGCATAATCAATAGGATATTTTAAAGAAGAAATAGACAGATATTGTGTAGAGTTATTAAGGAGTATGATGAAAGGGTGGGCCAATGGGATTAAAAGATCTGCCAAGATCTAATATACTGGTGAAACAGGCTTGATGATCTGAATGGCCTCCTCCTGTTCCCATTTTCCTATGTTCTTGGTAGACTACCAATAATACTGGCTGAGTCTGTAGATCTCAACCCTGAGGCAGAAGGTTTTGGGTTCAAGCCCCACATCGGGGTTTATAGTCTAGACTGATATGTTAATTACAGTCCTGGGAGAGTGCTGCATTGTTGCAAGTGCAATCCTTTACATGAGATGTCAGAGGTCCTGTCTATTTGTTGAGGTGGACACTAAAGATCCCAGGCAATATTCAAATAGAGAAGGCTGTTTTCCCTGAAGTTCTGGCCAACAATTCCCCAAATAAAATTGGTGATTCACTTCATGGCTGTTTGTGGGCATTACTGTGCACAAATTACCTGCCACATTTTCCTACAAATCCATAGTTAATAAACTTTATGGAAAAAAGGAAGAATTCTGATGGGCTAAGCTTATAAAATAGCATCATTTAGTTTTTTTTTAATTCCTGCTGTGGAATGGATCTACTACTATTTGGGGCTTGGAGTATGTTAACAAATTCCTTTAGAAAACATTGCAAATTAGACTCTGTAATATGATTCATGCAGCTGATTCATTTAATAGGACCTCGTCAGCAATATTCTACATCACACAAGATGATCCTGGAATTGATGAATCAATCTTTATTACATGAACCCATAGCGGCTAGATGGGTCACTCAGGACTAGATTTCAATTACATGGATGGCCGGCGATGCCAGGAGCACCTTGTAGAGCTATAAAACCAAGGAACTCTGTTTTTAATTAGTCATGCAAAGTCAATTTAAATTAAGATGTAACTCCTCAGGTACATTTCACGGTTACTATATATTACTGTGGTGGAGGGGTAAAAAGTAACATCTAAATGCCACATGGTGGTGCTCCTTACTTTTGTGACACTCTTGTGCCTAGCATATTTGCTAAAATTAGCAAACATTTTGCCTTTACAATGGAATTTCCTGTTACAAATACCTATATGATAGACCCTTATGTCACTAGCTTTAACAAGATAAATGTATAATATAAAAAGTGGGTATTCAGGCACACACTGCCACATCTAGTATTCTAGTATCCTGAATAGAGAAGTCATGCAGCATAGAAGTTAAAGTGAGAATTAAAGGAGGAATTCAGAGTTACTGCTAGATAGTTTGTATATCATACATCATAGTGTGACTGCTGCATCAGCTCACTTGTTGAGGTGTTTCTGCTACATTTGGAAATTTGGAAAATGTAATAAATGTATTAATCTGAAGCTCTGACCTGTTCTATTCCATTCACCGAGTTCAGAGAATTTGCTGCTGTGTATTTATAAGTTACTATAGAATTATTGATTATAATACTCAATGCATTTAATATTGTGACTATACCACAGAAGCATCTCAAAGTGCTCAGGAAGTGATTGTTGTTCTATATGCTGACTGTATATTTGTAGGCAAACCAGCAGCTAATTTGCACCCACCAACGTTCCAGAAACAGCTCTGTAGGTAAATTATCAATTGTTTGAAGGATTGTTGGCCAGGACACTGGAAGATGGAAGGTTATTGGTTACCTTCTCTTTCTAAATGGTGTCATAATGATCCACCTGAACCAGTTTAACATCTCATCCAAAGGATGACACCTTCGGCCATGTAGCATTTCCCCAATATTGCATTAAATTGTCACATAAAATTATAACTAAAATTGAAATATGCAAAGCAAATTGTATTTGTTACTTATAAATACAGAAGGACAAATATGCCAAACGTAGTGAATGGAGCAGAACAATTCAATCCCCCAGTCAAAATATTCACTGCATCCAGCAAACAGAGCAGAATTACACAATCCTCAAGGCCTTTATGTTCCACATAATAAAGTATCACAATGGACCTGGTACATAACTAAATAACAAGACTTGTGAGTAAAGGGTGGGTGAATTGGGATTTCTGGAAAAGGTTTATCGAGCATGCTAGGATGCGTTTCATTTACTCCAGAAGCGGTGGTTAGGGATTAACACTATAGTTGGGTGAATAGCGATTGGCAACAGAAGAAATAAACGTAATACATTATTTCCTGTTGTCGAATGGATTTACTACCATTTGGGGAGGATCTTGAAATCAAAATAAATATCTAACTCCCTCTTGAACTCCCTCTTGAACTTGATTCTGCCCCAACTGCTCCCCTAACTAGTTTTGTCCACATATTCATCACTCTATGTAAAATGATTGAAGCTAAAGTATGTTTGTCTTCATACTTATGGAACTGAATATGTATCACTTGTGAATGAACACTATGATAGACTAGATGGTAATCAGGATTTCAGCCCACTGGATAGTAATGGTCCCATGACTACACTAGTGGTTATGCATTACTGTAGTACAGCGCCACCTACACCTCTTCAAGCTAATGGTTCGCAGGCATTACCATTTCTTGAGGAGTATTGGAGAGGTCCAAGGGAGGTACCCGGGATCCAGTCACAAGGCAATGTAGGAGGATCGCTTCAACATGTTTTGACTCATAATGAAAGTGGGCCTATAAGTAATAAGTAGTCAGATAATATTGGAGAATGGATGTAATAATAATAAAATAATAATCGTTGCATTCAATGTAATCCCTTATCATGCCGTTGAGACGTCTCAAAGCACTTCACAGGATATATTGTAAAGTGAATTGACTGTGTATTTGTGGGTGAAACACGGCAGCTAATTTCATACAGCAGTGTCCCACAAAGAGTCATGGATTGAGTAGCCACATTATTATTTTATTTATTTGTTTATTTTTTGAAAGTAAGTAGGAACTTTTTATTTATTTATTATTTATTTATTTATTGAAACCCCGAAAAGCGATCCAGCAATCGACTGACAACCGGGTTCCTACTTACTGCTAGATTAACAGGCGTGTGGAGTAAGGAAACTTGCCTAAGGTTTTGGTCTTCCTTGTGGGAAGCTCTCTAATCTGATGAAAGGTTATTGGTTCTGAGATAGAATACTAGCAAACAGATGCAGACAGCAGTGGTCAAAGGGAAAGACTCTAGAGCTATGTCTTTGTAATTAATGTCAATAGCATATCCTTGATATCAAAGACACATATCTTCCAATGGTCCACTTGAAGGTAAATGAGATATCCATGAGTTCTCTCCAGGATTCCCAAAAATCAATTTGAAAGTTCACACTCACTTTTCATCAGTGGAACTCCACCAGAAGAGGAGCACAAACAGTCCTACCACATGTACATAGTCAGTCACTGAGTCAAAGTGTCATGGAGAAAGGCAACAAAGTGGGTCAAGTGGTCTCACAATGCATTATTCACTGACTGCAGTGAGAAACAGCAACTCCCTGTCTCTATTTTGGAGGTGTGAGACTTTTTTTTGTGTGGGCTAAAATATTTGTTTTCCAGCCAGTAACAAGCTAATACTGCAACAATAACAGTGTCCCGTTGTAAATTAAACCAGATCAATTGCTACTGATGGGTCTCATCCTTCCCAGCAAATCAAGCTGCTAATGAGTAAATTATTTCCCTGTACTCAAACAGTTAAAGAAAATCCATCTTAAATTCTACAACAGTTTGGAGTGGTCCCTTCTCAGCTAGCAAGAATCCAGGCATATGCCCTATGAGCTCAATTAAAAAATGTTATTATACCACAAGTGTATGTAAACAAACTATGAATTAAATTAGTGTTTTTCCACGCTCAGTAATCATTTATTAAGTGCTTCAACCTTCAGGGATTACTCTTCCTAATAATCCCTGAGTGCCCACAATATTATATTTGTATAAAACGCACTTTGTTTCCACAAATAGCTTCTCCTCCAGCCCCCGCACCGTCCCATGCAGTGTTCCTCAGGGCTCTGTCCTCGGTCCTCTCCTCTTCAACCTGCACATGTTTCCTCTTGGTGACATCATCCGCAAACATGGGGACAACTTCCAAATCTACGCGGATGACATCCAACTCTATCTCTCTGCCTCCACCCTCGACCCCAGAACCACTGTTGTCCTGACAGACTGCCTATCAGACATCAAGTCCTGGATGAGAGCTTTGAACGTCAGCAAAACCAAGGCTCTCCTGATTGGCTCGCACCATCGCCTCTGCACCTCAGGCACCGGCAGCATCACCATCCACAGTTGCACACACCACCTCACCAAGCTAGTCAGGAACCTGAGCACCTTGTTCAACCCTCAACTGTCCTTCCTCCCCCACATTCATGCCACTCTACCTTCCCCCACCTCTGTAACATTACCTGACTCCGCCACTTCCTCACCCCTCAGGTCGCTGAAACCTTCAGACATGCCTTCATTACAATCAGGCTCGACTATGCTAATGCCCTGCTTGTCAGCCTTTCCAAGTCTTCCCTCCACAAGTTGCATATCATCCAGAACCCTGCAGCTCATGTCCTTTCCCGCACCAGGCTCTATAACCCCTCACACCCACCCTCGCCCGACTCCACTGGCTCCCCATCCCTCAAAGGATAGAGTTCAAAATTCTTGTCCTCACCTTCAAGGCCCTCCATGGCCTTACCCCCTCCTACATCTCTGACCTGCTGACCCTTTATTAACCTGTCCACTCCCTCCACTCAGTAGGCTCCAGCCTGCTCCATGTCCTCTGCCCTCCCGCCCCACCATTGGCGGTCGAGCCTTCAACCTCTCTGCTCCCACCCTCTGGAACTCCATCCCACATTCCCTTGCCTCCTTCAAGGCATGCCTCAAGACCCTCCACTTGGAGCATGACTTCAGCCACCCCCCTACCCTCTTTGCCCTCAAGAAACCAGGAGAAACTCCCTTCCAAGTATCATTGGATCTTTAACATCTATATGAAAGGGCAGACTCGGTTTTAATGTCTCATTTGAAGGATAGCACCGCTGACAATGCAACATACACAAAGCACTGCATTGCAGTGTCAGTCTAGACTGTGAGGATTAAACATTCTGTTTGTATTTAATAATATGAAAGAATGGGCTGGATGGGCTGAATTTGGTTCTTGTGTTCCTATATCTTCAAGAAAGTAGAGAAAAACTAGATGGGGGAAATGGTTAATAAAAAATACAGAGGGCACTTACTTGTCATTGAAGTATTTTGTTCTGGCGACAGCATGGATAGCAGCTGGTACTATAGGAAACCCTGGAGAAAAAATGAAATTTTTAGAGATTAGATGTTGTTAGCGGCTGCATTCCTGAAGAAATGGATTCATAAATCACCACTGATATATGCAAATAAAAATTGGATTGCGTGATGTAAGTTATATTCATCTTCAGAAAGCTGTTTTTCATTAAGAAGAAATGGACAGATTATTGTTTTAGTGGAAGATCAAATTCTGAATAAAGGATTCGTTTTGATTTAAACTAATTTTGATCAAGTTAAACAACTCTAATTCCCAGATCCTGAAGTGAGGAAGCTTGAGGGACAGTGTGAAAATAATTAAACTCTTACAAACTTTTGGTCTGAGGCCTGTATGTAAAATATCAACAAAAATCAAGAAAGAACTCATAGGTATAGTTTTACATAATATAATATCGCTTCTCAAGCATCTCTTTTTATCTGTCCGCCCGCCCACCTCTCTGGCCTAGAAAGCGTTTCTCTTCCTGTGAGCTTTGAAGCACAACCTCCAGAAAATTAATCTTTCCCAACATCTCCACCACACTACCATTTCCCCTCATTCCAAAGACAACATTCCCAACTTCCTCACTCCAGCAGCACATAAATCGTTGTGTCCAATGGAGATTTTATTCACCTCAGTATATATCAGCACTTTGAGATGCTGCCTTGCATGAAGGGCGCCATATGAATGCAAGTTGCTATTGTATATGAATCCCTATAATTATATCCCCCAATACTGATCTCAAGAAGTTATTTACACAATATAAATTTACATTTATACAGTGCCTTTCACATTGGGAGGACATCCCAAGGAGACTTAAGCAGCCATGAAGTGAATAACTAATTTTATTTGGAGGATTGTTGGTCGGGATACTTGGAGAAACTCCTTTCTCTTTTCAAATAATGCCTTGAGATCTTTAATATTCATCAAAACAGACAGGCAGGACAGGAACTCAGTTTAATGTCTCATCCGAAACAGAAGCAATAATGGCATAAGAAACGTTATTAAAAAAAAGGTAAAACTGAAAAGGTTGCTAAGATTGCAAATCTTTCATTCCTTCTGTATCAGTCTCACATCTCTTTTCCTCCTGTCACTTATTATGCTTCAAAGAACTTGATCTGGGAGCTGGTTAGTTAAAGCAAAACAATACTGTGAAAGCCCATAGCTTCAAGAGGTTTCAGGCTTTCTTGCTCCTATCTGTAATTGTAGCAAGGTTTCTGTGAAATGTACAAACACTACATAGATAGTGAGGCTGCAGTTATTCAATCTGTATTCCCTTTCCTCCAAACTGCTTGCTTCATAGTTGGATAATCAAGTCCACTTTTTTTCCTGCCCAGTACTATTTGAGACAGGAACCTGATCATTTTTCCCATTAAAACCAAAATGTGTGGCACTGAAAAATCGGAGTTACAGAGGATAGAAATTCCTTTGAGGATATTTAAGTAGAGTTAGCATATTTTATTGTTTTTTAATGCAGCTGAAGCAAGTCATAATAACAACAACAACAACTTGGATTTATATAGCGCCCTCCACGCCGGACGGCGTCTCAGAGCGCTTCACAGTAACGGATCCCGGGGCCGAGCCAGGGGGAGGGGGAGGAAGGTGACTAAAGGCGCGGTCGAAAAGAAAGGTCTTCAGCCGAGACCTGAAAGTAGGAAGAGAAGGGACGAGGCAAAGGGAGTGAGGAAGGAAGTTCCAGAGCCTCTGGGCATAGTGGCTGAAGGTACGGCCGTCGAGGGTGGAGTGGAGGACTCGGGGGACAAGGAGTAGGCCAGACCCGGTGGAACAAAGGCAACAGGCACTATTGTGAGGAGAGAGATCAGAGAGATAGTGGGGTGCAGAGGAGTGGATGGGTTTGAAGACAAGAGTGAGGATCTTGCAGTCGATCCTCTCTGGGACAGGCAGCCAGTGCAGTATGGCAAGGACTCGGGTAATCAGGGAGTGGAGTTTGGTGCGGGTACGAATGCGGGCGGCAGAGTTCTGGATGACCTGGATTTTATGAATGGTAATGGAGGGGAGACCGGTGAGGAGGGCATTTGAATACTCCAGCCGATAGGTGACAAAGGCATGGACCAGGGTTTCAGCGGCTTTTGAAGAGAGGTATTGGCAGAGACGGGCGAAGCGTCGGAGGTGGAAGAAAGCGGTGCTGGTGAGGGACTGGATGTGGGGGAGGAAGGATGATTGGGAGTCGAACCTGATGCCTAGGTTGCGTAACGGTTCGGAGAGTTTTAGGGGGAGGTCGGGTAGGTGAAGGATGTGAGAACAATGTGATTTTAGATGTTGACGAGAGCCAAAGAGTATGGCTTCTGTGTTGTCAACATTTAGCTAAAGGAAATTCTCACTCATCCAGCTCCTGATGTCTGACAGGCAGGCTGACAGAACATCCTGGGGGTCGCAAAGTGAGGTGGAAAAATAGAGTTGGGTGTCGTCCGCATACATGTGGAAGTGTACCCCATGTCTGTGGATGACATCCCCAAGAGGGAGCATATAGACTAGGAAGAGGAGGGGGCCAAGGATGGATCCTCAGGATACCCCGCAGGTAACCAGATGAGATCGGGAGGAAAAGCCAGTTGTGCAGATGTACGGCTGGCGGTTCGTGAGATAGGACTCGAACCAGGCGAGTGCGGTCCCACTGAGGTGGATGACTGAGGAAAGGCGGTGGAGGAGGATGGCGTGATCGACAGTGTCAAACGCGGCAGAGAGGTCCAGGAGGACAAGGAGGCAGAAGGAGCCCTGGTCACAGATAGAGAGTATGTCGTTTGAGACTTTCACAAGTGCAGCCTCTGTACTGTGGGCGGAAACCGGGCTGGAGGGGTTCGAAGAGGGAGTGGGAGGAGAGGTGTGCATTGGCAACAACGCGTTCTAGGACTTTGGCGAGGAAGGGCAGGTTTGAAGTAGGGCCGTAGTGGCTGGAATGTGAGGGATCTAGGGAAAGTTTTTTGAGGAGTGGGGGTGATGACAGCAGTTTTGAGGGAGGCAGGGACTGATCCAGAGGAGAGGGACTGGTTGATGACATCAGCCAGTAGTGGGCAGAGGAGGGGGAGCTGGGTGACCAGTAAGTTGGTGGGGAGGGGGTCGAGGCAGCAGGTGATGGGTTTCATTGAAGTGATGGTGTGTGAGAGGGAGGAGGGAGAGAGGGGAGGAAGGAATTTAGGATGGGGGTTGTGGTAGGAGCTAATGATGGGGAAGGTGAGGGGGACGGAGAGGGCATGGTGCTGGGTGACAAGATGCAGGAGGATGAGGCTGCCTGGCGGATGTTATGTATTTTGGATGAAAAGAAGTCCATGACCTTCTCGCACTTGGCATTAGATGTGAAGATTGAGGAGGCCCGAGGGGGCGTACGGAGGAGGTAGTGGGTGGTGGAAAAAAGGACTTTGGAATTGTTTTTGCCTCCAAGATGATGTTGGAGTAGAAGGCCGTTTTCAAGCCTGTCAAAGTACAGCGGTAGCTGTGGAGATGCTCGAACCACAGTTGGTGGTGAACTGTCAGGCCAGTTTTCCGCCATCTGTGCTCGAGCAGCCGGGTTTGGGTTTTTTGGCAGCAGAGATGGTTGTTGTGCCGGGGGATCGGGTGGGTTTGGAGATGGTCCTGGATTTCAGGGGGATGAAAGAGTTGAAGGTGGAGGAGAGGGATCATGGAGCAGCTGGATGGCTGCTTCAGTAGCTCTGTGGGTGGAAGGCCAGAGGGATAGGATGTTTGAGGATGTGAGGGCCTTTGTGAGGGTCTCAGTGGGTAGCCTTTTCCAAGGGTGGTAGAGGATGGTTGAGGGCTTGGTGGAGGAGAGAGGAATGTGAGAGGAGAAGTCGATGAGGAAGTGGTCCGAGATGGCCTTGTCCACTATGCTGAGGTTGGAAATGCCAAGGCCATGGGTGGTGAGGAGGTCAAGGACATGGCCACGGTTGTGGATCAGTGAATTAATGTGAAGGGTGAGGTTTAGGGAGGAGAGGAGAGCAGTGAAGTCAGAAGAAGTGGTGCAAAGGGAGTTTAGGTGGAGGTTGAAATCGTCCATTATGAGCAGGCGTTCGGAGCAGAGGGACAGGGAAGAGAGGAGAGTATAAATGTCAGAGAGGAAGGAGCCAGTGGGCTTAGGGGGGCAGTAGACCAGAAGGATTTTCAGTGGAAGAGAGGGATGGAAGAGGGTGAGGTGTTCAAAGGATAATAATCCTTGCATTTGATATTGTGCCTTTCATGTCACAACAACATCTCAATGTGCTTCTCAGGATGTACTATGACTAATTTGTGGGTGAACATAGCAGCCAGTTGGCCCACAGCAATGTCCTACAAACAACCATGAAGTGATTGACCAATTTTATTTGGGGGAATTGTTGGCCAGGACAAGAAATTCCCTTCCCTTTTCAAATAATGTCATAGGATCTTTAACATTCATCTGAACTGGCAGATAGAACATCACTTTATTGCGTCATCTGAAGGATAACCCCTCCAACAATGCATCACATCCCCAGTACCGCATTGGAGTGTTAGCCTCGCCTATATGATTTCCAAATCCCGACGTGCTGCTTGAACCCACCAGCTCAGAGACAAGAGTGCTGCTAACTGAGCCAGGCTGACACTCGAAAAAAGTCATAGGCTGAAGTAACAATCTTGTGTGTTTTCCAAGTTATGTCAACTGACTTTCGAGTCTCAGTAACTGGCACAGTGGCACAGTATCAGAAAAAGCAAGCACCACCTTTCACAGCTACTTTAAGATGTCAGGATAAGTTCAGGTAAAGAAATGAAGCAAGGTGCTGACCATTTCCTCCTTTATTCTGTGACAAATATCATTCTGCATTAGAGCACTCGCCTTGCAAGCAAGATTCCCGGGCAAGGCGAAAATTTGGGCATGTTTCCTTACATCACACGCTTCTGTTTAACTAGCAGTGAGTAGGAACCTGGTTGTTAGTCAATTGGCAGAATGCTTTTCAGGGTGTAACAATCCCTTCAAAAAAAAATAATAATTTGATCACTGAATCCATGACTGTTTGTGGGACACTGCTGTGTGCAATTGGCTGCCGCATTTCACCCACAAAACATACAGTCAATTCACTTTACGGTACATTGTGTGAAGCGCTTTGAGACATCTAGAAGACATGATAAGGAGCTATATCAAATGCAAGTATTATTATTATTATCATCATGCAAAGGCATTCCACATACTAAAGAACAAAAGAAAATCTCTCCGCCCCCACCACCCCACCCCAACAATCTTGCAGTGAAGAAGATAACTAAAAGTTAATGTGATAAATTTTAAAAAGTGAACACATCTTAATGTAAAATCTAGCAGGATGGTGAACGTGGGGTTGTTTGAAAATAAAGTGGATTCCCAGAGGAAATTGGATATGCAATATGTCACAGCCTTTAGGGCACAAGTGGGACAGAAGCGTCTTATCAAAGTCTTGCAAGAATGGATAAGAAGTTAGAATTGAGTCTGCACCTGCAACTTTTCCATAGTTATAGACAAATAAATTCATGGCTATGACGTACAACTGAAAATTTAAGTTGAAAGAATATATTCACAAATGCAAATCAACATGTCAGACCCTTGTTCGTCATCTTGTATCCCTGTTTACAGAAAATCTAAAAGAATAAACTATTGTTAAAGTTGCTCCAAGGTACAGAAATAACTAACTAAACTTACAATGATTCATTACTAAGAAGTTTATGGAAAACTTGTTTTTTCTCAAAGCAAAGAATTTCAGAATTTTGCACATATATTAATTGTCCTTTATTTATTTTACTCCCCAAATTGCATGCCGTCATCTTCTTTAATATTCATAATGTACTGGACTGAAATTCTCCCCCAAAGCTCATTTTTTCTTAAACAAAACCTAAAAAAAGCACATAGAAAACAGTTAATTTAAAGGGATACTGTCTTCACGAAGAAAGGTCAAATGCTGTTGAATTGAATTGCATTCTTGTATTGAATATTAACTAATGGTATCCTGATTCCTCTCCCTGTCCAACAGAGAGAGAGAATACAAATCACCAGACAAATTGTCGTGAAGTGTGTTCCTTTAATGGAACTTTTCCTAGTTGTCAGCCTTGCTCAGTTGGTAGCACTCTTGCATTTGAATCTGAAGATTGTGGGTTCAAGTTGAGATGTTGAACTCATAGTCTAGGCTGACATCTCAGTGAAGGGTGCTATATAAAGTTATTGTTTCTTTTTGTGTTTCCTCATTATCATACATACCCCAGCCCAGCAGATAGTACCAGTGCAGGTGTTGTTCCTCAGCAAATACTGCCACCACAATCAGTGTGTGCAAGTAGATCCCTTCACAGAGCATCCAGAAGTAATTGCAGCCCAGCATGTACTGGAGGAAGAAGTGCAGCACCTTACACCCCACCTGGGAAAACAAGGAAAAATCCAGTTCAATAAAACAAACGTAGTCTGTGCAAGGTGCAAGCCCTTTGTATTGAACCCTTTGTGCAGCCTTTATGGCAACATTTTCTGTGAAAAAAATTCTAAGAAGGAATATTTTGTGTTGTCTGACCACAGATGCTCCTAGCTTCCTCTCATTTGCTATTGTTCACATTATCACTATTAAGTGTCTGCCCACAAAATGCAGTCATTATACCTTAGAGTAAATCCTGTAAATCCATCACCGCATGGATCGGCTTCAAGATTCTCACATTCGTGTTCAAATCCCTTCACGCTCTGGCACCTCTCTACCTCTCCGACCTCCTCACTCCCCAATCCACCACCCTGCACCTCCGCTAGACTGGCACCGGCTTCCTGATTGTCCCTCGCCCACCATTGAGGTCGCGTTTTCAGCCACTACGCCCCGAAACTATGAAACACTCTCCCTCAATCCCTCCACCTTGTCCCCTCTTTCCCCTTTTTCAAGTCCTGTCTGAAAACCTTCTTCTTCGACCATGCTTACAGCCACCTCCCCCCGGCTTGGAGTCAGGCTCCGCCACTGTTAAGTGCTCTGAGACCCTACCCTTAGTGCAAGTTGTTGCTGCTGTTGTTAAAGCACTTTGAGATGTCTTCCTGATGTGAAAGGCTTGATATTAAATGCAAGAATTATTATTAATAATAATGGCTTACGTAATAAAGCACATCATCCTATTCATTAAAAGTGGCCATTCAATGTCAATATGTAACGTGGAGATAGTGTTGCATAATTAAAACGTTTTTCTGACACATCCTTGGTTGTATATCAAGCTATATCATTGGTGCTATGTTAGAGATAGATTCAAACGCTTTGAAAGGCTGTCAATGGTCATGACAAATTCAAATTGTGATTCTGTCCAAAGATTGAAAACAAATCTTTTGCAGCTTGTAGCAGTCTGTTGATTGGGTTTGTCTTTATGATATTGTGGTTCAATTTAGGTGGTCTCCATGTCTACTCCAATGAGTGAAACAATTGAAGTACCTTTTAATGTAAATTACATTCAGTTGCCTGATTGATAGCAGCATCACTGCATTAAACTCTTGCACCACTATCTCCTACAGTAATTGTCCCTTTGATTCCTTAAGGTGTTTGGAATTAGTGTGCTGATATTGGTTCAACTCTGCTTCCAAATGGAATTATTTGAAAGCAGCAGAACTGTAAAGATCACACCTACACCAAGCTGCCTTTGTAAAGATATTGCTGCAAGTTGCATTGTATATTTACAAAAGATAATCAAGAGTAACAGAATGTAACACTGAACACTTGAACACTTCTGGCTAATTTTCCATTCCCCAGTCACTGCGCCTCGCCCCCTCCTTAGCCTCCTTCAAGTCCCGCCTCAAGACCCTCCTCTTCGACCATGCCATCGGCCACCCTCCTTCCCCTCCCCTCCCCTCTCCCCCCTGACCCCAGCTCGGGTCTGAAATGCTGTACACTGTCCAGCGCCTTGGGACGTCCTCCTGACATGAAAGGCACTATACAAATGTAATCTTGTTGTTGTTTGCGAGAATGATATCTAATGTCAAAATGTCTCAAGGTGCTTCACAGGAAATTGCTGTAAAATGTAGCAACTCTATCGTTGAAAGCAAACACAGAAGTGTCTCACAAACGGCCATTAGTTTGTGAGACCAAAATATTACATTTTTAACTGAAAAATTCTTGGCCAGGTTACTAGGAGAAATTTCCTTCTCTTTTTAAATAGGGTCATAGAATCTTTGCCATCCACATACGCAGGCACATGGGACCTCAGTGTAATGTTTCTTCGGAAGGACAGCAACATGTGGTATATATAGCGAAAGGGCGGGGAGGTGGGATTGAGTTGTGGACCATCCACAATCTTGGAAACCGTGGGACAGGCTTGATTGGCCAAATGATCTATTCTTGTTCCTGTGTTCCTATCTTCATCTGTGGAGTCCTGTAGCTCAGTGGTTAGAGCACTTGCCTCACAATCTTGGGTTTGATTGCTGAACAAGGCGAAACGTTAGGCAAGTTTCCTTACTCCACATGCCTCTGTTTACCTAGCAGTAAGTAGGAACCTGTTTGATAATCGATGGGTGGATTGCTTTTCCAGGGATAATGATTCTTTCAAAAATATATTTTTTTAAATTTGGTCACCATGACTGCTTGTGGTACACTGCTGTCATCAATTGACTGCCATGTTTCGCCCACAAAATACAGTTAATCCACTTTACAGTATATTCTGTGGAACGCTTTGAGATATCTTGAGGATGTGACAAGGCGTTATATCAAATGCAAGGATTATTATTATTATAATAAGGGGGAGGTGAGCATAGGCATGGTTGAAGAGGTACCTTTTTAAGTAGGATTCAAATGCAGATAGAAAGACGGTTAGAAAAAAGGGAATACCAGAGGTGGTTGCTGAAGGTTTGGTTGCTGATGGTGGTGCAAAGGAGGCAGGGGATGCATAGCAAGCCTGAAATAGCTGAGGGGAGAGGAGAGCAGAAGCAATATACCTCCGCATGCAACCATCCCCACCTCCCCAGTAAACAAGACAAATTGCTGCCACAATAGCTGAACATTACTGGGCTGTTGTATTCATAAAGCATTTAAACTATACAGTAATATGGCTACAAAGATCAGAAAATATATTCAGAAAAAAGTTTTGTCTTTTTTCAATGTTAAATAAAATTCAGTGGATGAGTGATGGCAATCCGAGTGAAATGCAAATCTGGCTCAAGAGGTAGAGCTGAAGGGAAAGGCAATCATAAGATTACATCTCTTATAAAAAATATATTTTTTTCTGTTCAATTACACTGTCCGAGACTCAAAGCAAGCAGCAGAAGTCTTGGCACAGTCATAGAAGCAAACTCTAATACAACTAAAAGGACATACATTAAGAGGGGGGGAAAGCATGTTAAGGTCAACAAAACGGAGCTGCCAACTATAACGCACTTCTGGGTAAAATATCTGAAAGCTGCCAGCTCCAGCGCAGAATGAAGACAGCATCTGTTTACAGAACACATTACAGAACAGACAGTCTTTCAAAGCCGAACTGGATAGGCTGTGCCTCAACATGGGTACACTTAAGACCTTACAATTTACAGCATCAATATATTTTCCCTCATTCTTGAAGCAAACAGTAAAACTAGATAAAGGGCTCATCGGGAAAACAACAGCGTAAATGGCACCTAGCGCTGGAGACGTAGAGGGCTCTTTGAGATGTAAAGTGCTTCTCTTGCGAGCAAACACATGTATGTCCACGATGACTCGTGGAGATGTCATCAGGTCCGAGGTCTCGCAGGTGAGACGTACACCTTTTCATCTTTTTCTCTGTGCCAGAAAGGACTTCTGGTGATTCCAAACAGGAACATGACATCCACTTCATCATACTTTCAAATAGACAATTTTACAATATATGGATAATTTCAGGCATGACCCCCCCAGCCCTTGGTACTTCCTGCCTGAATCCCTCTCCACCCATCCCTCCAAACACTATATTCATCTTCAAATGCCACCTGAAGACCCACATTTCCGATCCTGCCTATGGTCACCTCCCCCTCTTCCTGCTCCCTAGGTTGGCATCCAGCCCTGCAGTGCTCTGTCCTGGTAAAGTGCACTGTATAAATATAGGTTGTGGTCAAACTGCCGTATTTACAAAAGGTAGAAAGGTAATCTGGCACTGAAATGATTTTTTGCAATTTAGAATGTCATTCAAGAATAAGTCCAGGAAGAAACTAAAGAAGGACATTGTCTTAGCAGTTTGAGTCTGTGTCAGTTTGGCTCCATCACTTGCACCCCTGCCTTTAGGTCAGAACGTTGTGGATTCAAGCCTTAAGTGGGAACACAAGCTCTTTGTTTAGGCTGGCAGTTATACTGTGGGCGTGCTGCATTCTCGCAGCAACTGGGACACATTTCAATGTCATAAAGCTGGATTGAATTCATAGATAACATTTAACAAATGATTTTAAGAGAAGAGCACTATGCTGTCAATGTCCCTTCATCATTAACTGTAGCGCAAGTATTGTATACAGTGGAAAACAAAAACAGAAGTCGCTGGGAACAACAACAACAACAAAATGACATTTATAGAGCGCCTTTCACGTCGGAAGGACGTCCCAAAGCGCTGAACAGTCAGGTGTCAGGGTTCGAGCATGGGGGAGGGAATACTCAGCATCTGTGAAGAAAGGAAGGTGAGTCAATGTTTCGGGTTCACGACCCTTCGTCAGAACTGGGGCATGTTGGGAACACACTAACATGCCCAGTTCTGACAAACGGTCGTGGACCTGAAACATTGACTCACTTTCCTTTCTCAATAGGTGCTGCCTGACCTGCTGTGTGTTCCCAGCGACTTCTGAGTCTAGTCTTCTCAAATATCTACCTGTTTGACTCCAAAGAAAATCTGTCATTTACTTCACGGCCTTTTGTGGGACATTATGATTGAAACTTTGGGCCCATGTTCACCTGCAAAATATGCTGTCCCTTCATTTTACAGTCTATCCTGAGAAGCACTTGAGATGTCCTCTCAGTGTCTCTATCAAATATAAGGAGAATTATTAATCTTCACTTTTATTCTGATGTTTTAGGGGTCTGCATCAACTTTCCCTTGAAGATCTGGTAGTCTTAGTGTCTGATTGTGACAATCTTGGTGTTTAAGAAAGGAGTAATATTTGATTCTGTTGATTTGTATTAGATACTTAACGATCCAGTGGATACAAGGACGTGCATCCACTCCCTGGCAGTCCAGTGGGTTGTATGTCATATAGTCTCCAACAATCCAAGTCTCTGAAGCTGAGTGCAGTGTTTTTCTCTGCTGAGGCACCAGCTATGAAAACTTCACACTTAAACCTTAGGGAATCTGACTTTTGTGGCATCTGAATCCCATGCCAGCATTTATCTGAATACACCTCTTATAAAATACTTGACCCCACTACAATATTTTTATTCTTAGCAGCCTTGAAACTTTCTGCAATGACCTTAAATCCTTCAAAGCAACAGTGAAAGAGGTCGGACTGAAACCCTTTGCAGACCTTCCAATATATCTAGGGCAAGGATTCAATAAATCATTGGACAATTCTGGCACATTTCAACTTCTGAAATAAAAAACTTATGCTTAGATTCTTCATTTCAATTCAGTATAACTACTCATTCCAACAGATTATTTCAGGCATGTCTACTATAAATGGAATATATTTGTTTCCAAAAGCAAAAGTAACATTTTCTTAAATAAAAACGAATGTTTCTTTACACTTTTATAGGCACTTGTCCATAGTGGTTTTGTAAAAAACAATTGTGCTCAAGATGTGATATGAGACTTTATTGCATACAAGGGAATTTGAAAGATGAATTTGAACATGAAATTATAAAATGAATAAACATTTCCATTCCTCCCAGTGAAATGTCATCATCGGAAAACTGCCTTGTTCTTGACCTCGCCGACTGGCTCTGCCTGTGAGGCTAGTTACTGACTAAATTGAATTAGTAACTAAAATTTTTAAAACAAATGATTTTAATTGAAATAATGGAGAAATGTGCCCAGAATGTCCTTTCTCATTAACTGTAAGGTAGGGATTGTACATGTTCAAAGTACAAGATCCCATTACAAATTTGAATCTTTACATTTAAAGAAATTCCACTGGGAGAGCAGAGCAATTTTTCTAACTGTGAATAATTTGATCCATATTACAGATTTTTTAATCCAACTATGAAGTTTTGAATAATGACATTAAAGCCACTCAGTCTGGTTATGTATAGTTTAACATCATCGTAAATGTAGAAGCAATATTTCACAAAAGCTTTCTGAGGATTTGTTTTTATTGTAATTCCCCCCCAATCGCTCTCATAGCTCTTCCCATTTCTGTGCATATTTACTGTTCTCCTTCATGAATTTACTTTTAGTTGGGAAGATGCCAGGCTAGGATAATGATGTGCCCAATGGTGAATTCTGCTTAGTGATCCAGAAATCCCCAGTATGGAACAAAATACACTTTGTCTTCTTTCCCTAGCTGCAATGCTACTCCGTCAGTAGATACTGAAACTGGTGTTCCAGATTAGAACTAGCTAGCCTCCTGAGATACACAAGGAACATGTAGATCTGAAACACTATGAAAACAGACTATGAAACCAGTTTAGAGAACTAAACTTATGTGCTTCAACATTAATAGGCAAGCCTGCCATGGAGGCAATTTGGAATATACAATGGTCCTGGGGCTAAATTTGGGAAATCTTCCTTTGTAATCAAGCTTTTCCCGATGTGAAAGGTACTATATAAATGCAAGTTTGAATTGTAACATGAGAACATAGGTTTAGGGTTGCAAATGGTATTTCAGGCCAAACACCAGAAAGTTTTTTTTTAAAAAAGCAGCGGGTAATTAACAACTGGAACAGCTTGCCAGGAAGAGGGCTTGAGGCCAGGACACAGGACTCATTTAAAAAAAATACTTTGCTACTGTGATAGGAAGAAGGTAGGCGGGTATTCACTAAGTTGGTTCCTGGGATGAAGGGGTTGACCTACAAGGAGAGGTTGAGTAGACTAGACCTATATTCTCTAGAATATAGAAGAATTAGAGGTGATCTTATAGAAACCTATAAGATTCTTAAGGATCTTGACAGGATAGATAGTGTGAGACTGTTTCCCCTGGTTGGAGAATCTAAAACTAGGGGTCATAGTCTCTGGATTAAAAGTCAGTCCTTTAGAACTGAGTTGAGAAAACATTTCTTCACTCAGAGGGTAGTGAATTTATGGAATTCTCTACGCCAGAAGGCTGTGGAGGCTCAGTCATTGAACATATTCAAGACTGTGATCGATAGATTTTTAAAAACGAAAGGGGATTAAAGGATATGGGGGTAGGGCGGGTAAATGTAATTAGGTTAGAAGATTGGCCATGATCTTATTAAATGGCAGGGCAGGCTCGAGGGGCCAAATGGTCTACTCCTGCTCTTATTTCTTATGTTCTTATCTATTCTGGAAAGATGAGATCAGATGGGCTGAAGGACCTTCTTCATCCAAACCAGTCTTGTGATCCTGTGATGAAAAATTTGGGGCTGGACTGACCAGGCCCCAATGATGCTCCACATAGCATGAAACAGCACAATGACCTCAGATGTTCACACCCCCACACAATCATTAGAAATGTATTTCTGTAATTCACGCTAGCCAAATAATGGCAACAAAATAGGGAAACATGCTGGGAGTAAAGTTATCCGACTATCAAGTGGGTCTCCCAGCCTCTGCTACTGTTACTTGGGAAACAGAGATCGCAGAAGATATTTCTAATGATATTTTACGCATTCGCAAACATGGGAGATATTTACATCACGACCACTGACAAAAATATCTCTTGGAAATAAATGATTTTCGTGAAATATGTAGATTGTTCTATTTATTCGGATCCTCCAGAATTAGGTTATGGTGTAACATTACACAGTTGATTAGAATTTTTTGCAACATTGAATTTTGTCTTTCCTATAGTGTGCTCAATAGGATGTGTTACCAGGGATGGAAAGCTTTGAGGAGACACCAGAAAACTGCATTTTCTCTCAGTCCAATGGAGAGAGCTGGAAGGAGACCTGATAAATATAATAAAAATAATAAGAATTCTTTTTTATTTTATTGTCAGATTGCCAGGTGGTTTTGAGCCCAAACATTTTCATTTAGTTGGAGGATCGAAGTATTTACTGACTGGGAAATTGGCAGGAATGGAAATTTTGTCAATAGGATTATCACATCAAATGTCATCTTTTTCACCTCAAGATCACTTTGATGCCCTAACTGTTGGCCCAAGAGAAACACAGTCAGCAAACACAAAACTCAAGTACTTTAAAAGGTGTTGTGTCAGTGGGAAAGCTATATTACGTTCACTCACAGAATACACCGTCACTACACTTTACAGACAAGATCAAAAATATCCCATGAGACACTTCAAGATGTCCTCCTGGTGTGAAAGGCACTATACCAAACACAAGGATTATTACTATTATTTCAATGGAAAAATACTACTTCAATAACAACAACAATGACAACTTGCATTTATGGAGCACCCTTCATGCAGGATAGTGGCTCAGAGGACTGCACAATGGTAGGGTTGGATGCAGAAGTAGGTTTACTATGGGAATACTCTGACATAAAAGGGCACTACCTTCAATTAAAAATGTTTTTGCAAGTCTATTTTTGATCGGGGTGGAATCACTGGCAGGTTTGACAATGTAATTATGCAAGTAACTTGAAGTTACATTTCAAAGTGATTTTGCATTTGTGTTATGTGTTCTTAAGAAAATATGTTGGCAAAGACCTTGTCATATAGCCAGGCCTGATCCTTTAAACACCTCCTAGGTACTGGAAGGTTGATTGATATGCAAACCAGCAGAAACCATGTAATCGCAACCACCTTTTGGGATTTATCAATCTCTGCTTGAAGCCTACACATAAACAGCAACTTCAGTTTAATGCCAATTTGGATCAATTAACTAATCTGATAGAGATGTTAAATCTTTTTTACTGACTGCTTAGGTTCAAGAAACCATAGATGAGGACGTCACGTAAGTATAGCTACCAAGCACAACAAACATAATAGACTGACCGTCTCATTAAATACATGTTATTTTAAGTGTGCAAATATTTGGCACTTAATTGACTCAAAATCGGAACCACTAACGATTTCTGTGGTTTGGGCTATCCTGGGAAGTCACCACATGAAGTAAAATCATTTGTGGGCTTTTAATGCAGGACAGAGTCTGCTTCCGAAAAACAGCCATAGTTTCACTATGAGTCTGAGAATAAGTCATTTCTGTGCCTGTGGGTAAATTAGGACCCACCACCTGCTCCGTCGATCCCATCCCCACCTCTTCCCTTGTCTCCCAGCTCCACCTTCTGGCCCCTCTCCTGTCCAATGCCATCAACCTTCCCACCTCCTAAAAACAGTTGTCATCATCCCCATCTTGAAGAAAGCTTCTCTGGATCCATCCCTCCTCTCCAGCTACAGCCCCATCTCTAACCTTCCATTCCTCTCCAAGGTCCTGGAACGAGTCGTCGCATCCCAGCTCCACTCCGTTCCCTCTCGCCATTCCCTCTTTGAACCCCTCCAATCCGACTTCCACGCTGCCCACAGCACGGAAACAGCCCTGGTCAAAGTCACTAATGACATTCTGAACATCTGTGATCAGGGCTCCCTCTGCCTCCTTGTCCTCCTCGACCTCTCTGCCGCCTTCCACACTGTCGACCACTCCATCCTCATACAACGCCTCTCTGCTTTACTCAATCTTCATGGACCTGCCCTTGCCTGGATCAAATCCTATCTCTCTCACCACCTCCACTTTGTTGCCTCTGACGGTTTCTCCTCCAGCCCCCGTGCTGTCACGTATGGGGTCCCCCAGGGCTCTGTCCTTGGCCCTCTCCTCTTTAATATCTATATGCTCCCCCTTGGTGACATCATCCGCAGACATGGGGTCAACTTCCATATGTATGCGGATGACACCCAACTCTATCTTTCTGCCTCCATCCTCAACTCCAGGACCACAGTCCTGACAGACTGTCTGTCGGACATTAAGTCCTGGATGAGGGCAAATTTCCTACAGTTGAATGTGAACAAGACTGAGGCCCTCCTGATTGGCTCGCGCCAGCGCCTCTCACCTCAGGCTCTGGCAGCATCAACCTCCATGGTTGCACACTGCAACTCACCGCCAGTCAGGAACCTGGTGTCTTGTTCAACCCTCAACTGTCTTTTCTCCCCAACATTCAAGCCATGATCCGCTCTGCCTTCCCTCACCTCCATAATATCGCCTGACTCCGCCACTACCTCACCCCTCAGGCCGCTGAAACTCTTGTTCATGCCTTCATCACCTCCAGGCTCGACTATGCAAACGTTCTGCTTGTCGGCCTTCCCAACTCCTCCCTCCACAGGCTGCCCCTCACCCCCTACCAACCCAGCCGTTCCCTCCACTCAGCCGGCTCCAGCCTGCTCCACGTCCCCCGACTCACCCGCCCCATTATTGGCAGGAGAGCCTTCAGCCACTCTGCCCCCAATTTCTGGAATTCCATCGCCCAATCACTCCGCCTCGCCCCCTCCCTAGCCTCCTTCAAGTCCCGCCTCAAGACCCTCTTCAACTTCAGGTGTGATTTGAAGATGGACATAAATGGAAGGATTGAGTCGAGGAGATTTGGCTGAAATCACAGCCGCCAATGCTGGAGTAGAGGGTATGTGGGAGTGAACACAGTTTGCTGAGCTGAGCATAGTTAACACAATAATTGCGCGGATCTTGGGCTGTATTGCAAGGAATATGCACAGAAGGAGATGAGTGCATCTGCACTGTTCACATACAATGCTCTCCAGCTTCATCATGGTTCGTGCTCCACCTAAAAACACATAATAATAATAATCCTGCATTTGATACAGCGCCTTATCATGTCTTTGAGGCATCTCAAAGCACTTCACAGAATATACTGAAAGTGAATTGACTATATATTTTTTGGGCGAAACGCGGCAGCCAATTGAGCCCAGCAGCGTCCCATGAACAGTTGTGGATTGTGTGACCAATTTATTATTATTGTTGGTATTATTATTAAACAATGGCCCCTGTTAAACCACAGCCCAGTAGAAGGAAAAATATCATCTGGAGGGTAGGTTGGGGAAAGGGAAAGAAGAGAAAATTTGGTGAGACGGAAAAAAAAGTTGACTTTAACTAACTAACCAAAAACAGACTAATGTATTTCTAAAACTACATTAAAAATCAGTAATAATCTTTGACTGCATTTGGAAAGGGGCACTGAGTCTGGGAAACAATGGGGTGCTGTTAGAAAAGGAATTCAGAGCTTGGAAAAGAGCGCTGGGTTGGGGAGCAGGAAGTAAGAGATAAATGCCATCTTCTGACAATGCTTGTTGAGTCAATGGACCATTCACGTGAAAGAATTCAAAGTGAGCGAGACAGATGTGTGGAAGGAATCGTTTGGGAATATGGATGTGTAGCTAGAGGGCCGCAATGATATACTGAAACAGTTATGGAGTTCCGCAATATTCGGTGTGACTGTTTCCTTAGCATGGAATATAGTAAGGAGAGATAAAGCCATGAACTCCTATTTGTCCATGTATTACTCAGCTTGTGCTCTAGGTGGCTCAGTACTCAGATGGTCAAAATTTCAATCTTAGCCAAAAAGATCATATTGTCTTAGCATTTTACATAATGAAGATTTGAGGAAAAAAATCTTCAATTCAGTCTTCATTCAGAAGACAGTTATGTCTAAGAATGCTGGAAAATTGGTTTACAAATCAGGATTGAATTTGAGAATCTAGTTCGATCCTCAGGTCTCTTTCCTTCCTCATAATGGGACACTGACCAAGTCTGCTTTTCTTTACCTCTTCCACATTGTCCAACTTCACCCCTATCTCACACCAAATGTTGCCAAAATCTTTCTCCACATTTTGTTCAGATGGATGTTAAATATCCTATGGCACTATTCAAAAAGAGAAGGGAGTTTCTCCCAGTGTCCTGACCAACAATCCCCAAATAAAAATTGTTCACTCGCTCTATGGCTTTTTATGGGACATTGCTGGCTGCACCGTTTCGCACACAAAATACACAGTCAATCCACTTTACAGTATATCCCGTGAAGCGCTTTTAGACATCTCAACAACGTTACAAGCTGCAATATTAAATGCAACGATTATTATTATTATTATTGTTATTATTAATATATTACTTTCCACCTTAACTTCTCTGATCCTCACCCTCACATACAAAATCCATTTGTGCTCTCACACCTTCCTGATTTTCTCACACCCGTTTATGTGCTCCTCTGCTTAGGAAACTCGGGTGTGCTGCACAGCTCCGCCTCCTCTACAGCATCATTGGTTGCCAAGCCTTCAGTCCACTGCACCCGTAACCTCTGGATTGCCCAGCCTCTACCCATCCACCTTGTCCCCTTTCTATCTGTCTTAAAATCTAACCTTCAAACTTATCACTTTAACTGCACCTTTGGTAACCTCCCTCTTCACCCTTGCTTGGCATTCAACCCCACCACTATGAAGCATCCAAGATTCTATCCTATGTGACCCCATCACGACATTTCCTTCCCCTCAAAAAATATGTACCTGTTTTTCTGCATGTTCCATTCTATACGTTTCATTTCGGCTTTCACAATCACAACTGCTAAATGAAGGTGAGTTATATCACATCGACTGGGTTTGGACTGAAACCATTAGAATCTCTCACACTTACACCTAAATATCACTCAAAAGAGATCCTTACAATTTATTAATATTTTTATTCTGCAACAAATGTTCAATGATTGACTGGAACCATATTCCCACTTGACTGACAGGAATCACATTCCTAGGTGGCTGACAGGAACCACATTCCACACTATAATAATGTGATTCACAGCCAATCGACAGGGTATTTAACGCCGAAACCCTCGCCCACGCCTTTGTTACTTCCCGGCTGGACTATTCCAATACCTTCCTTACTGGTCTCCCCAGCTCCACATTACACAAAATCCAACTAATTCAAAACTCCACCACATGGATACTCACCCGCACAAAACTCCGTACCCCCATCACACCAGTATTTGACAGATTCTCTCACTTGTTCTCACATCACTTGATGCCCTGGCACCTCCCTACCTATCCGACCTGCTTACTCCCCAATCCACCACCTGCTGCCTCCACTCAGCTGGCTTCAATCTACTCTTTGTCCTCTGCTCAACCATCAGTGGCCGTGCCTTCAGCCACTACGCCCCGAAATTCTGGAACTCTCTCCCTCAGTCCCTCCGCCTTGCCCCTCCCTCCCCACTTTCAAATCCTGCTTAAAGATCTTCCTTTTTGATCATGCTTATGGTCACCTCCCCTCTCCCTCTCTCCCTGGCTCAGTGTCAGACTCTGCCACTGTCAAGCGCTCCGGGATGATACCCCACTTGAAGGGAGCTATATAAATGCAAGTTGTTATTGTTGTTGTATTAGTCTGTCAGGAATCAATTGCCACCACTGCACGTGAAGAGAAACATGAGACTGACCACACATGTCCAGGGGATCCTATATTGAAGGAACAGGTGAATCTGAAGTCATCTGAGTTGAGTCACAATCTGGCATTTGCTTTTTTTTAACTGAACAATCACAGTCAGATCACAAATTTTGGAAAAAATTTTCGTTCTTCATCTCCTGAAAGCGTCTTACTCAATTTTTCTTCCACTGTGGTACAGGACAGCAGTGTGCAGTTGCTCCCCTGTACCTTGTCAATATGTCAGTCAATTAGTAATAGTAGGCTAATCTACCACAGGGGCATCATCAACCCAACTCTGTCCTCATATGATGTCCTTGTTAGTAAGGTTCTTGGATAGAGATAAGGAGCAGGACATTTGACTGATCATTATCTTCCTAACTTAAGGGACCAAGGCCAGCTAACCCAGCTGGGTTCAGCACAGTGCAATTGGAACCCACAGCCTTCTGTTCTGTGTGGCAGGGAGTCCACCTGGTGAACTTAATTTTAATGGCATTGTACAATAATTATGTTCAGAGATAGGACATTAAACCAAGATCCAGTCTACCTGTTCAGTACTTTAAACAACAACAAAATTACATTTATAGAGCGCCTTTCACGTCGGGAGGACGTCCCAAAGTGCTGAACAGAGGTGTCAGGGCCCGAGCATGGGGGAGGGGTGGTGTAAGGGTGAGGGAAGGCAGAGAGGTGGGAGGGCGACCAAAGTGAAAGGTCTTGAGACCGGCCTTGAAGGAGGCAAGGGAGGAAGTGAGGCGAAGGGACCGTGGGATGGAGTTCTAGAGTGTGGGGGCAGAGAGGCTGAAAGCCCGGCCACCGATGGTAGGGCGGGTTGGGCGGGAGACATGGAGCAGACCGGAACCCGCTGAAAGGAGGGAGCGGGCAGGTTGGTAGGGAGTCAGCAGGTCAGAGAGGTAGGAGGGACGAGGATCTTGAACTCGAGCCTCTGGGGGATGAGGAGCCAGTGGAGTCGGGCGAGGGTGGGTGTGATGGGGTCACGGAGCCTAGTGCACGAGAGTACACGAGCTGCAGAGTTTTGGATGATTTGCAGCTTGTGAAGGGAAGAGGTGGGAAGGCCGATGATGAGGGAGTTTCCGTAATCAAGCCTTGATGTGACGAATGCGTGGATAAAGGTTTTGGCTGCCAGCGCCCGAGGTGGGGAGGTCCCATGGCCCTCTTCAGAAAGAGAAGGGAGTTTCTTCCAGTTTCCTGGCTGATAATCCCAAATAAAATTGGTAATTCATGTCATGGCTGTTTATGGTACAAAGTCACTGCACTTTACAGGAATGCTCTGAAATGCTTTGAAACCTCCTAAACCTCAATGGATCTACTTTAAATGTAAGGATTATTACTATTATTTTACAAAAAAACGTGTATTTTTACATATACTATAAATGTCCTGCAAGGAATTTTCTCTATATACAGCCCAATCACTTATGACAAGATCATTTGAGTTTTGTCGACATAGGCCAGACAATAGATATTCTGTGATTAACATTTCTGTGCCATGCATTTTCATTGATTTTTTAAAATATTCATACATTTCATTAAAATTCCCGAACCATTTATTTACGTCATTACATTATTTACAGAAAATGATTTAAAGTATTTACAAAAATAGTTATGTAAGTAAAAAATATTAATTTAAGAGGACACTGTTGATATAAGTGATAATAAAACAATGCCTTTAATACTGTTTGGAACCTGAATAATTTGTCTACATAAGTGGGCTGGAGTTTATGTTGACGTAGACATGGACAGTAAGCTTTTAGTACAAATGTGTGAAGAAGGGACCAGGACTTTACTTTTTAGTCATTATAAGCAGGATGTCATTAATGGTAGGACTACAAGTAGATAACTCATCTCTTTTTAAATTTGCCTGTTCATGACATAATCTATGAATCAGATCACTGTGAATGAATAAACAATCAAATGTTACTGTTAAAATATAGCATAGTGAAATTTGTTTTATTTCAATTGAAATGCTGCATTGTTTTTAAAGTGTGCTGGTATTATGTTTAACTCCTAATATCAGAGGTCTTATGGAACGATTTCTCCGAGGGGCAGATTTTGAATTTGGGTCAATTTGAACTTTGTCTCGATGACTACAGACAGATCCTTGGCCCGTCTACAACTCAGACTGACTGTGAAAACCCTTGGCTTGCTCCCCTTTAACCCCTTGGAAATACATCTGACATTCAACACGAGTCGCCAATGTTTACAGTCTACAAATATGAGACAGAGTGCGATTCATGTACCACCACATTCCAGAGAGCTGTGAGTGTATACACTTTGGAATCAGACACTCATTGGCAAACATTTGATATTAGATACATTTTTTAAAAAAAACTCTTGCTTCATATTAAAGACCTGAAATGTTCTATTTCCTGGAGGCTCAAAAGCAACCTATTTCTTAAACTGGCATCATTACCAGTGAAAGGTGCTTGAGAAATGTTTTGTTCATCTGCCAGCATACAATGCAATCAAATAATTCATCACACAGTAATAGAATCTGAATTAGAAAATGATACTGACTACTGAAACTTTTACTGCATCATGAAGAGAATGGAGTGTATCTTATGCTGTTCAAGAAAAATAGCAATCCTTTCACATCTTTATAATTGCATTAGAATTTTCCCCTCCTCCCTGCTCAGTATCCATTTCTGTCACTGTAAAACACTCCGAGATACCATTATACATGAAGAGCAGGATATAAATATACGTTGTTGGCGGTGTTCTTGCTGTAACCTATTGAGTCCATTTCTATTTTGTCAATACTTAAAATCAATTGTATTGTGATTAAAATTACATATTTCTCTTCTGACTATTCTCTCTCCCTACCCTTGCCCCAAAATTCCCTGTTAAAGAACCTTACAACAACAATTTGCACTTATATAGCGCCCTCCACACAGGGTAGCGTCTCAGCGCACTTAACAGCGGCAGAGCCTGTCTCTGATCCGGGGGGAGTGGGGCGGTGGCCGTACGCACTGTCAAAGAGGAAGATTTTCAGGCACGACTTGAAAGAGGGGAGAGTTGGAGGGATTGAGGGAGTGTTCCAGAGTTTTGGGATATAGTGGCTGAAAGCGTGACCTCCGATGTTGGGGAGGAAGGTGAAAGGGACAAGCAGGAGGCCGGTGCCAGTCAAGCAGAGGCGCCGGGGGATGGATTGGGGAGTGAGGAGGTCAGAGAGGTAGGGAGGTGCCAGGGAGTGAATGGATTTGACATGCTTTAAACAGTTTGTATAAATTATGTTTTTCTGAATATTTCTGACAACAATTTACTCCAACCAGC
Source organism: Callorhinchus milii (assembly GCF_018977255.1). Classification (NCBI taxonomy): domain Eukaryota; kingdom Metazoa; phylum Chordata; class Chondrichthyes; order Chimaeriformes; family Callorhinchidae; genus Callorhinchus; species Callorhinchus milii. Next base: position 60,887,558 of record NW_024704743.1, on the reverse strand, counting down.
TGAGATGTTGTAAAGATCTATCTCACATTATGGGCCAAGGAGCACTAATATTTGTCTCGTTGTGAGCTGGGAAGTACTAACATCTGTCTCACATTGCAGACTGGAGCACAAACATCTATCTAATACAGATGTTAGTGCGCTGGGAGACTACCCTGCATGAGGGGCACTACATAAATGCAAGTTGTTGTTGTAATACTGTGAGCTGGGAGAAGAAATATCTGTCTCACACTGTGAGGTGGAAGAAAAGTTTGTGAACATCAATAATGCTGAAGTATCAACACATTACCTTCAAATGAAGGAGTCATGTCAAAATTGACACAGAATATCCTGTTTCTTCTCCCTCCCCAAATAAGCCATAGNTTTTTTTATGGCACTTATTTACATCAAGTGGATCCTGTACTTTAAGGTATAAATAATGCACAACATAAACTGGCTGGTGCCAATATATTGTGTTTACGCTGACCTAGATTCACTCAAATGAAGGTTGACATTTTGACTTTTCCACTGCATTTCCATCAGAATGCTTTAACTGTTTACACTGGAGTCTTGTAAAAATGAAACTGGATTAAAGTCTTGCGTGAACTAAACTATGCCATTCCATCGCAGGCTCCTGTGGGTCATAAAGCTAATAGTATACCTTGATTGAACACAGCCTGATAAAGGGAAATTCTGTGCATATGTTTCTAATTATTAATGAGGGGCCCAAAAGTTCTTAGGCTTAAAATTTCAATGTAGTCGTGTGAAATCTTGGAACTATCTTTTTTTTTAAAAAATGTGCCCAATTATTTTATTATAATTTTCTCCCCACTGGCACAACGTGCCTCTCTTGGTCTGGCTTCCTTTTTCTGGGGCAAGGTTCCATGGATGCTGGTTTTCCTCCAACACCCCATGCAATTAGCTAATGTTCATGTACGGGTCTTGGTAGTAAATGTCGGCACGCCACAAACACACATAAGCAGTAAAGGGTGTTGAAAAGGAACCAAGAGCTGGAATCCTGTGTGTGTTTCTCCGTAACACTGGGAAAGCCGGAGGCAAATTTAACTTCTCTCCCTGACCTCATGCAGCCCAGGCTGAGACCAGCGAACTCCGGACAGACTGGGATTTGAACCAGTGAGTTCCTGATTTATAAGCTGCAGCTCTATCCACTAGTCCATCAAGGTTACCGTGGGAAATTGTCTTAAATTCAATCTTAATTTGGAAGACAATTTTTCACAACACCTAAAATGAATTGCAGAAAGCTTCTGAATGTCAGCAGAATTCAAGACAGTTTTCCAAAATTCTGCACAATCTTATAGTTCAAGGCAATGGTCTTAAGCCTACAAGTAAGCTTTTCGATCCCGTATTTGCTGGAGAGATGAGCCTCATTTTTTCTTTTGCCTCCAGCATTCAGAATCCTTTAACACTTACAGGGTTTCGGGAGACGACGTCCTTGTCATTAGCCACTGCCATGAGCTGGATGATTGTAAAGACCGAGTTGAAGACGTAAGAGAAAAATAAATTCTTATGAAGTGTTATCCTTTGGCAGCTGAGGCTCCTGAGGGGGAAACAGAGAAAAAGATTAATGTTTCTAACTGCTCTGTGAGGGACTTGTAGCTTCCAGTTACCTACGAAGGGATTGCAACAATGATGTCCTTGATAGTTTATAAACAAACTAACCCTAGTTTAGTATAACTAACCCTGCTAGCACAACATTTGTGAATAATATAAAAACTTATATTTAAAATTAAAAACTTACATAAAAAATATAAAAATTTATGAATAATATATATAAAAATATAAAATCACAAGACCGATTGAAAGAAAATCACCTTGATATGCTTATGCGGATCAAATCTCATCTGTTAAGTGGTAAAGAAGTAAGCCTGGACAAAATATGTCATGTAGCTCCGTGGTTAGAGTACTCGCCTCGCAAGCGAGAGACCTGAGTTCAATTCCCGGCAGCGCGAAACCTTGGGCAAGTTTCCTTACTCCACATGCCCGATAATAATCTCTCAAGAAACAAAACAATAATAGATTGGTCACTTCAATCCACGACTGTTTGTGGGACACTGCTGTGCGCAATTGGCTGCTGCATTTCACCCACAAATATACAGTCTATTCGCTTTACAGAATATTCTGTGAAGCACTTTGAGACGACTAGAAGACGTGAAAAGCGCTGTATCAAATGGAAGGATTATTATTATTATTATATTTATGACAAAGTCCCCAGCGACCACTTTGCAATCGCTACTGAGATAGGCAACCAATGCAACTAGAACAGCTGTGCTAACATCTGTCTCACTCTGTGAGCTGGGAAGGATTAACATCTGTCTCACACTGCGAGCTGGGAAAACTAACACCTCAAAACGTTACCTCCCTGACAACCTGTTCCAGGGGTTAGTTACCCTCTGAGTAAAGAAAAGCTTCCCCAATCTGTCCTGGAATTGCCCTTTGCAACTCTACACCTATGTCTTTTTGTTCTACTGTCTTGGTGCATCCTAAAGTATTGTTCTGGGTTTACCTTTTCAATCCCATTTAAATGTTATGCACCTTTATGAGGTCCTTTCTGAGTTGTCTTCTCTCAGGACTGAAGAGCTGTAGCTTGTCTAGTCATTCTGTCTCATTCTGCAAAGAACTAAAATTTGTCTCACAGTGGGAGCTGGGAGCATTAACATCTGTGTCACTATGTGAGCTGGGGCGCATTAATATCTGTCTCACCATTCCACACAACAAGTCCCTGCATTACAGGGATGAATAAAGCACAACTCATTCTGAATACAAGTCTTTGTAAGGCTAATTGATGTGTCCTACCAGGGAACATGACTGCCCACTGGGATAGAGGCGCCAGATTCATGCCTTATTTGCATTGCACATCTGTGCAGTGATGATGGAATAAGCACTGTTGCCAGTGCTAGTGACTGAAACCCAACTCTGTTGGGGTTATTATTCATGCCAGTATAACATTACAGTTTATTGTTTAGTGCTGTCACTGCATGCCAAAATTCATAGCAGCTGAGGTTACAGAAACTATTAGGAATCATTTTCCTGATAACTATCCCTAAGTCCCTACTGGCAAGTTCATGTGTTTGTGGGGGTGTCAAGTTGACATCATTGTTATTCACCTCTTCCCCTGATGGTCAAACATCTTACAACTTACTGTCTAGGCTGAAATATTAACAAGGAGGGCAATCGGCACCCATTGAACCATACCTCAGGATGATCTAGTACTTTCATCAGAGGAAGAGAGTGTGGAGGGAAAAAAGAAATATTATCTACATCCCTACCTTGGAAAATTGTCCCAGACTATATTATATTATTGGCTTTCTCAAAGAGCATACAATTATAGACTGTTGCAGTAGAGGGATAGATTGACTGTCATACATATAGATGCACCAGACCTTTATCACATTTCTTGATCTAAATCTGAGCACAGGCCTTTTGAAGAGTCTGACAGGCTGTAAACCATTGTAGACAATGAGGTTGTGAATAACATACCAGTGAAGCTGAGTAGATGAGCTCTGGAATCCCAGCCCATAATTTGATAATTAGTTTAATTTACGTGTAGGTCTATTCCTCTAATTTATTTCAGTCATGTTTATTTACCAGTTTATGGTGTCTCCTTGTTGAATGTACCACACTAAATTCAAACCCCTCAGGTGGATTCTTTGCCACTATCTTTATCTGTGAAAGTCTATCATCATAATAAAGGTCACAAATTCACTCGGCCGAAACCAGGCAGAATGTTGTTGCGTGTTATACACATACATTCTGTAAATGTTTGACATTTCAGCTGCAGCAACAGCCGTGTTGTGGATACAGGAAATGTTCACACTCCATATATGCTGCAGTTTATGTGCCCCGTTGACACTACCTCCTGAGGTTAGTCTGCAATCATCTCAAGTCTGGTGTCAATGGCATCAAGGGCAACAGGCTGAACCATTCTGGCTGGTTGGTGATGGTGGACTGAGCTATCAGCCCTCCTACACACTGCACCACTACATGTTTAACATTGCTTGTCAGAATAGCTCTTCACAAATTCACAAGATTGGTTTGTAGGCAAAATGCCCTTCAGCCCATTTGATCACACCCTTCCAGAATCCCCATCCTGCGTCCTTCCATCCCAGCATGTTTTTTAAATGAGTCCAGCATTGTCCTGGACTCAACCACCTGTCCTGTCATCTCTTCTAGTTGTTAATTGCCCTCAAAGTAAAGAAATGTTTCCTGGTGTCTGTCCTGAAATTGCCTTTTGGCACTCCAGACCTGTGTTGTCTTGTTTTGCTGTCTTGATCCTGAGATTGGTGAATAGTTTCAATGTTGCCTCTCATAAATAAAGCAAATTGAGGCAATACCAGCACTAGATTCTGTTTGACCTGGCTCTTTAATAGACAGCAAAATAAAAATAAGAAAGTATCCCACAGATTCCACAGAATCTTTAATTCCATAGATACAAACTCCCTCTCCTCCCAGGACCTTTGACATAACAGTAGTTCAGAGAATACCCTAGTTAAAAGTTCATCAGGAAACAACTGTATAAAGTCGATGTCCTGGAAGTTTTGTTTACTGACATGTTAATAGAGGACATGCAGAATAAAGGACATCTATAGTGCAGAATTATAGAACAATTTGCTTTCCATTTACATTGCCAATGTTGGGGAAAATGGTTGAAAAGGTTTGTTTACTGACATGTCAACAGAGGAGTGGGATGCAAAGGTGTAGAGGCCAGGAGCAACATTGAATCCAGAGTGTTAGCACTGATGTAAGTTGAGGAACAAATTGTTCCTTTGCCATTCGCTGTGCTACTTAACCCAAGAACAAGTTAAAGAAGATTACAAAATTCAGCGATGAATTCAATTGTTACAATAGTCTATGATTTATGTGGAGTCCTGTAGCTCAGTGGTTAGAGCACTCGCTTTGCAAGTGAGAGACCTGAGTTCAATTCCAGGCAGAGGGCGAAACCTTGGGCAAGTTTCCTTACTCCACACAGAGCCTAATAATAATCCCTCCAAAACCAAAAACAATAATAAATTGGTCATTTTCAATCTACGACTGTTTGTGGGACATTGCTGTGCGCAATTGGCTGCCGCGTTCGCCCACAAATATACAGTCAATTCACTTTACAGTATATTCTGTGAAGCGCTTTGGGACGTCCTCCCGACGTGAAAAGCGCTATATCAAATGCAAGGATTATTATTATTATTATTATGTTTGCTATTGGCATTGTGTCAGCCTTTTGAAGCATTGTTGGAGGTTTTTTAGTGCAAGTGGACATCAAAATAAAAATAAGATCTTTTGAATGAGACATTAAACCAAAGATCCCGTCTGCCTGTTCAGTTGGACATTAAAGATCGCATGATCCCACTACGCATTTGTAGACAAACACAGCAGCCCATTTGCTCTCAGCAATCAACACCCCTGAAGTGAAGCCATGGAGTGAATAACCAATTTTATTGGGGAATTGTTGGCTGGGACATCAGGATAAACTCTCTCCTCTAATAGAGTCTAAAGAAGAGACACTTGTCCCCTACACAAGACCTTTAAGATTCTGGTGTGAATTTTCTTGCATCAAATGGAAAATGGTTTTGTCTAAGTGTCATAGTCACCTTCATGCAGTGGCACTGAGATAATTCACCCACCAAGAACCCAAAGATGCAGAACTTAATGGAATGTTTTGTGAAAAATCTAAATAAGCACTGGATAGCTGGTGCCTACCACTAACTCACCTCCTCAAAGAATTCCAATAGATTTGTGAGGCATGACTCTAAAGGTATGCTACCTCCTCCTTATGGCCTCCGCACTCTTTTGATCAATGCTGATAGCATCTGTAAAACCCTTTCAACCATTTTCCCCAACATTGGCAATGTAAATGGAAAGCAAATTGTTCTATAATTCTGCACTATAGATGTCCTTTATTCTGCATGTCCTCTGTTGACATGTCAGTAAACAAAACTTCCAGGACATCGACTTCATACAGTTGTTTCCTGATGAACTTTTAACTTGGGAATTTTCTGAACTACTGTTATGTCAAAGGCAAATTGTTCTATAATTCTGCACCGTAATCCTCCACTCCAGTGCTTTGGGGCACTCTCTTGATGTGAAAGGCGCAATACAAATGTAAGATGTTGTTCTTGTTGTTCTTGCTCACTCGCTCACTCACTCACTCACTCCTTTTTTTCTATTGTTTTCTACTCATGTTTGACATCCTCACATCAAGTACAGCTTCTGTGTTTATCGAGCTCTTGAAACTATTAGCCAGGGGATTTCCTATTTCTTCTCCCATATCTTAAAAACTTCTATGGTGGTATCCCACCTGATCCACGTGAGAGATCATTTCCAACTGATCTTTCATTGAGTGATTATTGAAGGAAGACAGTAAACCAAATGCTTCCCAGTTCACCAGGTATTATATGTAGAAAATCTATCTCTCAGTCCAGTTATAGAAACCATATACAGTTTGGTGAAACCACTAAACCAATGTGAAGCTGATAGCTGGGAAATTACACTCAGTGCATTAATTAAATGGAAAGATATTCATAAAACTACAAAGATATGGTATAGAAACAGGTTGTTTGGTTCAACTAGTCCACACAAGCATCCACCCCTCCTAATGCCAACCCCTTTCCCGTCTCCTATTCCTTTCTATTCCCTTCTCTCTCATGTATCAGCCTGGCTCGGTTGGTATCACTCTCGCTTCTGAATCAGAAGAGTGAGTTCAAGCCCAACACTGGGAATTTGAATTCCTATAGTCTAGGTTGGTACTCTAATGCAGTCCAGGAAGGGGATTACTGCATTGTGGGAGTGGGACTGATTGGATAGCTCTTCCAAAGATCCGCCACAAGCACGATGGGCCGAATGGCCTTCTTTTGTGCTGTAATATTCTAATATTCTATGATTCTATGTATGCATCAATTTTCCTTATGTATGTTAATTTGTTTTGCTTCACACGCAGCTTTCAGCAGTGAGTTCCACATGCTCACCACCCCCTGAAGATCTACTACAAGCTATCTTATATTAATAGCCCCTTGTTTTGGACTTGCCAACAAATGAGCTAACCCAGCAGATATTATTTTGACTTATGAAGAACTGTCTTATTTGCAGCTTACAAGATAAGTCAAAATAAATAATTACATCTGCAGGTTTGGGATTTGAAATTTTAAAACACCTTGCTTTCTCTCATTTCTCAAAACACAGTGGAAAATGCATTGCGAAAATGTGATGTATGAGCCCTCAAGGCAGGAGAGGAGAAAATTGGAGGAGAAAATCAAATTAATACTTGATGCACTTACTTGAAATAGAAGAAAATAGCCAAAGAAATAAGTAATGCTACTATGGAGAGTGTGTGACCCACAACAGCCATGTAGTAAAGAATACGTGCCATCTGGTAAGAAAGAAAAATAACATTACAGTAGTTGTAATCTGAAAATATGCAATTTTTAAAAAATATAACCCATGTTTATAAATTTTAGTTTTAAATGCATTTTATTTGACATTAATAACACAGCAGCAGCTATGATTATGAAAAGTTGATCACCCGTGGGATTAGTTCAGATTCTTCACTAAAGTCTGTTAGTATAGCAGATACATTGATATCAATCTCTGTATTGCTTGGTGTTCTGCATGCAGTTTATCTCCCTGCAAAACTAACATGTCAAAGCTTTCTTTGATAGTAGCAACTTCAGACTCGGGGGAGCGGGAAGATACTAAACAGAAATGCTAGTCATCAATATAGTCTAGTTTGCCCTCAGAACAGGCATGTGCCAAGTACTGCAAACAAGAATGCAATTCAGTCATTCAATTCCTTTTTCATTCAAAAAACATACCTTCATCTGCTGGCCTTGATTTCATGGGAATATTTCTAGTGGGTTGTTTGCTCCAAATTATATCATGTGTTTTCACTTTGAATTGCCACCTAATTATAACCATTTATGTGACTTGTTGCTATTTATGTTTGGATACCAGAAGGCTGAAAGGTTGCTGTGTACCCCAACTGTTGCTTTTATTGGGTTATAAAACAGTTCCTGCCAGTGCTTAGTGTGTGTGAGATGATTGTATTTGCAGATTGGAAATGAGGATAAAACATTTCTATATAGCTCGGATTCCCAGTCAGAGGATGAAGCGCTTTGAGACGTCCTCCTGACGTGAAAGGAGCTATATATATGTAAATCGTTGTATACTCAGTGGGAGTCCAATATCTGATTGCTTAGCTAATCGAGAAGTTTTACAAGAATTGATCACAATAATCTTTGTTTGAGCTGAGTTCTTTGTGATATGAGTATAGAATCATAGTATCATAGAATCTTACAGCACAGAGTATGACAATACACAGAACTGGAAAAGATAAATGGTCAGTCCCCAAGTTTAAAAACTATCATACAAAAAAGACCTTTATCTCATACACACTCAACCATTTTCTTTGCCAAAATTTTATCACATTCCCTCTTCAATATGCAATCTTTCAGATTGTTGGGCAAAATGGAGAAATTAAGGATTTGATTGGATTGATGCTGATGTTCAAATTGGAATCTATCACATGCCGAATACTAAAGATGATGATAATTTTGTTACTTGTTTGTATGATTGCTCATGATAATAAACTAACAAAACAACCGTCAGTTGTATAATCAACCAAAGATAGACTTCACTGAACAGAAAGAATTGAGAAAGTAAACCCAGAATCATGCTTTCAGATACCCCAAGGCAGCAGGAGGCACAGGCTCAGGGTTTCAAATATGACAGACACCACCACCAACAAATTTATACAGTAGCTTTCACATCGGAAAGGCGTCCCAAGGTACTGGATAGACCATTACTCAAGCTATGGGTGGAAGCCAAGGATAATGGACCAAAGGGGTTGGGAACCAAGGGGACTGGGAGTGGCAGGAAGGATGACAGAAAGTACACTCAATAGGAAAGTTTTGAGGTAGATCTTGATTCAGCAGATATGCTGAAAGTCTAACCGTCAATGGTGGCGGGGTAGAGCAGAGACATGAAGCAGGCAAGTATGCACATTTTTAATCCTGAAATCTGATTGACTTTATTTTGACAGTAAATAAACATACCCTTCACATATCTTTTTTCTGAACACAATTATTTATGTTACTCAGATTCAATTGGGATTGGATACACCGTATACAGAGTATACATGATGAGGACATTGGGGTATAATGTTGAACCCACCAGTAGTCTGATAATTATAGAGCAACAAAGTTGTGGACGAATGATTGCCAGAAACGTAAGTGAGTTATTGCAGTGAAGGAATTCATAAGTTCAGGAAAAGACGATTGTGGCCCCAAAGTGAAAAATAAATCCTACAACACTCTGTCTTAAACCCCAATCATCAGTTGATTTATTTCCCGATATCTACATCGCCAGTAGCTAGGCCATGCTCAGTGGCTCCTTATCACGCATCATGTCTTCTGTTTTTAGAGCCCTTAAGATAAGTAATCTCAGTGATGAATGTATATATAAACTTCAAGTGCAAATGAAAATGCAATTCATTTGCAAATTTTGTTTTGCTCAGCCATGTGGCCAACAATTCCGGAGGAGGGGAAAAGACTTACCTTTATTTTATAATCTGCAAATTTATTACAAAATGTGTAATTGGACCAAGTACGATTGGTCTCTGGATGTTTAAACCAGTTCCCGTTGTCATCACAGTATTTTGTCACTTTTTCTTGAAAGAAAGCAAACAGAAAATAGAGTTCCGTAAAATCATCTCTCTTTTAACAAGTGTTAACACAAACCGAATTTCGGAGAACAAAGCATTTCAGCCACCATGCTATTTACACATATGAGGTAAAATTGCTGTGTTCTTAACCCATTCCTCATCTATTAATACCCACAAATGCATTGCTTAAAGTGCAGGGGTAAGATCTCTCTCATTTACCTGTCTAGTCAAATGCACTGTGCCAGCTTCTTCACCAACAACTTGTATTTACCTGCATCTAATCCAATAGCAAGGAGGTGGAGTTGGGAGGTAAGGAGAGGGGTAAGGATGGGGTCGAGAGAACAAAGAAACAAAGAATGAATCTCTTACCAGTTTCATCAAAGTCATTGAAATAGTCTGGACAGTTCTGCATGTTGAGTGTTCCAGCCACGGTGTCCTCCCAGCATAACCATCCATCCCAGGTTCTGTTACAATATGGGCCTGGAATATTAGAAACTGCTGGTGATTGTCTGTACTATGCTTTGATAAACCATTTATTAAAGATACCAATTTGTTATTTACCTGGTTTACTAAGTGGAGGATCTCTGACCATTTTTTCATAACACTTAAACTGTGCATCCATTATCTTTTGCCTTATTAAGTTCTGTGCCGTCTCGACAGATGGAGGCTCAATGGTATTATCAGCATAATTCTCAGTTGATGCAAGGTTCGGCATTATTCTCTGCGAGACAAAGAGAAGATCCATAGCTTTATGTAATCTTGTCTGCCAGAAGTGCAACATCCATCCAGACCACAAATTAGTCACTGATTGAAATCTTATAACAATGTACAAGTTGCTTGTCAGAATGATTTGTCTGTTTGACATTGATCCCAGTGATTCCATTAGCCTTGTGATACATTGAGATTGAAGCAGACTCCCAGGGAAAGCTCATGAATTTATGTGAAAGTCAGGCTAAGCCAAACAGAGAAGTAATCTGTGGCAAATGCTACATTTGTTTGAATTATTATTTGTTTGGCTACAAAATGCACAGTCACTACATTTTACAATAAACACTGTAATGCACTTTGAGACGTCTCCTGACATGAAAGCCGCCTTATCAAATATACGTATTATTAATATTATCCATATGTTTACAAGTTTCTTACGTAAATTGTGGAATAATCCAATATGCTATGTACGATACAATACAATTTCTATATCCCATTTCATATCGGGAGAACATCTCAATGCTTTCAGTGTAACTTCTGAAATTCCTTTTGCTGATTGTCTCTTTTGAAGAGTGGAAGAATCACACTATACCCAGGCGTGAAAGAGATAACTCAATCCTGGCTACCTCAAACTCCTTTTTATTTAGGGAAGAGAAAAGCTGATTCATGGTTCCCCATCTCCTCCTAAATATATTATCCTAATTTTTTTTCCCCTTTCCTTCCCTTCCCTTCTCCTCACTGAGCTGCTGACTCATGTTGGGCAAAGATTCCATCCCTGGCCTTGAATACCTCCAACACATGCTTTCTGTGCAAGCCCAGACTATGGATTGAAAACACAGGTTAGTAATACAAAATGTTATGGACCAGCAAGTTAGCGATTAATATTGCTATTTTGGGGCACTTGAGTTAATGGAAAGTCAATTATATAAATAGTCTCTGAGGACAGCAAACTGATTCCTATATTGTAACGACGTGAATCACCACTGACAAATACATCATTACTGATATGTGTTTACGTCATTTGTTGATATTTATGACAATGGATGGAACACTAATCTGATGATAAACATTTCAGATAGTCCATCACAGAACGTGGAACTTGAGATTAAAATGATAAATCACAGGCTATAGTTTGGAGCTCTTAGCTAGGAACTAATTTGATTTTTTTTAATGTAATTAAAGATCCGGTCAATTATCATACTTAAATCCTTTCCCATCTATTCTAATAATAATAACCATCATCATTGTAATACTAATAATCCTTTCAATTGATCTAGAGCCTTTCACATCAGGATACTGTTTCAAAGCACTTACAGAATTTACTATAATTGTGCATCAGCTTAGCTTAGTGGTAGCACTCTTGCCTCTGAGTCAGAACATTGTGCGTTGAAACACATGTCAGGACTTGAGCTCAGATAGTCTAAGGTGACACTCCAATGAAATGCTGGGGGGTGTTGCATTGTTGGACGTTCCATCCTTCAAATGAAATGTTAAACTGAGGTCCTATCTGCCTTTTTAGGTGGATGTTAAAGATCTAGTGGCACTATTCGAAAAGAGAAGGGAGTTTCTCTCTCCTGGTGTCCTGGCCAACAATCCATGGCTGTTTGTGGGACATTGCTGTGCACAATTGGGCTGCTGCATTTGCCTACAAATACACAGTCACTCCACTTCACAGTAAATCCTGTGAAGCTCTTTGAGATGAACCTCCGACATGTTAAGGAATGATAGCAAATGCAAGGATGATTATAATTATTAATGTAAAGTACAGCGACTTGTATTTTGTAGGCAAACTAATAAAATCACCCTTCTTTCATACACATGTGTATTGTTTATAATTGTGCTAATGTCAATTTCCTTTTGTTTATCTGTTAAATCCTTTCACCATCCATTTGCTCCTCTGTTTAATTCATCCACTTATTTTCAAGCAATCTATCCTCCTGACATTGCTCACCTACCCACATAGGTAAAGATACCATCAGCTAAATTTATCGTATTTCAAGAATCACTTCCGATGGATTCAAGCATGAATAGTGCGAGTAACAGGTAACCAAGTTTAGACCCTTAAAGAATTCAGTGCTCCCAAACTGATTCATTGTGAACCCAACAGGCTAATTTGCCATAAACTTAATCAACTTTAATGCTTTTTTAAAAAAAAATGAATGCTTTTAAACCCTAAAGTATAGAATATCCACTTTATAACCCTTTATCTTAACATGTTGTATCATGCACTTAGTTTCAGTATCGCCTATAATTTTCAGGTTCACGTGGCATTTCTATTTTTAGCTAACAAAACAACATTTCTTGAGCTTTCAGCCCTCAGAACTCCTAACATTAATAAACCAAGCCTCATTTATTTCCTCTCGCATTTTTTGCGGTCATCCTCGTGTCTGATCCATGTGAAATCCATCACCATGCTAAAGAGAATCGAAACCAAACTGAGAATTCCATGTATCCCACCTACACATGGAGATTCCAGAGATAGGTATTTAGGGAATAATCCATCTCTTTCCATGGAGGGACTCATTTGTCTTATCTGGAAAGTATTAGGTGTTGGTTGCTATGAGCTAAGGCATGGGCACCCCAGAGTGTGTGTTGGGGTAACTGCTGGAGTCTAACCAGCTAAACTGCATAGCTTGGCATTGATATTACTGTCTGACAAGCTTCCCACTGCTTGTCCAGCGAGGATAACCCTACTCGTTAAGACTTTGGCTTGCAGGGTTGCATTCTCTGAAGTCTTGCACTTTCTGAAGTGATCTTGGCATACATCTCATTTTATCTGATTGCCTTGAAGATATTTCTTGTGTTTCTGTGATACACTACTCTAGTGATACTACTTGTCCAAACGATTTGTGAGCTAAAACCACTGGATGTCCATGTTTAGAATATCTATTAGCACTTGACAACTCCATGATTATTTATGGAACATTGCTGTGCAAAAAATGACTGCTGTTTTGAGACATCTCAATGGCATGATAAGTTGCTATATCAGACACAACAATTGTTATATTATTATTATCTTTTGATTTTCTATTGTAGTGCCCTTGCTGTTTGTGGAATATTACTAGGCGCAGATTGGCAGCTACATTTGCCCATGAAATTCACAAAAACAACATAAACTTGCATTTATATAGAGCATCTCAGATTATTTTATATACAGTCACTACATTTCACAGTAAAATGCTGTGAAGTGTTTTGAGATGTCCTCATGACGTGAAAGATGTTGTACCAAATATAAGGATTATTATTGTTATCTCTTCCTAATTTATCCCTTAAAGGACCTGATACCTGGAAATTCTTAACCTTAAATTTGAACCATTGCCTTAAAATTTAGCATCTCGTCAATTGTATAAAAAAATTATTCTGAATTTGGATGCCGATTTAGGAAATCAGGATTACAGTAAATGCAGTGCCTCCAGGGGACAAACTGGCATTATTACAGGCTTCATTGATTGAATGGTTTCCTCCTAAGGTGTAATTTCCATAATTCTCTACTTTGTTACTTCCTATAATGGAGTCCTGTAGCATAGTAATCAGATCACTTGCCTCGCAAGCGAGAGGAAATGGGTTTGATTCCCAGGCAAGGCGAAACTTTGGGCAAGTTTCATTAATCCACATACCTCTGGCACCTGACAGTAAGTAGGAACCCGGTTGTTAGTCGAATTGGCGGATCACTTTTCCGGAGGTAATAACCCCTTAAAAAATCAATAGTAATTTGGTCACTCAATGCACTACTGTTTGTGGGACACTGCTGTGCGCAATTGGCTGCTGCATTTTGCCCACAAAATATACAGTCAATTCACTTTACAGTATATTCTGTGAAGCGCTTTGAAATGTCTCGAAGACGTGATAAGGCGCTACGATACAGGGAAACTCTGTAGTCTATGTCCATATCTTAAATCCGCAAGTTAAAGCAAAGCATAACAAAAGGCTGATCATTGGGTCATCATATTGTCGTTGATATCACTTCTTGTGCTCACTGCACGGAAAGCATTCCTGATATCACTTCCTGTGCACTGCATGCCATTAAGTGCTATGCAAAGTGACATCAGCACTTGTGCAACACGCAGGAAGTGACACTAACATTGACCCAGCAACCAGGAAAGTGGTTTTAGCACAGGAAACCAATTGAACCACAAAGGAACCTGAAATTTTTTGCTGGAAGTACTTTACTCCTGTTAAACTCAACAATTTTTCATATTACCCACTCACTACTTCTTGTTTCTTTGCATCTAGTTAAGCGTTCCAAGACTCCTCTATGTGAAGGGCCTTATATAAATGCAAGTTATTGTTTTTCTTTTAACAAATTTTACTCAGTCTTTAGCAACATTGAATAGAAACACTGACTTTATTGAGCCGTTGAGGTTGATTTTTCCATAATTCTGTAGGATTTCAAATTTTAAGACAAAAGAATATTTGGGGCTATTTCTAGGTGAAATGTTGATCTTCTGAAGTCAAAACTTTAGACAAGTAAATGATCTGAGGTAAAAGCATTCATATTACAAGGGTAGAATTTTCCATAAACAAAGGATAGTAAAAGACCGTGAGTGAGAATCATTAAATGCAAGTCTATTGTCTACACATTTATCTTATGTCCTGGTTCCGGTACATTAATATATATATATTATATATATATAAAATACATGGAGGTCCTGTTGTGTGCATGTAAGCATCTCTATTCTCAATCCTGATATATTGATTATAACAGGGCTTTGCTGCATATTAGGCTTTATTGCTTGGAATCTGAGAAATTCCGATATAAATATTGCATACAAACATTATAAAATTACTAACGGAAAATTCATCGGTAGCTGTACTGTGGAATACCCACAGGTATTGCAGTAATTTTGCACTGACTGAAGCTCATGCCTTTCACGTCCATATTATTTAACAAAGAAACCAGTCTTACAAAGTTAAACAAAACTCAGCAGCATTTTTCAGTCATGATTTCCAATGCTTGTTGGCACTGTGATAAAATAGTAGCCTGGCCTCAATTTCCTGTTCTCTCTTTATTGATTAACTGAAACGTGTGCTGTCTACACCCTAGGACATTAACAGGCACAGCTATCTGACAAATGAATGTGTGCATTGAGTAATTTAAAGGGTCTCATTCCACTGTAAGTGCAATGTAATGCAGGACTGACATAAGAGAGTTCCACTAAAAATGAAATATTAGAATGATACTTGTATTGCTGCTGCTTCTGGCTTTTCTTTTGCCATCTTATAAAATTCTTGTCAAAAGTTACATTGACCCCATCTTGTGTAAGGAGATTACAATTCTGTTCCTATGAAATCTCAACCTCGTTCTGGTTCAAAAAATGGAACTAAAGAAATTATACTATACCACTTTAAGCAGTTAGTTGCGAAGATTGAACCTTTAATGTATGTTTGTTGCTCCCTCTGTCCTGTAACCTTCTCTAGCTCCATATCAAACATTTAGAACAATAGAAATTTACAGCACAGAAGAAGGCCATTTGGCCTATCCTGTCTGTGCTGGCTCTTTTAAAGAACAATCCTTTCAACCCCTTTTCTTCTCGCCCCTGTAGTTTACTCCTTTTTAAGTATTTACCTAGTCGCTTTTGAAAGCTAATATGGATCTGCCTCAATTCCTGCTCTTAGCAGAACATTTCATATAATAATATAACAATAATAATCCTTGCATTTGGTATAGCCCCTTATCATGTCTTCGAGACGTCTCAAAGAGCTTCACGGAAATACTGTAAAGTGAATTGACTGTATATTTTGTGGGTGAAACGTGGCAGCCAATTGTGCACCGCAGTGTCACATGAACAGTCGTGGACTGAGTCACCGATTGATTGATTGATTGTATTTTTGAAGGGATTATTACCCCCAAAAAAGTGATCCACCAACTGAGTATCAACCGGTTTCCGACTTACTGCTAGGTAAACAGGCGCGTGGAGCAAGGAAACTTGCCCAGCATTTCACCTTACCAGGAATTAAACTCAAGTTCTCTTGCTTGCGAGGCGAGTGCTTTAACCACTAAGCTACAAGACTCCACCATATTTTAACTACTCTGTGGATGAACAATTCTCCTAACCTCCCCATTTCCTTGTTTGTTACACTTGATGCATCATAGATGCCATTAATCCATCTATCTGCAACACTATACATAAGGGATTTCCATTTAGTCCCATTCTTTTTCCTCTTCAGCAAACCATTTCAGATTTCTTCTTCGATATTTATCTAAGTGTCTCTTTAAAAAGCACCAAATAATTTCTGCAGCAAATTAATTCAGTGTTCCCCTGGCGAGACAGTGTGAACCAAGATCAAAGCAGTGAGCATACCTGAAGTACTGAGCATACCTGAAGTACTGAAGATTCTCAGCGCCAGTGTCAGGAGTCAATAGTTTCAAAGTAGACACTGAGACACATGAGCCAAAGATCCAGCTTTAATCTACTGTTTGATTCATTGCTGGCTCTATGGCCCAGGTAGCCTATCCCTTTGTATAGACCCCTCATAACTATAAGTAGCTGATCTTTTCATCTTTCCACAGTCTGCCCACATCTGCCAGAATTGGAGCACACTGGCCTGATCCAGCAGATTCCATTGAGACCTTGCCATGTCAAGATAAACCATCAATCACTTCCACCTCATGGCGAGTGGAACAGGAGAAACAAAGAGGCCAGGGAACTGTGAACTGGCCTCCGTATCTATGAGGCAAGCCTGATGACCCTGGATTAGTTAGGGTTTACTTAAGGTTTAGGAGAAAAATAAATGAAGCAGCACTGATACGTTTTTATTTTAGCATTTTACAGCTCTGGCATGAGAAGATGTGCAAAGAATATAAAATTGGATTATAATAAATATATAGGTTTATCATACAACATCTGTTCTTTCTTTTATTATTTAGTGTGTCCACACTGACATATATCTCTCTGCCCTTGATCCTCGGTTTTTGATCCTATGCGAGTACTCAGAGTCGCTATCACGCATGAAAAGCGCTATATAAAAAAAAGTTGTTGGTGGTTGTTGTTGCTCTCTGCTCTTGGTCCTCTGCTCTTGTCTCCTGGCCTGGCCTCCTCTTGCTGTAGTGCAGTTTCATGGGTTCTGGTTGTCCTCTGATACCCCACCCACATGGCCATTGTTCATGTGGGAGTCTTGGCAATGAGTTCTGACAGGCAACACCACCATAGAAAGCGTTACACCCTAGTCTGACCCCCTCCTCACCTGTCTGACACACACACTCATATCCTGTAAAGGGTGCTGTAGATGGACCAGAAGCAGGAAGTTCAAAGTCAATTTAGCCTCCAGCTGCAGTCTGACTGAGACAAGCAAACTCAGCATTCAAATGAGCGAGCTTGTGGTGTGTAAACTGAGCTCTGTGCACTTCAACCACTATCGGGCTGCATCACCTACTCATTATGTGAAACTTCATGATAAAGATATAGTGAAAAGAATACCATTTTAGCATTAAGTATATAATAGACATCACAGTTATATATAATCCTTAAGCAGCAATTGCTCATAATTGCATTTGATATAATAGTAATCGTTGCATTTGATATAGTGCTTATGTTGACAAAAATGGCTGGGCTGAGATTGTAAACTCACTCTATGGGTACAAAATCCTTGCCCACATACAGCGCACTGGGTTATTGCTCTTTTATTTATCCATGTTTTCCCTCATTTTATTTATTCTGCCCACCATCATACTTTCTGTGGGGTAGGATACTCTGACTAGATTTCTTCATTGCTGCTGTCAGTGATTTCTGTCCATTCTCATTCCACTTGAGATAGAGATTAAAGGTTCACCATTTCGAAGTCCTCCCATTACCTATCATCTTATTCCCAGAAACTGTCAAAACTCACAGACAGACAGACAGACAGGCCTGAGTCTCAGCAGGTTGATCTCAGACCCTCCTGATAGAGAGCATTGCAGCAGTGCCAGTGCCTCTCACACTCATTCGCTGGTGCCAACACCTACAACCCCATCCTTGCATTCATTCAATTCTAAATAAGCTTGAATCGTGTACGTTTTGAAACTTGAATCTATCTGAAATCAGTAAAAGTTTATAGATTGTGGCTATTTCCATCAACAAATTGCTTTGAGTTAAAATTAGAAAGAGACCTCAAAGAGTGCTTACAATCATATCTTGCAATGCTAAATAGGGGTTCGATAGTTCTGAGGACAAAATAGCACTTTGATTGAAATCAGCTCACTCAGTACAAATTTGGGACTGAATCTGGAATCCCCTGGTCTGGTCAGATGGATAAATCATCCGAGCCACTCGAGCTGCCTCTTATCACCAGTCTTATCCTTTAGAGTTCCAGGTTCCTCTCTTTTTCTATTATGATACAGGAACAGCTCTTCACTGTTATTTTTAGCAAGGTTAGTGTTTGTAATAATTAAGGACAATGTATCTGGTCTGAACTCCTGCATTTCCTGTCCATTCCCTTTTGTACTTTATTAGGAAGCCAGTTTAAAGTGATCCTCTGAATTTCTTTCACTTTGCTGACCCTTGCAGGCAAACGCCTCTTATTTCCTTCTGATGAGTAAATTTACTGACTTTGGCAGTATGAGCTTATAATTGCAAAATCCCATTACATTAGAAATGTCTCTCTCATTCCTGCAAGTTGCCTGTTTAATCAGAGCCTTATCTTCACAGTACCACTGGCAGAGCTGAGATGATAATCAAGTTTCCTCCCATATCTCTGATTCTGATGATTTCTCACTGGATAGCAATCACAATGGCCATTGCAATGGTCTCTGCTTTGCTTGATGCTGATAGCTTCAAATTGCTTTACTCACCAAAATAAGTGCAACTGATAGTGTGAGGCTGTGCACATATAGCTTTGCCATAGCTGATCTCCTAACCCTGGTCAGTCTCTGTAGATACCTGAAAAATGTAATTAAAGATAAATATTAGTACGTTATGATCTGTAAGTGACTGAATGCAAGTTGTAATGAACTTCTGTGGAAAGAATGGAAGAAAGAAACCTCTCAAGGAATGAGGCAAAACCCAAGAGGTTTGTTTCCTTGTTATGTGAGAGGCCCGGGTTCGATTCCTTGCAGCGAAACCTTGGGCAAGTTTCCTTGCCTCACTCCACATGCATGATAATAATCCCTCAAGAAAAACAATAATAATTTGGTCACTCAATCTACAACGGTTTGTGGGACACTGCTAGCGCAATTGGCTGGGGTGTTTCACCCACAAATATACAGTCAATTTACTTTACAGTATAATCTGTGAAGCGCTTTGAGACGTCTAGAAGATGTGAGAAAGCGCTATATCAAATACAAGGATTATTTTGTCATTTGTTTCCACTAATACCATTGTAAGAGTGGCCAGTGTGGAGGCAGAGAATAGGCTGGCTGCTTGTCCTCTTCAGCGACAGCATATATGTCGAAAACATCTCAAATCACTTCACTAAGTTTCTGTGAAGAGTGATGACGGATTTGTGGACAAATGCAGCCATTTTGCTCGCAGACCTGCCCACAGACAGCCATGAAGTGAATGATCAATTTATCTGGGGGATTATTGGCTAGGACACCGGGAGAAACATCCTTCTTTTTCAAATAGTTCCATAGGATCCACTTGAACAGATAAATGGGACCTCGGTTTAATAGCTCATCTGAAGGACAGCACTTCTGATGATACAGTGCTACTCCACAAACTTCTGATCCAGAGCTGACTGCTACCAGACTGCTACCCATTGAGCTGGGCTGACACCTGCCCCAGTGTTGCCTATATAAGGGGCCCAGTGAGATTAGCACAGGGGATGTAAGGTGAGGAAAGGGAAAAAGGAGATAAAACATTACTCCCCCAAAAGTTTTAAAAACATTGCCAGTGTGCAACAAAACAATGCATTGAAGAGCTGAAACCTGTGGTGAAAAATTAGACAAGAAACATACCGAAATCCAAGGATGTACACTCCGTCTTACTGAGCCAGTCGGGAACCTTGGCGTCTTGTTTGACCCTCAACTATCCTGTCTACCCCACATCCGTGCCATGACCTGCTCTGCCTTCCCCCACCTTCGCAACATCGCCCGGCTCCCCCACTGCCTCACACTGCAGGCTGCCAAAACGCTCATACACCCATTCATAAAATCATAGAATTATACAGAACAGAAGGAGGCCAGTCGGCCCATGGTGTCTGTGCCAGCTCTTTGAAAAGAGCTATCCAAATCAATCCCACTCCTCTACTCTATCCCCATAGCCCTGCAAACTTGTCCTACACAAATAATTTACCTACTTCTCTCTTAAAAGTTGTTATCGAATCGGCTTCCACCACCCTTTCAGGCAATGCATTCCAGATCCAAACAACTCACTCCTCCCCTCCCCTCTGTTTCTTTTAACAACTATTTTAAATCGATATCCTCGAGTTACTGACCCACCCGCCAGTGTAAATAGTTTCTCCTTGTTCACCCTATCGAATCTCCTCAGAATTTTGAAAATTTCTATTAAGTCTCCTCTTAATCTTCTCTGCTCCAAGGAGAATAATCCTAGCGTCTCTAGCCTCTCCCCATAACTGAAGTCCCTCATTCCTGGTACCATCCTGGTAAATCTCCTGTGCACCCTCTCCAATGCCTTGACATCCTTCCTAAAGTCTGATGCCCAGAACTGAACACAGTACTCCAGCTGAGACCTAACCAGTGTTTTATAAAGGTTCATCATAACTTCCTGACTATTGTATTCTATACCCCTATTTATAAAGCCTAATATTCCGTATATTCTTTTTAAACAGCTTCATCTACTTATCCTGCTACCTTCAAAGATTTACTTATATGAACCCCCAAGTCTCTCTGTTCCTTCACCCCCTTTATGATTGTAGCTTATATTGCCTCTCCTCATTCTGCCTCCCAAAATGCAACACTTGACATTTCTCCACATTAAAACGTCATCTGCCACATGTCTGCCCATTTTACCAGTGTGTCTATGTCCTCTTGCAGTCTGCAACTATCCTCCTCACTGTTTACTACTTTTCCTAGCTTAGTATCATCTCCAAACATGGAAATTGTACTTGCTATACCCAGGTCCAGGACGTTTATATATATATTTTTCTCTCCTTTTTTTGGTACTTGTCATACAGGGCCAGGGACTCAGTGAATATGGTATTTGTACCTGTACCTGTTAGCAACCAATAAAAACATTAGACACACATTATTTTACTTTTAACCTATCCCCTTATTCCTCTGGCTGCTTCCCTTCTTTCGAGCACCTCATCCTCTACCATCCCTCCTCTCTCTCCTTCAAAATTCTCCTTGTGTACCCCCCCAAACCTCCTGGCTACTTCCTCATGGACATGTCTTGTTTCCTCTCATCCCTGTCCCTCTGCACTGAACGCCTGCTCATCATGGGCGACTTCAACCTTCATCTCAACTACTCCTGTCCCATGGCCACCCCCTCGACCTTGTTATCACCCACAGCTTAGATATCTCCAGTCTGTCCAACACAGACAAGGCCAACTCTGACCATTTCCTCGTCTCCCTCTCCTCTCGCATCCCTCTTCCCTCCATCAGAGCATTCATAAAATGCAGGCTTGACTATGAAAACTCCCTGCTTGCCGGCATCCCCAACTCTCTCTTCATACGTTGCAGATCATCCAGAACTCTGCAGCTCGTATCCTCTCCTGCACCAGGCTCCGTGACCCTATGTCCAGCGCCTTGAGACATCCTCCCAACATGAAAGGCGCTATACAAATGTAATTTTGTTGTTGTTGAAACAATGTTGTGTTATTGTTTCAAGAAAATACAATGGAATACCATACAGAATATATACTACAATGTCTAATTACGTTGGTTGCTTATTGCCCTTAGAATTGTTCTTTATTCAAAATAGAAAATCCAATAAAGAACCACTTAAAATGATCCAGGTTACACGATGGATGTCTACCTTGTAACTAAGTGCTAAAGCGAATGTAAAGTGTGTGGTAGGTGTGAATAAATGATAGTTGATGAAAACTCGCTGCTGCTATTTGTTACATTCAGTGATGAGGAATCTCAGTCTGGGTGAGACAGACAGTTGCAGATATTACAGATTATATAATGCAGGGCTTTTGAAACAGAATATTAAAAATCCACACCAAATATGAATATTATTAGCCTCTCTCTTCTCAGAACTAAAGTTGGACCTGGACCACCGCAAAATAAGTTCATTTATTTGTAGGACTCTGGTTTGAACCAATTCAATTTAGGCGCACTCTATATTTCAGAAATTAAATTTGATTTTAATCTCTTTTCTTTGCACAAAACTAAACATGAGTAATACCAGTGAGTGAGATGTTGGCACCTCCTCCACCCTACAATACAAATGATAGAAAAAATAAATCAGAAATGTGTGCTGCATAGACAAAGACCCAGTCGACATAATCTTGCACTTCTCTGTCTCAAATGAAAAATAAAGCATTCAGCATCTACCTTTAGGGGTCAAACAAAAGAGCCTCTTGGGTCATAATGATCCAAAGAAGTAAAGCTCTCATTATCAAATAACATTTTAATGATAGGTTTAAGTGGATTTTTTTTAACCTGGATTTGTGGAGAGAGGATTTGATCATTAGGCCATTGAACTATTTCAGACACTTTAAAGAAGCTCGAAACAGAAAGTTGAAGGAGATATTTAGTTATAGAATCACCTAGATGTGGTATAATTTATGTGGAGAGACTGCTCCTGTGAGTCCTGTCTGCAATTGACAGCAAATACCAAATTGTAAATGGAAGCAAAGGGCAACATTTTAGACCTGGGATGCGTCAGATTTTTGTGGAAGATAAATTAATGTACATCAGCCCACTGTAAGCCAATATTCAAGAGTTGAACATTTGTCATAGTAGAATCAGATTCACCAGAACTGGAGAAAGTCATGCCCCATTTTGAATGCTGTTAAATGGAGTACGTACATACTTTCATCTGACCTAAAGCTGTTAAATATTTTCAACCCCAGTGGATGATCATAACTTATGGCCTGGGCCAACAGAGAAGTGTGGATATTTTTGAGAAAAATTGCGGAGCACTTTGTGAATCTTGCAGGAAATTGCGGAGGCCTTTGCTAAATTTTACAGGGGGATTGTGGGAGAATTGCAGGATTGATTGGTGCTGTTGAGGTACATTTTACTGCTACTTTTTTCACTTTATTGATAAAAACTAAACATGAAAAAATAAAGGTCTTAACAGGGTAGATAGCGTGAGACTGTTTCCCCTGGTTGGAGAATCTAAAACTAGGGGTCATAGTCTCAGGATTAAAGGTCAGCCCTTTAGAACTGGGTTGAGAAAACGTTTCTTCACTCAGATAGTAGTGAAATTATGGAATTCTCTGTCCCAGAAGACTGTGGACACTCAGTCATTGAATATATTCAAGACTGAGATCAATAGATTTTTAAAAACGAAAGGGATTAAGGGATATGGGGGTAGGGCAGGTAATTGGAATTAGGTTAGAAGATCGGCCATGAGCTTATTAAATGGCGGGGCAGGCTCGAGGGGCCGAATGGCCTACTCCTGCTCCAATTTCTTATGTTCTGTAACAAAAACTGGGTGGCCATTTTTTTTTGGGGTGGGGGGGCACCAGTGAGGCTACAGGAGCTCACCACCTCCTACCTCTCAGGGTCAGCACCGCACACAGACACACACACATACACACGTCACACACACACACACACACACACACAGAGACACACACACTCACACAGACACACACACACAGACACAGAGACACACACACACAGACACTCACTCACAGACTCAGACAATCACAACAGTGAGGCCTCCGAGTGAAGCTCATTTGTCGCTTGCGCCACACTGCGCATGTGCATCCAGAGCCACTCCGCCCGCAGTGACATCAGACAAACAGCACGAGTGGCCCGTGGGCCAGAAACTACATTTAGTTACCCTTGGCTGCTACAGCTGAAAAGGTGCTGCTGCACTTTTCTATTGGCCCAGGTTATGGCTCTCACTTGCATTGGCACATAAAAAGCCTCTGGTTTGCCAACTTGCCTGCTGTGGAAAAGTAACTGCTCCCAGGACATGATCTGCCTTTGCCTGTGAGAGCACAGTGACATTACTGAGATCAAATGCTTTTATTTGGTTCAATCTGAACTCCTTGCTTGTTTTGCTCAGCAAAAGAATGCGTTACATCGCCTTTCATCTTGTGATAATATTTGGCAGGAGTACTTGCTCTTAAGAAACCAAGGAATCAGAAAAGGGCAATTGGCCCCACCCAGTGTATTCTCTCTACAGAACCAATGATATCACAGACTTCACCCAACCCGTTGTCATCTCCTGGGGAAAAGCACAGCATATGAATGCCTTTCGTGTTTTAAAGATGTCTCAAGGTGCTTAACAGAATTTACTGTAAAGTGCAGGTATTTTGTACTTTACCACATAAGTAGAACAATGATGTAAGAAGCCATTAGAGTTGTATTTCCATGATCAAGTAATGGTAAAGAAGGCCCGGCCAACTATCTGAATATCAGACTAAGTCACCCTTTTTCTGCGTACCCCCACCCCCCCACAGTCATATTCTTTGGCTCCCATCAATGACTTCTCCCCTGTAGCTCTGACCACCTCAACTACCCCCACCTTTATAATATAATAATACTAAACATTGTATTTGATATAGCGCCTTGTCACATCTTCTAGACGTCTCAAAGTTGTGCTTCCTTTCCCACATCCAGTCCCTAACCAGGATCACTTTCCTCTACCTTCGTCACATTGCCCACCTCCAACTGTACCTCATACCCAAGCCAGCCAAAACCATCATCCATGCTTTCGTCACCTCCCACCTGGACTATTCCAATGCTCTTCTTGCCGGTCTACCCAGGTGAACTATCCACAAAATCTAACTAATTCAGAACTCCATGCCCGCATACTCACCCATTATAAACTTTGTAGTCCGATCACACCAGTTCTCACCAGCCTTCTATCGCAGAATGGATCGAGTTCAAGATCTTCAGACTCATGGACAAATCCCTTCACACCTTCCTATCTTTCCAAACTGCTTACCCCCACTCCACCATCTGGCACCTCTGCTCAGCTGGCTCTGGCCTCCTGCTTGTCCATCATCCCCTCTGCTCCACCATCAGCGTTTGTGCTTTCAGCCACTACGCCCTGAAACTTTGGAAGTCTCTCCCTCAGTTCCTCTGCTTTGCCCGCTCCTTCCCTTTTTCAGATCATGCCTGAAGACTTTTCTCTTCGATTATGTTTATGCTCCCCCCACCCCCAACCCCCGACTCAACATCGCGCTCCGTCACTGTTAAGCGCTCTGTTGTGAAAAGCGCTGCCCCATGTGAAAGGCAGTATATAAACACAAGATGTTATTATTACCATTACTTCTTACACACTACTTGGATTTATTTTTCGATCCGAAAAGATATATTTTGAGCTTGCAAAAATGTTAAGTGTTACATTTTTGCAAAGGCACAAATGTTATGTGCTTGAAACAGTGAAACTGCAAACTTATCAAGACGACTGAGTTGATTTTTCGTTTGTTAATGGGATTCTTTAACCAGCTGGATCTGCTCCAGACAAGTATCTTCAGCAAATAGGAATGAATCCTAATGCGCTATGAAAATCAATTAACACCACCTGTAACAATTGTCTGACCTTTAGCAGAAAGCTGTTAAATCCTAAGGTCTACCTCCTGCAATTGCCAGAAACAGCATGATCTGCCTCAGCTTTGATTGCAAAGAATGACTTTGTCGTCTTCCGATATCACAACACAGGAATAGCAGAAGACCATTCATCCATTGAGCCTGTTGTGCTTTATAACACTTATATTTGAAACAGCGCTTTTCACGTCCGAAGGAATTTCAAACTTCTTCACAGGGTTTACTATAGAGTGTAGTTACTGTAAAGTGTTAAGTATCACAAACCTAAGACCCCAAATTCCACTTCATCTTTGCCTGTAAGACCATTTTGCCATAAAATGTAATATTGTACAGAACTGTAGAAAACCAATATCCAAATTAAGACTGAATTTAAGAATTTTCCATAATTCTGCACAATCTTAAATTTTAATGATGAAATGGCCTTGTAGACTAAGACCAGATGGAATTTTGCTTCTCTCACTTTTCACCTGATTGTCACCCACGGGCTAACAGCCTGACTCAGTTGTTATAACCTTCACCCCTGAGTCAGAAGGTTGTGGGTTCAAGCCCCATAATGGGACTTTGAACTCACAGTCTAGGCTGACACTTTAATACGGTGCTGGAGGAGTGTTGTATTGTTGAAGTCATATTTCGGATGAAACATTAAACCAAGGTCCTGACTCAGGTTGAAAATGACCAATTTATTATTGTTTTCAATCTACGACTGATTGTGGGATACTGCTGTGCCCAATTGGCTGCTGCGTTTTGCCCACAAATATACAGTCAATTCACTTTACAGTATATTCTGTGAAGTACTTTGAGACGTCTAGAAGACATGAAAAGCGCTATATCAACTGCAAGGATTATTATTATTATTATTATTATTATAGTCCAGGTATTGATCTTCCTTCCCCAGTGGTGGGTTTGAAAGGATGAAGGATGACAGCTCTCAGAACATATCTGACCAAACATTAATTTAAAAGTTTTGGAAAGATAGCAGGATCTTTGACTTTCATTTGCTTTCACATATATTACGGAGAGCCAGAGACCTCTGAGAGATTGGCTGCACAAAGCTGCTCTGCACTTCAGTAGATTAACTGTTGAAACAAATGCAAAAGACATTTTAACACATAGGTACAATTCACATGGAAATATGTAGCAGTGATTTACAAAGCAATTTCACGAAGTGTTCCTTACATTTATGTTAATATTCTAGGTCATTGAAAGCTTTAGAATTTGACTGCCATGTTCACCTTTCCAAAGGTGTTCCTTGTTAAGCAACAAAGGTGTGTTTTCATTTATTCTTCCCTTCTTCTTTTGAAAGCACTGATTCATGTTGGTTTATAATTCCACAGGCAATAGGCAATCACTCCCCATCCAACTGGCCATTTTTATTGACTGACCATAAATAACCCTGGATTTGTTGATAGCATTCTTACCTCTGAGTCAGAAGGTGATGTGTTCAAGTCCCAAATCGGGATTTTGAATTTACGTAATCTAGTCTCCAACACAGTGCTGGGGGATGAGCTGAAAATTCAAGGTCCCATTCTTTGGATGAAATATTAAACTGGGATTTTGTCTGCTGTTCAGGCGGATGTCAAAGATCCCATTGCACAATTCAAAAAGAGAAGGGAATTCCTCCCAAGGTCCTAGCCAGCAATCTCCCAGATAAAAATTGATTGGTCACTTCATGGTTGTGTATGGGATAAATACAAAATTACTATACTTTGCAGTAAATCACGCAAAGCTTTGAGATGGTCTCCCTACCTGAAAGGTGCTATCTCTAATACAAGGATTATGATTAGTATACATACTGAATGTTGATAGATTATACGGTCATCAAAGCATCATAGCTGAGATGGCTCCTGTCCTTTATCTGGACATCTCCACATGTGCTCTTACCAGCAGAGAAAATGTATAGCAATCAAGAATGAGCATCTTGGACAATCCTTCCCCTCCCTACCCTTAGCACCATGGAGGGTTATATTCCCGATTTCCATTCCAGCTGAGATGAGCTAATTCAGCAAAAAACAGGAACTGATATTTTCAACATTTATCAGGATCAATACAGCACTACAGAATATATTCACTTACTGAGGAGGCTCTGTGTTATTACAATAGCTTAAATAATAGCTAGTGTAGTGGAGGTTAAAGGTACTTTTTTATATATCAAATGAGAACAGGTGTAATTTT